>NC_047030.1:10736926-11395238 GCF_902652985.1 Pecten maximus | reverse complement strand
GATTTCACTTAATAGTAATATTACAATAGTGACACTAATTTCTTGTAGATTTACCATGCCTTAGCATATGCATTCTTATATTTTTTCGATATACTTGTATAAGCCTATCTAATTTTGCATTTTTATGCTCATAACTTGCTATAAGTTATAAAATAATGATATGGTATACTCATATCTTAGATTTTAGGCTTATTATTCCATAGCACGCCATGCGAAGAGCAACAGTTCGCCAAGCGAAGAGCAAAAGTGCGTCACACGACAAAATGAACGCTTTTCGCTTGGCGCACTATCGCTCTTCGCTTGGCGCACTATCGCTCTTCGCTTGGCGCACTATCGCTCTTCGTATGGCGCATTCATTGTCGGGGGCGACAGGGCCGAAACCAGCCACCGTATTATTCAGTTTTATTACATCAAAGATACAATGTGTGAAGATACATTAGGGGCCACGAGCTAAGAGCTAAACGGGTAGTATAGGATGTTGGACCGGGAGAATCCGACTTGGTTCGTTTTTAGGACATAAGCTTCCCTCAAATAATGTTTTGAACGTAATAGGAACATTCGTAGATATTGTCCACTGTTCTTAAACTTTATGAAATGCTTTCAAACAGAAAAAAAAAAAAAAAAAAAAAAATGGAAGCACATGCAAAAAAGACATAGTCTGCATGGGTGTTCCGTCATTCATATACATAACATGTTAATGTGTTATCCTGTACATACGAGCTCCTTCCACAACACTTCAGTGTTGAAATTAAATCTGTTGTTTAATAAGCTTGACGTTTATGAACAGCTATACATATAGCACAATAAAAATAATATGGAAACTCGCATATAGATATGAAGGGACATCTCGTATTTCTTAGGTAGAATCTAATAGGGCGGAATCCACCGCGTTGAACTTTTGACGTAACAGTACACATATTTAAGACACTAAAAACGGGTCATCAATGTCGGGCCACAGGTGAGAATTTCAGGGAAAATCGCGATTTCTCTGAAACGGAAGTCGCTATGGGGTTCGCACTTTCTCGACCCTCTGTTTTATGAAATGGCGTGTTTTTGAATTTGATATTGGAAATCATTCCGGGTATACTTTGATAATGAACTGCTTCACTCTTTGTAAACATTTGAGCTGGGAAATGTTGACAAACTAATACAACATATATAACGTCCTGTTAACAGTTATGGTCGTTTAAGGACGATCTCCTCTGCGTTGTTTGGTTTGTATTGTTTAATGTCCTATCAATAATTACGGTCATTTAAGGACGATCTCCCCTATGTATTTATGCATTTTAAGAGGCTATGACACGTTCGTGTTCTTACAAGATACAAGAAACCGTATTTAACGTAATGCATATAAAAAAGAACATTAGCCCGTGCGAGCTATTATTGCGACAAATATAAGTATGATAACAAAATTAGACACAACAAATTAAACAGAATAAATTTCCTCATACATTACACGATTTAGAATAAACACTTAAACACATCATAAGTATCATTCCAGACTAGAGTTTATACAGTATAAGTAAGAGCATTGAAATAAAATAATATATTTCCAAATATAAGGCATTAAAGGTTATCATGAAAGTTTTTAATAATTTCTAATTGTAAATTAAGATTGTAAAATCTGCTAGATAAACTACTATCGACTTTATAGTGTTAGCACACTGAGAATACCGAAGATACCCAGCAGGACATCCCCACCCGGTCACATTATACTGACAACGGGCGAACCAGTTGCCCCATCCCTCAATGCTCTGCGCGTTAAACAGAAGTAACTACCATTTCTAAAGACGCTGGTATGTTGTCTCGTCCAGGGAACAGATCCCAAGATCTTCCTCGCAGGGGCGAACGCCCAACTTAAGATAAAAAGCGAGATAGTGTCGATGGTGACATTAGAAAGAAGAATGTTGAAATAAGAGAAAAGATAAGATCCCAAATTTTGTCACCCTTTACGATCATACAAAGGACCAGCATGTACCATTATCACGCCCTTTCCTCGAGACAGTCGGTGGTGGTTGTGGTGGTAGTTGTTTGGTTTGGTTTATTTTGTTTAACGTCCTATTAACAGCCAGGGTGGTAGTAGTGGTGGTAGAGGGGGTGTCAAAAGTTACATGCAAGTTATCATAAGTTATAATAATGATTATTTAATAGTAGACACCAAGATCCCTCTAGTTTCTTTTTACTAAAACAATATCTAAATCTATGTCAAGAAGTTTGACATCAGTATACCAATGGCAAAACATATAACTTGTCAGAAATAGTTTGCATACACTTATCATATGTATATTTCAGACTGATTTTGCCATGGAGTGCCAATATCTGTGTCTGTGCTTAGCAGTAATGACGATTATGCTTCCGGTTCCGGCGAAGACTGGGAAAATCTTGGTTATGGTATTGCCGGTTTGGAGTCACATCAAACCCAAACTCAACATGGCCTCATCGCTTGCAACTATCTATGGACACCATTCAACTTTCATCCTAAACGAGAAGTATGCGAAACAAGTTAAAGAGGACAACGCTACTAATGTAATAGTACCTACAGCATTCAAGACCCTCAGTGTGGATGTCGTGGTAAAGGATAGCTTAAATGATGCTTGCAATCAAGTGGGCATACCATTTTTCAAAATGAGAGCTACTGCCAACAAATTTTGTGATGCTTTACTCTCGGATGAGGCTTTATTTTTGGCTCTTAAGCAGCAGCACTTTGATTTAGCTCTCATAGACAATGTATTGATCTCGGAGTGCCTCACAGTTCTAGCGTACAAGCTAGGAATCCCATATGTGCAGTTTGGTGTTATGCACGTACCAATTCGGACAAGAGTACCATTCATGCCATCTGTGCATTCCGCCATCAGCCTGCTGGGTTTCTTAAACGAAATGTCGTTTTTTCAACGGGTGGCCAACACATTAGTTTCAGTGATAATGGCCGTTTCACCTGAAATGGTTTTCCCGACCGATTTGGTTGCGACGTATGTTCCTGAAAAACCGTTTGTGTCGCTAGAGGTCTTGCATAGACGTACAGCATTTCATCTTGTAGACTTAGACTTTGTCATTGACTTCCCGAGACCACTGATGCCAAATGTCGCGTTTGTTGGAGGAGTTGCCACAGAGAGACCCAAGTCACTTCCATCTGAACTTAATTCTTACATGAACTCAGCGACTGATGGAGTCATTGTAGCCTCGTTTGGAAGCATTGCCGATAATCTTCCTGCCTCTAGATTGGAAACACTTATTGGCGTATTTAAGGAATTCAAAAATGTGAAATTCGTTCTTAGGTATGGGAACGAGACGAAAATGGACGGCAATGTTTTGTTGATGTCATGGCTGCCTCAGAATGATCTGCTAGCACATCCAAACACAAAGGCTTTCGTCACCCATTGTGGAAGTAGTAGCCTGTATGAGGGACTCTACAACGCTGTACCGATGATAGGACTACCAATCGCGGTAGACGGATTCTACAACTGTCGCAAAATGGCTTACAAAGGATTTGGTATTTCTTATGATTTCTGCCGTTTTGTAGACTTTGAACTAAGACATGCTATAAAGGAAATCCTACATAATCCTAAATATAGCAATAAGATAAAAATAGCATCTAATATATTCCACAATCAGCAAGGAACGCCAAGTGAACGTTCAGCGTTCTGGATTGATCACGTGATGCAGCATGGGGGCGACTACCTGCAAACACCGGCAACTGATATGCCTTTGTATAAATATTATCTTCTGGATGTCTTACTATTTATAACTTTAGTGGCATTCTTCATTGTCTGGAGTTGCATGAAATTAGGGGGGATATGCTGTAGACGTTGTTGCAGACCTAAGGTAAAAGCTGATTAAACACCAACGTGTCGGTAGGTAATCTAGGATAAGGATGAAGAATAGTTCATCTCCTGGGTGAGATAAGTGATCTCAACCGTCGAGATATGATTCTTAATTTGACAAACTGGAGACTTATTAAAATCATTCCCCAAGGATTGAGATCCCACTGATTCACACTCAATGAAGAGAAAGGGTGTTTCTCTTACTAAATTTTCCGATTCATTTGTGCGATGTCGACGTCGCCTCAAATCGCTTGGTGTTTGAGATGAAAAATCCAATGATGATGTTTGTGTCTAAATGGTATGATGTACACAAAATGTATAAATATATATGTATATATAAAAAAAAACCAGAAGAAAAAAAAAAAGAAAAGAACCGAAAACGCTGCTTGTAAGTACTTCACAAGGAAACCTAATTAAAAGATGAATTGTATTTGAACTTGAAATGAGTGAAAAAACTGTTAGGAGCGTCTATAGGTTTTTATATGTTTTGGGACGATTAGTTCGCAAATGTTTGTTTAAAAAAAAAAATATCGCGTCCCTTTTTAATGAAGGAAGTTGGACCTTCCCAGGTCAGTCATCTGTATGAATTTTTATAAGCTGTGGGAAGTTGGATCAACATTCAACATGCGACATTCAACAATCAAAAATGAATGTTGTGCTAGCTAGACATACGACATTCTGCATTGAGAATTTGAATGTCAAAGCAGCTCAACATACGGCATTCAATATTCAAAATTTCAATGCTGTGCCATCTGAAATTCTGAATTAACTGGCTCGACATTCGTATTCGGAATGTTAAAATCGTATGCTGAGCTCGCTTTTCATTCAAATACTGGATTTCAATAATTTTTCGTTAAACCAACTGTCTGAACAACAGTGCGCACAAACTTTAATGGAGGTAGAGTGGCTTCAGAAGAGAGCGACATGATCATTTTAGACTGGTATTTGTCTACGCCTTCCTGTGATATGTTCAAATAGCAAAAAATCGTTGACTTTTTGTAGACGATTTTTACGCAGATTTTATATATACAAGATACTCACTATATTAGCCCACAGAACTTGACTTGTTTTTCGTATATGTCTGATGTCCTCGGTAGATCTACAAGATATTCATCTACTACTGTATTTTTCTTGCCATTCCACAGAGCGAGTATTTTTAGAAAATCTTTCTCTTGCATGTTTTTTTTTACAGATTTGTGTAGGAACTCGTATTTAACTTTTAGTTTTCGATAAAACATCAAATGAATTGTATATTGAATCCTGTATTTTATGTGTCAGTGTATGTATAGCGTATTATAATGCATTGTATTCTGACCACACGGAAGGCAACCTATATGCTCATTATGTTATCAAGATTCACGTTATCATGGTATCATAGTATACTCATATAATGCACAGTATACCAAGATAAGGATACGGATTATCAGGAGTTACTGCATATAGAATAACAAAACAAAAATGATGACAAATGTTCGCCTTGTTTTGCACCTACATTATACATGTATATAGAAATATCAGATATATCATTTCCATTACGAACATAGGATTTTGTATTTTCATATAAATTATACATTACTTTTCAAGTTTTTCCTGTATTTGAGAAGGAATACCCCCCCCCCCCCCCCCCTCCCCCCTATGATCCGACGGGCCATACCGTATCAAAGGTTTTTAAAAATCAATAAAAGTACAATTTAACTTTTTTGGTGGATAACGATGATAATATGCAATATAGAAATATTTTCATTGTTGGAATATTCCTTTGTAAACCCGGTTTTTGCAACTTACCTAAGCATGATACTGAAGTAATTACTTTGTAATTATTAGGATCGTGTCTATCACCTTTAATTTGAGAGACCGGTGTAACGATTTCAATTATCCGATCCGTCGGAACTAAACCAGTGTTAAGAACTATGTTGAAAATTTGCGAGTATACTGGAAGAAATATTTGTAGAGTATGTTTAATGTGTTCATTAACAATTCTATCTATATTTCATTTAATATTTGATATATATATTTGCCATTTATTTCTACTTTCAAATCATTACTGTTTAGAATGAAATAGTTGAACAATTCCTATATAATTAATTAGATTTATTTACTTAATATTTATTTACTTAATTTTACCTGATAACTTATATGAAATATTATAAATACATTTTGGGTCATGTTTTGCAGACTTTCGTATTTTATGTGCCATGATGTTTAAATATTTTTTGAAACATTTATTCAATTCCTTTATATATTGTTTATTTTTGTCTTTAATTGTTTTCTATTTGATTAATTTAAATCCAGATATATTCACTCTTTGACACATGGAATTAATTCCGTAACTTATCACACAGATTGTTATACTATAGTTTGTTGGTTATGTTGTTATTATTGATTTTACAATTATGTTTCTTACTTTAGATGCGGACGTTGTAAAATATTGACTAAATTGTGTGTTTATTCATCTCGTGAAATTGGTCAGTAGGTTTATCAAGTAAGCGATTTAGTGCATTATTTAAACGATCAATATTTCAATTATGTTCCTTTGTAATAAACACGACACTCATTTTAAGAATAATTTTCCCACTTAATATATTTTACTATATTTGCACCAGGCAAATCGTGAACTTTGTTGTCATTTATCGGTGACCAACAGACAGTAAACTCAATGCTACACTGCACATCCGAGAATAAAAGGTCGAAGTCAGAAACTTTTAATTCATAAATATACAATGAAACAGCTCCGAAAAAAACACAATATAAGCAATTACTGTTGAATTATTACACGTAGTTTTGCCTATATACTGGTAACGTCCAATTCTACCGTTGACAACATAAATATTGTTTTACTCACAAAATTAATCTGTTTCCACTCTTGAAGTACATTGATCATACCGCATTAGAGGTAATCATTACATTTATTTTTTAAAAGTCATGAAGTACATTAAATAAATGTTAAGTTATTTATCTAGCTCAGTTATCATGCATAATGAAGCAAGCCAATTATTAATGCCAGGCATGGCGTGACGTCATAAGTTGTTAATGAGTAATCCCTCGTAACAAACCTAGGGTTAGCTTAATAGAATCTCACATGTATTCTGTTCACAGGTATATCTCAACCCGTAAAACATCGTGCTGGTCGATCAAACTCTTACACGATTATTGAGTATCCCTGTCCACGGAACAGACCAAACTATGTTTCGTTCTTTTCAGGTGGTTTGGTTTGTTTGGTTTGTTTTTGCTTTACGTCCTATTAACAGTCATGGTCATTTAAGGACGTGCCAGGTTTGGAGGTGGAGGAAAGCCGGAGTACCCGGAGAAAAACCACCGGCCTACGGTCAGTTCCTGGCAACTGCCCCACGTAGGTTTCGAACACGCAACCCAGAGGTGGAAGGCTAGTGTTAACGTGTCGGGACACCTTAACCACTCGGCCACCGCGGCCCCAAAACCTTTTCAGGTGGTCGGGTGGCACAGTAGTAACACACTTGTCTTTCAACAAAGCGGTAGTTTAGAAAAAACATATTTGATATACAAAATATTAACACTACTCAAACGGATCAATCTGAAGATTCTTACATGATATACGTGTCTATGCGTGACATTTCTGATGTACAATACACAGAACCCCTACAGAGAACCAAACGAAACCGTAAATCTTATCTCCAAATCTATAGAACCAGGGAAAATATTAATGAAATTTGCAATGTTGCGTTTGAAAACGTACAAAGGTAACAAGACCATGTATTCCGGAATGATTAGCGTCTTCTACTTAATCGACGACACCTGTCATACAAATCTAGGTAAATTCCGGGTAAGTCACATCCTCAAAATTAGAAGCAAATTGCTGACAACAGGACCACAGGGCACATCGACCAACATGGAACATGCCCGACTTCATATCGTGCAGGGCAATAGAATATTTCCAAGTGAGAGTATCATGCCGATTTTAAAGCTATCTAATGATTCCTACCAATCTGTATCGCTCGAAAACGTGTTATTTGGTAAATATTAACTTGATAGTCATCGGATTGAATTTAATGTGAAGAAGGGCGCATATCCATCAGAGTTATCAGCTACATTTTTACATAATCGTGGGATTTGGGAGAGTTTATCTGTTTTTCCAGATGACGTGATTAGAGGATCCCCTATGTCTAATGTAGAGTTGGTAGACATGTGGCTTTTAAGTGCCTCCGAATTCATGGATGTAAAATAGGGTTTCAGTTGGAAAAAAACATAGGCCTATCATACAAGAAAAAAAACTGAATTTCAACCATTTCTTGTCATTAGAAATAGTAATTACATGCCAACTGGTGAATTTGATTTGCTCCATATGCTGATTTTCAAATCATATTCAGCATCAAACCTACTCTATAATACTGTTACATATACCAGGTATAAGCATTATATGTTTTGGCATCAATATTTTTGATATACATGTACGGTATGTTCTTTAGTCGAAAATGTTTGCATTTCTCACCCATTACCGGTTTCATCTCGTTTTGGATAGTTAAATCCTCTAACCGGTTTCTGTTTGTGCGAAACGCGTCACCATTCCAGCAATCCCGGATCTGAGGAAATATCAAACAAATAGAAACCGACAAAAAGTCATATCTGGGAGACTGATAACAACAGCAGACCCAAAATATGAAATGATAAAACTGCATCATAAAACTGTTTCTTCATTTAAGGAGAGGTTTAAGTAACAGAAATAAAGTAGAGAGTTACAAACAAGAGTAATTAAGGAGAGGAATAAGCAACATGGTTTAAGGTGATGTTTCATCATCGGTAATGGAGGAAATCTAAAATTAACATGGGCGAAGGAGAGACCAAAATGAACAGGGAGTGTGAAGTTCGATAAATAAACTGAAGCTGAAATACTGAAATAGTTTATGTCGTCATTCTGAACTTTTAAAACAAATTCCACAGTTTTTTTAATGTACACGCATGGATACTTCCGGTAGACAATTTTAAAATTATTGTTCGGGATGTGAGATTAATTGATTTCTGATTAATATTATTATTTGAAAACTAAACAGGAAGACAGAATGCATGTAGTTGCATATCAAGCCAGCTCTTATAGGTAGTTATCTATAACGGTCGATAAGGAATGTTGAGGAAGAAATGGAAACAAATATCGAGGGAAATGGCAGAAACAGGAAATCAAACGGCATGATCATCATACTATCACGGTTACATCGGTGAAACTGGACGGATATGAAGATGACGTCTTAAGAAACATCAAAATGGCGTAATAACAACGGAAAATAAGGTTTGCCCAATAAAGACCAGAAACCATCAGAAAAAGAATCAAATAAAGCAGTCATCACACAACCATGCCAACATAATAATCACGTGATAGACTCCAAAGTCCTAGAGAGGAATTACAACAAAACCTGGAAAAGATAAAAGAATTCGTCTGAATAAAGAGGAAAGGTGGATTGATGAACAGGGATAGGGGTGGCACCACTTGACTGAAGTTTTTAGGAGCCCGTGGAATAAGAGACGGTAACACATAACCCGTCCCTCAGACTCTGCAGTATTAGAGTACTATTTGGGACGAAAATGCGTCATAACAATTTGACAGCTGACTTAGATACACAATCTACCCATCACCGATAGAGAATTGTTCAGATTTCGCCATTTGTACTCTTTGCTTGAAGGTACAGGCGTTTTCGAAAGCTCGAAAAGCCAGAAACAAAGATGAAGCCAGACCATTACAGATATAAACATAACTATACCTAACCATTGGTATACGTGCAGGTAGGTTAATTACCATATAGTCACGGGAATGAGAAACCTGGTCAGGCATTCTGATTATAGATTTATAGTATTATTCGTGTAGATTCGTGATTGCACAGTTATGAACAACGTGAAAAGGGGTATAACTCTTCCATTATAAAATACTTCAACAGTTCATTTTTTTTCTTTAGTCTGACATAAGTAGCCAAACAACACAGGGTTGGGTCGGTGTATGTAACGTATATATGGGCCGTATGTTGGGAATCCATACCCTGTGCTAAGTGAGATAAAACATTCTCCCATCATTCACAGATTTGTCTCTTTTCACCTGTTCAGTATTTCTCTGTCATCCCCCATTGGGTCTGATTTCTCTGTCAACCACAAGGTATGACAAATAGACCGTTCAAGAACTACAATGACGTCACGGCAACAATTCAATCACGTCACGTCAACATTGTGCTGCACTGTATACCTAAATATACCCGTATTTCTTAAATATTTGAACAGCTGAATTAATCATAAGCAAAATAGCATGATGCATGTAAGGTTGTGTGTTAGTGCACATGTGTGTATGTGTGATATGAAAAAGAACATGTTAACAATGGCAAGTTCTCAGCAGTAAAGATATGCTTGTATGGGATGATGATGATGATGATGATGATGAGGGTAATTGTCAAAAGATGATGTTTTGTCGGTGTGCGTGTGATGGTGTGTGAGGGTGTGTGAGGGTGTGTGTGTGTGTGTGTGAGTGTGTGTGTGTGTGTGTGTATGTGTTATTCATCTGTCTCTGCACTGTTTTGATTATGTAAAAATTTGGCAAAAATAAAATAAATCGAAAAGAAAAAGAAAAAAAAAAAGCATGACGGAAGAAAAATAACCATCCCCTACCTTGGGGACGCTGCCCTGCAGGTAGGGCGTAAGAATTGTACCTGCTGCCCCCATTGCATGATCGTAAGAGGCGACTAAATTTGGGATCTTACCTTTTCTTTTCTTTCTTAACAACTTTCTTCTTCCTAATGTCTCCCTTGACAATGCCTCACTTTTGGCCTTTAGTTGAGCGTTCGCCCCTGTGAGGAAGGCTTTGGGTTCTGTCCCCTGGCCGAGACATACCAGAGTCTTTAAAAATGGTAGTTGCTGCTCCTGCTTGGCGCTCGGCGAATTAGGAGTGGGACGACTGGTTCGCCCGTTGTCAGTATAATGTGACTGGGTGGGGTTTGCTGCTGGGTGTCTTCGGCAGTATGCTTCAGTGAGGTAGCACTATAAATCGGCAAAAGTTCCGGCCTATCACAAGGAGACTTAACACGAACATACCGCAGCCTCCCAAAACACACATACGCATTCATCACACTCATACATTTCGCACGCACGGGAGGCCGTCCTTAAATGACCTTAGCTGTTAATAGGACGTTAAACAAAATAAACCAAACCAAACCAAACCTTGGGGACGTGACAGAGAAATCCCAAACCTTCGGGGTTAAACTCTTGATTGTGAAATCGTATATGGATATCACTCCTCAGGTTGGAGATTGAAGGAAGGGGGAGATTCTATTAATCTGTAGGCCTATCATATAGGCCTAGAAGCGACATACAATTTATAATCTGAATATGTCTGACGTTAATATACTTTTGGTAGCGGATCGTACGTTACTAGCATAAGGAGTGTAGGCGCGAACCTACGTCACAAAAAAATAATTGTCAAATAAAAAAAATAGCCTTTCGCGAGAATGCGACGGGTTATACTCGGAAGAGGCTATTTCTGTTGTGACGTAGGTCCGCGCCTATACCCACTGTGGCTACTATAGTATATCAAAGCGGATAGTCAGAAACACTCGTACTATTCACACAAATGTTGCAATCCAAAAGCTCGAGTCGAGCATACAGTGTAGCCTAGTTTACTAAAACAAATAGCTTTCCATTACTGGAGATGTCGACGGATCATAGAATTTTGTCTGTCATTATTTTTCTTTCTTTCAGTGGTCATCGTGTGATCTATATTTTGTTTAAATGATGTCCTCATTGCTATGAATTGTCTTGAGTTAGAATTGCGGTTTCTTTTCTTTAACATGACGCCACCAAAAATTGAACAGTTGTTATAGAAAATCAGTAAATTCCACAGGTACTTGTGTATGGTGGCATATTTCTGCCATCGCGTTATTTTAGGTCGCGTTACGGTAACACGACTTGTCGAGATAATTATGTCGACAAGTCGTGTTATTAACACGGGAAGTCATGTTACTATGACGACCTGTCGCGATGACTTATCAAGTTAGGTTATCGCGGATCTCGACCTAAAATGTGCTTTTGCCCAGGTATGCCATCTACTTACGTTATAAATAGACACCCAGCCGTTACGGAACGTCTCGGGCTTTACACGCGTATACATAATGCGAAATACATACATATATGAAATGATTAAAGACATGTCAAAATCAACAAAGACAAATAAACAAAGATTTGATTATACACAAATAACAACTATTAGTCAAGTAATTTAGAAAAGTAACTAATCTCTCATTGCAATGATATGAATAATTTGCGATATAATCCTGCATGTACCATTGGATGAGTGTTATGACCATGAAGCGTCCATAAGGGCATTACTCAGGAGCATGTATATGATTATATATTTTACAAATTATGTTATATAGTAACACTATTATAATGCTATGGATGAATATCAAAATAAAATAAATTACATGAATAACATTTTAAAATCTTTAACCTTCTTGTAGCATTGCACACACTCCAACAAATATCATTCTGTGCATCTGTAAAATAAGTACTTCCATTTAAAGTCATATCTTGAGTGACAGCCATATTCATTATTAAACTGTACATCTTCAAGATGACTTGTATAAACTTTTGCCTTTCATCAGTATATAATGGGCATTCCAAGAAGAAATGAGAGAAAATTTCTATTTGACATCCACAGATACAATAAGGAAAATCTAGTTAAGTTGGTTGGCATCATTTCTTAACTGACACAATATAATATTCATTTTACCTATTACCACCATATCCAAATATAGAGGTACATTTATTTTCTTCTCTGTTTATTTTACTAATATTGTGTAACTCTTTTTAGTTCACCTGAGTAAACTTAGGTGACCATTTCTCATCTGTTTTCATCCGCCGTCATTTGTCGTTGGTCGTCCATCGTCCATCGTGTATTAACTTTTTATATCACATGAGATCAAGTCTTCGTCCGTCGTGCGTCCGTAAACAATTTACATTTTCAACTTCTTCTCAAAAACCACTGATTCAATTTCAATGAAATTTTTCAGGAACTATCTTTGGTGAAATATGCACCAACACTGTTAATTATAAGGTTCTCACCCCAGGGACTCTGAGGGGCTGGGCTAAAAGGGGTCAAATGGGCTAAACATTTTAAAATCTTCTTCTCCAGATGCAGATATGCTGGAAACCAATACTCTTCATAGTTGGAAGGGTCTTGGGGTGCTTTATCAAAATTGTGAATTTCATGACCCCCCAGACTCCACGTTTGCCCCAGGTGAGGGGGCAAAGTTTATATAGGAAAATGATACTTTTGGATATATTTAGTTTATTTTCTACTGGAAATCTTTCAAACTTGTTTGACATTATAACCATGGGATAAGAGTTTCATACTATGACATTTTTGACAGTATCCCATCCCCAGGGCCTAAGGGGTGTGGTCAATGTAGCTCCAACGAGCTGCATTGTAGTGATTTTCGTTCATCTTTCTGTAAGATAATAAAGAAATACATTTACTTCGATGTAATACGAAATATTAGCAAACTGTGCGGAATTTTCACATTTCTAGTATCTTAAGTTTAATTGCTATACTGTAAACAGACCTAGAGTATGACCGCTTTAGCCAAAACCATTTGTAACTGTCACATGGGTTTGGCAAGGACCTTTGTGATCTATATAGAAATAGAGGAAGAGGTACCAAAGTCGAGGGATCAAATATTTCATAGATAAACACATCTTAATGACTTTGGTTTGTACATATCCCGCTTGGTAACGGTAGGGACTGTGCCTTAGCTAATACAGCACTTGGTAAATAAGTTATTTGTTTGAATGAATAATTACAAATCTACATTATTGTTTTAGTATTACAGGATTAAAAAAACCCATATTAAGTTCATTACATTTGTACTTTAGGTCAGAGCAACTGTTCCCTGTCAGCCATGCGTAATAATATCAGTGTAAAGCCCGAGATGTTCCGAAACGGCTGGGTGTCCATTCATAACTTATCTCGACAACGTTAAGTAGATGGCATATCTGGGCAAAAGTACATTTTAAGTCGAGATCCGCGATAACCTGACTTGACCGGTCGTGATAAATTATCGCGACAGGTCGTCATAGTAACACGACTTGCCGTGTTAATAACACGACTGGTCGACATAATTATCTCGACAAGTCGTGTTACCGTAACGCGACCTAAAATAACACGATGGCAGAAATATGCCACCATACTTGTGGACGTGATTATGATGTTTTTAATCAAATTGTTACATTATAGACGAGTAAAGTATCGTATTACAATTAATCACATGCTTAATTTGTGAAAAAGTATATTGTACCTTGACCTTATAAATACTATGTAGTATTTATAAAGCCAAGGTACGATTTAATTTTTTTTAACAATTGAGCATGTGATTAATTGTAATACGATAATTCACTCGTCTATAATGTAACATTTTGATTACTATAACATCATAATCATGTCCACATGTACCTGTGGTAAAATTCATGCTTTGTTCGTTTAGCATATATGTATTGTAGCTTCGTGTTTCTATCTTATTATAAATATGTATATATTAATTTATATTTTAGTATATATTTTAATATATTTTCTTTTGTATATCAGATCTAGGGGCATTCGTTTTATCTATGTAGTATATCACAGGGGAAATCGGACTAGTAGACATCAGTGTGTCTAATACTGTGTAATGTTTGTATTTAGGGCCAGAGGAAACTCGGACTACCAAACATCAGTTTGGAAATGGAGCCAGGATTCGAGTACGTCTCTATTAGATATAAATAAGCAAAACTGAAATTAATTTTCAACGTTTTATATGAATTTTCTATATCATATATTACATACAATGATGAGCTAGTTTTTAGATTTTTTTTCAGTGTTTTTATTACAGACCGGGAAATCCGGATTTAACATACCGGTAGCCGTTTCTTCTTTTAACGTTTGATTTCCGTTCCAAATTCTGGTAGTCGTAAACTGCATCGAACTTTTTCATTTGACGTTGGGTAGGATTTCACCGTTAATGGAATGCCAGTCGAATTGCAATCTTAGGAAATGTATAGAAGTAGTTCATCTTTTCGACAATAGTTTGGTTAATTTGAGTATTACCTTAAGAGGTCTGCCGATAAACTGCTGATTGGTCATGGCAGAAGATGGTGCAGAAGTAACTGTTCTTGACAGTTGGGAGGAACTTGACGACAGCAGGGTATTTTGCTTGTTTATCAACACTTTATAATGATACGTTTTTCATTATACCTTACATGTGATAGAAATATTTCATCGTTATAGATAAAAAAAATGGCATTGTTTTGAATGTACCTTCAGTTATGTAAGAGGTAGGGAAATCGAACAAGAGGAACACAATTAAAAGAGAGGTACATCTGCATGTTCCTCTCTTTTATCACTTGATTGTATACAAATGTGTTCAAATCGAGGAGAGTTTATCAGCTGAGCTGTGTAGTAGATGATGAGCAACATATGTGTTCCTCTTGCCTTTGATTATGTGTACTATAGGCAGTCCACAGGGGCATGTCTATAGTCTTATATTAAAAAATAGCCAGAAATACCTATACATATATATTGACAATATATATATATATAGGTATTTCTGGCTATTTTATATATGACAATATATAAAGGTATTTCTGGCTATTTTTTAAATGTAAGACTAGACATGCCCCTGTGGCTAGTCCATGTCACCTGATCACCAATACCATAAAATTCTGTAATCGGTCATAAACAGGCAGTCTTAGAATTCTGGAGCCTGCGATAATGGTAAGTTTTAGCAGACTAATTACATAAATGATACCATATATTATAATATATTATCATAAAAGTTTGTTCATATCAGATACTGAAATTTTAATTTGACCTGTGAAAGCATAGCTCTACCTATGTATCTGGACTAGCCTGCGGGATTGAAGTGTGCATGTGACCTAAACCTCAAACAAGGATGCCTGCTACATTGTTTGATTCAGGGCATCCAGTTGACCCTTGATTTTTTGCAATTTCAGAAGTCAAATCACCTTTTCTCGGAAATATGAAGGGTCAAAACATTAAGTCAAATAGACATGCTCCTTCAAACTCAAGAGTCAAATCTGATTTTGGAGAGTCAAAAACATACTCTCGAGGGTCTACTGGATGCCCTGGTATGATTCATATATGAAAATAATTGATGAAATATTAACAAACCAGGTACATTGACAAAAACCTTCCAAATGAAGTCCATATTATTATTGATTAGATTTCTTCCTACAATAGGTGTAGATGGACTTGCTATTATACACAAATACAGACCCCATGTTCACTACACTGGAATGTCATGATAATGAGATTTCTTCATGTTCATGTTATATATCTATCTGAAACATCATCTGTTATATAATTATGGAGTTAACTGGAATATATGCTATTGGGTCTATACATCTGATAAAACATCAGAACCTTTCATATTAGTCTATAGTAAGAAGCATGCTAAATGTTGGTAATTTAATGCTTAAGTTGCATTCAAATAATTTTAGATTATGAAGACTGAATTCTTCAAATCTGTATATCAAGTCAGATGTCAATCGATTTCACAGTTTTCTTCTCAAAAGTTCAAGCGGTCTAGATTGTTTATATATGCATATTGAATTCTTTAAATAAAAAAAAATCATATTCAAAAATCATACTGGACAGTTTTTTTAAATGTTAAAATACTCATGATCATCAACAGATTGGTTATAATATTTCAAGAGATCGTTTCATATTACCCATTTTCATTTATAATGCTGTTTATAATTCTCAGGTTCTCAATAAAAAATTGAAAGAAATAAAGATTTCAAACCAGGATGACAAGAAGTAAGTATGAAACCAAATTGTATACAAATAAGTTGCATTTACATTGTAATCCACTCCGTTTCTTAGAAAACTATGGGGTGTTGTATCAGTTTATAAAAGATTTGTTCTGCTACTGTAAAAAAATCCCTGTAATTTGTGCACCAGTGTAATTTGCGCAGGTACTTTTTAGGGGCTGAAAATGCTGGGAAAAAACTTCTCTCTGTATATTTTGCACATGAAAAATTTTGACCAAAAACAATGTCCAGGAGGTCCCGAAATTGATGTATGAAAATGATACTAACACAGATCAGGTATTTGTTTGTAAACTTGCTATTTATATTTTTAGCCCACAATCATCAGATGGTGGGCTATTCAAATCGCCCTGCGTCCGTGGTCCGTCGTCCGTCCCTCCCTCCGTCCGTCCGTCCGTCCGTAAACAATTCTTGTTATCGCTAATCCTCAGAGAGTACTGAAGGGATCTTTCCCAAATTTCATATGTGGGTTCCCCTTGGTGCCTAGTTATGCATATTGCATTTTGAGACCAATTGGAAAACAACATGGCCGACAGGCAGCCATTTTGGATTTTGACAATTGAAGTTTGTTATCGCTATTTCTGAGAAAGTACTGAAGGGATCTTTCTCAAATTTCATATGTAGGCTTCCCTTGGTGCCTAGTTATGCATATTGCATTTTGAGACCAATCGGAAAACAACATGGCCGACAGGCAGCCATCTTGGATTTTGACAATTGAAGTTTGTTATCGCTATTTCTGAGAAAGTACTGAAGGGATCTTTCTCAAATTTCATATGTAGGCTTCCCTTGGTGCCTAGTTATGCATATTGCATTTTGAGACCAATTGGAAAACAACATGGCTGACAGGCAGCCATCTTGGATTTTGATAATTGAAGTTTGTTATCGCTATTTCTGAGAAAGTACTGAAGGGATCTTTCTCAAATTTCATATGTAGACTCCCCTTGGTGCCTAGTTATGCATATTGCATTTTGAGACCAATCGAAAAACAACATGGCCGACAGGCAGCCATCTTGGATTTTGATAATTGAAGTTTGTTATCGCTATTTCTGAGAAAGTACTGAAGGGATCTTTCTTAAATTTCATTTGTAGGTTCCCCTTGGTGCCTAGTTATGCATATTGCATTTTGAGACCAATCGGAAAACAACATGGCCGACAGGCAGCCATCTTGGATTTTGACAATTGAAGTTTGTTATCGCTATTTCTGAGAAAGTACTGAAGGGATCTTTCTCAAATTTCATATGTAGATTTCCCTTGGTGCCTAGTTATGCATAGTACTGAAGGGATCTTTCTCAAATTTCATATGTAGATTCCCCTTGGTGCTTAGTTATGCATATTGCATTTTGAGACCAATCGGAAAACAACATGGCCGACAGGCAGCCATCTTGGATTTTGACAATTGAAGTTTGTTATCGTTATTTCTCAGAAACTTATGCAGGGATCTTTCTGAAATTTCATATAAAGGTTCCTCTTGGTGCCTAGTTATGCATATTGCGTTTTGAGACCAATTGGAAAACAACATGGCCGACAGGCAGCCATCTTGGATTTTGACAATTGAAGTTTGTTATCGCTATTTCTCAGATACTTATGAAGGGATCTTTCTGAAATTTCATATGTAGGTTTCCCTCGGTGCCTAGTTATGCATATTGCATTTTGAGACTAATCTGAAAACAACATGGCCGACAGGCAGTCATCTTTGATTTTGACAATTGAAGTTTGTTATCACTATTTCTCAGAAAGTACTGAAGGGATATTTCTGAAATTTCATATGTAGGTTACCCTCTGTGCCTTGTTATGCATATTGCATTTTGAGACTATTCGGAAAACAACATGGCCGACAGGCAGTCATCTTGGATTTTGACAATTGAAGTTTGTTATCGCTATTTCTCAGAAAGTACTGAAGGGATCTTTCTCAAATTTCATATGTAGGTTTCCCTCAGTGCGTAGTTATGCATATTGCATTTTGAGACCAATCGGAAAACAACATGGCCGAGAGGCAGCCATCTTGGATTTTGACAATTGAAGATTGTTATCGCTATTTATCAGAAATTGCTGAAAGGATCTTTCTCAAATTTCATATGTAGACTCCCCTTGGTGCCTAGTTATGCATATTGCATTTTGAGACCAATCGGAAAACAACATGGCCGACAGGCAGCCATCTTGGATTTTGACAATTGAAGTTTGTTATCGCTATTTCTGAGAAAGTACTGAAGGGATCTTTCTCAAATTTCATATGTAGATTTCCCTTGGTGCCTAGTTATGCATATTGCATTTTGAGACCAATCGGAAAACAACATGGCCGACAGGCAGCCATCTTGGATTTTGACAATTGAAGTTGTTATCGCTATTTCTCAGAAACTTATGCAGGGATCTTTCTGAAATTTCATATAAAGGTCCTCTTGGTGCCTAGTTATGCATATTGCGTTTTGAGACCAATTGGAAAACAACATGGCCGACAGGCAGCCATCTTGGATTTTGACATTGAAGTTTGTTATCGCTATTTCTCAGATACTTATGAAGGGATCTTTCTGAAATTTCATATGTAGGTTTCCCTCGGTGCCTAGTTATGCATATTGCATTTTGAGACTAATCTGAAAACAACATGGCCGACAGGCAGTCATCTTTGATTTGACAATTGAAGTTGTTATCACTATTTCTCAGAAAGTACTGAAGGGATATTTCTGAAATTTCATATGTAGGTTACCCTCTGTGCCTTGTTATGCATATTGCATTTTGAGACTATTCGGAAAACAACATGGCCGACAGGCAGTCATCTTGGATTTGACAATTGAAGTTTGTTATCGCTATTTCTCAGAAAGTACTGAAGGGATCTTTCTCAAATTTCATATGTAGGTTTCCCTCAGTGCGTAGTTATGCATATTGCATTTTGACATGGCCGACAGGCAGCCATCTTGGATTTTGACAATTGAAGATTGTTATCGCTATTTATCAGAAATTGCTGAAAGGATCTTTCTCAAATTTCATATGTAGACTCCCCTTGGTGCCTAGTTATGCATATTGCATTTTGAGACCAATCAGAAAACAACATGGCCGACAGGCAGCCATCTTGGATTTTGACAATTGAAGTTTGTTATCGCTATTTCTGAGAAAGTACTGAAGGGATCTTTCTCAAATTTCATATGTAGATTCCCCTTGGTGCCTAGTTATGCATATTGCATTTTGAGACCAATCGGAAAACAACATGGCCGACAGGCAGCCATCTTGGATTTTGACAATTGAAGTTTGTTATCGCTATTTCTCAGAAACTTATGAAGGGATCTTTCTGAAATTTCATATAAAGGTTCCTCTTGGTGCCTAGTTATGCATATTGCGTTTGGAGACCAATTGGAAAACAACATGGCCGACAGGCAGCCATCTTGGATTTTGACAATTGAAGTTTGTTATCGCTATTTCTCAGATACTTATGAAGGGATCTTTCTGAAATTTCATATGTAGGTTTCCCTCGGTGCCTAGTTATGCATATTGCATTTTGAGACTAATCTGAAAACAACATGGCCGACAGGCAGCCATCTTTGATTTTGACAATTGAAGTTTGTTATCACTATTTCTCAAAAAGTACTGAAGGGATCTTTCTGAAATTTCATATGTAGGTTACCCTCTGTGCCTAGTTATGCATATTGCATTTTGAGACCAATCGGAAAACAACATGGCCGACAGGCAGCCATCTTGGATTTTGACAATTGAAGTTTGTTATCGCTATTTCTGAGAAAGTACTGAAGGGATCTTTCTCAAATTTCATATGTAGGCTTCCCTTGGTGCCTAGTTATGCATATTGCATTTTGAGACCAATCGGAAAACAACATGGCCGACAGGCAGCCATCTTGGATTTTGACAATTGAAGTTTGTTATCGCTATTTCTGAGAAATTGCTGAAAGGATCTTTCTCAAATTTCATATGTAGACTCCCCTTGGTGCCTAGTTATGCATATTGCATTTTGAGACCAATCGGAAAACAACATGGCCGACAGGCAGCCATCTTGGATTTTGACAATTGAAGTTTGTTATCGCTATTTCTGAGAAAGTACTGAAGGGATCTTTCTCAAATTTCATATGTAGATTTCCCTTGGTGCCTAGTTATGCATATTGCATTTTGAGACCAATCGGAAAACAACATGGCCGACAGGCAGCCATCTTGGATTTTGACAATTGAAGTTTGTTATCGCTATTTCTCAGAAACTTATGCAGGGATCTTTCTGAAATTTCATATAAAGGTTCCTCTTGGTGCCTAGTTATGCATATTGCGTTTTGAGACCAATTGGAAAACAACATGGCCGACAGGCAGCCATCTTGGATTTTGACAATTGAAGTTTGTTATCGCTATTTCTCAGATACTTATGAAGGGATCTTTCTGAAATTTCATATGTAGGTTTCCCTCGGTGCCTAGTTATGCATATTGCATTTTGAGACTAATCTGAAAACAACATGGCCGACAGGCAGTCATCTTTGATTTTGACAATTGAAGTTTGTTATCACTATTTCTCAGAAAGTACTGAAGGGATATTTCTGAAATTTCATATGTAGGTTACCCTCTGTGCCTTGTTATGCATATTGCATTTTGAGACTATTCGGAAAACAACATGGCCGACAGGCAGTCATCTTGGATTTTGACAATTGAAGTTTGTTATCGCTATTTCTCAGAAAGTACTGAAGGGATCTTTCTCAAATTTCATATGTAGGTTTCCCTCAGTGCGTAGTTATGCATATTGCATTTTGAGACCAATCGGAAAACAACATGGCCGACAGGCAGCCATCTTGGATTTTGACAATTGAAGTTTGTTATCGCTATTTCTCAGATACTTATGAAGGGATCTTTCTGAAATTTCATATGTAGGTTTCCCTCGGTGCCTAGTTATGCATATTGCATTTTGAGACTAATCTGAAAACAACATGGCCGACAGGCAGCCATCTTTGATTTTGACAATTGAAGTTTGTTATCACTATTTCTCAAAAAGTACTGAAGGGATCTTTCTGAAATTTCATATGTAGGTTACCCTCTGTGCCTAGTTATGCATATTGCATTTTGAGACTATTCGGAAAACAACATGGCCGACAGGCAGTCATCTTGGATTTTGACAATTGAAGATTGTTATCGCTATTTCTCAGAAAGTACTGAAGGGATCTTTCTCAAATTTCATATGTAGGTTTCCCTCAGTGCGTAGTTATGCATATTGCATTTTGAGACCAATCGAAAAACAACATGGCCGAGAGGCAGCCATCTTGGATTTTGACAATTGAAGATTGTTATCGCTATTTATCAGAAATTGCTGAAAGGATCTTTCTGAATTTCATTTGTAGGTTGCCCTCTGTGTCTAGTTATACATATTGGATTTTGAGACCAGTCAGAAAACAACCTGGCTGACAGGCAGCCATCTTGTATTTTGAAAATTGAAGTTTGTTATCGCTATTGTACAGAAGGTACTGAAGGGATCTTTCTCAAATTTCATATGTAGGTTCCCCTTGGTCCCTGGTATTGCATTTTGGGACCAATCGGAAAACAACATGGCCGACAGACAGCCATTATTGCTAAATCTTAAATTTTATATATAGGTTCCCCTTGTTTGAAAAGTACTAGATCTAGAGGGCTGTTTCTGAATTTACACAGATTAGGAAGACTTAGAAGAAGGGAAAAGTAGAGAAAAGATCAATCTGACATGGAACCTATAAAGATCATTCAATGGTGGGCGCCAAGATCCCTCTGGTTTCCCTTCTAAAATCTGTCCAAGAATACTTTCATTTTTAACCAAACTCGGCATATAAAAAAACATGTGTAGTTTGATCACCAAGTGTGTATGTCTGGTATTTAAAGCAATTGATGAGGCCATTTTATCAAGCTATGGATTGGCTTGTAAACTTAGTTAGTAACTGATTTACCGCCTACATGACTTGGCCTGTTACTAGGTTTTGTTTCACAGACCTTATTTGGTTGTCTGTTGACATGAAACTTGAAAACTCTATTGTCTATTATCACTTTTTTAGCCCACCATCATCAGATGGTGGGCTATTCAATCGCCCTGCGTCCGTGGTCCGTGGTCCGTCCGTCCGTCCCTCCGTCCGTAAACAATTCTTGTTATCGCTAATCCTCCGAAAGTACTGAAGGGATCTTTCTCAAATTTCATATATGGGTTCCCCTTGGTGCCTAGTTATGCATATTGCATTTTGAGACCTATCGGAAAACAACATGGCCGACAGGCAGCCATCTTGGATTTTGACAATTGAAGTTTGTTATCGCTATTTCTGAGAAAGTACTGAAGGGATCTTTCTCAAATTTCATATGTAGGCTCCCCTTGGTGCCTAGTTATGCATATTGCATTTTGAGACCAATCGGAAAACAACATGGCCGACAGGCAGCCATCTTGGATTTTGATAATTAAAGATTTTTATCGCTATTTCTGAGAAAGTACTGAAGGGATCTTTCTCAAATTTCATATGTAGATTCCCCTTGGTGCCTAGTTATGCATATTGCATTTTGAGACCAATCGGAAAACAACATGGCCGACAGGCAGCCATCTTGGATTTTGATAATTGAAGTTTTTTATCGCTATTTCTTAGAAAGTACTGAAGGGATCTTTCTCAAATTTCATATGTAGGCTACCCTTGGTACCTAGTTATGCATATTGCATTTTGAGATCTATCAGAAAACAACATGGCCGACAGGCAGCCATCTTGGATTTTGACAATTGAAGTTTGTTATCGCTATTTCTCTGAAAGTAGTGAAAGGATCTTTTTGAAATTTCATATATAGGTTCCCCTTGGTGCCTGGTTATGCATATTACATTTTGAGACCTAGCGGAAAACAACGTGGCCGACAGGCAGCCATCTTAGATTTTGACAATTGAAGTTTGTTATCGCTATTTCTCAGAAAGTACTGAAGGGATTTTTCTCAAATTTCATATATAGGTTCCCCTTGGTGCCTTGTTATGCATATTACATTTTGAGACCTAGCGGAAAACAACATGGCCGACAGGCAGCCATCTTAGATTTTGACAATTGAAGTTTGTTATCGCTATTTTTGAGAAAGTACTGAAGGGATCTTTCTCAAACATTTTTTGTAAGTTCCCCTTGGTCTGTAGTTCTGCATATTGCATCTTGGGACCAATAGGAAAACAACATGGCCGACAGGCAGCCATCTTGGATTTTGACAATTGAAGTTTGTTATCGCTATTTATCAGAAATTGCTGAAGGGATCTTTCTGAAATTTCATTTGTAGGTTGCCCTCTGTGCCTAGTTATGCATATTGGATTTTGAGACCAGTCAGAAAACAACCTGCCCGACAGGCAGCCATCTTGTATTTTGACAATTGAAGATTGTTATCGCTATTTTACAGAAGGTACTGAAGGGATCTTTCTCAAATTTCATATGTAGGTTCCCCTTGGTCCCTGGTGTTGCATTTTGGGACCAATCCGAAAACAACACACAGCCATAATCGCTAAATCTTAAATTTTATATATAGGTTACCCTTGTTTGAAAAGTACTAGAGGGCTGTTTCTGAATTTACACAGATTAGTAAGACTTAGAGGAAGGGAAAAGTAGAGAAAAGATCAATCTGACATGGAACCTATAAAGATCATTCAATGGTGGGCGCCAAGATCCCTCTGGGATCTCTTGTATCTGTTGAAGTCAGCTGCTGTAAACATAGCTAGTATAAACACATATGCACATGTTTGTTGACATGAATGAAAAAAATAATTTATTAACCAAAAGATTAAGTTCAAATTGAAGGGACAATTTGAAATTGAAAAATTGAAAATGATTTAAAATGTCACTGTTTTCCTTAAAAAATTGCAGAACAGCAGGTGCTCTGGTGTTGGAAAATCAGGATCGAACACAATACCAACCTCAAGTACGAATTCTAAAACGCAGATCGGACCCTGGCACAGTCACCACTTCACAGCAGGATTCAAGGTTATTTCTCAATGATGAATAGGACTGAATCCTGATATTTATATCTATTAAAAAACAAAGGCCAGCCTTTTACGATGCTGTATTGCCATACTGATAAGCTATCTAGAGGCTGCATTATCACTTCTCTGGTTAATAGAATGAATCTAACACATATACAAAAAGTTATATTTAATATTGTGTTTAAAACAATGTCACTTTAACTCAGCCAAGGTATTTTTACAACTGTAACAGAAATAAAAGAATAAAACCACAAAATATCACAATTGAAGCATGATACATGTTCTGTTTGATACAGCAAAGTGAATGCCAACAAGCACAACAAGACACTGGAGCAAAGAGAAAAAGAGTATGCAGAAGCCAGATTAAGGATACTCGGATCAGCCTCTGGTGGATTTGAGACTGAACAAACAATAGACAATAGGTATGTATTATGAAGATCGTTAATCGCCGGAAAATCTTGTCTTAATGAAAATTAGGCTAAAGCATAAGTTTGTTGGGAAGATTCAGATAAAATAATTCCATTGCCAGAAGCCAGGAAAGATAAATTTGTTCCACCCAATTGTGAATTGGATCATCCCATGAATTTAGACAAAATTTGTGACAACAGGCATAATGATCACAGATATATACTGTGTGTGATATATATTTAGTAGAAAGTATAATCTGGTTTGGAAAGTAAAAGATTTCATGGAAAATAAACAGTACTGGTCAAATTAATTTCTAACTTTGAATCCAGTTTCAGGCCTTCACCAAGGCAAGCCCAGCAGAACAATAATAACAATGCCACTGAAATATTACGACAGCCACGGGGGCCTGACGGATCTAAAGGTTTTGATCAACAAAGGTAGTACACAACAGGTATGGAAAAAAACTGTAAAGTAAGCTCATTGTAATTTGAAGAACTTGTGTAAGGCACAGGGGTCTTGTTGGTGATAGGCAATTATCAATATTGACCACCTGACAGTAATCCAGGTATAAACAGGATATACTGTTTACTGACATGAACATTGAGTTACCTGGGTTACTGACAACAAAAAGTGAGCTACCTGGGTTACTGACAACAAGAAGTGAGCTGTCTAGGTTGCTGATATGAACATTGAGTTGCCTTGATTACTGACAATAAAAGTGAGCTGGGTTTACTGACTTAAACAGGGAGCTACTTGTTTACCAGTGTGAATAAAGTAGGTTACCTTGGTTACCATCGTGAAAAGTGACCTGCTTTGGTATATGTACGCGAACAGTGAGCGTCCTTGGTTACCAATGTAAACAGAATGAGCTATCTTGGTTACCAATGCAAACAAGGCTTGGTTACGTACATGAAGAGTGAGCAACAGAACCAGGTAACCATCCTTAACAGTGAGCTTTCTTGATTACTGATGTAAACAAAGTGAGTTACCTCGGTTATTGATGTGAAGAGTGAGCTACCATGATTACTTAATGATAGGTGAACTACAGTACCTGTTTACCAACTTGAACAGTGAGCTATCTTGGCTACCAGTGCAAAGAGTGAGGTACCATGGTTATCTTCCTAAACAGTGAACTACAGTACCTGTTTACCCTTGAAAAATGAGCTATCTTGGCTACCAGTGCAAACAGTGAACTACCGTGGTTATCTTCTTGAACCGTGGGCTACAGTACCTGGTTACCAGCTTGAAACTGTGAACTTTCTTGATTACCAGTGCAAACAGTGAACTACTGTGGTTCTCTTCCTAAACTGAACTACAGTACCTGTTTACCAACTTGAGCAGTGAACTATCGCGATTACCAGTGCACACAGTGAACTACCGTGGTTATTTTCGTGAACCGTGAGCTACAGTACCTGGTTACCAGCTTGAACAGTGAACTACCTTGGTTACTGAGATGTTAACAAAGCAAGCTGTTAGGTTGCAAATATATTTTAAACAATGGGATCTACAGACATACAACACTTGCTGACGAGAATCTGTCTGGGCTACTATCGTGAAAAAAGTGAGCTAATGTAGTTACAGTCACGATCAAGGAATGACCTGGGCTACTGGCTGTAATAGGGAGTCTGGTCTTGAAGGAAGATACAAGTACATGGATTTCTGGTACCCAGAGCTAAGAAGTTCCAATGATTTCTCCAAGGCTAGATCCACTCAGTGCAATACATATGGTTAAATTCTTGTTTGTAATCTTCCTGTGTTCATAATCTGTCAAACGTAAGTAGCGCTGTGTAAGCAACATTAGTTATTATCTCCCTTGGTTTGATAATGTATTACCTCCTTGGATTGACAAACCTCCCTGCTAGAAGCATTTCTGATGAACAAAGATTAACTACTGTTTGAGTAAATAGTATCTGTCTTGAAAAAAGAGTTGTTATCTCCAGAGTACATAGAAGTTCTGGTAACATTCTTTTGATGCACTTAGTAGGAAATCAATACCTGACCAGCAATAAGTCTTTTCCACTGGGTTGTCTCCCCTGCCATGAAAGAGTAGAAATGTGCCTTGAAATAAACAAAGATATAATTGATTTGTGATATTTGATATATCACATTGTATGTATCCAGTCCATTCAGGAATGATAATCATAGTTAATTGGTTCAGAGCTTATCTTTAAATTCCAATTTTTTTTAGTTATAGATTATATTGAACATGAATGTGCTATGGCTAGGGGCATAATGTGCTCAGCCATACTTTCCATACATTTGTGTCTCCGTCCAGCACACAAATTTTCATTATGTCTCAAATAGATCTTGACTTTACGCTGCCATCAAAGAGTTAAGACTGGTAAAGGGGTCATAGACTCAGATCATATTGTTCTTTGAAAGGTTTTTCATGTAAACTACACGTATTCATGGAATATCACAATACTATTTAATACAAGATGTGTTCATTTATAGGCATTCAGAGAGTCGGTATCAATGCATTAAGTAAGGTTACAAAACAAATATAAAAGGGAATATTTTTGTATTACAAGAAAAATAAATATGGCTTTGTATAATAGTAAAGTTAAAAAAGTTTTTTTTTTTTTTGGTTGCATTGTTTGATAATAAAGAGTTGACCAGTTTGATATGACAAATATTTCACTTACAGATGAAAATTTGGATTTTCTTATTTGGTGTTGCAAAGTTTTGTTAACATTTAGGAAGTTATATGCTGCTGTAATTTAGACAATGTGTCTGTATTACATAATTACATTATTTTACATATAGATGTACATGTAAGTGAATACGATTTTATGTACCTGCAGCAAAATGTTTGATATCAAAATAACCATTTAAGATTTTAATGGCTGCTCAATATATGTAAACCATCAGGTGTTAAAAAAAAAGTATAAAAATCTGACACATGGAAATTAGATAAATACAACTTCATTATTTCCTATGTCCACTGACAAACATATCATATAGTTTAGGGGGGGCATTTGCCCACCTTCCCTAAATTACCCTTGCCAAAATAGATCTTAACATTTTATGATATCATAAAACACATGTATCATGAATTTATTAAAAATGTTAAGAAGCTGCATTTTACGTCATTTATTTGTTATTATCGTCAGGTTAATAATGACGAATGAATAAGTATTAAAAGGAATTTTCAATAAATATGCCAAAATAAATGTACTAAAATTCAAATAAAGTATTACAGAAACAACAGAGAATACCGACATAGTAATTATATATCATGAAACCATGATTATATTTAACAACTGATAAAACAATGGGCACAACAGAAGAGCTAGAATTACACAGAGATCATTGAAAAAGTACAAGGAGAATATAAGACCAGGTGTTCTGAAAGTGCTGGCATCTTTTGCTTCATCGATGTCTGACACTTGTCTTAGAAAATCTAGGTGAAAATCCTTAAAATGAGAATTAGAGTGGTTACAATGGAACTTAATATTTCACAGGGTAATAGAAGATTTTCTTAATGAGATCATGAGTTGATAATAAAACTTAACCTTGGTTTTCATCAACCTGCACCATCTTGAGACCTTGTGTTGTTAAATTTCTGTCAGTAGCCTATATCTGTCACAGAAATTATGATAATGGAAACAAATCCTTTACTATTGGATCAACTGGGACATGTATACACTGTAGGTAGAAGAAGCAGGGATATTACTCTCTACAGATTGAAAATTAACAATTGGGAAATAGAAATCATCACACTTCTCATGCAGCTTAGATGTAAGCTGTCCCTATTGGTTACATCATAAGTAAAGATCAAGGTAAGTGGCTGATGTTGAAGAGTCTGTAGTGTACTTAATTCCAAGTTCTACGGGGTATATCTGATCAATACAGTCAATAACATTTTGTCATTTAAAGAAAACACATGTCAGGTAGTACCTGCTGGCAACAATGCAATGACATCACAGCAGCAATACAATGACATCCCAGCAGCAATACAATGACATCCCAGCAGCAATACAATGACATCACAGCAGCAATACAATGACACCCCAGCAGCAATACAATGACATCCCAGCAGCAATACAATGACATCACAGCAGCAATACAATGACATCACAGCAGCAATACAATGACATCACAGCAGCAATACAGTGACATCACAGCAGCAATACAATGACATCACAGCAGCAATACAGTGGCATCACAACAGCAATACAGTGACATCACAGCAGCAATACAATGACATCACAGCAGCAATACAGTGGCATCACAGCAGCAATACAATGACATCACAGCAGCAATACAATGACATCACAGCATCAATACAGTGACATCACAGCAGCAATACAATGACATCACATCAGCAATACAGTGACATCACAGCAGCAATACAGTGACATCACAACAGCAATAAAGTGACATCAAAGAAGCAATACAATGACATCACAGCAGCAATACAGTGACATCACAGCAGCAATACAGTGACATCACAGCAGCAATACAATGACATCACAGCAGCAATACAATGACATCACAGCAGCAATACAGTGACATCACAGCAGCAATACAATGATATCACAGCATCAATACAATGACATCACAGCAGCAATACAGTGACATCACAGCAGCAATACAGTGACATCACAACAGCAATACAATGACATCACAGCATCAATACAATGACATCACAGCAGCAATACAGTGGCATCACAGCAGCAATACAGTGACATCACAGCAACAATATAATGACATCACAGCAGCAATACAGAGACATTACCGCAGCAATACAATGACATCACAGCAGCAATACAGTGACATCACAGCAGCAATACAATGACATCACAGCATCAATACAATGACATCACAGCAGCACTACAGTGGCATCACAGCAGCAATACAATGACATCACAGCAGCAATACAATGACATCACAGCAGCACTACAGTGGCATCACAGCAGCAATACAGTGACATCACGGCAGCAATACAATGACATAACAGCAGCAATACAGTGACATCACAGCAGCAATACAATGACATCACAGCAGCAATACAATGACATAACAGCAGCAATACAATGACATCACAGCAGCACTACAGTGGCATCACAGCAGCAATACAGAGACATTACCGCAGCAATACAATGACATCACAGCAGCAATACAATGACATCACAGCAGCAATACAGTGACATCACAGCAGCAATACAATGACATAACAGCAGCAATACAGTGACATCACAGCAGCAATACAGTGACATCACAGCAGCAATACAATGACATAACAGCAGCAATACAATGACATCACAGCAGCAATACAGTGACATCACAGCAGCAATACAGAGACATTACCGCAGCAATACAATGACATCACAGCAGCAATACAGTGACATCACAGCAGCAATACAATGACATCACAGCATCAATACAATGACATCACAGCAGCACTACAGTGGCATCACAGCAGCAATACAGTGACATCACAGCAGCAATACAATGACATCACAGCAGCAATACAGTGGCATCACAGCAGCAATACAATGACATCACAGCATCAATACAATGACATCACAGCATCAATACAGTGACATCACAGCAGCAATACAATGACATCACAGCAGCAATACAGTGACATCACAGCAGCAATACAGTGACATCACAACAGCAATAAAGTGACATCAAAGAAGCAATACAATGACATCACAGCAGCAATATAGTGACATCACAGCAGCAATACAATGACATCACAGCAGCAATACAATGACATCACAGCAGCAATACAGTGACATCACAGCAGCAATACAATGATATCACAGCATCAATACAATGACATCACAGCAGCAATACAGTGACATCACAGCAGCAATACAGTGACATCACAACAGCAATACAATGACATCACAGCATCAATACAATGACATCACAGCAGCAATACAGTGGCATCACAGCAGCAATACAGTGACATCACAGCAACAATATAATGACATCACAGCAGCAATACAGAGACATTACCGCAGCAATACAATGACATCACAGCAGCAATACAGTGACATCACAGCAGCAATACAATGACATCACAGCATCAATACAATGACATCACAGCAGCACTACAGTGGCATCACAGCAGCAATACAATGACATCACAGCAGCAATACAATGACATCACAGCAGCACTACAGTGGCATCACAGCAGCAATACAGTGACATCACGGCAGCAATACAATGACATAACAGCAGCAATACAGTGACATCACAGCAGCAATACAATGACATCACAGCAGCAATACAATGACATAACAGCAGCAATACAATGACATCACAGCAGCACTACAGTGGCATCACAGCAGCAATACAGAGACATTACCGCAGCAATACAATGACATCACAGCAGCAATACAATGACATCACAGCAGCAATACAGTGACATCACAGCAGCAATACAATGACATCACAGCAGCAATACAGTGACATCACAGCAGCAATACAGTGACATCACAGCAGCAATACAATGACATAACAGCAGCAATACAATGACATCACAGCAGCAATACAGTGACATCACAGCAGCAATACAGAGACATTACCGCAGCAATACAATGACATCACAGCAGCAATACAGTGACATCACAGCAGCAATACAATGACATCACAGCATCAATACAATGACATCACAGCAGCACTACAGTGGCATCACAGCAGCAATACAGTGACATCACAGCAGCAATACAATGACATCACAGCAGCAATACAATGACATCACAGCATCAATACAGAGACATTACCGCAGCAATACAGTGACATCACAGCAGCAATACAATGACATCACAGCATCAATACAATGACATCACAGCAGCAATATAATGTTTTTACAATACAATGACATCAGAACAATACAATGTTATTATAATACAATAAATCTCAACAACAATAAAATGATGTAGCAAAAACAATACAGTTTTGTCACAACAGTAAAACAATGAATCACAACAACAATAAAATGAGTGACAGCAACGATACAATAAGTTATAACAATAAAAAACAATAAAAATACAAAAAGTCACAACAATACAATGATGTCACAACAATACAATGTCATAACAACAATGAAATAAGTCACAACAATACAATGATGTCACAAAAACAATATTATTAGTCACAACGACAATAAAATAAGTCACAAAAACAATACAATGATGAGTCATAACAATATAATAAGTCATTACAACGATACAATGAGTTGGGTTAGAAGTCTGTATCACACTGTCAAGGTGAAGGAAGATTCTTTCAATCTTCTCTGCACTGTTGACAGATGTGTCAGATTAGATATTAAATCCTGACATCATCCTGTGGATAATTGTAGAACAATGCAAGATAAAAGGCATGGTTGGACAGTTGTTTAACTGTCAGATCTAAATTAAGATGTTGTAACAGATTCATCTATAAAAGGTAACTGCCAGTCAGTTCTTCAATCTAGAGCTTCAACTAACTGTAAGCCTTCAACATTTCAGTGACATATTTCAAGAAAGAGACAAGATTTTTTTTGACATGTATATCTAGATAAACTGCATGAGTATTACCCAATTATCTGGTATAGAATTTACTTCCATTATTTAGCAGATCATTTGAAAGCAAAACCTGTTATCATCTGACTGAAAATTTCATCATCTTTATATATTGGGTATATTAATTGAGGCTATATTGGGTATATTAATTAAGGATGACATGTAACATATCAAGAGCATGAAGAAATGACAATAGCATAATTTTATCCACTGCAGAATCAAGAAGATGGTATCTATATATAGCGAATGCTTATAGGCATTTGTTGTCGACTAGCCCTTTAAGAAGCCCTCTACAGAATCTATTACAAGTTTGCATGCCTGGGACGTTTAATTAATTATTACATTTCCTTATATTCTACCACATACCGTGATAACAAATTTAGGATATTGTAAAATGAATATGAAATTAATTTCTACACTGCCATGGTATTGATCAGATCATTCTTGATTGATGAAATAATTAAGCAGTAGATCTTAGCAAATAATGTTGAGGTCATATAACTATAACCATTGCTTTTACCGACAAACTTAATTCAGCCAACATGGCTTTATGTATTGACGAGTCTATAACACAATTTTGTTAAAACATATACATTACTTACATTTACATTTTAACGGATAAGTTATTCAATTGAGATATTTCATGCCCTGGCACCAGTTTGTGAAGTTACTGAGACAGAAAAGTGTTGTCACAATCTGGTTCATGATGTGAAAAAAATCTAAGGTTTAGTGGTCACACAACCAAATGGTGCTACAGTTACACATTGTATTACTTTGTATATATGTATTATTAATAACAAATATAACAATTGCTATGTGGCATTTAAATCTGCTTTCTGCACAAAATGAGGATCTTAATGGAATTTCCATTCAAGGTGAGATTTTGAAAGAAGTCTTGAAAATAATTCAAAAATATATTTAACCAAGTGTCTGGCAAAGTTAAATGAAAACATTAGTGACAAGTTTTAATAAATTTGTTTTGAACTGAAAATGACTTTCATTACATTTTAATGCATAACAAAGGTATGTGTTACAAATTTTCATTAAAACAGTGTTTGATATACTGATATGAAATCTAAAAGGGAGATATCACTCCATTAATCTTTCTTTGTTGTCAAAATGTATGAGGTTGTGACCTCAAAATAATTGAAACAATGGGAAATACAGCCAGTAAGTTAGGGTTCCTGTTGGTGTAATCAAACGTGTACTCATTGCCCAGTCCATGTAATGGCTGTTATGCCACTGTTAGCAGGGTAGTTAATCTAGCTATGTGATAAAAATGTTAATGTACATTGCGTACTGTTAAAAAAACAACAAGCAAGACTTGTTTATTTATTTTGAGGCTATAAAATGTACAGGTTTTAATCCATCATTAGTGATTTTGTTTCGCAAGATATTATGTTCCTGTATGAATGATCAATATACAATGTGTAAGTGATCTCATCATCAGTCTAGCAGTTATTTATATTTGTCTGTAATGTTGCATTTCCACTTACAAAAATTGTACTGAATTGAAAATGGATTGAAAAGTTTGTGTGAGAATGTGTGTATTACTCATCTATATATATATGACGTGATACAAATCATTCATGAGATAACAGCACTATTATTTTTGCATGAAAGTTTGAATTGTCCTTGAATGATATTCAGATTTTTAACTTTAGTAAGAGCCTTACATGTTGTTATGTTGATGTGTATCCTACTTCCTTATAGGCTTGACATGTAAAGCACTAAGATATCATTAATTATGTTATATTTATTTAATAATTCACTAATGCTTCTTAATATTATTGCCCATTTCACCATTTCACCTCTACATTCCAAATAAAAGAAACACCTCCTCATTATTAGCATATATCTTTATTCAGTTTGATAACTTATACCATAAATGGCATGATGTTGTGTTCTAACATAAATATCAAGTTTGATATATCGGGTAAAAAGCCTTTAACATGTTTGCAAGGTTTAAGATATTCATTCTAACGAGTTTACGTCATTATGTTTGGGAAACCTAAATATGTTAATTGTTTAAGTCAATTGAATGTTAAATCCAAGGTTATGTAAAGATGAAATGGTTAATTTTGTGCCTTTGTTGATCGGAATGAAATATAAGACTTCTTGTAAAATTTCTTACATTTTATTAGAGCTATACCACAGGGATTTGACACACATTCTCAGCCCATGTTCCATTATATATTATCATATCTAGAACATATATATGGACTTTCGAGGGTTTGTTCCAAGACCCTGTGAGCTATACATTGTGCTTAAGAAAGAATTATTCATTACCATTCTAATGACCAAAGTCGTAATAGCTTGTCTCGTATAGCTGTGGTATTCAAAATTTCAAAAAAAGTTATTGATGTGAAGAAAATGTTAATAAAAAATTCACTTTTCAATGTAGAAGTTTTGGTATATTTATAAAAACAAATGTAGAATTTCAGATCTTATTGTTTTCCCTTTTATTTTGGTGTAATTGTATCTTTGCTTTATCATTTAAGAATTGCTCTTTTGCTATTGGAAAAAACAAATGAAGGATTTTTAGGTCATTAGAGACTTTAAATGCTAGATAATCACAAGATATTTAATTCCAGAAACCAGGCATATCAGTCGACGTCATAGGATGTGAATTAATTATAAAGACATCTCCTTCAAACACTTCTATTTCTATGTAAATAATGGCTAAATTATGGTAATTGCAATTTGTACCGAAACAGATACAAGTCTGTAATCTGTTACATTTTAATGACAATCACATATCTGTGTAAAATGTCACCAGAAGTTCAGTGAACTTTTAAGATTCACTGTGTTTCAAGATATATATATATAAATTTGTAGTAAAAATTTTTTTTTTTTTAAATGCATTTCAATTGAAGAGATGGTGTGATTGATTATAATCAAAATGCAATTACCTATAAATAAAATGTCTTATAACTACTTAATGATAATTCTATATATTCAAATTAATCCTCATACGTATTCCTTTCGTTATAAAATCCCACCTAGTTATAAAACCAAACAAGGATTTTGACAATTAAGACAATTACGCAGGGTTAAATAAGGTAGCCTGTATGCAAAATTAAGTCAGATTTGTAAACTTAATTGATTTTACAACAATTGCCAAACAAGTTTTATCAACAAATATTAATTACGCTTTTTGGCCTGGATGGAAGTGCACAAGGGGTCTTAGTACTAGTGTGAGGAAAGCGGAGTACGCAGAGAAAATCCATCTACAAGACATCAACTAGCTGAAGATTCCTCTGGCCCTGACACCATTGTCTGGTGTACAGATATGGTGTCATGGCCAGAGGAAACTCGGGCTAGACATGTACTAGTACTTTGAGGATATTTTGAACATCTTTACAAACATTTTATTTCAGATTAAGTAATATTATAGTGAGTTTTTAAACGTACATGTATTTGTATTGATCATATATCTTTGGAGACTATATGAGTATATCTTTTTTTTTTTTTTTTTTTTTAAATCTGTTGCTTGCACAGGAAGACCTCAAGTTTTACTTTCCTTTCTCCCCCACTCCCAATATAAGCATATCTAACAATTAATTATAACTATCAAATGTTAGCCATTCAGTGTGTTTTTTTACAGAGGCCCACGTCCATGCTAATTGACAAAGTTTAGAAATGACAAAGTGCCTCTCCATTTGTAAATAATACAGCTCGTGACCTTTGCTATCATTTTAATCATCTTTTTGTTATGTTTTGTATGTGTACAACAATTATATGTGCAAAGCGAAATGTTAATGTTTTATGAAGAATAAACATATTTTTATATGTGAAAATTGGTTTTATTTTCTTTTGGTGCTTTGTTTATAACATCCTATCAACGGCTACAGTCATTCTAGGACGGCATCCCCTGTGTATTGTTTATCGTCCTATCAACAGCTATAGCCATTCTAGGACGGCCTCCCCTGTGTATTGTTTAACGTCCTATCAACAGCTATAGTCATTCTAGGACGGCCTCCCCTGTATATTGTTTAACGTCCTATCAACAGCTAAAGTCATTCTTGGACGGCCTCCCCTGCATATTGTTTAACGTCCTATCAACAGCTAAAGTCATTCTTGGACGGCCTCCCCTGCATATTGTTTAACGTCCTATCAACAGCTATAGTCATTCTAGGACGGCCTCCCCTGCATATTGTTTAACGTCCTATCAACAGCAATAGTCATTCTAGGACGGCCTCCCCTGTGTATTGGTAAAGTTCTATCAACAGCTATCTAGTCATTTGAGGACGGCCTCCCCTGTATATTGTTTATCGTCCTATCAACAGCAATAGTCATTCTAGGACGGCATCCCCTGTGTATTGTTTAACGTCCTATCAACAGCTATAGTCATTCTAGGACGGCCTCCCCTGCATATTGTTTAACGTCCTATCAACAGCAATAGTCATTCTAGGACGGCCTCCCCTGTGTATTGGTAAAGTTCTATCAACAGCTATCTAGTCATTTGAGGACGGCCTCCCCTGTATATTGTTTATCGTCCTATCAACAGCAATAGTCATTCTAAGACGGCCTCCCCTGTGTATTGGTAAAGTTCTATCAACAGCTATCTAGTCATTTGAGGACGGCCTCCCCTGTATATTGTTTAAAAGTCCTATCAACAGCAATAGTCATTCTAGGACGGTCTCCCCTGTGTATTGTTTAAAGTCCTATCAACAGCTGTAGTCATTCTAGGACGGTCTCCCCTGTGTATTATTTAACGTCCTATCAACAGCTATCTAGTCATTTGAGGACGGCCTCCCCTGCATATTGTTTAACGTCCTATCAACAGCTATAGTCATTCTTGGACGGCCTCCCCTGCATATTGTTTAACGTCCTATCAACAGCTATAGTCATTCTAGGACGGCCTCCCCTGCATATTGTTTAACATCCTATCAACAGCAATAGTCATTCTAGGACGGCCTCCCCTGTGTATTGGTAAAGTTCTATTAACAGCTATCTAGTCATTTGAGGACGGCCTCCCCTGTATATTGTTTAAAAGTCCTATCAACAGCAATATTCATTCTAGGACGGTCTCCCCTGTGTATTGTTTAAAGTCCTATCAACAGCTGTAGTCATTCTAGGACGGTCTCCCCTGTGTATTATTTAACGTCCTATCAACAGCTATCTAGTCATTTGAGGACGGCCTCCCCTGTATATTGTTTAAAAGTCCTATCAACAGCAATAGTCATTCTAGGACGGTCTCCCCTGTGTATTGTTTAAAAGTCCTATCAACAGCAATAGTCATTCTAGGACGGCCTCCCCTGTATATTGTTTAACGTCCTATCAACAGCTATCTAGTCATTCTAGGACGGTCTCCCCTGTGTATTGTTTAACGTCCTATCAACAGCTATCTAGTCATTCTAGGACGGCATCCCCTGTGTATTGTTTATCGTCCTATCAACAGCAATAGTCATTCTAGGACGGTCTCCCCTGTGTATTGTTTAAAAGTCCTATCAACAGCTATCTAGTCATTCTAGGACGGCCTCCCCTGTATATTGTTTAAAAGTCCTATCAACAGCTATCTAGTCATTCTAGGACGGCCTCCCCTGTATATTGTTTAAAAGTCCTATCAACAGCTATCTAGTCATTCTAGGACGGCCTCCCCTGTATATTGTTTAAAAGTCCTATCAACAGCTATCTAGTCATTCTAGGACGGCCTCCCCTGTATATTGTTTAACGTCCTATCAACAGCTATAGTCATTCTAGGACGGCTTCCCCTGTGTATTGTTTAACGTCCTATCAACGGCTATAGTCATTCCAGGACGGCCTCCCCTGTATATTGTTTAAAAGTCCAATCAACAGCTATGTGGTCATTTAAAGACGACCTCCCCTGTGTATTGTTTAAAGTCCTAACAACAGCTATAGTCATTCTAGGACGGCTTCCCCTGTGTATTGTTTAACGTCCTATCAACAGCTACAGTCATTCTAGGACGGCCTCCCCAGTGTATTGTTTAACGTCCTATCAACAGCTATAGTCATTCTAGAATGGCATCCCCTGTATATTGTTTAACGTCCTATCAACAGCTATAGTCATTCTAGGACGGCCTCCCCTGTGTATTGTTTAACGTCCAATCAACAGCTACAGTCATTCTAGGACGGCCTCCCCTGTGTATTGTTTAACGTCCTATCAACGGCTATCTAGTCATTTGTGGACGGCCACCCCTGTATACTGTTTAACGTCCTATCAACAGCTATCTAGTCATTTAAGGACTGCCTCCCCTGTGTATTGTTTAACGTCCTATCAACAGCTATAGTCATTCTAGGACGGCCTCCCCTGTGTATTGTTTAACGTCCTATCAACAGCTCTAGTCATTCTAGAACGGCCTCCCCTGTATATGGTTTATCGTCCTATCAACAGCTATAGTCATTCTAGGACGGCCTCCCCTGTATATTGTTTTACGTCCTATCAACAGCTATCTAGTCATTTAAAGACGGGTCTCCCCTGTGTATTGTTTAACGTCCTATCAACAGCTATAGCCATTCTAGGACGGCCTCCCCTGTGTGTTGTTTTACGTCCTATCAACAACTATCTAGTAATTTAAGGACGGCTCTTCTTTGGGCGAGATGAATGCATGTAGTAGTGTATGATGTTGAGTTTATAATGCTTCATTACTGAAGCATACTGCGGAAGATATCCAGTAAATAATAAATGATACAGTATTTTGTATGTTCAATACAACTACATCGTGCATTTGTCTAAATCGTATTCTTTATTGTCGGTTACTATCATTGTTCATTGTTCAACCGAAATGTTGATGTGGGATATATTCGTCTTAACCAAAGTCAGGATCATATGGCGAGTTTCAATACACTTGAAATCAAAATCTGTCAAATGAGCATCTAAATGTATTGTCTCATTCTTTGTTGTAGTTCTTGGTATATCTTTTGATGTTATCGACTTCTCGCTGCTTCCTATTAGAATCAATTACATTCACTCAAATTTAATGTGTTAGGTAACATATCATATTCCAGACAGCCATAATAAAATTGTTCTTATTATTTGGCGTAAGCGTTGAAATACAGATTTTTAAACGAACATTAATGTTTGGTTATTAAAATCCAGAACTCAACTTGAGAAATATAACCATATCTGGTAACCACATTCCCTACACTGCCACCTTCTGCCTGATTCAATGATATATGGCTGCTGTCATGGCCTTACGCTTCAAATCATTTATTTGCAAAAATATCTTCATTTTATTGAGAAGTGTTAATGAAAATGTTGAAATATATTCAGCAGATGTTTTCAACAAGCATACTTTTTAAGAAATACAAAACGCTAGCTAAATTTGAAGATAACATGAACATCAACTTTGCTCATCCACAAGTAAACAATGACTGCGCAGGCGCATTCGTCGCCGGATGTTTTGATATTTTTGTCCTTCCGTGTTCATTCCAAAATGGCTGACATCATAACATAGGTCTACAAATATGTCCTCGATTTACTTCAATGTATAAAATATATTTACTAGAATGATACATCATTATCAACTAGGTGTGTTTTTCAGTAATTAAAAGAAAGAAATCTATCAAAAACGAAATTCGAGATGATACATTGTATCGTGGCGGATGCTGAGGAGCTACATATAGGGTACATGTTTGGAAGATAGAACTGTGAACAGGCTTACAATTAGGAGATGTTTGTGGACAGGGTGACTGGTCATAGCGTTAACATTGCCACCAATTTCCAAATACCATTTTCCTTTGACGAAAACGAGCAATAAATTAAACACAAATGATAATGTCTTGTTGTTATGTGCACGGAGTTGCTTGTTGTAGCCCATACTTAGAACGTATCACTGTTGTAAGGGAGCTCGAGATAACTGAAAGATTAAGGAAATCAAAAGTTGAACCAATTTTATTGGCCGATTTGTGCATGACTTTGGCATTGGGTTTACAATCGAATCAACTACTGCGATATTCAATTGATATCAACATTTATGGATACGTGTGCCCCAATGTATCATATGTAAAGCATTAGGGGTTTATTTGACAGAGAAGTATTTCAAATTATTTGTTTAATCATTCGCGATTCGCGGCCCGATTGTCGTCAGAGTTGAATTACCGAAATGAACGATAATGGACCCGAAATCGATATGTTTATGAGTGAATAGAGACGATATAGTATTCTTTTGTGTGTTAGAGGTCATGTGCAAAATATTTTAATCTAATATTTACCCAGAAGTATTCTAAGATAATTTTTTAATCCTATGCGTTCCGATTATTAATTTAAAACACTTCTCGGTCAAATAAACCACTAATATTTTACATATGATACATTTTGACATTGGAGAATATATTATTTGGTCCATCCTCTGAAACTAATGCCGTTTTAAGCCTTAGTTTTCTCCATTTCGGTAATTCCAAGTCAGTATAAGTCCGCTTCCCGACCATATTTTAATTTTGATTCATTATCACGGTAGAAAGTACAGAATAGAGCTGTATGAACAATATTCTCAAAAAAAGATAAATTACTAATTAAATCTGACATTTTACATCAACCTCCCATGACCAAAGGTGAACTAAAACTTGCAAATCTCCTCTGTATCATTCCAATTTTGATATATGTAACAAAAACATGTATGTAGATATAGGTATGGAATACTTCACAAATTAAGTGATAAAAATATATTATTTGTAACTGCTAGATTGCAGTTATGGAATATTATAACACACCCAAAAATGTTCCTTCCACATAAACGTGTGGTTTGTGCGATTGCATTGCTTGACTGCGTGGTTCAGTATGATTGGATGATAAATATTGGAAAGTGACATTAAATACGGAATGTGTCGTCCCATCGGATGTACTTCTGTAATCTTTGTGATCAGGTTTGGAGTTGAAAACGAAGCTTGAAGATTTCTTTTCCTATTACTCGATGAAGATACAGTCTCTATATTGTTGTTATCCTTTATCACATTGTTGACAATAATTATACCAGGAGTGTACACCTTGTCATATAAAGATTTATTAACATCAAATGATTCCTGAACATAAGGAATCAAGTTTTTATTTTGAAGTACCATACATGCTTGAGTAGTTACTATAGTTTCAATAGGATACATTCCTAATTCAGGTCTTTATTAGTAGCTCTAGTTTTGGCTTCAGTAACTCTTTATACATGTTTCATCATAATAAGCTGAAATATGCCTAACTAACGATGGAACGAGTCTTAATTTAGTGCTTATTGGAAAGTTGGCATCAATAAGGTCACAGAGTCCCGACTGTATTATAAATGACCTTTCCGAAAAAAAAATCCATATATTTTAGTTTTATCCATCCAAGATAGAACAACATACTTCCAATTTCATTTAGGACCTCACAGAAACATGTATACAATCGTATCAGAACAGCTCCAAATTATTTGCAATTAATGCCTGAATCAATATCAGTCAATTTATCAGCTTTAAACTTAAAAAGGTTACTGATTTTGCATTAGAAATAATGTTCGTTTACAGTACTTGCAGTACTTTGATTTCTTAAAGAAATTCATTTTAACAATTTGTAAATTTTGAACTACTCCATATTTCAAACACAGTGTAATCAATGTATTGATAATTGAAAATTGAAGTCATGGCAATGAATGAATATTTTCCTTAATTGATTTTTTGAATATATTGCAAAAACTGTTCAGATGACTAATTGTTGCCATGTTGTCACAAAATTTCAATTAAAATTCTAATATTGAATTAGTATGTAAATATATGCTAGCCTGTCAATATCCCCAAAGCGAGTGTAGTCTACCGTAATCACAGTCAAGTCATGCCAGTCGATAGCTACTTATTGCCTACATCTAGGGCCTATACTTGTGTGAACATTGAAAGCAATAAGAAAATGGTTCATATATTGCTATTTTTCTTCACAAATTATGCGGTGACTAAAAATCTGAATGGAGCCAATAATCGATGTATCGAATTATGTTTATGAAATATTTCAGTTAGATCATTCTCGATATCGATTTCGGGTTCATTTCGGTAATTCAACTCGGGCAGCAATTCAATCGTGTATGATTAATGATCATTTTAGAATACTTCTACGTAAAATCAATTAAAATATTTTACATATGACCTCTATACACACAAAAGAAAGCTAAATTAGGTCCATTCTCTCTTGGAAATATATATTTCGGGTCCATTATCGGCCAATCCGGTAAATCAACCCGGACAGCAATCAGATGGCGAATGATTGAAAAATTAAATTAAAACACATCTCGGTCAAATAAACCCCTACATTTGGGCATTGGAAAATATATATTTGGGTCCATTCTCTGAAAATAATGCCAATTTAAGCCCTATTTTCTTCGCTTCGGTAATTTAATTCCAAGTCAATTTCGATCCGTTTTCAAAACCCCTTTTAGGTCACCTGAGTCTGAAGTGACCTATTCTTATTGCCTTTTTACCTTCATCGTGCTTTGTGCGTCTGTAAAGAATTTACATTTTCGACTTCTTCTCAGAAACCCCTGAGCAAATTTTAATGAAATTTTGCAGAAACCTTCCTTGGTCGAAGGTCAACCAAAATTGTTAATTATGTGGTCCCCACCCTCAGGGACCGAGGGGCGGGGCCAAAAATATGTCAAGTTGACTGAAATTTCCAAATCTTTTTCTCCAGACCCAAACAAGTTAGTAGAATCAAATACTTTTCATGGATGGAAGGGTCTTAAGGGGCTTTACCAAAATTGTGAAGTGCATGACCCTTAGGTCTCTTGTTTGCCCCTAGAGAGGGGTAGACTTTACTAAAGTTTATTTAGGGAAATCACATTTTTGACTATCATACATATTGTGTTGGATTTCTACTGGAATTCCTAATCAACATTAGCAGGATGGAATGAAAATTTGATAGTATGCATATGCTGGCCCTGATTGACCCATTGGGGTTGATGGATGGGGTCAAAAAGTGTCAAATTGACAGAAATGTTTCAAAACACAGGTGACCGTTAATGCCCGTGTCCTCTTGTTTAAATTTGATTTTATCATTACGATAGACGTGGAACGCTTCACATTTTTTTTGTGATAATAATTACTCTAATATTTCTAACTGCTAGACATGTTACAGTTGTGAAATCTTACAACTCACCAAAAACATTGTTCTCGTCCGCATAAACGTGTGCTTTGTGGTATTACATCGCTGAACTGTGTGGTTCAGTATGATTGGATGATCAATATTGGAAAGAGACAACAAATACGGACTGTTTCTGCCATCGGATGGATTTTTGTAATCTTTGTGATCTAGTTTGAAGTTAAAAACGAAGCTTGACGTTTTCTTTTCCTGTTAGCTGAATTATTGGATGAAAATATCCGGTATTTATACTTTGTCATATTGTTAGCAATATCTATACCAGGGGCAGGGGTATATTCCTTCTCATATAAAGATTTATTAACATCAAATGATCCCTGAACAAAAGGACTCAATTTTTTTTTATTTTAAAGTAACATTATGCTTGAGTAGTTACTACAGTTTCAATAGGATACATTCCTTATTCAGGTCTTTACTAACAGCGCTACTCTGCCTTTCAATATTTTTTATACATGTTTCAGCATAATAAGTTGAAAAAGACCTAACTAAGGATGGAACAAGTCTACATTTAGTGCATAATGGAAAGTTAGCATAAATGAGGTCACAGAGTCCCGACCGAAAAAAATGACAAATTTTGTTTTTATCCATCCAGATAGATCTACTTAAATCCAATTTCATATATTTACATTTGGATGGCAAAGCCATGATATAAACAAACTAAACAAATTTGCAGTCTATGAGAGTATAACTGACACCCAAAGCGTGACACCATTCTATGCATAACTGACACCCAAATCGTGCATTCGGGTGTTATTCATACGCGACCGGATTTACGGACGGGATCCCCCGGAACTACTTGCAACCAATGTAAACAAGTGGCATCTTATCATTGCTCATCATGCTATCGGATAGAGTACGAGACCAGAAAACAAATCTTAAAATGTAAAACGAAAATAAAAGTAAGAATGGTTAACAATCACGAAAATGGAAATAAAACAAGATTTAATAAACACATATGTTGACAGATATTTGTTCCGGGGCCAGAGTGGAAAATCAGTACACACCACATTGTTTGCGCGCCACCGCCATCCAGTGTTTGAATGACAAAAATTTTGAAACCCGACACATAATGTTATGTCAAATCATAAGAACGAGGCTTCTCTCCGGTCGTACAATAGAACAGTTTCTTCTTCACAAATGAAAGCATCAAGTGGTGCATTATCGTGTCTAACGCATCCTAAACTTGAAACAGCCATGGTACCCGTCACAAGCAACGTTGTCGCTGAAGCTCGTCTAACTCCCTCGGCCACTGTCACTTCTCTCATTGGTCGTATCCCTGACAACGGTGCTGTTGTAGCTACTATAAACTGTAATCAGGTTTCCATGCAATCAAAGAACATGGTTACATCTGGGTTTTTTTGGCGAATTCCACTTTCTCCCACTGCACATTCAACTTTCATAGCTAAACTCTGTCAATGCTGTCAGCCGTTGCGTGCGCGTGGTGACGGGTGAAATTTCCATCCGCATAATTGTTCCGGATGGTAAATTTTTTTTTTTAAATCCGAAATCGTTAACAAACTGAATAATTCATCCGTATATTCTGAAATACTGACTACCAATATTATTGATATTGTTATTAATATATCTGATGATGTTTTCAGTATTTTTTTAATGATTTCCACGCACTATTTTTTTTAAATTTTTTTTGCCAATCAGCACGTGAATCACAATAGGCTGTTCAATTTGTTGACCTCTGACAATGGAAACGTCGGTAAAAGTCAGATTTCAAATTATAATGAAAATTAAAGTTGAAATCGAAAAGAAACTAATATAGAAAACGTAAATATAAGCATTAAACTGTCTTTTTATGGATTATATGGTCTATATAGATGCCAGAGCTTTGCAGACAATCATTTCATAATGCGCTAGCGCGCATTATGAAGATTGTCTGCAAAGCTCTGGCATCTATATAGACCATATAATCCATAAAAAGACAGTTTAATGCTTAATTATGAACTTACAGAATCATGTATACAATCATATCAAAACGGCACCGAACGTTTCACATTATTTGCAATTAATTCCTAAATATATATCAACCATTTTATCAACTTTAAACTAAAAAAAGGTTACAGTTTTTTCATTAAACAATAATGTTCGTTTACAGTACTTCCAGTACTTTGATTGATACATGTTCTTAATTATTTTGATGCATAGTATCAAAGAAAGAAATAGTTATGATAGTCATAAATCAGAAGTAAATCATACCTATTAAATATTTTACCCTAGCACACTGGCACATGCGACATCGTGATAATATTGCTATTGCTTTTAAAAACAACAGTTTCTTGTCCTAAAACTAAATTTTCACTGCATGTTTTGCTCACGTTTTTTTTTATTTTGTCAATGTGATTTAGGATAGGTAATAAACGAATACAAGTTAGATATTTCGAAAATGATCCAGTATTTCTAAGTAGTTCGTTGTGCACTTACACAAACTGAAATGCTTGTATGCCAGATACAAATATGGAAAAAAATACTTCTTATCCTTATTTATAGATTTTACGAGCATGATATCATTAAAAATATGTGTATGCAGATTCAGATTTTAAAATTATAATAATTTTATGAATAAATTAAGCGAAATTTGCAGTCAGAAGATGAAAACGATAAGGACACTGTCCAGGAAAATCCTAATCTCATTTCTGAAGTGTCGCATATGCAAACACAAGGTCAGCTGTGATTGATATATGTTTCACGATAAGTAAACAGGGTCTATTACTCATACACTGCAGTTGCCTCGAATCAAGCTTAATTGAATACATTTCCTATTAGGAACACTATTTTCCTGGTAAGATTGAATCAATCTCTCGTTATATGGTTTCACCACGAGGTAAATATATTTGTTTTAACGCCTAATTTTATGTATATATGTATATATTTAAACTCTTTAGCTTGCCTCTTGAAGACAGGGGGAGATTATGTTGTCACCCCGGCGTCAGCGGTGGTTTCTAAATATGATGTTTTTGGTGCAGGTGTTGAAAGACATCAGTAAACTCCTTGATAATTATACAAAGGTCTAATATTTGGTTTGAGGGTTGCTGTGGGACTAAGTATTACTTTCAGGAGTTGGCATGAATAATTTTAAGGGAAAAAGAAAAGAACAAACAGCTAACGTCACGTAAGTATTTTGTCCACAACAACTGAATGTTGCAGAAATGGGTATACATTTAACTTCTCCACGAGGAAGGCTAACAACAAATAGCTGAAGCGTACAACTCTTTTAGAACATTAGACCGCGTCACTACTAAATCTAGGTCAATACACGCAGTGTTTGACAACCATAGTTTAATCGTAACGGAAATTGTGGATTGTGAATATATCAATTAAAAAAAAAACGTGAAAGGCATTAAACAAAACTGTTGAGTTGTTTCGTTTTAATTTTCTCCATCTGTCCGTCGTCCGTCAACATTCGCTTTAAATCGCTACTAGTCAAGAAATGCTTAGTGGATTTTAACCAAATTTGGTAAGAAAGATCCTTGGGGGAAGGGGAAATAGAGGTTATGCCTTTAAATCGCTACTAATCATAAAGTTATGAATGGATTTGAACCCAATTTGGTCAGAAACATCATTAGGGTAAGTAAGGGGATTTTTTTTGCATAAATGGTGAGTCTGACCCCAAGGGACCAGAGCCCGTTAGAGGAGATAGAGGTACTTGTTCGCTACTTGTCATAAAGTTACGAATGAATTTGAACCCAATTTGGTCTGAAACATCCTTGGGGAATGCGGAACAGATTTTGCATGAATGGTGGTGTGCCAGAGGGTCAGGGTCCAATAGGAGAAATAGAGGTAATTTATTCCCTTTTTGGCTCGGCTCTTCGGAGAAGAGGGAGAGCTTATGTTGTCACTCCGGCGTCGGCGTCGACGTTGGTTTTTCAAATGTTTAGTTTTTGGTGCAAACGTTGAAAGGCATAGTAATTTATAGTAATATGGTCCCTCTGGAGTTAAACTATCCCCTGTCGGAGTTAAACTTACAGATTTTTGTTTTGGAAAAACCCAGATTTTTCAAATTTTTGGACTTTTTTTTGGTGCAAGTATTAAAAGGTTTTAATACATCATTTTATAATTTTACTAGGGTGCTGATATTTGGCAATAGAGTCCCTCTGAAGAAAGACTATCCCTTCCTGGAGTAAATATTATTTTTTTTTTGATTTTTCTTCCCCAAATTTTAGGACATTTTTGCGTTATGTTTATGTTGCTAGTGTTGAAATGCATAGTAATACATGGTATTAGGGTCCCTATTGGGGTTAAACTACCCCTTGCCGGAGTAAAACTGATAGATTGTTTTGGGGAAAACAGATTTTCTAAAATTTTTGTGCAAGTGTTGAAAGCTATTAACACATCACTTTATGATTGTACTAAGGTGCTGATATTTGGTAAAAGGGTCCCTCTGGAGTTACACTATCCCTTCTTGGAGTGAAACTGAAAAAAAAAACAATGTGAAAATGCTCAAAAATGTATACGGTTCCACATTTTTCAAGGGAGACAACTCTCATAAGGATAATAGTTTATCCAAAAATGGGTCCAAAAGCAATTATTTGATATATTTATTTAATTTACAACAGCATAGCTTGTCTCCCGAATGTTTGATAAAAGATAATTTACACATATATATAAATTGGTATGGTTTTGAAAATTGCATGAATACACAAACTGATCAAATAAACAATATAGATATTATTGATGCAATTTGCTAAACCATACCAATACATATATTTTAATTATTTATTGACAAACATATCCGAGGCGAGTTATACTGTTCTCCAACAGCTCATGTAATCGCAACTTGTAAAAGTTCTGAATAGATGTTAACCTTATTTGGTCAGAAACATTTTTGAAAAAAGGGGAACAGATTTTAAATGGTGACTCTGACCCCACTGGCCCTAGGGGGATGGGGCCCTATATAGGGGAAATAGAGATAAGTCCTTTAAATCGCTACTTAGTCATAAAGTACTGAATAGATTTTAACTAAATTTGGTCAGAAATATCCTTGGGGAAGGGAAACAGATTTTTTTCATAAATAGTAACTCTGACCCCACCCAAAAATATGCCCTGGGGTATTTCCCCACCCCTACGTACTTAGTCTCTTTGATATATCTTACTCTAAGAAACCATTTAGATCCCCACCCTATAACCATATATAGCATTGTGGGGCATACAGAAATCAACAAAATCATGTTGTAGATATAGGCCCCGGGGCCTCCCCCACCCAAAGGGACTTGTTTATATGTTTGAAACTGTTGAGAGCACCCCCCATAACCATATATAGCATTGTTGGGCATCAAGAGATAAACACAATCCTGATGTAAAAAATGGGTCCTGAGGTCTTTCCACACTCCTAAGGATTTACCAGTAGATCCTTGGTTATATTTTGGAAACTGTTGAGATCCCCATCCCATTACCATGTATAACATCGCTGGACGTTAAGGGATAAACACAGTCCTGACATGTAAAAGTAGGCCCTGCGGTCTTTCCCCACCCCAAGGGACTTAATTTCTTTAAACACAATCATGTTGTAAAAACAATCCCTGGGTCTTTTCACATCCTTAGAGAGTCTGGACTTCATTTGCATATTATTATGCTTGACCATATGACTGACATATGTTCACTCCCGTTTGATTTTTTTTAAATATATATTTCTGAAGATAATTTGTTCTGTCTAAGGCTACACATGTGTATCTTCATACGTCACACAATTATGTAATTATTCATAGTTACATGTATATTATCAGATGTACTTAAATTGAAAATTTAATAAGTCCTTATTTTTTTCGTTAGTATTCTAAATATTAATATTTACATATCTCTCATATTCAGTTTACTAAGATCTGACTGCGAATGAATTAGTGTGTATGTCAAAAATCAAACGGAATATTGCGGAAATCGGTGCATATTAAACTTCTCCACGAGGTAAGCCAACAAATGACCACGTCACTACTAAATCTTTGTCAATACAAGCTGTGCTTGACAACCATATAGTTAATCTGAGACGGAAGTTATGGATGGTGAATATATCAATTAATCAATACCTAAAAGGTATTAAACAAAAATAATGAGTTGTTTCTTTTAATTTTGTTAACAATACTGGTGTCGGTTACGTAGATTCACTAATACGCGCCAATCATAGGAAATGTTCGTTGCCAACTGCGGGCATACTACTGTATACGCAGTCAAAATGAAGTACAACCCTTAATTGTATGTTACATATCCAAGGAATAATCACAAAGCAGCGAATAGATGTAGTAGTGTCATTATTTGCCAATACTGCTTTTAATATGTATTTGGTGTTTTACCTACATTCGTTCGTGTGTACCGGAAGTCAGCCTTCTGCGGAATGCTAAACCAGCGTAATGCGGTAAACATTTAGCGCGCGGCGCGCGCGCGAAAATAGCACATGCGAATGAGAGTGAACCACTGTGTGGTTGTGACGTAATGTTATGTAAACCTGCAATAAACTCTGTGGCTGTATTGCAGAATGTCTGAATGCATGATAGGGAAAGTTGCGTTAGAAAAAACGAGATATGAGAGAAAAATACACTTTCATATGTTCGTATGAAAGATATAGATATTTTACTCTAGGGTTACAAAATGTAAAACCATTGGAAAGCTTCGCATTATTTATCCCTCGTGTAGATTATCCATGTCCATCATACTTGAACAAAAATAAAGGTCCCATCAAATTTTTAGTTCGACATTCTGATACACGTTTAAAGATACTCCCCATTCTAAAAATGGACTATTAATTTGAAATTAAACTATCATAAAGTGCAATTTGAAAATAACAATATGTTAAGTATGGTAATTTAACATCTTGACGTTAAGTAACTGCATTTTGTTTTGTTCTTTTGAATAAGTAAATATAATTGTGACCTTTAATGACAAAGGTGCAAAGACTGCTTGAATCACAATGCGGAAATACATTAAAGCATTGTAATGTTAAGCCTGTACTTGTTGACACTAATGGTAAGACTTGCGTAATATAGAATAATAAATATATTCTTCACTTATTCATCAGACAAAAATAATCTTGAATAATCTCAAAAAGTGCACATAAACCTGTAAATGAAATCATAGTTCTAATCATAAATTCAATAAACCATCGACAAACTATAAACAAATATACACAGAGATCACGGAGAAATGAACAACATCATGTACAACCTGTAATTCAAGTGATGGTGAATCGCATTCATTTTTCCATTGCTCCATTAACCATTTGGTTAGATCTACCTCCAGGTTAGGGAAATCTTAAACCCTACTTCAAGTGATCACACAAATTTTACAAACATCATATCGTCATCCAATACAAAGGTCATAATTCAGACCTGTTTATTTATTAAAAAGTCATTATAACTTGTTTGATTTAGTATTAGATGTACATCGTCTTGTTATTTACAAGTTTTCAAGTCTAACCATCAAATAACATAAACTAGCTAATAAAATGTATTTTAATGGTCCGGAAGAATAAGCGTTTTCTCCATCATCGACGCCGGTCATATAAATTGATGTCGTATCCAGAGAACATTCCGTTTTCAAAGTGGACACCGGGATTATCACCAAGTATAGTACGCGTTTATCGCCGTATAGCACAGGGAAAACTAGTACCTCCCATCGTCCATCATACAGTTTCTAATGGTCTTCATGTCACATCTTAAATCGGGTATTGTATTTCTTTTCTGTCATGATTTGTATCTATTATGGACACCGCGATATTAGAAACGAACCATTGATACGCAAGGAGATTAATGTAGAACTTAATTAATGATACGTAAGTAGAGTAGTGTAGAACTGAATTAAATTTGATGCGTAAGGACGTTAGGAGATTAATGTAAAAAAAAAAAAAAAACAGGCAAAATAATAAAATCTTAAACGTACATATTTCAGCGGTTGCCATATTTTAGCGCTTTTTACGCTGAAAGAATTCCGCTAATTTATGATAGCGCAAAGTGCACTTTCTTAATATTGGTTCTTGCATCAATCATATTGGGAGATTTGTTTTGTAACATTTTCCTTTTAGTCTTATAAGGGCCCAAAACGAAGGTTTTATCATCGTTATCACCGTGTCCATCCGCCTGCCTGTTTTATATCCGGTAAATATAAGAGCTCGAAAACAGATGCATTTTCAGTACGCGATAAACATATCGGAACTCAGTGTACTTTAAATCTATGTCCTCAAATATATTGCATAATGGCTAGTAGTAGCGTTGCATGTACAACTTGATTAAGGCCAAATGTGTGTTCTCTGTCAAATTTTCCTAATTTTTTGTAGTATTCAATGCATTAGTTCACTGCTTTGTTCTGTAACATTTTCGTTTAAAGTCTTATAAGGGCCCCAATAATAAAGTGTTATCATCGTTATTACCGTGTCCACCCGTCTGTATGTCTGTCCATCTGTCTGTCATAATATCTTTTATTTCCGTGCAATAACTTGAGTTTCCTTGGGCCAGTCGTAAGTCAGTGCTTTATTACTGAAAGTACATGCTTGGGATTGCTTTTCGGTGTCAAAGTTCAAAGGTCAAGATCACTACTGCTAAATATAGAAAATCAGTTTCCATACAGAGTTTTCTTTTGCCGATCAGACTGATACTTCATACAATGTTTCTTTTTTAAAGTGCGTGCTTACAATTGCTTTTTAGCTTTGATTGTTATTGGTCAATGTCAAACTTACTTTAGATATAAATCAAATGTTCATGGATATTAGCTTATATTCTGCTGTCTTCAAATGTATTAGTTATTATATGTGCTTTGTGGTTTTTATGGCAGAATTTACTTCAGGTTTGCCAATAATCTATCAGTCTGACCGGCCATCCAGTCTTTCGACTTAAATGTTTTTCGTGGTGATTTTCATTGAAACTAAAACCTGGTATTACACTGATGTGCAGATGTGCAATAGGGGTTTAAAAAACCTAAGGTCAAGGTTATTAAAAACACAACACAAAATATACTGTCAAAAATATTATCTAAAGCCCTATAAAGAAGTTCAAACTTTTTGAAATTTCACATGATAGTCCACTAGGAAATTCGGATGCAAATTATGAGTTCAGAAAGCTTCCTTAAATAGGAATATACTTAAAATACATCATATAAGGCCCTTATAGAATGCAAAATGTTTTGAGATGTCACATGCATGATGATTCTCTGTGATATACAGATGTGCAATAGGAATTTAAAAAGTTGCTAATGTTAAGGTCAAGGTCATAGTTTAATTTGTATATTTGCAGCATATAAGTAGTAATTCTCTGTCAGTGATGACTTGGGTTAAGTTCAGGTATAGACATAGACAACTTGCGGGGCCCTCACTGGCGTGTCAGTAATCCAGATCCGGAATATGTAGATGACTTTCTCAATTTCTTTAGGCGTATACTAGAAGAAGTACAAAGAACACAGAAGCTATTAATACCATTAATGCAAATTGATAGTTAGATACATGAGAACTAAGGTGAATTAAATTGTATCACAAAGCTATTTCGTCCTTCTAGGACTTGGCAGTGATTGCAGGGACATAACAAAGCTGTCGATTATCTCAGAAACATCACACAGATGCTTCGTCCTCGGCAGTCATAAAAAAGTCAAAGAAGACTCGTAATCAAATACTTTTCATTTTTACAATATTTGATATTTAAGGTCAATTACATGTACAAGTACATTATCAAAGTTATATTTAAAGCTACTGAGCACTTTATGTTGTGCAATCCTTTAAGACTGATGAGTGTTAAGTTCCTGATGGTAGCTGTCACGTCGAAATCTACACATGCAATCTGATATTAAGATTATGATATTTTCCAACTACTCTTCGTACATATACATTTTGTATTATCTTCACTTACATCCCTTATAACAAGCATATCAAATTATATTTAGCGCAGATTAAAAAAAAAACATCTATTGACTTTATGTACTTATACATGAAGACATATTATGATTACTGTACAGACCTAACTATTGTATATTTGGTCCGTTGTGTGATACACGTATGCAGATCCGGGTATAGACTCGTAGGTGTAATGACAGGGTCCGGTGCTGTCCCGACAATTTCACCCAGGACGGTATGGGGACCTTGGTGCATTCTGTGATAAATGGCCCGCTCGTCATGGTCCACTTAAAATAATATTCAGGAATTATAACTGTCATAACTCTTCCGTTAAGTGGTGTCATAAGACAATCTTGTGATCTTCAGGCACTTGTTATTATTTATGTACATGGCTATTGACGTTCAAACGCCATGGGTCAGCAAAGCTGTCGAGGTTTTATGTATAATATCAATTTAAATTCACAAACAATACAATTTTTAATGATTAAGTATTGAATATATAAAGCGCTTTTTGGATGCATTGCATGTAAATAAGACATTGTTCGTTGGAGTCATTGTACAAGCATGCCACCTTTTGTGACATAGTGTAAGTTTATACAGTTTATGTAATATAAATATGATTAATTAAAATGGATTAAGCAATTTCAGAAGCAAAGGAACATGGTATTACTAATGCCTTATTGAACATTGAACTTTATGGGTTTATTGTACGTCACTGTGCGTGCGAGACAAAGGCTTGATCACATCCAGAAGTTTGATCGCTTCACTTTTTGCTGTTGTTGTCAGAATCAGTAATGATGATGATGAATTGGATTACCGTTGTTTTGCTATTGCTGTCACCGCGATCTTCTGCTATTGATTCATCAGGTCCTTTAATACTCTCTAGCAAGGATAAGTCACTCCATTTCAGCAAGATAAGGTCACCGAGCCCGAGAAAGGAGGAACCAGCATATCTTAGTGTGGAGACAGATCCAAAGGACAAAGAGATACCATCGGCACATCGTATCTTATCTCCATTGGTCATGCTTACAGATGACGGCGTAAGCATTACTGAAGAAAAATCAGGATACATTTTTGGTGACATGGATTTAGGTAATTAGGATCTTTGATATTGCATGGACTCGTATACCCATAATTCTAATCGTAATCACAACTGTATCTAAAAAAATCTACTTCCATTTTACAATCCAAATATATCATGGGATATTTTAATACTGTAAATGTATAAAACTGACCAATGTAAGAGGGATACTAATTTTTGCAATTATCAAATCAAAATCGAGAAAACTAATACCTTTATGCCATATTTTATAGAGAAAATTGCGATCTTTTCGTCATTTTCTATGTTCGTATGTGCCATTTTCGTTGAACATTTTTGGTTAATCTAAAATATATGTCATTGAAAAATCAGACTTTACTGTGAACCATATTAGTTTTCAATGTCACCTACGAGTCCTAGAAGGACGAAACAGTTGTAAGACGTCCATGGTATCATTGACGAGTCCTAGAAGGACGAAACAGCTGTATGATGTCCCTAACATTATTCATGAGTCCTAGAGGGACGACACAGCTGTATGATGTCCCTAGCATTATTCACGAGTGTTAGAAGCACGAAACAGCTGTATGATGTCCCCAGCATCAGTGAATTTGAATATGAAATATAAGATTATTTCCTAAGTGGTAAAATTATGAGGAACGTCCTTAACTCTTGTATATTTTTGGTGTTACTAATAAATGTTTAACGACTTTTAAGGCACGGCATCAAATTGATTTTGTTGGTTACTACTTTGAAGCATATTGTTTGAAAGCCAGAATAAAATACATAGGGAATGAAAAAATAGGCCCGTCATCCCTGTGTTTCATTTAATCTTGAAAGTGGTACTTGATGCTAATATTTATAAGATTCTCCTTGACAGTGAAATGTCAATTCTGGCAGTTTTTGTGGAATTTTATCGTTAAATAGGCCATTTATATTTACACCCTTATATAGGGAAAAGAAGTAGAACCTGCACGAATATGTTTTCAAGAAAATCCCTGTGCTCTTTCTTGTTTTGGGTTTTCGTTCATAATTCATTCATTAACTAACAAAAGTCCAATCAGTGCTAGTTATTAATCATAGAATAATATAAACTTACCGGACCTCGACCCGAGGGGAAAGATTCTCAAGTTGTCGAACACGAGATTTGAGTATTTTGTATCTTAAGAATCTTACTGGGTTGAGACCCCCGCCTCACTCCCAATGAACTGGAGTGAATGGTTATTCTTTCCCTTGCCATGTTTATCCTATTATCGGTCTAATATTAACGTTAAAGCAGCGCAAGACAATTTTACTCGCTTACACACAACGAGTAATAAAAACGCCCAGGTAGCATGCTAAAAGACTCTCTTCGGGAAAAATCATTAGCATTAGTGGAGGATATGAACACTGGTTCGAGAGAAAAAAAACAGTTATTGTATGGGTATTTCTAGAAATAGCACTTTTATTGTCCCCCTTGACATTAACTATTTCCGTCGGAAAATAGTTCATGTCTCGGGGACAATAAAAGTGCTATTTCCCTCACATCCATACAATAACTGTATACTATTTCATATTTTGACTATTTCATAGTTTGACTATTTCATATTTTGACTATTTCATCATTTATTTGCATTGGTATTTTGATTGTTTTCATTATATTCTTGTATTACTTTTTCACTATTATAGTATTTACTTGAATATATATATTGCTACTTTTACTATTTTATTGATTTACTATTTTGACTATTTCATTATTTGTATTTGTATTTGTATTTTTTTTATTTTATACTTGTACATGTATTGCTATTTTGACACTTTCGTTGTTGTCTTTTTTGTTCTCGACTGCTTCATATTACATTGTTTTATCAGTTTTACTATTTCTACTTTTTTTTTAGCGCAAGACGACCATACTTCAACGTTCCAAACGATTCCGGAAATGATTTGTTCTCTATGTTCCCAACTGCATAGACCGAGTAGGAGATTGGTGTGTTCAAATTTGTTCTGTTTCGACTGGGAGAGGAAGTGATCGAATCAGGCGTGCACAAAATGGAATACCAAATCAATGAAGAGGATATTATAAAAATTGTGATTATTTACGAAACTTTCACCGTCTTACGTAACTTTCATTGTTTACGAAACTTTCACTGTTTACGACATTTTCACTTTTTTTTTTTTTTTTACAAAACCTTCACTGTTTACGAGACTTTCCCTGTTACGAGACTTTCCCTGCTTATGAAACTTTCACTGCTAGCGAAAGTTTCAGCTTTTACGATTATAGGCAATGACAATACATTTACAGTTTTTTAATCTTTATTTGTCCGTCATCAAACAATGGAAACTGGTATTGAATTGATATTATTAATTTTTCTATGTAATTTATATATTTTCAATTACTTGCATTATCAAAATGAGAGAAAATGATTCTAGACTTACTGTCATCACGGTGTGCATTAGACTGTTTAATCAGATACATGCTAGTTCTGATTCCCTGTAATTAATTGAAATAATGCATACAGTACTGACTGAAATATGAAGATACAATGACATTAATATTAATATATTCATGAATTCTTATTATTTAGGTCTTCATAACTGACTGCTGAGAATGGTTCTGTTGCTCGACATTGAATAATAAAAGCATATTATTTTGAAGAGCAATTATATTTTGTTTTACTACTTAAACGAGTAATATATTAACTAATAAATCAACTACAGGTATTAACATAAATTTGAGGTCATCTAAATATCAAATCCAGCTATATCAGTTATATAAACCTATAAATCTCTACTATGAGACAATTTACCAGAGGTAATTTGATCAGTTTTTAGTGTGTATCATGGCTAACCATGGGGCTTGCTGTTGAATTTCAACAAATGCAAAAAAAAAAAAAAAAAAAAAAAAATAATAATGCATGTTTCAGGGGAACATACATGTGTAATTAGCTGATAGGTATCAAATTTATTGCACAAAATTGCCATTTCGTTTTGCTCACAGGTGTCTATGGCACACATAGGATCGATTTGACCTGATTTGACTTAATAATATGTATAAACACCGATTCTGTTTTGACATTGAAAGGCAAATAATATTACGCATATGGCATAGGATGAGGCATTTCAGAAATCAAAAATGCTCTAATTAGACATTATTAAGAACTCTGAACATTGCACGAACACTGTTTAAGAAAAACAATTTAGCCGCTGAGTTTCTTTAAAATGTCAAAAACTCTACGGTTTAACATTTTGTCTTAAAAATGTCCTTCTTACTATGATAAGATGTCTTAAATAATATAATATGATGTATGTTATGGGAGTATTTTAACAATTTAAATGCCTTCCTTAATGCCATATTTGGATAAAATTATTCACAGCCATCATTTGCATTTCAAAACAAAATAAGTGTGTATAAGTACACAAAGTCAAATGAAGTCTATCAAGAGCTCATATCGTGTGATATATGTCCAAACAAACATTTTGATGTATTATATGTCTTGTTTTGGGCAAATATGTTAATTCCTGTTTAAAATTCAACATTATTCCCCTATATAGTTGACCCCAAAATGCGACCCTCTCTCTATTTTAACATCTGTTTTGGCTCTTGTTTTAATTTCCCCGACCTCTCTTCCAGATTTCCACAATTCTATCTGTAGAACTAATGACGAGTAAAAGAAGAACGATTTTTTTTTTCTGTTCAGTTCTTTTATCATTATTTTACCTTTTCTTCTTGGTAACAGACAGACAAGCTTTCTTAGACCTTTACTCCACATAATATACATATATATGTACTTAGCACCTGTTCTCACACCCTGGTTGTTGGTGTCTCATTGACACCTGTTCTCACACCCTGGTTATTGGTGTCTCTTTGACACCTGTTCTCACACCCTGGTTGTTGGTGTCTCTTTGACACCTGTTCTCACACCTTGGTTGTTGGTGTCTCTTTGACACCTGGTCTCACACCCTGGTTGTTGGTGTCTCATTGACACCTGTTCTCACACCCTGGTTGTTGGTGTCTCTTTGACACCTGTTCTCACATCCTGGTTGTTGGTGTCTCTTTGACACCTGTTCTCACACCCTGGTTGTTGGTGTCTCTTTGACACCTGTTCTCACACCCTGGTTGTTGGTGTCTCTTTGACACCTGTTCTCACACCCTGGTTGTTGGTGTCTCATTGACACCTGTTCTTACACCCTGGTTGTTGATGTCTCATTGACACCTGTTCTCACATCCTGGCTGTTTGTGTCTCTTTGACATCCGTCGTCACTCCCTGACTGTTAATATATCCTTGACACTAGACCTCATATGACCCTTGCTGTTAGTGTCTCGCTGACTTTCGTCGTCATATGGGCCTGGCTGTCGGTGTCTCCTTGACACCCATCATGATATGACCCTGGCTTGCATAAGCAAACGTATCATAAATATTTGACAATGACTACTGAATTTCGCTGATATATTTATATATTTACATTCTTTGTTGCATTTGCCAATATGTCGTTAGTAAACCAAATTGTATTCATGAGACTGTATACCTCAATTTACAGTGATTCGGTCAGAGTAGGAATAAAGCCCCAGGTGTTGCTGGTCAAAACAATGGCCGCCAGCTACTTTCGGCCTGGAGAGCTTTCGAATGCTAGCATTTATAATCCACAACACAGGAAATAAAACAACTTCACAAGTTATGAGAGTAATATTTTATAATTAAAACAAAACGTGGTCAACACAAAATAACTATAAGCGCCGTTATTGATCTAGGAATTATCAAATTGTCAAGTCAATGTCGTCACACTCACAGGAGCTCGTTTCCGAATTTTCAGAAATGCAAGACACGACATTAAACATTAACATTAAAAGTCCAGTATTTATATAAAAAAAAAATCTTATCTGTCACCCAAAACAATTTGGGTGACAGATAAATATTTCATGTCGCCCTAACGGACGACATTCTATTTATCTGTCACCCAAATTGTATTCATATCGACTGTATATTACCATTTGGTAACAGTTCAATGCTTAAATAAAGATGTGAATTCATAATTATAAAAGGGAAATCTCTCTGTTGATCAACAGTCTGGGTGTGTACATTTTTGGTGTCATATAGGAAAACGCATGCGCACAGCACACGGAACACATTTAAACAATAATGGCGTCCCAAGTGAATCGTCCGTGGTTAAAAAAGTTTACAGCGTACCTTTACACTTCCTGTGTGGTCCAGATTGACACTTGAAATCAATATAGCTGGAGAGGTATAAAACACGTACAATCAATGAAAACAATGTTTTAACCGTGATGCCCCTTTATATATATGATGTATAGCTAAATTGGATTACCTCCATTCACCCTTCTCCCATTCCTTTCACGCAACAATCCTTTGAACCAAATAGAGATGCGACATCATATGCACAATAAACCACTCTGATCACATGATAATCAGATAAAATGGAATATATTATGAATTCAACCTGGATATCCTACCTCGATGTTAACCTACAAGTAACCAGCAGGGACCGCTCAAATGACTAAGTTGTGTGATAAGCGTGTTGATTTCAATTTTGTTTATTATCCATTTCTAGAGAGTAGCATTCCTGCTTCCCCTACCTACGGAGATCACCTGTGTAGCGGAACTGGACAAGGTCGATCATCGGCGACCAGGTAGCCCAGTGGTAGAGTGTCCGTTTAGAGTTGGAGGGTCCCGGGTTCGAACCCCGGTCTGACTGCTACATTTTCTCCCTCTCCTATTACACAGGTATCAGTCGTTTCAATATTCAAGGGGTTGTTTCAAATATCACGATTTCCGTGATAGATATCGACCACTGATATTAACAACTCAATGTTTTGAGAGATGCGCGTTGATGAAGAAATACGGCATTAAGCCAGACATGTTCGACATGCTCGAGAGTGCTTCTTTTGGAGAATGTGACGTAAGCCTGATTTGGGTTTGGATGTCGACGGCGTAGCAGAGGACGCTTTCTCATCCGGAGCACCTGGTCTAATTATCTTTGTACTTTTTCCGCTGTGTATCCAACACCTTACTGCTGTCTCTGGAGTAACAGAGCCCCATGATATTTTAACAAAGTGTGTAGCGGTATCACAAAAGTGAGTTTTATTTACCATATCTTACGAAACTAAAGAAAGACCTCGAAGCACTAGCCATGGTTCATTCATTTCATAGGTGTATATACGTTCACGGTGTGAACAGTTAATAACTGTCTGTCAGTTTGCAGTCAATCACATAATGATAATATTTAAACATACGTCATTCGATCTTAACTCAATTCGGCGATATTAACGATGTGAAGATGATGTAAAGATGATGCTATTTTTACCGCCAGGATGCCTTTGGCACCTGCCGTTATAGTCGTGGTGGGAAAATGTTGTTAGTGACACTTTTGTTTCCGGCTAACAATTCCTCTTTTCTGTCATACAAATGATATACATCCGCGGCCTAATATATAGTTCCTATTTTGACAGCAATTATTGACACGATTTAACTAATGGTTCCCATGTTTACTGCAATTATTTAAAATGAAATATGAATGTTTGTTGTTCTAGACTACTAAGAGTATAAATATAAACATTTTTCTCGCCAGTATATGCAATTTTGTTGGCGTAGGATTACGTAGTTCTGTCTCAATCCTGCCTTGAAAACGAAAGTAAAAAAATCAGTTTGATCGTCGTGGAAATTTACATGCATTCACAGAAAAACTATCCACATGTCTTAGACTCATATGTTCATCCTGAGTTCATATGCAGGAACATTTCATTTAAGCCCAAAACCAACCCTATTTTACGTAGTCAAATGCAGCCGAGCATTCCACGAGATAACTTCAGCTGTCTGGTGACTAATCACGTGATCATCACTAATCGGAATCGGCCAAAATGGCGGTTATGTCTAATGTAATTAAACCAACGACCGTTCGCAGTTTCATATTCATGTGTATGTCGCTAGCAAACGCAAGAAATATCACCAGGAATTGAAGGCAAGTTGTAACAAACTGCATTGCTGTTTTCCATGAGGATTTTATCAAATACATTGTAAGGTTATTATTTGTTTATTTGAAAAGAATCTAACGATTATGATCCGTGTCTGATGTACTGGCGTCTTGTCAAAACTAGATATGTCTCGTCGGACAACGCGACCGCAATTTTCTGCCGGAGTTAAAATATGGTATTAGGGGTCATAAAATAGATGTTTGCTGGGCCTAATTAACATCTTTTAGTATAAATAAAATTAAAAAACCTTATGCTGTGTACATCTTGGATTTTGTGTTTGGCTGTACAACATGTTCTGTTAATAGCTACATGTATAGACCGATTAAATCATTTGTCGCTCATTTGATTTTTTTTTTCAAAGTTTACAAGCAGCTTTACTGATTCAGGAGTATATCAATAATCTTCCACAAGCATTAAAGAAATAGGGAAAGAAATATACTCAGCTATTGGAAAGTTGTCAGCAGATAAATATGTTATACATGTGTTCTTGAATAAATTTCATCTGATACAAATGTAACTGTCTGACTATAAAATCCAATTTTAAATTTCTTATTATATGACCTCAGACCCTGACGTTTCTCAGGGCCTTTGGCCATTTGATTACCATTTGTTCTGGAAATATAATGGCGGATGGCGGTATGCGAATTTGGCGGTAAACGGGTGAATTAGCGTTTGATGAAATCCGGTCTGAATAAATTCATGGCGATATGATATGCGAGTTTGGCGGTATAACGCGTGGCGAAATAACGGGTTTTTACTGTACATATTTCTCTCCTTCGTTTTATCGATTTTAAGTTGAAATCGAGGATTCGTTATTATGTCATCATTATATGTTTTTTTCTTGATACGAAATTTCTCATTTTGTTTATTCCATGTCAGTAAAGGAATTACACCTTCCAATATTTGGGAAAACATTTTGCACGTGAGCCATCTCGTGTCTATGAATAGGTTCCTATTAACCTACAGTATCATTGCCTTTGTCTTCTGTGTGTGTGACTGTCTTTGTCAAGACGTGAGTATATTTTATAACTGAAAAACATCTTTAACCTACAGTATTAGTACGTGTGTCCTCAACGAGTGTGGCTGTCCTTGTGAAGACGTGAGTATATTTCATAATTAAAAAACATGTATTTACTGTTATGAATAAATATATTACAAAATAAATATACGACCTTGAACCATGTCACATCACTGTCGTATACCGATAAAACTATGCATGACGTATGAAATATCTTATTCTCTGTTAAACTGTTTTAACAATAACGAAACAATTCTTTGTGCTAGAAGAAACTTGTTGACTTCGACCATCATTATTGCAAAAGAAAGCACAAAGAAAATTGATTCGAAATTCGAATTTGATGTTACACTATTAGCAACAGACACGTGTCGCAGCTTACGGAACGAACCGAACATTTCCGATTTAAGGCATGAAAGTATTATAGTGTCTGCTAGTATTGGACTATAAATAGATATTGGGGTCACCTGGATTTTGTAGAAACCTGCATATAATATACATATAGTTATATATACAAAAAATTAGGTACGTATGCTAATGTATTTATATAACAATTCGTGACAGAAAGTATTAGTATCTATTTATACACGTTTGGCGTGTGCATAATTCATTCAATCACTGTTATACAGTGGGACCAGGAGGCTATGAATGGATGCAGTGAGAATCCGTGTGCTGGCTGTATCAGCTGTGTGATATAACAAAGCATTTTAGGCTAGTATTACGAAATACCTCAACGCCAGCAATGGTAATTAAATGCAAAGTGGGTGTCTGGATTTTACTGGTCTTATGTACAGCTTCTACAGAACAATCTAAAGCCGCTTACGGCGTTAAAAACTCGCATGTACCTATTATCAAAGACTCGCCCTCGCATAAGACAGCCAACACATCTAATAACAAGAGCCCACCATTACAAAGTACAAATGACCCGGGAAATCTTAACGCTCCAGCAGTATCTAGAAGTCCATCTGCCTATAATACTACTGAACCGGATATACACCTTTTTAAAAAGCAAGTTACTGGACGTCCTCCATCGTACACCACCGGAAGTACACCAGTGTACAGTACCGGAAGTTCAACAGTGTACAGCTCCGGACGTCCAAAAGTGTACAAAACCGGAAGTCAACAATTGTACAATACCGGAAGTCCACAAGTCCAGGGTACCAGAAGGCAACCTAATCAAAATTCACCAGTTCCGTGTACAGAGGATAAAAAGGTGCATAAAAAAGTGCCCGAAAAGGTGGAAGAGAAGGTGCATCGCCTCAGAAATCCGTTACACAGCAATATCAGAATTCCTATTGTACACAATATAACCCATACTTCCAAAGGAGGGAGGAATCAGACACGAGAATTTATAACCAGGAAAATACTAAAGAAGAAAATGACTGGTAACTTATTCTGTGTTCCTTCTTACTGGTGTCAGGTAGACATTTCTTGTAAACAAATCATTTTTCAGCACATGTTTCTTTGAAATACCGAAGCGGATGTCAAATTAAAACTTATATTGATCAACCAAAGGCGATTGTCCTGGGTTCCTGTCGTCGGTGTCAATAATTAAGGTACCTTGCTAACAACTTTATTTTCGTCTGCGAAATGTTTTTGCAAATTACACCCGAATTATCCCAGATTTAATTAGCTTGGAAAATGCAAAAATGCGGAAGAGAGAACGATTGTGATGTGTTTATATAATTTTAACTGATTACAGATCAGAGCAAGTTTTTTTTTTAAATTTCATACATGAATTAACAACACGAATCAATGTAATCCTAGTTATGATGTACAAGTCGCACTCTATATGATTTCAAAATCAAATTTCAAAATCTAAATTGGCAGTTTTAATAATGAGAATGTTCCGTAAATATTTCTTTTTTGATAATTTGACCTCTTTGCAGCTATTTATCCATTTCATTATGAACAATTAATCAAATATGCACCTTTTTAGAAATATCACGTATATGATAAGTATGCTGAAAAATGATTTATTTGTTTATTTGTTATTGGGTTTTATTCAGTCTGTTTTATTACAACTACAAACTAACATAACTCACTGCACGTGTACACTTCATGTTATCAGTATGGATTTCGTACTTAACTATTCTACCACGTTCTCAATGCTCGCACATTTTGTTGGCTAATGGTTTTTGCATGAATATTATTGGACTGGAAAACAAATGATGTGCTATCTTTAATTTGCAATGCACTTGTAGCGTTCTTGCTGATTAATGATATTGCAAAATTATAATTACTGATGTCAAAAATTCTTGAAACCTTGAGTTAACGCCTTTAATTTGAATGACTTACATATGTGCATATTTAATATCTTCCAACCAGGATGAGTAATTTGCGAGATTGTAACAACGGGCCTACATGGTTGTGGATTTGTGTCGTGTTAATCCATCTCCTTGTATATAATCGAACGGCCTCAGCTGAAGATTTGGATAGTCTTTGTGAGACGTTAAGGATGTTTTGGCCACCACATTATCGTATAGGCATATACTTACACTTTTGTTGGTACAAACGAGTTTCGGTATATATGCTTTTATTGAATTTTATTATGATTATTAGTTTTTGGAATTGTCACTAACCCTGAGCACTAGGTCACAGGGCATTGTGCTTATCAAGTATGCACAAAGTATTATTCATTATAAATTCATTCACATTTTCATTTCGACAGAATTGAAAGCTATCGATGGTATACGTAAAGTTCAGAGGTTACAGACAAAAACAGGAACTTTAATTGCACACATATATATCAAGGTCATTCTAATTTGATGACCAGGGATGAATAAGTGGCTGACATATACTACCGACAATTTATTCAACATAAAAGACATATTATACAATCATACTATGCAAATAACTTAGGACGTCTAATAACAATAGTGTTTGGAATTTCTCAGCAGATATTTGTGTCATTGTGTCAGAAAATAGACAGTAGACATTTCTATAATGTTGTCTTTACTATAATTAAACATGAAATATTGGCCGTTCTCAGCGTAAATACAGTAGCCCAATACAAACGAGGCAAGATAATCGTCATTAGTTCAAATATCTGTAATGATGATATGGTAATCTATATTGGCAATTGGCATCAATGCCTTTGTGCACATGATCAACTTACACATGGTTGGACAATATAAGTAAGAAAGAAAATTAAATGTTAACTTATCTATTCTTCAGCAATTGAAAAAAAATATACTTATATTAATAGTTCTTGTTGGCCCGGATGGAAACGCGCAAGGGTTTTTTTCTGCGGGTTTTTTCTGAGCAAGGTTTAGAAATTAAGATGAAAATCTTTGGAAAAAAAAGTTATATTGCGGTCATACAATTATTGTCTTTTGTATAATTGCATTGTAAAAGGAACGGGTCGGTGTGGCTTGTACATACTTATAAATATAATCTCTATATTTCAATTGCAATTGACTGATCATGCTTCTTTTGCTCAGGAGGTAGGGCCGTGGCTTATAACCTCGAAGATCCGGGTTTGATTCCTCTGGAGGCACTCGTTGTTGCGTCTCCCCATCGATACTTTTCAGAACAATATTGATGCAGTATATACTGTTTAGATTATTTTCAACCACAGTAAGTGGGTAATATTCAGCTCTCAGGGGATGAAATAATCATTGCAACTGTTGAAAACATTCAGTTTATACCACACGTGGAATCAACTCTAAATGCATTTTGATTGATTGTCGTGATGACCGTTTGACCGGGACTATTTTTCTATCGCATGGTTCAATGCTTTCTGATTGGCTAACACTTGAAAGTCGCTTCACGAGGTCGCGAAAATGATGACGCACACAAACTGGTACCCAATTATTTTTGAGATAATTTATTTTTCACATAGATCTCTATCAAACTATCACTTTATTATTTTGATTAATGTGAATAGTAAAATCTGCACACATTTCCGAAATTGTCAGTTTTGCATATTAATTGCATATCATTTAGGTCATATCCTTACACCCCCACCTGATATTCTGACACACGTAGAAACAAATGTTCAGAATAGTTTTCCTATTGTGGTAGAAACATATCACACAAACTCGTGGTTGCTGTATATGTAAGTTAATCAAATTAATTCTAATATCGGCCCACATTTCCAAAATTTCCCTAAACACACTACAAATTAAGCTATTCAAATTAATTAATTTAACCTGTTAATAACATGGATTAATAAGTTAATGCAGTTAGTTAAAAATAGTAATTCATTGATCATATTTATATAGAGATACAGACATTGTATTTGCATATCCATTTCTAATTAAAATGTTTCCCTCTAAATCTCGATATAAGTACTGTTTATTGACTTTCTTTGTACACGATGGTTTCAGGGACTCAATACACTGGAGTATACCTCATACCGGATATGCTGTGTTCTTTGTGCTCGCGTCAGTCAGAGAGGAGAGGGAGAAGACAAAGATGCAAGAAAATGTTTTGTTACAAGTAAGAAATGTGGAACATGAATGTGGATGGTGCCGGAAGCGATGGTGTAGAGATGGAGAGAATTTGCGGTGAACACTGAACATTTACTTAAACAAACGGGAATTGTCAAAGAAACACAACTAAACTTCAGATATATTAATTCGAATCATTTGAAACATCTAACAACAATGACAAAATCGAAGGAAGAGTGTAGCTATTTGACTGGAGTTTGAGAAATACCTGACCAATCAATGCGTTAATGCGTTCCACAAAGGGGCGACAACCATGTTATAATTAAGCATTTTCATTTCACGGTACAGCGACCCCGATATGATTCAGATTCAGATTCAGATATGTTTATTAAAGTGTCACGTATTGATACATAAAATATACATAAAATACAAGCATAATTTCATTAAAAACGTTAAAATGCATCAACACCCAGCCATATTTGGCTTATGAGACACTACTACAGTAAAATTTTGAGTGTCAATTAATATTAAGACTTATTGATAAAAAGTTTTGTCTTTTTGGTACATATCAAATAATAACCTGGGGACGTTTTTTTGCAAATTATCTTCTTTCATAAGAAATATTAATTTATCTTTGCTGTTTAAAGCATTAAAATTCTGTAAATTAGCTTCTGCTTTATTAAAAACTAAAAGTCTCAAGTCAGAGTAAAAATCGCAATCAATAAAAAAGTGAGTTTCATCCTCAACATGATTTGATGTACAATATATACATTTCCTTTCTTGTAAAGGAATTATTGGCCTGGCGTATTTACCCGTTTCTATAGCTAATGGCAGAGAACCACTTCTAAAATTAGATAAAATTCATCTGTGTGATCTATTTCTAATATTTTTAACATAAAAACTTGTACTAATTTCATTTCGATATAGGCGGTAGGTACGCAACTTATTACCATTTACACGGTTACTATCATTAAAAAGATCATTTCTCCAATCTATCTGGTCTCGATTATCCAATATCCGCTTAATATCACGAAGTTTACATTTAGTCGAGCGTTGACTGTTCATTACATCAGATAATCCAAAACTGTGTATAATAGTGTCACATTTTCTTCTCCAAGAGTTAGCAATATGTTCTGTAGCATTATATATAGTTTTAGTTAAACGGGGTTCTTCCGCACCGTGTAGTCGTAGACGTAGACGTAGTACATGTACTTCAATAATTTGCTTGTGATGTGTCGACATGAATCCCATATCGCCTCGACTTGCTGTATTTGAGGAGTTTTTCGAAGATCCTAGAAATAATCTACACGCCTTATTCTGTATATTTTTCACATGTGTCCATTTCGATATTCCCCATATTCCAGCACCGTAGTAGAGTACAGGTTCCACGAGGTTACGATATAATTTTTCAAATACATCAAAGGAAAAACCTCCACTTGAAAGGAACTTAGTATATAAAGCAGATAGTGCCCTGCTCGCTGATTTAGTAATATTTTGTACTGTATATTTGAAGTCCATAAATTCATTAAACGTTAATCCTAGATAACGGTACGAGGTTTCGTAATCAATACGTTGATCTCCACACTTAAATATGTAGTTTGATCTGGGTGAATTGTATGGACAATATGGACATCAAACGATCGAACTAGTGTAAGCAAGAGGATGGAAGTGACTGAGTGGACAATTTGGCATTGCCCTATTCCAGATGTGTAGAAAGCGAAATTAAACGTAACCCGGTATCGGGAATGGTAAAGTATAAAGTGCAGGTACATCAATAAAACCATTAATACTATAACTCCGCATTATTTCCAATACGATATGGCCTTTGTACAATTAATACTTTTGTGATAATCATAATATGAAGCGCACATTCTACTGAAAACGTGGTTAATTTCGCTGGGGTTTAATTTTGTGATTTCGATAGTTAAACTTAACACATGGTGGTTATTTCCGTGAATTTTACTTTTTCACATGTTTCATCGGTACCACATACCTTTTACATCGCAAAATGATACGCCCGGGGAATGTTTACGGCCGAATTGGCGTTGTTACGTAAATCCCCCTCCCTTAGATTTACGGCGTTTATCCCCCTCCCTTAGATTTACGGCGTTTATCCCCCTCTCGTAGATTTACTGCCGAGTGGGCGTATGAAGCGTAAAATCCCCATCCCGTAGATTTAAGGCCGAGTGGGCGTATTTAGCATAAATCCCCCTCCCGCATCTTTACGGGCGAATGGGCTTATTGAGCGTAATTCCACCATGTATGTAGATTCATGGCGGAATGAACGTATTTAGCGTAAATCCCCCTCCCGTAGATTGATCGCTAAGTGGGCGTAGATTTACGGCCGAATTGGAATATTTAGAGTAACGCCCCCTCCCGTAGATTCCACGTTGTTAGTAATGTTAAAAAACGATATCGGTCGTTTCGCATAGTAAACAAACTTGCATCACACTTCATTAATTTTATTAATAAACAAAAACACTTTTGGCAAAGACACTACATGTATATCCGATTTACAACAGGTAATGTCGTAAACCTGACAATGTCGTAACAATATCGTAGTCATGTGACTACAGTTTCGTATATAAAATAAACAAACTTACGTCACACCCCATTACTTAAATTTCATAAATGAACAAAAACACATTTGTCAAAGACACTATATCCGGTTTACGACAGGAAATGTCGTAAACCTGACAATGTCGACACAATGTCGTGATCGTTTGACTACAGTTTTTTTAACATACATGCGTTGTAATGTTGTTTTGCATTTATCTTCATTTGATTTGTTTAATTAACGATAATACTGGTTTAAATTTTTTTATATCGTTTAAATAAATACATCATTATTTATGAAATGCATCATTGTATAGTTTTATCATTTATATGTGTTTGGTAATTACAAGGATTGTATGTTTGTTTCTTTAACATACTCAATAATTGGTTTATCTTTTGAGAGTCAGATGTAACTTGGGTTTGATCTTGAGTCACATATCATGGAGAAACATAAGACGCTCACTCTTCCCAAACACCTGGCTCTATCTTCCTCGTACGTCTTCGGGGTTACATTGTCCTCGTTTTAGCGATTTTTGGTGAGACAATCCTGACATTTCTGTTTTATCTATTTATTTATTTAGTTATAACATTGTATGCCAGTCTATTTACTGACTATTTCCTGACATTTCTATTTTATCTATTTATTTATTGATTTATTGACTTATTTATTGATACCATTGTATCCCAGTCCATTTAATGACTATTTCCTGACATTTCTATTTTATCTATTTATTTATTTATTTATTTATTGATAACATTTTATCCCAGTCCATTTAATGACTATTTTCTGACATTTCTATTTATCTATTTATTTATTTATTTATTTATTTATAACATTTTATCCCAGTCCATTTAATGACTATTATCTGACATTTCTATCTTATCTATTTATTTATAACATGACATTCTTGTCCATTTACTTAATATTGCCTGGTGGTATTTTTATTTATCTATTTATTCATCTATTTATTTATCTATTTATTTATCTATTTATTTATCTATCTATTTATTTATCTATTTATTTATCTATCTATTTATCTATTCATTTATCTATTTATTTATCTATTTATTTATATATCTATTTATTTATCTATTTATTTATCTATCTATTTATCTTTTTATTTATCTATTTATTTATCTACTTTTTTATCTATCTATTTATCTATCTATTTATTTATCTATTTATCTATTTTTTTATCTATTTATTCATCTATCTATTTATCTATTTATTTATCTATCTATTTATCATGTTTCAATACATCAACACGTAAGTACATATTACTTCGTTAGGTAAGTATGGAAATAATGTAAGCATTAACTTGATTTCAAACTTCCCACTTTGGTGACACAGATAAATGTGTCGAGGTATTTCGTAGTTCAGCATGTCACATTTCATTGTCTGTGCTAATTAAACTTTGAAACAGGTGCAGGTGGGTATATTGTTTATGATGACGGGTCGTGTGGATAATTTACAGGTGCAAATAGGTCCAGTAAATGCCTCCCTAATACGTGCACCAGCGAAACATCTGTAACACAAAATTAAAATCGTTATGCTAAAAGAGTTCTGACCTGTTAAATGTAGCTAGCATACGTTCTGCCGTGACAGTTTTCGTGTTTGACGTCATTGATTAAGCGGGGATGATTTAAAGACTATATCTTATATTCTAACACGATTCGTTTGCAACGCGTGTTTTGATTGGTTGCGGACCGACTTCTAATCTGCGATAGAACCCTGATCTATCGTGTTAAGCCACGCCCCGTTTCTAATCAAAACAATATGGCGTCAAGTTCGACTCGTAGCGAAATTCAACACTCTGCACCATTTATGATTGATGACCCGTGATATTGGAATCGAAAGTGAAGAAATCGAATAGAATGAATTAACTAAATAAATTTAACAAAAATCGTTAACATCATTCTTACCGTCATTTATTGATTGAAACGTTCATTTCGTCCGTGTGTAAGCATCTAAGGTCAAGGAAAATCCGAAATGAAATGGAACAAGTGCACACAACTTCACATAACGGTTGAGCCTGTAGAAACACATCAACTCTGACTTTGTTAAAATGCACATGTCGTTATACATACTGCGTAAATCCAAATATGTCTTTAAATCTTCAGAAACAGGACTTTCACAACAATCCAAATACCCCGCTTCGTTAACATACAGACCGAGCTTTCGCCAGTATGGGCGTAGCCAATTGACCGACTTTGATAGCTTCTCTTTGATTGGTCAATCCGCCACAGTATGACACGTCACTAACGGAGGTCACAGAGTACTTAACAGCGTACTTGTAGCGCTGTAAAACAATGTTTCTAAATATATATGCGATAGTAAACGTGTTAGAATGGGGATAGTACGTTGTTTTTCGTGGCTATACTGGCGATTAGAACATGAAATTTGGTTTAAACTCTCGACCTATCGGTCTCGAGTTCAAACCAAATTTCATGTTCTAATCGCCAGTATAGCCACGAAAAACAAACATGAAATTTGGTTTAAACTCTCGACCTATCGGTCTCGAGTTCAAACCAAATTTCATGTTCTAATCGCCAGTATAGCCACGAAAAACAACTTACTATCCCCTAAATGCTTCTCCAAAGATATTATACAATCTAATCAACTTTTTTCACTTAAAAACACTTGAAAGAAAGCAATAGTTTTGTGTTTGAATTTATCACCTAATAACTAGTTTTGATTATTAAGAGCAAACGTATCCCCGTCCACAACAAACCCTTGCATATGGGATAATGTAGATAGCGTCTTACAAACCATTGAACTGATATGAACTGATATACATTTAATTGGTCAATTTTAGTTATGTGATAAACTGATGCCAAGCAATTAGACACATCGCCAACTTTCCAGGAAAATCTAAACAACATCCTGATAATCAATTATCCAACAGTTCACATTACCTTTGAGGAGAGCGGTACATCTCATGCTCCGTTAACAATGATGAATTGGTACGAATGATAGATGTAAACATGTCGGAAATGGGAAACGAAAGTCGTGATTCTAAATCATGGTTTAAATTGAATCATTTATCTATTTGATAGTTTCTATGGCCAAAAAGACATTCTAGGTCACGTATTTTATCTTTATTTTCCCATGGTCAGGGTTGTCCTTCCTGTCTATTATCTGATTTTAGATATAGATCGAAGTACAAAATAGTATGAGTTAGTAATCTGAGCTTTCAAAACGAGCTTAAATTATTAACCAAATTATTACCAAATCCTTTCACGAATTTTATCTAACGGCATATAACAATGTTTTTCATAGATCAGGGGACGATCAACGGATGATTTTCGATGAAATAGGATAATATTTCTGGGAGTTTCTACGAGCAAACATCAGATTTTTTTTCGTTAATCAAGGGGCCAAAACTTTGCCAAATAACGTCCGGCAAAAGTGGCAATCGATCTTGGCCGAACCCTTTAGGCATTTAACCTTTGTTCAAGAAAATATGTTAACAATTGTTCCATGGAAACGACCAAAAACGATGTTTTTAGTTAATGAAGGTTTTAAGCTTTGAGGGCTCGGCTAAGTTCGATTACACCTTTTGTCGAACTTTATTTGACGGAAGTATGACCCCTTGTTAACAAGTTTGATGAAAATCCGTTAATATTTAATGCAGTTATTGCACGGAAGCGAAGCATGACAGACGGACTAACGGCCAAGGTAGATTTGTGGGATGTAGTGTATTGTCTGTCGACGTGTGGGATACACCCAGCAGTCGATCAGAATTTCAAAACCTCTTTTTATTTCCGCTCATTCCGTCGCTAAACACCACATGGGCAGTGAGATTTAATGCTGAATTATGGGTAAAAAGAAAATGTCTTATAGGCGACGAATGTATTTTGACACAATGAATCGGTGAATTCTCCCAAACGGATTTTGAATGAGTACAGACAGATGGACGAACCCAGATTAATATCCCCCGTTCAGTGAAAGCGGGGGATAGAATGACTTTCGTATCATATATCCCGAGGAAGAAATTTTCTGGTTCCTATAGACTCGGACAGATTGAACTTTTATTTAGCTATTTCGTCAGAACATTATTTTTGAGTTCTCCAAGGGATCCTGGTTTGATCCTGAGTGATGGAAGTGAAAACAAATTATGAGCCCTGTTACGTTGATTTACATTAAAATGACTTATCGACAATTGACATATTACATGTATATAAGGTAGGGTAAAAATGAAATTTATATTTTATAAAGACCAAGCCATAATAGATATTCCTTCATATAATGTGACAGTTTGATAAATGCTTCATCATTTTTTTTTTCATAAAAAGGATTTAAAAAGGAATTTCGCCGACGGGTTTATCATTTCAGTACGTTTGCTTACTGAGTCAAGCATAGCGGACACAACAACTACAACTACATTACAGTGGTAAATAGCACTGCGTCTGATCTCATAACGTTCGTATTCAGGTGTGCCACATGTAACCTTACATGATTAATGGATACGTAAACATCAAGAATCGTCGAAAATAGTTTTAGTATTTATTCGTTGTTAATACCCCTCACAAATGTCTGTGGTAGTTACGTGTTTGTGGCTGTTACTTGTTACTTATATGGCAGTGGGAGAATACGTCGGCACAGATCCAACATCCGGGAAGGAATGGAGACAGCGCGTGAAAAGATCAACAGCTGATGTAAAAGCTAAAGGTATGTCACATATGCCAGCAATAACATAGTACAAGTATCTTTCATTTCAGTTTAATTCACATTCTACTCTACCGTGTCTCATTACAAATCTTATTAAAGGATGCCAATATCTTTTGAACAAAACCTTTCACTAACAACAACCAAAGTTTGGTTTGGTTTGGTTTATTTTGTTTAACGTCCTATTAACAGCTAAGGTCATTTAAGGACGGCCTCCCGTGTTTGCGATATGCATGCGTGTGGTGAGTGCGTATGTGTGCTTTGGGAGGCTGCGGTATGTTCCCTTGTGATAGGCCGGAACTTTTGCCGATTTATAGTGCTATCTCACTGAAGCATACTGCCGAAGACACCCAGCAGGACACCCCAACCGGTCATATTATACTGACAACGGGCGAACCAGTCGTCCCACTCCTAATATGCTGAGCGCTAAGCAGGAGTAGCAACTACCATATTTAATGACTCTGGTATGTCTCGGCCAGGGGACAGAACCCAAAGCCTTCCTATTAGGGATGAACGCTCAACTGAAGACCAAAAGTGAGGCATTGTCAAGGGAGACAATAAGAAGAAGAAAGTTGTTCAGAAAGAAGAGAAAATATAAGATCCCAAATTTAGTCGCCTCTTACGATCATGCAATGGAGGCAGCAGGTACAATTCTTATGCCCTACCTGCAGGGCAGAACAACAACCAAAGAAAGATGCATGTAATGATATAGGTATACATTAGATTCAATTGTCTGAATATCACTAACAAATAAGTTTATAATGTAAACACATTTCCATTGTGAAATGTCCTTTACCGTTATGGGGAGGTGAAATCGAAACTACATTGCAAGCAAGGAATTCTCGATAGGTTGTTCATACTGTAAATTAATCAATTTTGGAGCACTCAAATTTAAGCGCTTTGCCAAATATAAACATCTTAGCGCAATGATGAATTCGAGCAACCCATTGATGTGGAAAGGACTAAAATCAGATAACCGCTAAAATATGTAAGTAGCAGTAGCTATGCAAATAGCTTTATTGGACATCTCTACACTATAGATGGGGTAATATTTTAAAGAATGCTTATCTAACCACCTATAACGTCTAAAAAATTTCTCCTACACAACACGATATGTCCAATTCACCTAGATTGGAAAACTTTGGTACCCGTGCTACTGCATGTCTAAAATAGGTCACTGGTGATTTCCTTGTTATTAATTAAATACTTGACAGCTTAATTCTAATACGGGTTTTAGTTTATCTCCCTTACATGGATGGCTGAAAGTATACAAATATGTACAAGATCAAAATCATTTAATGATGTGTAATCCTATTGACTTTCTCTATGTCAATAAAATTTGTTGAAATTGAAATTGAAAAACATTGAAAGATTTAAGAAAAACGAAAATGCTACGAATATATATTGTTCAGAGTAGTAAAAACAAGGTTAAACGAATGAGGAACTCTTTACTGGTTTTGTTGAGTACGAGTTACCACTGACATTCCTCTCGAAATAGATATATATCAAGGTCATCAATGCTAATGTAGATGTGTCATAGCAAGTTTCCTGTTTCCCCGATACCAGTTCTATTTCCGAGGCGAAGGACATATGCCTAGTTCTGGGTAAACATTACTTTGCTACACCACATGGTTTAACGGTTTTATTATACCAATACAGACCGTATATACCATGGCCATGCTACGATTTGTAATCGTTACACGGAAGGACAAAGAAAATCCGGTCAGGGACAGACCTGAGTTTTTGCTGAAGCAAACAAACGTGTAGATAAATTATTATTACTGTACTTCTTCGTTTTTGTTGTATATGAAACAGATGTACGCTAAAATTTGAATTACACGTTGTGAAAACGCTAAAAATGAAATACGCTAAAAATTAAACTTGTCATTTTGTACAGAAAACGCGAAATTTGGCATACGCTAAAAAAACCCGATATACGGTATATATATACTGTTGACACGATAATATTTGTAAAACATAGGAGGATGGCAATGGGTCAAAATATAAACAAAGTAAATTGAAATATACAACTACAGTGACCTTAATTTCGTTTGAAAAAGTTCACAAGACAAACTGCAGATTTATCGTTGATGATATCGTATTGTATCTGAAGAAAATGTTTTTGTAAACAATACATCTCTTCGTTCGATACTTCTCGTTAATCAACCTGGCGGCTGTCAACTTCATCTATATTGTACCACTCACCTCTATGTAAATGTAAAAGAAAGGCAACCAATGCTTTCAACGTTTCACAATTTCAATCTCACTAAATTGTATTGACATAGAGAAAAGTCAATAGGATTAGACATCAGGCATAGCCTACTGTACCTAAGTTTTCTCCTTTCAATGTTTATGTGTGCTCGAGTATATTTTTTCTTCATATTTATCTAATTAAGGAAATCGTGACAGTGAAAAAATATATAAAATTTGTTGTCTGCACATAGAGGTAACAAGCCCCGCCAACCTCTCGCTTCACTTGGTAATTGACGGCGAGTTCTATAAGAAGCTCAACCCACTTCTCGCCTGATTGGCTCGGCACAAGTACACGGGTTCAGGTGGTTAAATTCTGCATATAGGATTATTAACCTCCCAGACTAACACTCAAGACTAAAACACAGCAAAGCAGAACCGAGGAAAATGGGGATACAATCGATTTTACTGGTTAGTTTTATATAGAGTAAGTACATGGAGATGCATTAGTTCGTTAATGAAGTAAGTATTCAAATATAAGGTTGTATTTTGTATAACCAACTTTGTGCATATTAAATCATTATTAACCTCAATATATATTTATATACACTGTATTTTCATAATAATTGAAAAATGTTATTAACCTTATGAATCAAATCATATAATACAAATTCCTTCCGTAAAATAGTAAAGGAAGCTAACGTTAATACAGTACATATCTTTCAATTTAACAAATAACTTTTTCTCCGTTTAATGTATACCGTTTCGTTTACGTAATGTTAAACATTTTAATTATTATGACTTTTGAGAGTGTTAACTTGTTCTAACCTCAGTATACTGTGAATATATTTTTTTCGATGGTTCAATTTTTATGGATTTTGGTTAAACAATTTTCGTGAAATTTATTAACCATACTTTTATTGCATTTTTGCTAGTGAAATATAGCAATTTCTCAAACTGATAAAACTTATATTATCACTGCAGCGATGAGCAGTGAAAATATAAGGTTTTGCAGTGAAAATATCAATTTTTCATTTTTGGCAAATCAGAGCGAAGCTTTGTATTACATAACATTGAAACATTCAGAGTTTTCCAATCGAAGCAAAGATAGATAAATCAGTTATTTTGTTGCATTTCTGAATTATTCAGTTTAGGTTTTGACAAAATACTCACTTGGCGATTCTCCGAAAACAGAAGAAAATGTTTAAATTGCGCTGATCAGTCCTTTCAAAATGGCACTGTCAAGTTGACTTGGAGTAATGTCACAAAGAGACGACGTCATGAATTATGTTACTGATACCCGCACTTTTTGACATGAAGTTTTAAATTTTGCTATTCTTTATAATAAAAATGCAATGAAAAGGAAAAATAAATGGTTATCCGTTGAATATAACATATATTTCACTGGTGTGACACAATATTTCGATATATTTCACTCAATTCAATATCCTCTATTTGGTTTTATTTTCACGAGTTAACTCATTTCACAAAAATATCTGTTTCGTGATCGTGGACTTGACCATGCTAAGGATGGTACAAAAGACACACAGTAGAGAATTAGATACAGTAGAGAGTTAGATACAGTAGAGAGCTAGGTACAGTAGAGAGTTAGATACAGTAGAGAGTTAGATACAGTAGAGAGTTAGATACAGCAGAGAGTTAGATACAGTAGAGAGTTAGGTACAGTAGAGAGTTAGATACAGTAGAGAGTTAGATACAGTAGAGAGTTGGATACAGCAGAGAGTTAGATACAGTAGAGTTAGATACAGTAGAAAGTTAGGTACAGTAGAGAGTTAGATACAGTAGAGAGCTAGATACAGTAGAGAGTTAGATACAGAAGAGAGTTAGATACAGTAGAGTTAGATACAGTAGAAAGTTAGGTACAGTTGAGAGTTAGATACAGTAGAGAGTTAGATACAGTAGAGAGTTAGATACAGCAGAGAGTTAGATACAGTAGAAAGTTAGATACAGTAGAGAGTTAGGTGCTGCAGAGAGTTAGATACAGTAGAGTTAGATACAGTAGAGTTAGATACAGTAGAGAGTTAGATACAGTAGAGAGTTAGGTACAGTAGATTTAAATATAGTAGAGATTAGATACAGTAGAGTTAGATACAGTAGAGAGTTAGATACAGTAAAGTTAGATACAGTAGAGTTAGATACAGCAGAGCAAAAATTAATTATACTTCACCACACAGCTGTTTCGTCCTTCTATAACTCGTCAGTAATGAGAGTGTTTTTTTTAACTTTGTAATATCTAAGAGTACATATAAACATAAATGTGTCATTCCTCTTAAGGTTATGAAATGTTAAAGGTCATCAAGGCCTGCAAATCACATTTTAACACTACAACTCCTGAAGTGCTGCAAAGATACCCAAGATACCAATTGTCAACATTTTTGGACATGTTTTTTCTCTCCTCAGATTTGATGAAGATATTTATTACTTCATTTCCACATCAATAATTATCATTATACTTTTTCACTTTACTAACAAGTCATTTTGGGTTGTAAAAAATGAATGACATTTCAATGGATCAAATCTCAATTTTTGCTCATTGTTATAACTTTTGTCCCATTCGGGTAAATAGTTTTCTAGCATTATGTGCATACATGTGCGTAGTTTGTAGTTACAGAACTGTTGTCAAACATTCTTATAGTCGTTTAAATGAAAGATAGATAGACCTTTACAATCAACACCAACTTGAAAATAATTATGTTTTATGTCATTATGACATAATGTAATAAACCTGTAATAATAGTAGAGGTAATTTATTATCAATTTATGTTATAAATGATATGGAAAAGGTCATATCATGCAATATACCATATTGGAACGTTGGAAACTTTCACATAAAAAGTTTACGTCATCCATTAACATAGTTTAGAATACATTTGTATATCATTATATAAAAGATTGCCGGTATTTGTGTGTAGTTATATTGTAACTAGTTGTCTGATATCTATTCATTTACCTGTCTGGCCTGAGTGACTCTAAAGAATGTATGCAATACCTTTCCATCAGCATCTATGTAGCATTTTCGGTTATCGAGACAAACAGTCCTCCTACAATGTATATAATTTATACAATGTACCTGTTTGGGGAATTGATTTGTGATGTAAGTATTCCCTTCCACCCTCAGGCATTGCAGCTGTTATATATTTCATCTTATATCAGATTTGCATTTCCTGGATGATATAGCATGAAGGATTATGAGTTCTTCGCATTGTTCAAGAACATTTCAGTTCACTTTTTTGCATTGCATTATATTCCAACAATCAATACTCGGTTATGGTGTCCTTTTCATTAACGACAACATGTAAATTCATTTGAACATAACTTATTTGAACTTCTTTGCCTGGGAATATATAGCTCTTGCCTGTGTTTGATGAGAGAGGTGATCACAGTAGTACAGGATACTTGCAGTGTTGCAGCACATATACATGTCCACAGTGCCTGCTAGACTCTGCAAAATGGTCTATGATAGAGTCATCCTTTTTATCAACATTGAAAGCTATCCAAACATTTATTTGGTCATAGATTTGTGTGACGAGAACGTATTTGTCCACGGATGATGCCTCATGTGGTGGTTTCAAGACATTCCATATCAAGCTCTGGGAATATTATCCTGGCAAAACCCAAATTCTTCCATTCTGTTCTTGCACTTCGACTTGGATCAGTTCATTAAGAACTTGTGTGTTCTTTTGTTTCATAGACGAAATATGGATTGAATATGAGGCCACGGATAACATTCAGGCAGGTATTAATAATTCGTAAAGCTGTTCAATTATTTCAATGTGATATTAGAAGATGGCTGCTCTTTTAAAAGTCTCATCCGTTTTATTCATCCGTGGTCGCTTCTTACGACCTATGATGTTTTGCTGTTCCCGTGTCCTGCTGCGGCTGCTTACATGATTAAAACTATGAAGACATATGTGATTCCAAGCCAGATGACTTGATGAGGTCAAAACCTTCCCCGATCGCTCTGTCATTGATATTTTGTATTGTCACTTATAGTACTACAAACGTGTCATGTTTGAAAGAAATCCAGGTGTGTGTGGTTTCTATGGGCAAATTAACATTAGCTGGATCCCCACTGTTATCACTTTCATTATTGAATTTCGAAAGAACATTAAGTAGACGCGTATATTCTGAACCGCGTCAATATTCGGATGAATTATAGAGGCGACCAGTCAGTCTAAGGTATAAAAATATATCGTGATCGACTGAAGTCACTTTCATGGTATAATGATAATAAATGTTTTTTTTTTTTTTTTTTTTTACAGGTAACGGCAACAAAGGGAAAGTTATAATACTAATATCGGACATGCTTTGCTCCAGTTGTTTGCGGCTACGTTACATAAAGGCAAAAAGAAAATGCTGTCAGCGATATTGTTCCAGATCACGAGAACAATGCATTCGGCCCAACAGATTCAGACCGGGTTAAATGGCTGTCATCCGCTCTGATCATCTGATATTAACATCTCAATAATATTTTCATTTGAAGCTTTATCAAAATATTTTGCAATGAACACGTTTGTGTAACTAATCATAATTTCAGAAATGGATTTTAAATTCATGTATGTTCATAATAATACTATTGTAGAGTATAGAGAAGCATTATATATTGGAAGGGGAGTGGATGGTTATACAATTATATCATGTCCCATGTCATTCAGATACGTGCAAAGTGAATGTGATTTATACATCCTGGAATAGTTGATGTGGTTTGTTGTTATTTATGTATATGTATTGACCTATACAAGTAAAAATTGCATAATTTATCTTACTTAGGAATTCACACACACATGCTTTTTCATCATACCCACACTTTACGCTGAAAAGGTTACAGATGACAGGAATTAAGAATGATGAATGGCCTAATGTTGTTATCGTCCGCTGTAATTTGTCATAGAACATTCATGAGTAAAACATTCAATTAAATGAAGACATTTATATTCAATGGCGTCAACATTCTGGTTCAATCTTTAGGTGTCGCCTGCACTGATTAGTCGACTTTCACTTGCTCGTAACTGGCTTTCGTATACTCCTAACTGACGTTCGCTTGCTTATTGACTTTTGTTTGTTCATAACTGAATTTCATTATTTAGCTCACATGGTGCGGCGCCCGTCAGTTTTCCCCTTTAAACAGCTTCTTAATAACCGTGCGACACATATAGCTGATATTGGTCATGTGGCATGCTTGGATAAAGGGCTACCAAGCTTGTTTAAATAAATGACCTTGACTTACATTCATGTTCACAGGTGTCAAATAGGCTAAAATCTTTCAAAAGAAATTAATGACCTTTATCTACATTCAATGTCAAAGGTGGAAATAGGCTAAAATCTTTCAATGGCTTCTTCTAAATTACCAAGATACCAATGGACTTGATATTCGGTGTAATGCATATCGGAATAAAGGGCTACCCAGTGTGTTCAAATGAATTGACTTACATTCAAGGTCACAGGGGTTAAATAGGTTTAAATATTTAAACAACTCCTTCTCTATCAGTAAGAGGCCAAGAGACCCGATATTCGGCCAGAGTATGCCCGGGCAAAGCGCTACCAAGTTTGTTCAAATGAATGACCTGACCTACATTAAAGGTCACAGTGGTCAAATAGGCTAAAATCTTTACACGACATCTTCTCACTAACAAAGAGGACCAGGAATTTGATATTGAGTCTGTGGCATGCTCGGGTAAAGGGCTACAACATTACATGGGCCAATTATGCTAAAGTCTTTAAGAGACTTCATGTCAATAACTGTGAGGCCCAGAGACTTAATGTTGGGATTTAAGTCTGCTTTTGTGAAGGGCTACCAAGTTTGCTTAACTGAATGTCCCTGACCTACATTCAAGGTCACAGGGGTCAACTAAAATAAAATATTTAAACAATGATTTTTCGATAGTCAATGGACTCAGATACCTAATATTATGCCAAGCTGGAATATAGTAGTAAAAATGGTTTGATATGAATAGACCTAACCTACTCTGATATTTGAATAAAATGTTATCATTAGCAAGTTTCGTTTGGTCTTAAAGATCATTAGTAACTCATTTCGTTTGCATATGATACTTTCGATTTCAAACCCAGTACGAACATCAATATCATTTTTATTTCTGATCTCCATCGATATTCTATACACGAACAGATACTTGTACACAGACGCGGACATGTACACGTACGCACAGGGGGTAGGCGCGGACCTATGTCACACCCGTCCCACGGCTACATATCCTTGACAAGGCAATGAACTCGCCGGAACGTGAAAAACGACCTATTTTCTGTCAGAGTTCATTTTTTCTACTAAATACCATCAGATTTTAATCATGCATGGCTCGTTTCAATGATGATACATTTATCTATCTGTCGATACCAAATACTTGGTGCTGAAAGACCACAGTTGTGTATAAGGATACCTAGAATGTCAAGTTTGGCCTAAAAAATGCTAGGTAGACATTTACTGGTCCGTACGGTTATCTGCCTCCGGTCTAATCGACACATCTTTATTCTCATGGACAGTTGTAAAAACAGCTTTATAGATCCGTCACAAATATAAAAACCTGCTATCCTACCTTAAAGTGTGACGTTCACAGTTATTGTCATGCCATTAATCCGAGGTTAAAATCGCGATTCACAGGAGATGGCATTTTTTTTGTATTCTACTTAGAAGTTATTGACCAATCAGCGAGGGCGTATCATATAGCATTCAGATAAACGGACATAGATACGAAAATGTACATATACCCGGACATGTATACGTACGCGGTCATATACATGTAAAAGGACACAAATACGGGCAAGACCAGACACGTACATGAACACGTGCATGAACACAGACAAGGACACGTACGCGAACAGACACGGACATGCTTTTATACGTGGCACAAAAACTGACATCCACACATGCGCAGACACAGACAAGGATGTGTACAGGTACACGGACACAGTAGTCCGGCAGAAAGGTGCATGGATCAGTAGATTTGTTGGTTTTGTAGTAAAAGAATGAAACGTTGTATATAAGTAGGGCATCATAATCTGAATAAATTTAGATATGGGGCCAAGCATTTTTTCAAGATGGCCGTCAAGTCCAAGATGGCTGTCAGATTTCTGAATACTATATAAACACAAATTATAAAGTTTATTTCGTTGTCAAAAATCATGCTGACGAGATGGCGATCAAATCCAAATGGCCACCAAATTGAAGAAAGCTGTCATATACATGCCCAATTTCGAATTCTATCAAAGGTATACAGATTTTTCTGTTAAGAGTAATTAAAAGACAATTTATAATCAAGCTAGCTGTTATATATTTACCATTGAGTAAAGGGAGAAAACCCTTTAAGAAATGTAAGATGTATGCATATGATTTACTCAAGGGCACTTACGACCTTATATGTAAATAGACTTCTCTGGAATATTCTAGAATAGAGATGTGTCATAATATTTTGCTTCCAAGTATCTATTGACAAGTGGTTGTTTGCAAGAAGTGTGTTAAAGATTTCTAGAAAAGAGATGGTTTGAAAATGTATTTGAAAGATTTGGCAATAAAGTATAAATGCCAGGAGCGACACATTGCTGGTCTACAACTGTTAAGGAGAGCTGTGTGAATTCTGTTGGATTATTAATTGCATGGAACAGTGAACTGTTGGATTAAAAAACATTCTTTATTCTGGAGCCACGGACTGGAAAGGATTACTCAAGGACAGCTGTTATAAGCTAAGTCATTAACAGTGTTGACTTAATAACCACCTTGTACACCACTTAATTGTAATTGCGAATTATCTCTGTAACTTGATTAGTTTTGTATATATCATTAAAAATTTGAAGTTATCTGCTGGGTTTTATCTTTCTGTAATTATCACGTAACATAACATTAATTCATATGTTTATTGCTTAAGGCAAAACAGAAGATGGCCTTCTTTTTATATTATTGCAGAAGCATTATATTTTCAATACATGACGAACATCATATATCGTTTTCTATGCATTGCACAGTCAAGTTCTCTTTTACTTACATTTACAGCAAATCTGCTATTCTTAAGAATGGTATTTTAACCATTAAATAATTGAAATGTCATATACTACGAACTATCTAAATCATGAAAAAAAATCATTGAATCAATTTCAAAATGGATCCCCCCCCCCCCCCCAGAAATATCAACTGTTCAAGAATCACATGGTTATCATGCAAGTGCTGAAGTTTACTTTTCATAGTCACAATCACCATCATGCAGTGCATTTTAGGTTGCTCTTTGCAAATTTACATTAACATTTTGTTATGGGGCCGCGGGCAAGATTCCCAACACTTTATCACTAGCCCTCCACCTCTGGGCTGCGGGTTCAATACCCACGTGGTGCAGTTGCCTCGTACTGACCGTAGGTCGATTGTTTTTCTTCGTGTACTCCGGCTTTCCTCTGCCTCCAAAACCTGGCACGTCCATAAATGACCCTGGCTGTTAATAGGACGCTAAACAAAATAAAACAAATTTTGCACATGTCCTCTACAGCCTCTGTCGGTGTTACATCAAGTTAACTGCTGACAGGACTGCGATGCCTCAGGATGTGTGGTCCATACAGGTTTCCATGCATGAGTGCGATTTCCTGTCCATCCCCACTAACTAGAGCAGGGTAAGTCAGACTTAGGCGTTAATTCTTTTCCAAAACTTATCATGTTTGGTACACAAATCTCTTTGCATGCTCCACCAGAGCTGGAGATGTTGGAGTTTAAACTTCCATTGCCCTGGCTTTCTTGGTAAATAAAACCTTGCGTGCTTAATTAATACGCTGGCAGTTACTTGTGCGGTCATACACCAGGATGATAAACCGTTCCAGTTCCTGTATGTTTTCAGCTATTACATGCTCTCCTGGTGTGTCGCTTAATGCTAAAAATACTTATGCTACCTCTTCAAACACATTCAATATGTCCCATGTACTTTCCTTTCCATAACCTAGCAGGAATGATATTTGGCCACAACCTGTGAATGCATAGATAACTGGTAATGATGCCGGTTTCCCTTGGCCCAATGATAAAGCTATCTGGTGTACTGGAATATATCTGTAGTGTTTTCCAACCTCAAATGCTATCCGAAATTGCGTCAATTGTGGCATCTGTTGACACAAAGCAATGGCGTTTGGTACTACATCACTGTCAACAGTCCTCAAGGGTATCAGTTTCCTCTTGAAGAAAGCATTGTACATGAATTATCATACTCAGATGAGGAAAAGACATCTTCTTCAAATGAAGTGATGATCATTTTATCACCACAGGCTGTTTCAACTAACCGGTGAGCGAGGTATCGAAATCGTTAGTTTTGTTGCCATCGATTCGAAGGAATGCCTCCAAATTGCTTGGTACTCTCGCTGAAGCTACAACACGCCGTCTCACTCCTTTCCCTTTTTTACTCCAAGTGCTCGATTTCAGATTATCATTGAGATACTTATCCCACACGATGTCAATCTTACCTAAATCGTCAAGTTGCTCTTGCATGTACTTAGAAAACACATCTCTTTAAACGTTGTTGCTACCCCAGGTTTCAGGATGTTTATAATTACAGTTTCATCGAACTGGGCATCAACATTTGGAAATATATCATTTAATCGTCCATGCATTTCAAGCCATGTCAGCAATGGTGATTTAGAGCCTGACCGAATCGTACCATACTGGGATAAGCAGGACGATAAGCCTGGCTTTCGTGACAGAAGATTTCGTCCAGATCACATCCACGTACCTGAAAAGAAACATAGTTGTGAGAAAAAAGGGAAACTTTTCTTAAGAGAATTGATGTGCAGTCTGTCCTTATTAACATCTCGAGGTGGCGGACATTTTATTCATGCCAATTTGTTTCTTTATAAACAAGCAAAAATAGATTCCGACTTTTGGATCAATATCTTTTCTACAAACTCATCAAATTGTCTGTTTTTTTTCTTCTTATCTTCTGCTTCTGCGATGTTTCTGCTTTTTAGGATAACTGAAACATCGCAGATGCAGAAGATAAGAAGAAGAAGAAAAAGGTTTCTACTATTATGATGTGGGGCAGTTGCCAGGTACTGACCATAGGTCGGTGGTTTTTCTCCGGGTACTCCGGCTTTCCTCCACCTCCAAACCTGGCACGTCCTTAAATGACCCTTGCTGTTAATAGGACGTTAAACAAAATAAACCAAATTAGGATAACTAAGTCAGAACCTTCTTCAGAAACTGGGTCAACGAATATCGAAAGTACAATTCAAGCGCAGGGGTTATTTCCCAGTGATGAAATGTTGGGTTGTCAGAACTGCGCTTCACTCTGCAATGTTTCGAAGTCAAGATGACCCTCATCATTTTCTAGTTTGTTCTCCATATATACATTTTGCATCAGTATGTAAAGGATACTTGCTGTTACCTGATGAGCATGACGTGTCCTGGACATGTGTGATGCCTTTACGATGGATTCTGCAGTGCCAGCAGATGCTATCTCTGCTTCAACCAAAGCCTCAGTCCAGCCACTGTCCTCCAGCCAGTCTCCGATTGAGCAGCCATCACTATATTGAAGCCTCCAAACATGACCACAGCATGACTGAGTTAGATTTTCTTGGCTAGAGTGAATAGAGGATGGGTTTGACATGGGTTAAATATTCATCATTTTACTGTACAACACTCATTGCATGCTTAGTCTCCTCAAAGAGGGGTAACAATGCCGATAGGACATGAATATGTACGCAGACACAGACACACACATTGACATGTACACCTAAGCGGACATAGATAATTACATGTACACATAGGTGGACATAGATACGGACATATGTACGAACGCGGACACGGACATTTACACATGCAGGGACAAAACACGGACATGTACACGTACGCGGACACAGGCACGGACATGTAATGTGGACACAGATATTGATATTTTCCCTTACGTAGACATGGACATGCGGACCCACATACGGATATGTACATGTAAACGGACTTAAACACGTACGCGGACACACATACCGACATATACACGTACACAGACACAGATATGGACATGTACGTGGACACAGACAAGGACATGTACACCTACGCGGAGATAGATACGGACATATGTACGAACGGACATGTATACATACGCGGACATAGATACGGACATGTATACATACGCCGACATAGATATTGACATGTATACATACGCGGACATAGATACGGACATGTATACATACGCCGACATAGATACTGACATGTATACATACACGGACATAGATACGGACATAGATATGGACATGTATACATTCACGGACATAGATACTGACATGTATACATACGCGGACATAGATATGGACATGCATACATACGCCGACATAGATACTGACATGTATACATACACGGACATAGATACGGACATGTATACATACGCGGACATAGATACGGACATGTATACATACGCGGACAGAGACACGGACGGATACACATACACAGACATGGACATGTACAGGCACACGGGCACAGATATGAATATTTACACAAACGCGGATAAAGACCCAGATGACGGGATGTTCACGTACGCGAACAGAAACGAACATTTACACGTACGTGGACACATGTACCAGAACACAGATACGGACATGTACTGGTGCTCGGACACAGATACGGAAATGTAAACGCTCGCGGACACAGACACGGACATGTTCCGGTACTCCGACACAGTCACGGACATTTACACATACACGGACAAAAACACAAGACACAGACATGTACATGTACAACTTAGCGGACATAGATAAAGACACGGACATGTATACATACACGGACACCAACACGGACATGTACACACACGCGGACACAGACACGGACAAACACAAATACTTAGACCCAGACGATACAAACACGGACATGTATATGTACGCAGACCCAGATACGGAGTTGTACAGGTACGGATACAGAAACGGACATATACCGACATGTAAATGTACGCGGACACAGACACGGACATGTACCCTGACACAAACACAGATATGTACACTTACGCGGCGAAAAATACGGACATGTAACGGTATGCGGACACAGACACGGACATGTACACGATCTCGGACACAGACACAGACATGTACACGTACGCGGACACAGACACAGACATGTACACGTACGCGGACACAGACACAGACATGTACACGTACGCGAACACAGACATGGACATGTACATGTACGCGGACACAGGCATGGACATGTACACGTACGCGGACACGGACATGTACACGTACGCGGACACAGACACGGACATGTACACATACGCGGACACAGACACAGACATGTACACGTACGCGGACACAGGCATGGACATGTACACGTACGCGGACACAGGCATGGACATGTACACCTACGCGGACACGGACATGTACATGTACGCGGACACAGACACAGACATATACACGTACACGTACGCGGACACAGACACAGACATGTACACGTACGCGGACACAGGCATGGACATGTACACGTACGCGGACACAGACACAGACATGTACACGTACGCGGACAGAGGCATGGACATGTACACGTACGCGGACACAGACACGGACATGTACACGTACGCGGACACAGACACGGACATGTACACGTACGCGGACACGGACATGTATACATTCACGGACATAGATACGGACATGTTTAAATACGCAGACATAGATACGGACATGTATACATACGCTAACACAGACACGGACGGATACACATACACAGACATGGACATGTACATGCACACGGGCACAGATATGAATATTTACACAGGCGCGGATAAAGACCCAGATGACGGGATGTTCATGTACGCGAACAGAAACGAACATTTACACGTACGTGGACACATGTACCAGAACACAGATACGGACATTTACTGGTGCTCGGACACAGATACGGAAATGTAAACGCTCGCGGACACAGACACGGACATGTTCCGGTACTCCGACACAGTCACGGACATTTACACATACACGGACAAAAACACAAGACACAGACATGTACATGTACAACTTAGCGGACATAGATAAAGACATCTGTACGTACGCAGACACGGACATGTTAGGTTATTCGGACACAGACACGGACATGTTAGGTTATTCGGACACAGATATGGACATGTTAGGTTATTCGGACACAGATATGGATATGTTCACTTACGCAGACTTGGACATGTAAACCTTAGCGGACATTAATACGGACATGTATATGAACGTAGACACAGTTACGGACATGTGCACACACGCGGACACAAACACGGGCATGTAGATGTACGTAGACACAGTTACGGACATGTGCACACACGCGGACACCAGCACGGACATGTATACATACACGGACACCAACACGGACATGTACACACACGCGGACACAGACACGGACAAACACAAATACTTAGACCCAGACGATACAAACACGGACATGTATATGTACGCAGACCCAGATACGGAGTTGTACAGGTACGGATACAGAAACGGACATATACCGACATGTAAACGTACGCGGACACAGACACGGACATGTACCCTGACACAAACACAGATATGTACACTTACGCGGCGAAAAATACGGACATGTAACGGTATGCGGACACAGACACGGACATGTACACGATCTCGAACACAGACACAGACATGTACACGTACGCGGACACAGACACAGACATATACACGTACTCGGACACAGACACGGACATGTACACGTACGCGGACACAGACACAGATATGTACACTTACGCGGCGAAAAATACGGACATGTAACGGTATGCGGACACAGACACGGACATGTACACGATCTCGGACACAGACACGGACATGTACACGATCTCGGACACAGACACAGACATGTACTCGGACACAGACACAGACACAGACATGTACACGGACATGTACACGGACATGTACACGTACGCGGACACAGACACAGACATGTACACGTACGCGGACACAGACACAGACATGTACTCGGACACAGACACAGACATGTACACGTACGCGGACACAGACACTGACATGTACACGTACGCGAACACAGACATGGACATGTACATGTACGCGGACACAGGCATGGACATGTACACGTACGCGGACACGGACATGTACACGTACGCGGACACAGACACAGACATATACACGTACGCGGACACAGACACGGACATGTACACATACGCGGACACAGACATGTACACGTACGCGGACACAGGCATGGACATGTACACGTACGCGGACACAGGCATGGACATCTACACCTAAGCGGACACGGACATGTACATGTACGCGGACACAGACAAAGACATATACACGTACACGTACGCGGACACAGACACAGACATGTACACGTACGCAGACACAGGCATGGACATGTACAAGTACGCGGACACAGACACGGACATGTATACATTCACGGACAGAGATACGGACATGTATACATTCACGGACATAGATACGGACATGTTTACATACGCAGACATAGATACGGACATGTATACATACGCTAACACAGACACGGACGGATACACAGACATGGACATGTACATGCACACGGGCACAGATATGAATATTTACACAGGCGCGGATAAAGACCCAGATGACGGGATGTTCATGTACGCGAACAGAAACGAACATTTACACGTACGTGGACACATGTACCAGAACACAGATACGGACATGTACTGGTGCTCGGACACAGATACGGAAATGTAAACGCTCGCGGACACAGACACGGACATGTTCCGGTACTCCGACATAGGCACGGACATTTACACATACACGGACAAAAACACAAAAGACACAGACATATACATGTACAACATAGCGGACATAGATAAGGACACGGACATGTTAGGTTATTCGGACACAGACACGGACATGTTAGGTTATTCGGACACAGATATGGATATGTTCACTTACGCAGACTTGGACATGGAAACCTTAGCGGACATTAATACGGACATGTATATGAACGTAGACACAGTTACGGACATGTGCACACACGCGGACACAAACACGGACATGTAGATGAACGTAGACACAGTTACGGACATGTGCACACACGCGGACACAGCACGGACATGTATACATACACGGACACAGCACGGACATGTATACATACACGGACACCAACACGGACATGTACACACACGCGGACACACACACGGAGGGACGCACGGACATGTATACATACAAGGACACATGAAAGGACATGTAGATGTACGCTGACACAGACACGGACAGACACACGAACACAGACACAGACATGGACATGTACAGATACACGGGCACAGATATGGATTTTTACACGTGCGCGGATACAAACACGGACATGTACACGTACGCGGACTCAGATACAGAGATGTACACGTACGCGGACAGAACTGGACATGTACGGGGACACAGACAGGGCCATGTACCATGACAAAGACACGGACATGTACACATACGCGGACACAGAAACGGACATGTGCACATACGCGGACATAAATACGGACTTGTACATGTGCGCGGCGGACACAGCCACGGACGGACACAAATACTTAGACCCTGACGATACAAACACGGACACGTATATGAACGCAGACCCAGATACGGAGTTGTACAGGTACGGATACAGAAACGGACATATACCGACATGTAAACGTACGCGGACACAGACACGGACATGTACCCTGACACAAACACAGATATGTACACTTACGCGGCGAAAAATACGGATATGTAACGGTATGCGGGCACAGACACGGACATGTACACGTACTGGAACACATACACAGACATGTACACGATCTCGGACACAGACACAGACATGTGCACGTACGCGGACACAGACACAGACACGGACATGTACACGTACGCGGACACAGACACAGACACGGACATGTACACGTACGCGGACACAGGCATGGACATGTACACGTACGCGGACACAGACACGGACATGTACACGTACTCGGACACGGACATGTACACGTACGCGGACACAGACACAGACATGTACACGTATTCGGACACAGACACGGACATGTACACGTACGCGGACACAGACACGGACATATACACGTACGCGGACGCAGACACAGACATATACACGTACGCGGACACAGACACGGACATGTACACGTACGAGAACACACACACGTACATGAACAGATACGCGGACACAGACACGGACATGTGCACATACGTGGACATATATACGGACTTGTACATGTGCGAGGCGGACACAGCCACGGACGACATAAATACTTAGACCCAGACATGGATATGAACAGGTACACGGGCACAAATATGGATGTATACATATGCACGGATACAAGCATGGACACGTATATGTACGCTGACCCGGATACGGAGTTGTACAGGTACGGTTACAGACACGGACATGTACGCGTACGCGGACATATATACCGACATGTAAACGTACGTTGATACAGACACAGACATGTACCTGACACAAACACAGATATGTACACTTATGCGGCGAAAAATACGGACATGTAACGGTATGCGGACACAGACACGGACATGTACACGTACTGGAACACATACATGGACATGTACACGTACGCGGACACAGACACGGACATGTACACGAACGCGGACACAGACACGGTAATGTATACGTACGCGGACACAGACACAGTGATGTACACGTACGCGGACACAGACACAGACATGTACAGATACGCGGACACAGGAACAGACATGTACACGTACGCGGACACAGACACGGAGATGTACACGTACGCGGACACAGACACAGACATATACACTTACTCGGACACAGACACGGACATGTACACGTACGCGGACACAGGCACGGACATATACACGTACTCGGACACAAACATGGACATGTACACGTACGCGGACACAGACACGGACATGTACACGTACGCGGACACAGACACAGACATGTACACGTACGCGGACACAGACACAGACATGTACACGTACGCGGACACAGACACAGACATGTACTCGGACACAGACACGGACATGTACACGTACGCGGACACAGACACAGACATGTACACGTACGCGGACACAGACACAGACATGTACACGTACGCGGACACAGACACAGACATGTACTCGGACACAGACACGGACATGTACACGTTCGTGGACACAGACACAGACATGTACACGTACTCGGACACAGACACGGACATGTACACGTACGCGGACACAGACACGGACATGTACACGTACGCGGACACAGACACAGACATGTACACGTACGCGGACACAGACACAGACATGTACTCGGACACAGACACGGACATGTACACGTACGCGGACACAGACACAGACATGTACACGTACGCGGACACAGACACAGACATGTACTCGGACACAGACACGGACATGTACACGTCCGTGGACACAGACACAGACATGTACACGTACTCGGACACAGACACGGACATATACACGTACTCGGACACAGACACGGACATGTACACATACGCGGACACAGACACAGACATGTACACGTACGCGGACACAGGAACAGACATGTACACATACGCGGACACAGACACGGACATATACACGTACTCGGACACAAACACGGACATGTACACGTACGCGGACACAGACACGGACATGTACACGTACGCGGACACAGACACAGACATGTACACGTACGCGGACACAGGAACAGACATGTACACGTACGCGGACACAGACACAGACATGTACACGTATTCGGACACAGACACGGACATGTACACGTACGCGGACACAGACACGGACATATACACGTACGCGGACGCAGACACAGACATATACACGTACGCGGACACAGACACGGACATGTACACGTACGAGAACACACACACGTACATGAACAGATACGCGGACACAGACACGGACATGTGCACATACGTGGACATATATACGGACTTGTACATGTGCGAGGCGGACACAGCCACGGACGACATAAATACTTAGACCCAGACATGGATATGAACAGGTACACGGGCACAAATATGGATGTATACATATGCACGGATACAAGCATGGACACGTATATGTACGCTGACCCGGATACGGAGTTGTACAGGTACGGTTACAGACACGGACATGTACGCGTACGCGGACATATATACCGACATGTAAACGTACGTTGATACAGACACAGACATGTACCTGACACAAACACAGATATGTACACTTATGCGGCGAAAAATACGGACATGTAACGGTATGCGGACACAGACACGGACATGTACACGTACTGGAACACATACATGGACATGTACACGTACGCGGACACAGACACGGACATGTACACGAACGCGGACACAGACACGGACATGTATACGTACGCGGACACAGACACAGTGATGTACACGTACGCGGACACAGACACAGACATGTACACGTACGCGGACACAGGAACAGACATGTACAGATACGCGGACACAGACACGGAGATGTACACGTACGCGGACACAGACACAGACATATACACTTACTCGGACACAGACACGGACATGTACACGTACGCGGACACAGGCACGGACATATACACGTACTCGGACACAAACATGGACATGTACACGTACGCGGACACAGACACGGACATGTACACGTACGCGGACACAGACACAGACATGTACACGTACGCGGACACAGACACAGACATGTACACGTACGCGGACACAGACACAGACATGTACTCGGACACAGACACGGACATGTACACGTACGCGGACACAGACACAGACATGTACACGTACGCGGACACAGACACAGACATGTACACGTACGCGGACACAGACACAGACATGTACTCGGACACAGACACGGACATGTACACGTTCGTGGACACAGACACAGACATGTACACGTACTCGGACACAGACACGGACATGTACACGTACGCGGACACAGACACGGACATGTACACGTACGCGGACACAGACACAGACATGTACACGTACGCGGACACAGACACAGACATGTACTCGGACACAGACACGGACATGTACACGTACGCGGACACAGACACAGACATGTACACGTACGCGGACACAGACACAGACATGTACTCGGACACAGACACGGACATGTACACGTCCGTGGACACAGACACAGACATGTACACGTACTCGGACACAGACACGGACATATACACGTACTCGGACACAGACACGGACATGTACACATACGCGGACACAGACACAGACATGTACACGTACGCGGACACAGGAACAGACATGTACACATACGCGGACACAGACACGGACATATACACGTACTCGGACACAAACACGGACATGTACACGTACGCGGACACAGACACGGACATGTACACGTACGCGGACACAGACACAGACATGTACACGTACGCGGACACAGGAACAGACATGTACACATACGCGGACACAGACACGGAGATGTACACCTACACGGACACAGACACAGACATATACACGTACTCGGACACAGACACGGACATGTACACGTACGCGGACACAGGCACGGACATATACACGCACTCTGACACAAACACGGACATGTACACGTACGCGGACACAGGAACAGACATGTACACATACGCGGACACAGACACGGACATGTACACGTACTCGGACACAGACACGGACATGAACACATACGTGGACACAGACATGTACATGTACACGTACGCGGACGCAGACACGGAGATGTACACGTACGCGGACACAGGCATGGTCATGTACACGAACGCGGACACAGACATGGACATGTACACGTACGCGGACATTAACACATAGAAGGACAATAATACGGACATGTACACGCGCGCGGATACAGATACGGATGTGTACTATGTACAGGTACGTCGACACAGACACGGATGTGTGCAGGTACGCCGACACAGACACGGATATGTACACGCGCGCGGACACAGACACGGATGTGTACATGTACGCCGACACAGACACGGACATGTACACGCGCGCGGACACAGACACGGCTGTGTACAGGTACGCCGACACAGACACGGACATGTACACGCGCGCGGACACAGACACGGATGTGTACAGGTACGCCGACACAGACACGGATATGTAAACGAGCATCGTGAAAAGTTCTGAAAATAGGACATTATTACTGATCTTATTTGTGGACTACTTCAAATCTTAATTCCCTTCGACGGGGCAAATTCCACCAAGTATACAAGCCATCGTTAAAACGTTATTTATTTTGACTGTCTTCATATCTGCTAAACGTTAAGATTCGAAGACATCTTAAGCAAAACCTTCCGTAAACAGCAACGTGTAGATTATAAATCGTAATTGTAATTCATCATTGAACAAGATATGAAGAAAAAATGAATTCAGATACAGAGTGAATAAGATCATGTATCCTGGTTGACTGCTTCATAGCCATGTAAATCTACCTCAGGTATTGTTAGTGACGTTCCTAATCTAAGAACCTGGTGGTTATAACGGAATTGTCGCACTCATCTCATCTATCTTATCGATTAAATTTTGAAAACATACATTTTAATTGATTTTCATCATTTTGTTTTTAAAACAGGTACCTTTTTAATGGATGCATGGAATTCGATTGATTTTTTTTTACATGTACCTTGTTTAGACCTAAATGCATAGGGGCCGCGGTGGCCGAGTGGTTAAGATGTCCAGACACTTTATCACTAGCCCTCCACCTCTCGGTCGCAACAAGTTCGAAAGCTACGTGGAGCAGTTGCCTGGTACTGACCGTAGGTTGATGGTTTTTCTCCGGGTACTCCGGCTTTCCTCCACCTCCAAAACCTGGCACCTTCTTAAATGATCCTGGCTGTTAATAGGACGTTAAACAAAAACAAATCAAACTAAACCAAACCTAAATGCATCAATTTACAAATAACTTTCATTACTTAAGTATAAATCTAAATGCAAAACCATGTAAGACTTTAAACGTTGCATATGTGGTACTCAACATTCTCATTTCCTTTAAACGTCTGTCTGAACATATACCACACCGTTTACCTCACCTTTGATTTAATTTTCAAAGTTGAAAAGGATTCGTGTCTTCGTGATGACATACAGGAATTCCCAGCTCATTCCCCAGTAAATTCCAGGTGATATATACCATGCACTACTGGTATCGCTCTAGTTAGGTATCAGTAAACAGGATGTAATATTGTTTCCCTGTGCTGTTAGATAAGTAAGTCTTAATAAAAATTGGTAGTAAACAGCCAATAAAAAGATAAGTCTCACATTTCTTTTCCGTATTAAATTTCAATTTAGATTAGTTCGTTCCGGATGTATGTTGCCTTGGATGTGTTCAGTTTCACCCAAGCCCCCGCCCATAGTTTTAAGTTGTACCAATGTGGGCCCTTGTGGTAATTTCCAATTTAAAAAATAAAAGAAACGCATATTACATATAATATATGCAAATAAATTTCCATTTTATGAATTAGTCAGATAATATGAAACGAATACCAAGTATGATTCAAGCGGAAAATTTATCCAATTCATGACTTAAGATTCATATTTTGATTAAGTAACAAGTATGAAGATAACACATCTTTTTACCAAATAAGAATTTGATAGATAGCATCATCCTGACTTCCCCCATATTGCAGTGTTTACCGTAAACGTAGAAATTTACTCGAGGGGGAAATTTTCGCTAATTACTAGGAGTCCTTTTAATCGCAAAAATTTCGCCCACGCGTATTATTGATATCAATTTGCGTAGTCTCGAACTACAAACGAAGGTTGATCGATCGCGAAAATTACCCCAACGCGTATAGTTTACATACAGAAATCGCGAAATTAACCGCCCGCGAAAATAACCACGTTTACAGTAAAAGTTTACTCGATATCCAATACCTTGTTCTAAATATTGCGATTTGCGCGATAGATGTTGACTACCGACAGAAAAACAGGGTTTCTAGAAATGGCGGTTGATTAACACCCTGGTTTTTTCGCCAATATCATGATCTTATTATGAATATACATTTTGTATCATGCCGCTGTCACCATCCCAGTTCACATTTTAGGGACGTTCCATTTAAAAGACTTGACCTTTATTTAGTAATTAAGTTAAGCTCTCCGTATGGATAAAAGTACAAAATAAGTAGCGGAAGACTGGATATAACGAATACAAATAAGGTGAATTTTCAACATGTCATTTACTTTTCTAATGAATATTGTGATGAGTTCCGCGTATCCTTTTGTAAACAAAAGTTTGACAGCAAGGTCACATAACGAGCCGGTATATAATACTATGACATAATGAGATATCAGGATGATTACTTAACCTCTTTGAATAATTAACACAAATTACGTAGCAGAAATGTGACGATGATTTTGAGTGCTCATCTCTGAAAGTGTATTAAATAAGTACTCATATTATTATAAAATTTTCCGAATAAAAGGATACTTTATTCTGACTCCCTTGTCTATTTAGTCTTGGCGCGTTAGGAAGCCATATCCCTTACCTGTAGCATATGCTGAGTACCAAGCTGTAGTTACGCTTCTCGACCAAGGACTTCCTGATTAGAACCTGTGAAGAAATGAACTATAAGATGGCAGCTATGCTTAATGTTGAGGTGCTCGCTGTCTATGTAGTAGTGTTAGCTTTAGTAACTGGTCGACACATCCCCAGTGAACACAGATATGTCCAGAGTGACTTGCTATCGAATATTTCCGAAGATGACCATATTGACCAACAGCACCTGACGGAGGGACAACAAATTCTGAAGGAATCGAGGATCCCACTGAAAGAACTGATGCAAAACCTTCTGATCGATGATGAAGATGACAACGATTTTCTTCTGCTTTATGTGACGTGTAAGTTGATGGCCTTTATTCTTCTTCATGTGAAGTGTAAGTAGATGACATTTAGTCCTCTTCATGTGATGTGTAAGCTGATGACATTTATTCTTCTTTATTTGTTGTGTAAGTAGATGACATTTAGTCTTCAACATGTGATGTGTAAGTAGATGACATTTAGTCCTCTTCATGTGATGTGTAAGTAGATGACATTTAGTCCTCTTCATGTGATGTGTAAGCAGATGACATTTATTCTTCTTTATTTGTTGTGTAAGTAGATGACATTTATTCTTTTCCTCTTGATGTCGTGTAAGAAGATGACAATAATTCCTCCTTATGTCATGTGTAAGAAGATGACAGTTATTATATTCCGCTTTATGTCATGTGTAAGTAGGTGACACTTATTCTATTCCTCTATATGTCATGTGTAGGAAGATGACACTTATTTCAATTGTATTCCTCTTAATGTAATGTGTAAGTAGATGACAGTCATTACATTCCGCTTTATGTAATGTGTAAGTAGATGAGTCATTACATTCCGCTTTATGTAATGTGTAAGTAGATGACACTTCTTCTATTACTCTTAATGTAATGTGGAAGTAGATGACAGTCATTACATTCCGCTTTATGTAATGTGTAAGTAGATGACAGTCATTACATTCCGCTTTATGTAATGTGTAAGTAGATGACAGTCATTACATTCCGCTTTATGTAATGTGTAAGTAGATGACACTTCTTCTGTTACTCTTAATGTAATGTGTAAGTAGTCTAAGAAGATGACATTTATTCTTTTCCTCTTGATGTCGTGTAAGAAGATGACAATTATTCCTCTTTATGTCATGTGTAAGTAGGTGATAATATTATATTCCGCTTTATGTCATGTGTAAGTAGGTGATGATATTATTTTCCGCTTTATGTCGTATGTAAGTAGGTGACACTTATTCATTCCTCTTCATGTCATGCGTAAGGAAGATGACACTTCTTCTATTCCTCTTAATGTAATGCGTAAGTAGGTGACACTTTTTCTATTCCGCTTTATGTCATGTGTAAGTAGATGGCACTTATTCTTTTCCTGTCATATGTAAGTAGGTGATAGTTTTCTATTCCTCGTAATGTAATGCGTAAGTAGATGGCACTTATTATGTTTTGCTTTATGTCATGTGTATGTAGATGGCACTTCTTCCATTCCATTTAATATCATGTGTAAGTAGATAAAGCTTATTCTATTCCTCTTTATGTTAAGTATAAGTTGATGAAACTTATTATATTCCTCTTTATGTCTGGTGTAAGTATATTGTACCAGAAATTGCTCGAAACAGCGCATGAATATAATCCATAATATCATTTATCACAAGCATGTTTCATGTCGTAGAGACGTTTTAAATATTCCATGTGAAATACATAAGCGAAACAGACATCAGCATTTGTAACCGGATCTTGTATAAATTATTAAACTGTTTGTTTAAAAATACTATAAACATCATTAGCTTGCAATGTTTTAAATAGATACGGATCGTGATCAAATCTGTGATAAAATCATGTACATGCAGTTAAATTAAGTCCAGCCCTACCTATCACACAACTGCCATCCGGTCAGCAGAATCCCGAACACCACATGAATATTATATTGCATCCCGCAAAATGCTGTTTTGTAAAATTTCCAAAAGCAGTCGAAAACTCTTGATAAGAATAAGTTAAGTACATGTTCATTACAAATAGTCTTCGTTAAAGAAAATACATTGTAACATTATAATATATTTGATAAAGTGAGTAAGTTTAAATAGACGCCGTATGTCTGTTTTAAAATTAGATTTCGATTGCGAAATTCGGCAGTCATGTTGGCCAACCTGTTAGGCCATGAATCATCTGCATGAGGTCTATAGGATGTTTGAAGGACAGTGTAGTTATTCGGTACAAGAGTTAATTATCATTTTCAAACAAAACTGTACATGTGTTTTGTTCATATATGTATTAATTGTTTGATAATGTCTGTACACGTGTATTGTTTATATATGTATTAATTAATTGACAATGTTTGTACATGTGTATTGTTTATATATGTATTGATTAATTGACAATGTTTGTACATGTGTATTGTTTATATATGTATTGATTACTTGACAATGTCTGTACATGTGTATTGTTTATATTTGTATTAATTAATTGACAATGTCTGTACATGTGTATTGTTTATATTTGTATTAATTATTTGACAATGTCTGTTTCTCACTTGACAGGTAAAATTGAGTTTAATCACTGGAAATGTAAACCAATGACCACGCCCATCATTACTAACAGAGATAGAGACATTAGAGATACGATAGACTCTCATGGTAAGGGTTTAAAGTATAAAGCTATTAACATATCCATATATATTTTATTTTTACGTGTAAATGAAAAGGTGCTCGTATTCATATTAGATTTCACATAAGTGTATGGAAAGTTCAATTATAAATGATCGAAATACAATATATATTTATCTATTTATTTTATTTGTTTTTTATTATGTATTTATTTATTTAATTTCTTTATTATTGATTATTGATTATTTATTTACATATTTATTTATGTGATTGTGTTCTGATTCATTTCGTTTTTAGATTGGTCAGTTGGTGGTAAACTTCTATGTCAATTGTGTTCATTAGAAGAAACTACTCAAGACATGGAAAAGTGTGAAGCTCGGTTCTGTTTTTAATTGATAAGTATATACTTTATGTGAGGGAGCATGTACTGCCAGTATTCTGTCCTTGTGTATCATGACTTATTATATAGTTTGTAGTTCGTTCACCATACCATGAATTTCGACATATTTGTGCGTTTATTTTTTCGCGTTTCCACATGTTTAAAGTTCGCGGCAAGATGATGGTTAATTATGAAACGAAAATTATGACTCCCGTGTCCAAAAAATTGTAACGCATAACTTTGAAGTGCTATAAATATTCTTTTAATACATATTTGGTCCTCGACATTTTTTTCGCGCCTAAGAATATATATATATATATACAGTGGAACTTCGTTAACTCGAAGTCGTCGGGACCACGAAAAAACTTCGAGTTATCCGAGTGTTCGAATTAAGCGAGTTATCGTTTTTGGTGAAAAGTTTGGTCAATATTTGTCAACATTATATAATCATTATAACTTCGCTCTGTCGCTCATCAGTTTAGTGTGAAGACTGGTCAATACATGTAAATATATATGTAATGTTTCGTTATGTCACTTGTAATTTGGTGTAGTTTTGCCGATATACAGTCACGATAAAGTTTCTTTCACTTAGTCACTTCAATAACGATCTGATGTGCAAGTCATGTTTGCAAAAGGTAAACGATAAAACGGAATTCGACAAAATAACAAGTTATTAATGTCAAAACAAATAACCGTTTAAGTTTAACACAGATTGCATACAAAACGTAACAGAACCATTACCTTTTATTGGACACAACGTAAGGATGTATTTGCATATTTGAGGGATATGAACTTTAATATTTATTGTATACAAGACACTCATTTTACTATAGATTTAGAAAGTATTATTAGAGCAGAATGGGGCTACTCCTGTTACTTCAGTTCTTTTAACTCTAATTCAAGGGGGGTTGCAATCTTACTCAATAATAATTTTGAAGCAAAAGTTATAAAAGAAAAGAGAAGTCCAGATGGCAATTTTTTAGCGCTAGATATTATCACGGATGAAAAGAGATTTACCCTTGTTACTATATATGGCCCAAATTTAGATACACCTATTTTTTATGATAAGGTTGTAGATACTATATCAGAGTTCAATAATGATTCATTTATTATCTGTGGAGATTTAAATTTAGTATTGAATCCTGATTTAGACTGTAATAATTATAGGCAAGTTAACAACCCTAGAGCGAGAGAAAGAGTTATTGAAATAATAGAGGAAATGGGGCTTATTGACATATATAGAGAACACCACCCAGATAGTAAAAGATACACATGGAGGAGAAGAAGTCCAATAAAACAAGCAAGATTAGATTATTTTTTAATTTCTGAGAACCTTTTATCTTGTATACAAAAAGCAAATATTGACCCAGGCTATAGATCTGATCATTCCATTCCATGTATTACAGTAAAATTTAATGAATTCAAGAAAGGCAAAGGTCTATGGAAATTCAACAATTCCTTACTTCATGACTTAGATTATTTGAAATTAATTAATAAACATATTCTAGATGTAAAAACACAATATGTTGTGCCTATTTATAATCTGAATAGTGTAGATGATATTCCAAACCAAGATATTCAGTTTACAATAAACGATCAACTCTTTTTAGAAACTATTTTATTTGAAATTAGAGGGAAAACCATTTCATATGCGTCTTATAAGAAAAAACAAAGAAATAATCAAGAGCAAGATCTCTGGGAAAAAATTATAAAAATAGAAGCTCAGGAGAAGGTAAATTTAGAAGAATTAGAGGCCTGCCAAAAAGAATTAGAATCAATTAGAAAGTATAAACTTAAAGGGAACATTTTGAGGTCTAAAGTAAAATGGGTTGAAGAAGGTGAAAAACCTACCAGGTATTTTTTCAATTTAGAAAATAGGAATTTTGTTACAAAAATTATACCAGTCATAGAAAAAGATGGTGGAGAAATAATCAGGAATCAAGAGGAAATTTTAAATGAAGTGCAGCAATATTATGAAAGATTGTATTCAGAAGACAATAATTTCCAATTATTGCAAAATATAAATTTGAATGAATATCTTAATGTAAATAATATACCAAAATTGAATTTTATAGAAACAAACAGTTTAGAGGATAACATTACTTTAAGTGAAGCATCTCAAACTCTAAAAAATATGAAAAATAATAAAAGTCCAGGATCTGATGGCTTTACAGTAGAATTCTTTAAATGTTTTTGGAAACAATTAGGTCATTTTGTAGTAAGATCAATTCAATATGGATTTGATATTAAAAATGTATCTGTTACACAAAAACAGGGAATCATAACATGTTTACCAAAGGGAGATAAGCCAAGACAATACTTGAAGAATTGGAGACCCATTTCACTTCTGAATACAATTTATAAAATTGCTTCATGTTCAATTGCAAATAGAATAAGAAAAGTGTTAGATAAACTTATCAATACTGATCAGTCTGGTTTTATTTCAGGTAGGTATGTAGGTGAAAACACTAGAGTTATATATGATATTATGCACTATTCCGAAGAGAATGATATTCCTGGAATGTTACTCACAATAGATTTTGAAAAAGCCTTTGACTCGGTTAGTTGGGATTTTATTGATAAAGTGCTTGATTTTTTTAACTTTGGGGATGATATAAAGAACTGGGTTCATATTTTTCAAAATGGTTCAAATTCATCTGTAAATCAGGGGGGCAATTTATCTTCATTTTTTAATATCAAACGTGGATGTCGACAAGGTGATCCTATATCTCCATATTTATTCATTTTATGTGCTGAAGTCCTAGCAATTAGAATAAGAAATAATGATAATATTAAAGGAATAAATATAGAAGATACTCCACTACTGTTATCTCAATATGCAGATGATACATCAGTTATCCTTGATGGATCTAGAAATTCATTAAGAGAGACATTGGATGAGTTAAAAGGATATGCAGATATATCTGGGTTAAAAATAAATAAAAGCAAGACAGAAGTAATATGGATAGGTAGCATGAAATATAGTGAAGAACAATTTTGCCCAGAATGGAACCTACATTGGGGAAACCAAAAATTTAACATATTGGGTATTGACTTCCATGTAGATTTACATAAAATGACTAAAATGAACTTTGACAAGAAATTGGTTAAACTTAAATCTCTTTTGAATAATTGGAATAAAAGGATACTTACTCCTATTGGTAAAATACATATAATTAAATCTCTTTTGGTATCACAATTTAACCACCTTTTTATAGCTCTACCTGATCCTGATTTAGCATTTATCAAAAGACTAAACACAGAACTCTATAGCTTTCTTTGGAATAGTAAAATAGACAAGGTGAAAAGGGACATTATCATAAAAGACTATACAGAAGGGGGTTTGAAAATGCTTGATATATATTCTTTTATAAAGGCGCTAAAGTTATCATGGATTAGAAGGTTATACTCTAAAGCAAGTAAATGGCAACTAATCTTAGGCAGAAGTATTGATATAGGTATGTTAGCTAATTTCGGATCAGGATACATCAGAAAATGTGAAATGAAATGCAAAAACAAATTTTGGAAAGATGTGTTCAAATCTTGGGGATGCCTTAAAGAGAAAGAAGAGACATTTTTAGTAAATAGGAATTTTTCAATAATGAAAACACCCATCTGGTTTAATAAAAACTTAACAGTAAATAATAAAATGGTGTTTTATAAGAAATGGTATCAGAAGGGGATTTTTATAATCAATGATTTATTTAAATTGCCAAATTTAAATACTTTTTATACTTTTCAGGAATTTAAAGATAAATACAATATCAATACCAACTTCCTTACATACCATGGTATAATAAACTCTATTAGGAAATACACTGCTCACAAGCATATAGAAAATGAAAATCTAACTTATCCATTAGTACCCATTCATTTAGAATTTTTTTTTAGAAATATTAAGGGCTCTAAAGATTTCTATAACATACTTTCTTTAAACAATAATATATCTACAGGAAAAAAGAAATGGAATAGAATGTTTGAATTAGATGATGAAACTTGGAAGAATATATTTATGATCCCTTTCGAAGTTACTAAAAGTTCTAAATTACAGTGGCTCCAATATAGAATAAACCAACATATATTAACCACTAATTCATATTTATTCAAAATCGGATTGACTGGTAGTCCAATCTGCTTCTTCTGTAAAACAGAATCAGAAACAATTGTACATCTATTATGGGAATGCAAAGAAGTACAGTCATTTTTTGATAACTTTGAATTTTTGCTAGATACGCTATTGATTCCATTTACTTTCAATAAAGAAACTTTCATTTTTGGCATGAGAAACAAGAAAAATATATATTATAAAACAGATAATCTTATATTACTCATTATGAAGCAGTACATCTATAGAACAAGATGTTTACAGCAAATTCTATCGGTACAAGCACTGAAACTTACTATTAGAGATAATTACAATATTCAAAAATATGTTTTTATTGGTAAAGATAAGGGAAATATAGAAACATTTCATAATAGATGGAAAAAATGGGATAAACTTTTACAGACAACACCCAACTCTTGACAATACTTAACTATTTTTTTTTTGTCTTTTTATTTTGTATGTTATTAAGCACACTGCGATAATCTGTTATTATACAAAATGGCACATCTCTCTCTCTCTCTCTCTCTCTCTCTCTCTCTCTCTCTTCTAAATATTATGTACAAAAGTGTTTGCTTTTGTGTATGTTTGTGTGTGATGAGGGTGCGTGTGTGTGTTGATGTGTATTTGAAAGTGCAAAAGTCTATATTGTTGTGACTGCGAGTGTGTGTGAGAAAGAAAAAAAAAAATTATGTTACACATATGTCATTGATTATGAATTGCGCCTATGATGTGAATATTGCTGCTGCTGCTGCTGCTGCTGCTGCTGCTGAAGATGATAAAATTGTGAGTTTTATTGAGGGTGAATCATCATGATGATGATGCATGTTGATTGATGATGATGATGGTGATTGAATGATGATGATGATGATGATGATGATGATGATGATGATGATGATGAGTAGGATGATGATGGTGATGATGATTGAATGATTATGATGATGATGATGATGGTGAGGATGCTGGTGATTGAATGATGATGATGATGAAGATTGATGTTTGATGAGGATTGATGATGATGGTGGTGGTGAGAACGAGGATGATTATTGCAGATGAGGATGATGACTATTGAAGATGATTTGATGCTGATGATGATTTGATGATGATGATGATGATGATGATGATGATGATGATGATTTGATGATGATGATAATGATTGGATGGTGATGCTGATGATAAGGATGAGGATGATATGATGAGGATGAAGATGAGTGTGAGTAGTTAGGATAATTGTTAAAAGATTATGGCAGTAGTGTGCATGTGATATATTAAAATTATTGACTGTTAATGATATATGTGTTTTTGGAAAATAAAAAAAATTATAAAAAAACCCCTTTTATTGGACATATATAAAATACTGTTTGATCGGCCTACTTACTTTTTATTGATAACCACGCCATTTCCATGTGTATTAGCACCGGAAGTTGGGCTGCGCATGTGCGTATAAAATGTTACTGTAACTGAGTTGGCGTTTTATCCGATTTAATAGACAGCACTGGCCGTTACAGTTGTACTCTGAACACCTCGGCAGTAATTACGCTATTGTTTCAGCAGTTTAAAGATTTAATAGGCGCCGGTGACCGTGTCATTTCTACACCTGTAAAAACATCAGCCGGGTAGATCTACCGGTGTGTCAGAGATTAGTTCCGCTTGAGCGAACGGGTAGGTGAGTTGTTGACTATCGTGTGAACTGATATCGGCGACCGCCTTGGGAAATTACCTGATGTAAGTAAAGCAGTACTTTTTATCACCAAGACTTGTTGTTATAAGATTCAACCGACAATTTCTTTTATGAATTTATGAAACACTTATAATAGCATGTAGGTTAGTAGTGCCGATATGTTCAGTATTACAAACGGAATTTAGCTCTTAAAAAATGTCGGCGTTTGCCACCGATCGACGAAAATTATACTTCGAGTTATTCGAACATTTCAAGTGAGATTTTTTATTGTTGGGACCAAATTTTTACTTCGTATTATCCGAGTTTTTCGAGTTATCCGAATTCGAATTATCCGAGTTTTTTTTTTTACTAAGATAAAGAGAGAATTCGGCCGGGACCGGCGAGGTACTTCGAGTTAAGCGGGGTATTCGAGTTATCCGAGTTCGAGTTAACGAAGTTCCACTGTATATATATATTTAAATATTTACATTATTATTAAGGTTTCCATATTTTCCGCCAGTCGTGCACATCATTGTATATATATTGACACAAAAAAACACAGATGTGTAAGCGAAACCTTTATCCTTCCCCAAGATCAATGAAACGAGAGAATAATATAGAAAACAATTAGTATGAATACTTGCATGGTTAGCATTGATTGGAAAAGTCCAAGATTCAGACCAGGTGTTCCTGAAGAGTAACCAACCCATGCTTCATCAACGACACCTGTCGAGTAAAGCTAGGTCACCGGGTCACCCGTCATATAAATCTAGGCCACAACCACAACCGTAACGTAAATCTAGGCCACAACCACAACCGTAACGTAAATCTAGGTCACAACCACAACCATAATGTAAATATAGGTCACGACGACACCCGTAATGTAAATATAGGTCATGACCACACCCGTAATGTAAAAATAGGTCATGTCGACACCCGTAATGTAAATATAGGTCACGACGACATCCGTCACGTAAATCTAGGCCGCGACGACATCCGTCATGTGAATCTAGGTCACAACGACACCCGTTATGTAAATCTAGGTCACGACGACACCCGTTATGTAAATCTAGGTCACGACGACACCCGTCATGTAAATATAGGTTACGTCGACACCCTTCATATTAATCTAGACTATGACGAGACCCGTCATGTAAATCTAGGTCACAACGACACCCGTTATGTAAATCTAGGTCACGACGACACCCGTCATGTGAATCTAGGTCACAACGAGACCCGTCATGTAAATCTAGGTCACAACGACACCCGTCACGTAAATCTAGGCCGCGACGACATCCGTCATGTGAATCTAGGTCACAACGACACCCGTTATGTAAATCTAGGTCACGACGACATCCGTTATGTAAATCTAGGTCACGACGACACCCGTCATGTAAATATAGGTTACGTCGACACCCTTCATATTAATCTAGACTATGACGAGACCCGTCATGTAAATCTAGGTCACAACGACACCCGTTATGTAAATCTAGGTCACGACGACACCCGTCATGTGAATCTAGGTCACAACGAGACCCGTCATGTAAATCTAGGTCACAACGACACCCGTCATGTAAATCTAGGCCGCGACGACATCCGCCATATAAATCTAGGCTGCGACGACATCCGTTATGTAAATCTAGGCCACGTCGACACCCGTTATGTAAATCTAGGTCACAACGACACCCGTTATGTAAATTAAGGTCACAACGACACCCGTAATGTAAATCTAGGCCGCGACGACACCCGTTATGTAAATCTAGGTCATGACGACATCCGCGATATAAATCTAGGCCGCGTCGACACTCGTCAAATTAATCTAGGCCACGACGCTCCAGTCATTGAATCTAGGCCACGACGACACCCGTCATGTAAATCTGGGCCACTACGACACCCGTAATGTAAATCTAGGTCACAACGACACCCGTTATGTAAATATAGGTCATGATGACATCCACGATATAAATCTAGGCCACGTCGACACCCGTAATGTAAATCTAGGTCACAACGACACCCGTAATGTAAATATAGGTCATGACGACATCCGCGATATAAATCTAGGCCACGTCGACACCCGTCATGTAAATATAGGTCATGACGACACCCGTCATGTAAATCTAGGCCACGACGACACCCGTCATATTAATCTAGGCCATGACGAGACCCTTCATGTAAATCTAGGTCACAGCGACACCCATAATGTAAATCTAGGTCACGTCGACACCTTTCATGTAAATGTAGATCATGGTGGCACCCGCCATATGAATAAAGGACATGACGACATCCGTCATGTAAATCTAGGTCACGACGACATCCGCCATGTAAATCTAGGTCACGACGACATCCGCCATGTAAATCTAGGTCATGGTGACATCCACCATATAAATATAGGTCACGACTAAATCTATACAATTTGTGTCACGTCCTCGAAATGAGCAATAGGGTGGTGACAATGGAACCACCAGGCGTATTGACGAGGATCGAACACGTCGATCTTCGTATCGCACAAAAGAAATAGAACTCCGAAGAAATCATACTGACTACATTTCCCACTTTTTAAAATTTGCATCCCTCGAAATGCTGTGTGGTAAATATTCTAAAAGCAACCGAAAAACTATCACTGAAACCGCGAAATTTGGAACACGCCCAAGACCAATTAGAAAAGTATGAATATTCCTGTTGAACCAATGAACTAGGTTGAGGAAAGCAATAAGGCAGGAGGAATCCTGACACCAAACTCAAAGAAGATTTTGTCAACAAAAATATCAATAAGTCTCACGATTTCATTCTCGGTACATCTCATCTCGTGAAAGGGCCTGTGCATGATAGGCAAGTGTTTGTGAACCGCGTGTCAATCTTGCTGTATGAAAACCTTAGAAGACAGAGATAGCACTAATTAATTACGATTTTGTTCACCTATACATATATTGTATATATATATATATATATATACCGTTCGCAGTATTTGGTTTAGATTTGAATGTTAAAATATCAGAGGAAAAGACAAGACAGATATAATTAACATGTTTCAATGTTTCAATGATAAGTTTATTGTTAGAAACAGTAAATAAAAGTTTGAGTTTATGTCTTTAAGTAACAGCAAACCTTTGACATTTCCTGACAATTCTCGACGATTGTTTTTTGTTTTATGATCTTTACTAGTCGTTATGTATTTTTAGTAAAGAAATACATTTGTTACTGTACAGAATTTGCCCTTTTTTAATATTGTTTGTACACATATTGTTTTATCATTTAAATAATGTTATTATAGACGTCTTTTTTACGTTTAATGATTAATTGGAAATATTCAAAAAAATATATTCATTACGCATCTGTTGTTTAAGTAATTTTAAATGTGTATTCATTTGTATTTCTGTTATGCAATCCAAAAACCAAAATTAAAAATAATATATAAATATACATGTTTTATTGTCTATACTTCTGTGGAACCTTGTTCATATATACAAATATATATAGTCAAACCTCGTTATCTCGAAAGTCAGCTGGATAAAAAACTTCGAAATATCCCGAATATTCGTGATAACTGAGTATGTTTCAAATAGGATGTTTACTGTTGAAACTGAATGTAAACCTCGAGTGATTAAGGTCTTCAAGTCATCAGAGTTCGAGATAACAACGTTTGACTGTATATAGATATTTCCCTTTGAACAAGGATACGTTTAGTCTCGGCCACAACAGAACGCCATGGCCGCACTGTCACCTGAGATGTTTTGTACATTCGTGTTCATTTCGTCGGGAGCACGTCACACTTGCGTCCTTCACGTTTCTTGGGAAATCGTCGAGTTTTTGTACATGCTTAAAGGCCATCGATGTTTTTAAGGGCGGTGTGCGTGCTCAAAATCACGTAAGAAGACCCAAAGGTGCCCCGTGTAGTGGAAGTACATGTATGGAAGTATGGCCGGTTGTGACCGAGACTTTGCTTGTGAGAATATATTGATGAATTCTGTATATTGACACTGTAATTTGTATTATTTCAATTTTAAAGAATGATGTTTCATTGTCAAATTGAAAACGTTATTCCATACTATAAAGAAAATAATCTTATTAAAATACAGATCATCGTTACAAATATATACTACGTTATGGAGATTTGAAGGTAAGACCGGTCAAATAATTCACATGACTTTTCAACCAACCAAACAAATCACGACAAAAAAAGTTTATCAGAGTCAAAGGCACCCATCAATATTGGCTATTATTATTTTCTTTAGCTATACGCATAAGCTATATTATACAAATATATCATGATTTATATATCGCCCAAGGTATACCTACTTGTTTTAATTCACTTAGAATCACTGAAATCTCGACTTTCCTGTAGACCTAGAATCAAATTCGCCATGACTGTCGTCTGGTAGTGAGTGACAAGCGCTTGAAAGAGTAAGACTTAATTCCAAAATGTCACGCGGTTTTCAATGGTTCGCACGTGATCGTACGATATTCATTTTAGCCGTGCAATAGTTCCTAGTATTACATTATGGATTTGATTTTCCTTAAATATGCGTAGAAGCTATATTTTGAACTATTGCACGGCTAAAATGAATTTTGCACGGTCACGTGTGAACTATTGAACTGCCGCGTATTAATATGCAAAACTAAAAAAATTGGAAATATATGGAGATATTACAATTTATTACAAATCATAACAAATAATAAGCAAGTTCACTCTTTTAAAAGGAAAAAAATGATAAAAATCTACACAATTTCTTTTTTATAATATGACAAAAATGTTGTGAACTACTTCTTGTGCGTTATCATTTCAATGATCTTGTGAAGCGGCCTTCAAGTATTAGCCAATCAAATCGCATTTAACCACGTGATTAAAAAAATAGTCTCGGTCAAAATTCACCGTGTCAATCAATCAAAACGCATTTACATTTTATTCCACTTGTTGTATAAAATGAATGTTATTCAACAGTTGTAATGATTATTTCATGCCTTGGGAATTGAATAACACCAACCTATGGTGGTATAAACTAATATACACAATTAACACGAAACAGCGATAATGAGTAGGGATCAGAACAAATATATCCGGAATCACATTATACACATATACTGGCGATTGGCTGACATTTTAATGGATGTAAGACAGATCACCGATCCTTTTTACGTCTCACCGACTATAGTCAGTGTTCTGTCACCGTCAGACATTTATTATTGCTTCCGCCAGGGAAGCACCAGCCAATCAACGTCGAGCAGTTGCATTGAGGAATCTTCGCTCACAAAAAAAAAAAAAAAAAAAAAGAATAGTCTGTTTTCAACGAGAATGCATACACAATACAAATATAAACGGTTTGCTGACTTTAAGGGGATCTAGCAAACATTCGTTAACATTAAAATGGAAACTGTAATGTTTAAATCGGGTTTAAATCGAAATTGAAGAGTCTTGTTAATAATAAGTTGATATATATATTTTAATCATCTGGGGCTGGAGAGTGAGCACCTTGTCACCAAAGATTATACATGTGCTACTCGATCATTGTTCATTTTGACTTTAAACATATGTTATTGCCAAATGGAGACAAAGGATCAGATACAAGTTTTTTTCGACTTATAGACGCCCTCTCCCACCAATGAAAACATTGAGATAGGCATAAACATATAGAACGTCTGACGTGGACAAGTTCGCAAGAAAGAGTACAAAAGTACACATCAAAATGTATTGCTGGATTTGATGTAGTTTTTCACATGTCGGAACACAAGAGAGTTTAGGTTCACATAAAGATTTGAAATTCTAAACAGGAGAAGTTCTAAATCCAAAACCAAACCTAAGGCATATAAAATTTGAAACATATTTAATCTTTCCAATTTATACAATTTACATCCAAAGAAAAAGTAAAAGGCATTTTCGCAAGGATTTTCATATGTGCAAACGGTGAGTTTAGTGTCATATTATAAAGAATTTGACTGCAAAAACAATAATTCCACTCTCATATTGAATTTGTGTATTTGCACCCTTTGACCTTTGACCCTTGGAATTTCTATGAACTCTCAAGAAAACCATGTTTTGAATAGCTTACTATACATATATGCAGCTTGGTCTTGTTGGCGAAGGTAGCCAAGGATATGTATTCGAAGTGAGACCAAAGAAGGATTACGAGTGACCATCATTTTCGTCAGTCAACAGTGAAAGTTATGCTTATAGGATAGTCTTTCTCAGGTTGAAATTCCTTCGGTGGGAGGTAGTGTTAGGGGTGAAGTAAAACAATACATCGGAAAGTAAACGTGACCATGTACATTTATCAAGGAAATGAATAAAAAGAGTGAAGAAAAGAACTAGAGAGGGGCCGTCTGTGAGTCAGTTTTCGAAACAATGACACGCAAAGTACCTCATTTATTTTAGATCGGTTGTAAGCTTGTCAAATGAGGAAACCAAGAAAGAAATCGGTGCTAGAAGTTATCACGTTAACAACACCATAGCCTGGCATCGACATTTACATAGCGGGCTGAAGTTAGCAACGGATTCGTTGTTCGAATCCCCTATCATGATTTATAAGAACAATACGTTGAACATAATAACTGAATCCCCAATCCACTACTGCAGCAGATTCGTTATGTGAATCCCAACGTCAAATGTCAGTAGAAAGAAATATCAACTAAACTTATAGAACTGAATCCCCAATAACGAATAACGAATCCCCTGCTAACTTTAGCTCGCTCATTTTATGACGTGCAGTGAAGAAGGATGGGATCAAGTCCACAAAATGAGAAAACTGAATATTAAGAAATAATCAAAAAGCATAAACACAGAGAATGAAAGCTGCATATTTTCCAGCTTAATCGGCAGATCTAGAAATCAGAATGTCATCCATTCGGGTGATTGCTAATGGTTATAAAAATCGGTGGTTCTATTTCTCCAATGACCCACCAATTCCTTGTAGTCAACCGCGTGAAATATGATTTCCAGGCTGTGCCATACCAGTTAATGACAATCTTATTTGATGATGCAAGCTGTTAAATTAAGGGATCAGATGGGATGTCATGGCAATGTACCTGCGATATATTTCGGTGGAAAGTGGCCTGTTGAATACACAGGCGCTTGCATAGAAAATGTGATTTTCATTTTCTTTATATGACAGTGGTATGTGTAATCTGTTTGTACTTAACAGATTACACATACCACTGTCATATAAAAAAAAATGAACATCACATTTTCTATGCAAGCACCTGTGGTTCAGATCGTAGGCCGCACTGGAAGGCTGATCATAAGGTACATGTAGTTGGTGTTATTTATCTTGATCATAAAGAGGAAGTCTAGATGAATTTCACACAAGCATACAATGCTAATCATTAAAACCGCAGTCTCATTCAAGCCATATATAGAGATTGCACATCACTTTAACGCCCAGCAGTTGGCAGCCGTGGAATTTTGGTTTAAATGCTGTAACCTCGTCCATCATCCAAGTTAGTGCTACTACCGTGTTGTTTTACTTGTATTGCTAACTCGTGATTCAGCCATGTTATAAATAAAATTGATGTATTGCTAGGGTCCCTGCTGATATCTTGACGTTTGGTTGGCTCATTTTGTTTAACGTCCTATAACAGCTATGGCCATTTAAGGACGTGCCAGGTTTTGGAGATGGAGGAAAGCCTTAGTACCCGGAGTAAAACCGTCTGTCTAGATGGCTAGTGAAAACGTGTTTAGACACCTTAACCACCCAGCCACCGCGGCCCAAACTTGGCGTCAAATCATATACAATTGTTAGTTTATCTTAAGCATTGAACTGTTACCAAATGGTAGTATACAGTCGACATGAATACAATTTGGGTGACAGATAAATAGAATGTCGCCCGTTAGTATACATTCTCATGATACAATTTGGTTTACTAACGACAAATAGGCAAATGCAACACAGAATGTAAATATATCACTATTAAGTATTACAAGGCTGTGTTTCATCGCCCCCGAGACATACTACGCCAGCTTGGGAGTGAGGCGACTAGATCGCCCGTCATCAGTATAAACCGGGTGGTTTTCTGTTGTGCGTCTTTGACAGTATGCTTCAGTGAGGTAGCACTATCAAGTCGGCGTCAATTCCGCGCTATCACAAGGAGACAATGTCAACTGCTGAAATAAGAAATACAATACATGGTATTCAGAGGTACATGTTCAGGAAACTTGTTAGCTAAATGGTATGGTGGAGCATCATAATCACACCGAGGAAAAGATGTGAAGTCTGTAATGCTCGCTCATATACCTAATCAGAAATTTAGTTAGTATATACAGCTCTGGCCTAGTGCTTTCGTTTTCACAGAATATTTTGCATTCTATGTAAGTGACATTATGCATAGAATGCTCAAGCTTCCGGAACAATTCCCTTTGCATTGTTACATGGATTGCCAGGTAAACAATGCAAGTTGTTATTGTTTTATACGTACTGTAAAGTGTTGATGTACCAAATAAATCTTTACACTGCACTTAAAACAATTTAACTATTATATAAAATACGTCAGGTATCCGTCGTTTTCCCTACACTGCACTTAAAACAATTTAACTATTATATAAAATACGTCAGGTATCCGTCGTTTTCCCTACACTGCACTTAAAACAATTTAACTATTATATAAAATACGTCAGGTATCCGTCGTTTTCCCTACACTGCACTTAAAACAATTTAACTATTATATAAAATACGTCAGGTATCCGTCGTTTTCCCCAAGATACATCACGTATAGTATAAAAATATACTGTATTTACTTCATTTGCTTATCTCCAGGTAGTGGGTGGGCCCGTATACAACTAACTAACTAACTAACTAACTGCCTGCCTGCCTGCCTGCCTGTCTGTCTGTCTGTTACAATACCTGCTTTGCATGACCATACTATGTATTTATATGCGTCCCTGTTTATGTTTTTCGTGCTTTTTCTGTTGTTTTATATCATATATGTTATATGTTACAATTAAAACATGCTCGAATTTTAAATTAAGATTCGGTATCATACATTGACATAACAAAATTTCTGTTGCGTTTCAATTAAAAGTAAGCCGGATATCAAATGAAATTGTCTGCTTTAACCATTGTCAGTTACGTTTATTTCGGTTGAGCTAAACGACATACTCATGAATTTGATACTCTCCCGACTGAAACGGATATACCGGATAAATGAAAGCAGAACCTGAAGTGATGCATCGGCGCATTCGAAATGTAATCTATTAAATTTCGCATGATAAACATACATATGTGCAAATATTTTATGATAAACAAAAATTCATATGAAATTTATATATACATTAATAACATCCGAATATATTATAGTATATTATAAAAATTCAACGTGAGACAAAGAACACTTATGCAGTTCGATTCTATATTTAGCAAATCGAATGCACCTTTAATAGGCGGTTACTCTTTAACAGAATTAATATTTTAAACAATCGCTACTATTTATGCATAAGAGACCAACAAGAAAATTGTCAGGCTTGTTTTGTTTTAAAATAAAGTTGCATAATACAGAATTTAAAAATTGATTTTGTTTTCATATCATACATTATTTTATTTACAAAGACCATTTTTGTTTAGAGAGTATAATCTGACAGCATGGCGGCCTACGAAGCCATTCTGACGGAATGTTTTTCGTCAATTGACACAGAAATCATCGATTATGTAAATGGTAAACCATGCTTATGTATGAATAGTGGTTAACGATATATTTATTTACCAAGTAGATCAAAATCATTCATGATTTCCATTCAGATTCATCATGAAATCAATCAATATCTGATGAATACATCGGAGTATTGCACAACACACGAAGGGACAGCTGATCATGACATGGCCAGTATTGCCGGCTTTTTGATGGATCACGTCTTATAGAAGACTGTATATATTTGAAAGGAGATAAAAATGAAAAAGAAAATATTACAAACTTTTATCAGTTTTAACAAGAAGGTTTTCCTTTCCATTTAAATGATTTTTCATTGATATAAGTTTCACTTTCAGTGTTTCACATGTTTCAGATCTCGTTGATGGTTTTCAAATAACTATTAGGTACTACAATAATTGTAATCCTCGCATTGGCGATATGATGTCTAATATATAGGGCTACATGTTCTCCATCCCAGACCATGCATTTTTTCTGCAACTTACATTCACCACAAATAACTGTGATAAGGAGCGAGATGCTTGTAAATTTGATTACACTGCAGAGCTAATTTGAACCTTGACTATTTTGAAGGTCTGCTTGAAGATGGACATGATGAAATTGACACACCTGATGACCTGTTTGAGGCCATTGGAATCATGCTTTTACAGACAGATGAGAGCAAGACTGAGGATGACATCAAGGATATATGTGGGAGATTATATGGTATCATGAATGGGTAGGAACAAATTATTCATAATTTATCAGCCCACATTTAATTTTTCAACAAATGAAATTTTGCAGGTTTAGGTTGTCATTGTTTATATGTAGTGCCCATATTACCATAAGCTTTTGTGACATAGTTTTATTATTGTACATCTTGGTTTTATTACCTTATACTCTGTCGCTGGTAAAGGTACCCCGACACTCGGACTCGTGCTGGATATAATAATATAGTAAGCTGGGCTCCTGATACAGATCACTAGGGGATGGGATAAGATAATTTAGAATGTAAGAGTTTGCATAAACAAGTATGGTTATGTCGTCTGTTTCCATACTTCACAGCCTTCTGGTGAGGTGCGGAACAGCAGGAGAGTGAGAGCGGAACAAGGGTTGTTTGATAGCGAGGTATTATCTCTAGTCTGGCTCCCCGGAGCAATACCTTAAATTATGAGAGTGAGTACACAAGTGTGGTAGCTCCATCTGTGCCCATGCCTCGCAGACCTCTAATTATATAATGAGGCATGGGACAGCTGGAGGGTGAGAGGGCTACTTGTGAGTGAGGGCCAGGGCTAGATGTATTACATGTAGCCCTGCTCCAAAGAATAATGTGGTACTGTATGTCCGACAGCTGGAGTGTATTTTACCATCTTGGTAATGTGTCAGGGTTAGTATCTTACCCGGCTACATTTGTGCTCGGGTGATAGAGATATATAAATAGAGAGAGAGAGGGGAGATGAGAGCAAGGGATTTGGGAGAGAGAGTGAACAGCAGCGAGACAAGAGGAAGAGATTTCAAGAGTGTGCAGGAATTCAAATTGATGCTACATTGTAAACATTGTACTGGGATAAGATCTATTAAAGTTTCTGAATACAGAATTAAAAACTAGGAACTGTGGATTCAGTGTTTTGTTTTAACCCGTGCATATGCATGTGTACAGCCCACATTTTATTTACCTGTAAAATTGCTTGGTTGTAGCGGCTTCCCGAGGGATGACGGATACTTATCAGTGGAAATAAGTCTTCACACACCAAATTTCGCTACAAAATATATTGCAATTTAACAGGTTTAGAACAAAAAAGTCCCAACAGTCTCGCATTTTACAATTGAGTGTACCCTATGTAAAACATCAAAATTTCAGATTTTGGTATATGAATGATAACCTCACCTTATATTTTTCCTTATCATGTACACTAACATGCTTGAACAGTTTTTATTTCTTGCATGAGTTTCACCGATTTGATCCCATTTAAAATTGCAGAAATTCATCAAAAATGTGAAAACTGTTCAAACGAAAATTGTTCATAATAAGCAAAAGAGGTGTGGAGGGAGTTCTAAATTTCACATCATATTGAGAATGTCAGATTATTTTGTTTTGAGAATTCATTATTTAGATAAGGTTTGGAAAATAGAAATGGAACTTTTGTACTTCTGTCTTTTACAGGTCTCGGGATAGTAACTCTCCAGATCAATCTCATAAAAGGATGCTGACTGCCCCAGTTCAAATGTCCCTACTAGGCAAGGAAGGCGAACCCCTAACCCAGACCAAAAGCATTTGGATAGCCAAAAAAGAAAATGCATCGGTAAATCATCTTTTGTATACTACGACCATCATGTTTTTGAAAAATTCTAATTGTAATCAAAGATGCTTAACTGTCTTTGTGCCAATTCTGATTTGCCTTGGACTATAATGATCATTAATCTTTTTATTATTATCGTATAATTTATGCTCCATCTTTCTATATCTGTTGCCATCCATTTCTTGAAATTCTTTCGGTCTATTTCTTAAATAAACACCAGCTATCTGACTTTAAAAATCAGCAACTACCCGTTCTGAAATGAACCCCCATCTAATTTTGAAAAGGAGTGAGAAAACACTTCATTTTCCATTGGTTATTCACATACACCAGATACACCTCTACAACATAAAGGGAAAATCTTTCCACAAGCAGTCATGAACGATTACTCAGTATGTATTATCAAAATAATATCATGTACATTGTATATTGTACACAGCAAATAAATTCACATATACACATTGACATAATTGAGATATGCAATATACCACAATATTCAATATTTGGATATACAAATCAGTACCACTAGGGATTAGAAAAGTGGAAATTCGCTCGCCAAAGTGGAAATTCCTACCACTTTTGGCTTAACCTACCAGAGGTTTTTAGTAGTTTCCACTGTATTTTTTATATTTCCGCAAAATGTTTCCTATTACCACTGCTTTAATAGTCTTTCCACGGATTTATCACTCTTACCACTAGCTGTTTATTCTTTCCAGTACAATTTAGTAATTACCACTAATTATATATAATTTGGTTTAATTGGTAAAAGTAGACCGCTTGTAACTATAAATCGTTCATCTGTTTCAGAATACTTGCCGATGGCCTCGTCACGGCTGAGCGCGTTCACCTGTGTGTCAAACGTGCCCCGTGACGATGGCAAGTAAAGGCTTCATACAGTGAACGCGCTGTAAGTTTAGCTGAACCATAGCTCTTGACGACCATGGAATTATTAAATGTATATGAACCAACTGATTTATGGTTGTTTTGTTTTCATTTCCATCCACTATTTTTACAGTTGAAATCAAAATCCTTTGATGATACAGCGCTGCGTACATATCTGACGGTAGGTATCTAGATGTGCTGCTAAGTGAATCAAAATTACCATGTAAAACCATATGACTATCTTCTGAGAGATGTGTTTACCGAAATTATTAAAATGTCCCACACAAAGTTGTATTACGGTGTTTGTTTTCACTTCCAACGGAGAGATCTCGACATATGTGTCTGTGTGTTGATAGCAGATCGAGAGCACCAACACTGTTACGTAGGTGTGACACGTGGGAACACACTAAGTTTAGCTGAGCCATAGCTCTTGACGACCATGGAATTATTAAATGTATATGAACCAACTGATTTATGGTTGTTTTGTTTTCATTTCCATCCATTATTTTTTTAGTTGAAATCAAAATCCTTTGATGTGCAGCCGGGGACGTCGTCCCCGATTCAGCGCTGCGTTTGCTGTGGGTACATATCGGTAGGTATCTAGATGTGCTGCTAAGTGAATTAAAATCACCTTGTAAAACCGTATGATTATCTTCTGAGAGATGTATTTACCGGAATTATTAAAATGTCCCACACAAAGTTTTATTACGGTTTTTGTTTTCACTTACAACGGAGAAATCTCGGCATATGTGTCTGTGTATTGATAGCAGATCGAGAGCACCAAAACTGTTACGTAGGTGTGACACGTGAATCTCGGCCGAGTTGTGTGCGCTAGACTTTATATTTTGCTGAAACTGTAATAGATTCTACTGGATTATTCGATTTTAAACGACAATACATTGTAGATATCATTTTACTGTTTTGCATGACTTCTGCATGTACGGACTATCCGCGTTGTCTTGGATGACCTTTCACCTTCAATAGATGGCGCTGTGATTGGGAACGTTTGTGTGCTTTTTTCTCGAGTTATATTTTGTGAAATAGTGCGGTAGCGCGATATTGTATTGACATTTGTTTGGTACAACAATCAGACTACTACATTAACGGTATTGTAAAGAATTCCATGATAAAAGTGAACTAAATTCTACGTCCCGGATTGAGGTAAATGTGGTTAGCAGTAACTACAGATTGGTACTTTTATTGTAGGTTAGTCTACATCATCCTCTCGGATACAATGAAGTGTACGGGTAATAGGATTATCTGCGACGGACATGCAATCCAATGATTATTGATAGTTTCTTATTATTATTTTGAATGAAATATGCCACCGGGGAAAAAAAGGTATGGTTGATAATCAGAAGTGTCATAGATTTTACTTCAGGAACTGGAAATTGGATGACGACGGGTCCATAGTTTCATTTTATTTTGGTATGTCCATTATATACAGATCTGAGGGTAAAATATATAAAGCAATGTTACTACAAAAGACCACCGGTTTTATTAATTTATCCAACTCTTATCTGTTAATAATGTTAGAGAGTTGTCAAAAGGTAAATATCTCTACTTGGCTAGCAAAAGACAAAATTGATTAGTGTTGATTATATATCGAACAATTTTCATGTACATGTATGCAACACTCTCCTGTACACCTCAGTATTTGTTTAATGTTATATATCTTGTATACCTGAAGGCCTTGGGGCTTTTGGTAAATAAAAAAAACGGGACGGCACCATCCGCATTCATAAAGACAATTGTTTTATAGATCATTCGATTGGGAATTTTAACTGGTCGGATTGGGAAAAATATCCAATTTTACCATGGGAAATGGGGCCAAAATTTTACCCCAAATCGGCCCCCAAAAACATGTTAGTGTGTTACTGTCGTGGGAGGGCGATCAGGGCTAAGAAGATCAACAAGATGTAGTATAGAAATATATTTTGTGCATATTAAAAAAAAATAAAAGGAGTGAGAGAAAAAAAATTGTGTAAACAGTTTAATTTCTGTTGGTGTATGTGTTGATATGTGTTCCTATGGTTGTCCGTTTACTGCCCCGGGTCTAAGCAACCGGTTACACTGGACAGACAGTAAAGGATGTCACTGTTCCCACGAGGTACAGTATACAGTATTTGTAAGGTTTTGTCGGAAGCTTTGACCGTCCGGGGAGTCTCTATGGTGTGTGCTACTTCATGTATTGTCCAATAGTGTACATGCACACACAGTGATAGAGATTGAAAAACCAAAAATACAACAACAACAAAAAAAAAAAAATATTCACAAGATGTTATGTCAGATATAGATTAATTTGCAAAAGAAGTTGCCAAAATTCAGGTTTTGTAATAAGTATGCGTTAATAGGTATCAAGATTCTAGTTAAAATATCTTCATTAAGAGAAAAACACTTTCCCTTTCGACTTTTATGCTAAGTTATCGTGTGAATAAAATCAATGGATCCCATTTTGCCACTATTTTCAATCAGGGTACAGTGGACCCGCGATAATCCGGACGCCGATAGTCTGGAAAACTCACAGTCCGGACGGAATAGCACGGGAACGGATTTCCGTAACGTTATTTGTACTCACCAGTCTGGAAATTCGGATTCCGTTTCCGGAACCCTACTTTGGGAATGGAACGTACTTTTCATTAGTAAATTCACCCAGTAATCCGGACGATGCCCGGTTAAGTCAACCGTGTCGACAGCTGTACAGACTATCGCTTGACACTGTGCGTAGTCATAGCGACCGCTGCCAGGTCATAGCCCCGGGTGTTTACCTGTGTGACAATGTTAGCTTCTTTACCGGGTCTTTTATTTCAGGTTTTTAACTTACGTAAGAATCATAAAATCATGGACTGATCGTAAGTAAACTAATGTAAACAAAATCAACAACAACAAAACGAAAAAAAAAACACGGACTGATTCGGTGACATTACATCAGAGACGCCATATAGGAAAATATAGAAACGCGTGAACACGTACCTGCAATAAATGCGAATTAGACAACAATAATGTAAGTGCTGAATAAACTTTTGTGAATTAACAAGTGCTACCGAAACCAGGGACATATATAAGTTTCTATTATAACGGGCCATATTAATATAACATGTAACATCTTACTAATATTCTATTATAACGGGCCAAATACAACGAGTATCATCTTACTAATTTCTTATCATAACAGGTTGTTTATAACTTGTAACATTTGATTCTACTATGTTTGCTATGCAACGCCAGTTTTGATTCGTTTAAAACCATGTATTATTTTCAACTAATACAAGCTCGAAAGTCAAGGCTGTAATATTCACCCAATATTGGTAATACGGTTACTTTAGCTGAGTGTGCTAACGGGTTAGTCTCTCAATGACTTTTTATCAGGAAGTGTATGATAGATGTTCTTGATCATGGTACTGTAGTGTCTGTACAAAGACATGCATATTTTATAAAAAAAAAAAAATTCGTTTGATTTCATCAACCTGAATTCCCTATAGTATAAACGCAATTCTTAACAGGATTCAAGTTAAATTTACGCACAACCTGTATAAGCATATTTTCGGAATTTTTTGAAGTGCACGGAAACCAAACGCGTCAACTCAAAAGTAATTATCGGCGCGTGCCAATTAGAACGCCAGAAATCACAGACACCTGTGGTGTAAGAGACAGGTGTGACGAGCGTAATCTCACACCTGGCAATTGTTTCTCTGAGCATGTTTGTTTATTTATTAAAGTCTGTTGACTTGCGACACACGAATTGAAAGTAAAATTACAAGGATCTCAATCAATTCACGATTATTACAAAAAGTCATACACTTTAACCATTGCGAATTCATAGATTATATCTTTCTCAAGCATTTAATCGTCGATAATCCATGAGACCGTGACATGTAAAATAAGGGATAAAATCTGTATAATTATTTAGAAGTGTGTTGGAGGCTTCAACACGGGTTTTCATTCGGGAGAGATTTAGTCTATTGTAGATCATGATCTATACAATATATTACTCTCTGAATGAAGTATCCTTCATGACTAAAAGAGGGTTTTGTATAGAATACAACGCATAAGTTTACTGTATCTTTGTATTTCGTCTTTTCTCACAAACCAGAGTATCCAGAACTGTTGTATTTTTGTGGTATGCTTATTTGAATATTAATTTGCGAATAAAATAGCACATTATTTTATTAAAAGAAATATTGATGCCGTGTTCCTTTTATAGTAACGAGGAAGAAATGGTAAACACATAAATAATATACCTTTATTGGTGATTGACCGATTATTGGGTCGTGTATGGCATCTGTTTGCCCCTGGTATAATACATTATTCTTTGTTACCCAAGCGGTCATTTTGAGAGTCGATTTCACTAAAATCTTCTTTTTTTTGAACGCTCAAACTGATATTGCTGGATTTCGACTTCTTGTCGCAATATTCGCCGAAATCATCAACCTCAAATCTCATGTCCAGATCGTATTCAGACATGCTGTGTTGTTTCTGTTCACACTGTCGTCTATACTGCTGGCCACCATTTCAGTTACTGTTAAACCTGTGGCGTCATAGACTTCAAAATCAGCGTGACTGACCGATACGCTGATTAGCAGTCGACCGACAGCGCTGTAATAAACAAATGAACTAACAACCGAAGGCAATCGTCATTTTAATGGCCACGTGTTTCATTGACAATCATTCATCCTTATGATATCAACCTAGGAGGTTCTTAAAAGTTTTTTTTTTCTTTCTCAAATCAATCCACCGCAACTGAGGGACCTACATAAGTTGCGATGTCGTAGCTCAAGACGACGGGTGCATGCTTAGTGCAAGGATATAAGTACTTCAATGTAATTTGGCTATCTAGGATATGAATCATTTGATAAATCTTTCTGCCATTATCGCATCACAATGAATGGTACAATATATTAAAATTGCGAAATGCGCTGATGAATGATCTACACGTGACGTTATGGACACATTTACGTTTCTGGGCATGACGATATGACAACTGATTGTAGTTTTTTAATATATGCTGGAGTATTAATCACGTACCCGTCCTTCTAGTACATGTTTTGTTTTAAGTACAGCAATTTAAATATTGCTACAGAATGACAGTTTAGAACAAAAAAATACTGATAAACACATGGGACCAATTCAAATCCGATCACTCAAGCCTTTCCAATAGAAACAATATAGGTCAAATCATCTTACCTTAGTTGGTCACCGAACAATTCTTTGCTTGCAATAATTGATAAAAGTGGGTACCAATGATAATAAGCCTCTTGATTATCCCATTTTGATTGCGGACTCTGTCTTTCGTTGTAATTCATTGTGATTAGACGGTTCTTCTGGAGATCTTTTTTATTAACAGGTGACGGTGGGTCCACGCGAGATTTGTATACTGGTCATAGTATAAGTTGTTGAAATCGACAGGCGTTAAACAAGTGAATACATTTCTACGTCTATGGACCTGGTACAAATGATGGTGTTTACTTTTAAAGTTAAATGAATGTTAATAAAACCAAAAATATCAATTCCAGCGGTATTTACAAATCAGTGTCACTTCAGTTCATTTAATTTCGTAGACCTATCTGCCCACAAGTCGCTACCAGACATCTTGTGAAAACAGAAAGGTAAGAACTCATTGTTATCTTTCGTGGGATGATGAAAATGACTGACGTCGCCATTTTTTGTACCCTATAATGGTAAGTAATAACATCATGAAATTACTAGAAAAGTTCCGTTGCGTTAATTATAATAGGTCGTTTATGTATACCCTGGTACCAGGGACCTATATATTTAGTATGGTACTGTACATTAAATCCAATGGAGAGATCATTTTTAAACCAATGATAAAATTTAAGACGATGCATTTTGAAAATTAGAAAAAAAAAAAAAAAATGAAATCCACTAAAGCAGCCGACTATTTTTTAATGGCGGGAACCTTGCAATATAACGTGGACAACAGAATGCATGTGTTTGGATATCTGATTTCCTAGGTATGTCCGATAATTATTAAACCCGTATTCACTTAACAATGTGACGCTTAGTTAAGTATCAGACGACTTTTGACTAATTTGTGTGTAATCAACCCAGTTCTTGTGATCACTGCTTAATACGTAAATTTGTATGTAATTAATAACATGCATCTTTCAATGAGTCGTCGTTTCACGTAACGGTGTTACAAAGCCGATATCCGTGTTTAATTTCCGATCATAAATTTATTACATGTATTTGAGATTAATCAATTATCGTATCACGTAATGTATGATTGTGCATAAATTCTGTAGCATTTAGGTCGTAGAGAAAAAGCAATGTACCGTTATAAAAACAAAAGCTACACATTGTAGCACAGGTAAACACCCGGGGCTATGACCTGGCAGCGGTCGCTATGACTACGCACAGTGTCAAGCGATAGTTTGTACAGCTGTCGACACGGGTGACTTGGCCCGACATTTTTTTCTCCTCGTGGTGAAAAAATCGTCCGGATTATTGAGGGAAATTTACTAATGAAAAGTACGTTCCCTTCCCACTGGTGAGTACAAATAACGTTACGGAAATCCGTTCCCGTGCATTTCCGTCCGGGCTGTGAGTTTTCCGGACTATCGGCGTCCGGATTATCGCGGGTCCACTAATGTGATTTAAATCGTGTTTTTATTTTTTGACGAGTTTATGGTCACTGGTTACTTCGGTGAATCCAAATTTCAACAATCAAATTATTTTGTCACATGTAAACAGATTGCAATAATACTATCTTTGAAAATATGTCTGTCAACCCACCGTAATAGTTAATTTGGTAGACTTACGAATCTTGGTTCATAACGGACTATCACACGTTTATCAGTTAACTTGATTGACAGCTGACACTTTTATAAGACGAGTCCGTACCCGACCGAGCAAGATACGTGTGTAATAGGACTATAGCAGGGTTATACCAGGGACATAGATATAGAATACTTCTGGAGAAAACTTGCTAAAAACCGACTATACATTATTTGATACACAATTTATTTCAAATATTTAATGAGTGAATGAGGAATGTATTCCGCTTTTTACATAGTTAAAACGCTAAAAGAGAACAAACAAAAACAATAATCGTTTTGTTATTAAAACAAAAAATTTCTTGATAATAACTTATAACCCATCTTGAAAATCGAGTCGCCGCGGGTAAACTTTCAGACGCCTACTTTTACCAAAATCATCACATGTGATATAGGACCTATATACACTTTAGGTCCGACACCCATATGATCTACGAAATGACTTAACCCATGGATGTAATGAAGACTAACTATTGTTTTCACTTATTTGACCATCGACGTGCATATATCAGTTAATCACGTGTAATAACAGGTCTCTGGTTTGACGATCCTTCTGAAATGAATTGAGAACAAATATCGTAAGATATCCCATCCTCGCTGTCGCTGGCCGTATTTTTCAAGGACTAAATACCAAGTCCGTGGTTGGAGGCCTAGCAGTCGAATTGCTGTAATCTACAAATATCAAAAAACAAAATCTTGCCTTATAAACGTGACCGTTGTGTAGACTTCCTGAAGTTATTAAACAGCGCCGTCTATTGAAGGTGAAAGGTCATCAAAGACAACGCGGATAGTCCGTACATGCAGAAGTCATGCAAAACGGTAAAAACATATCTACAATGTATTGTCGTTTAAAATCGAATAATCCAGTAGAATCTATTACAGTTTCAGCAAAATATAAAGTCTAGCGCACACAACTCGGCCGAGATTCACGTGTCACACCTACGTAACAGTTTTGGTGCTCTCGATCTGCTATCAATACACAGACACATATGTCGAGATTTCTCCGTTGTAAGTGAAAACAAAAACCGTAATAAAACTTTGTGTGGGACATTTAATAATTCCAGTAAATACATCTCTCAGAAGATAGTCATACGGTTTTACAAGGTGATTTTAATTCACTTAGCAGCACATCTAGATACCTACCGATATGTACCCACAGCAAACGCAGCGCAGAATCGGGGACGACGTCCCCGGCTGTACATCAATGGATTTTGATTTCAACTAAAATAATAATGGATGGAAATGAAAACAAAACAGCCATAAATCAGTTGGTTCATGTACATTTAATAATTCCATGGTCGTCAAGAGCTATGGTTCAGCTAAACTTACAGTGTGTTCCCACGTGTCACACCTACGTAACAGTGGTGCTCTCGATCTGCTATCAATACACAGACACATATGTCGAGATCTCTCCGTTGGAAGTGAAAACAAACACCGTAATACAACTTTGTGTGTGACATTTTAATAATTCAGGTAAATACATCTCTCAGAAGATAGTCATATGGTTTTACAAGGTGATTTTAATTCACTTAGCAGCACATCTAGATACCTACCGATATGTACCCACAGCAAACGCAGCGCTGAATCGGGGACGACGTCCCCGGCTGTACATCAAAGGATTTTGATTTCAACTGTAAAAATAGTGGATGGAAATGAAAACAAAACAACCATAAATCAGTTGGTTCATATACATTTAATAATTCCATGGTCGTCAAGAGCTATGGTTCAGCTAAACTTACAGCGCGTTCACTGTATGAAGCCTTTACTTGCCATCGTCACGGGGCACGTTTGACACACAGGTGAACGCGCTCAGCCGTGACGAGGCCATCGGCAAGTATTCTGAAACAGATGAACGATTTATAGTTACTAGCGGTCTACTTTTACCAATTAAACCAAATTATATATAATTAGTGGTAATTACTAAATTGTACTGGAAAGAATAAACAGCTAGTGGTAAGAGTGATAAATCCGTGGAAAGACTATTAAAGCAGTGGTAATAGGAAACATTTTGCGGAAATATAAAAAATACAGTGGAAACTACTAAAAACCTCTGGTAGGTTAAGCCAAAAGTGGTAGGAATTTCCACTTTGGCGAGCGAATTTCCACTTTTCTAATCCCTAGTGTACAGTTACACACTGTTCTGATGGTGCTAATCCTATGGATATTAATTACTAGTAATATTTGTATACCGGTAATCATGTATGAAACTAAATAAATTAGATTACTAATTAGATATTACCATTAGCCTTATCCGGTTTTTGGCGTTATCAGGTCGCGATTGGCTTCATTGCCAAGTTTTCATTAAAGTTCTCAAAAATCAACAAAAAGAAAACGGAAAAAAAAACTAGATGGATAGTCATGTTTTGAGTTGAAGAGAAATCCATTTTTTCTTTGTGTAACATTGTCCTGCACTACCTCAATATTTCTTACCGGTATGTCTGAAACTGTACTTGTGGTTGGTAGTACATTTTACATGTAGTTGTCTTGATAACATGTCAGTCAGTCCATTTGTCATGCCCGTTTCTGAAGTATTCAATTAAGTTATCAATAGATCCTGATCATAGTGATGGCAAATTGATTAAAAGCAAGTAGTTTAAGATATTAGTTCAAGATTTGCTTCTTATTTAATTTATTAGTTTCTAGCTATGATAACATAACTCTGGACAACAGACTGACGCTTTCTGACAGATGGTTGGAGAGCTCGAATAGTGTAGGAAATGAATATTCATTCTAACCACACATTACATGTAGTTTCCTGAACATTTTAAATAGACATATCGACTGTTACAATGTTGTGTCCAGGGTGCTCTAACTTTTTACTTCATTTCTCTATTTCAGCAAGTTGATCCCAAAAAACTAGAAAAAGCGGAAGCAAAAATCCTTAAAAACAAGGACAGGAAAGGAAATGTACCAAAAGCAAAGACGAATGGGTAAGCGTTGAAGTTATAATATCAATATAGGAATTAATCGAACTTCTATGTATAATCTTAAGGAGTTGATGTTACAACATTACAATATCAGTATAGGAACTTTTACTATGTATAACCTTAGGGAATTAAATAACATCCTTATCTAGAAAAAAATCTCTAGGTTATCTTAAAAGCAGCTCTTCCCAATAACAACTTGTGTGGTGGTGACTTTATATAATTAACCGTCATTAAAAGTAGAATGTACACTGAAGTTTGTTTGCTTTCTCTTTCATTACTCTTTCTGTACTGTTATATAAAAAGTATGATGCACAATGAGGTTTATTATTTCATGCATGAAGTATGAAAGCTCTCTCTCTTTGATACAAATTTCATGTATCTGAAAAGGGCCTCATCATTTAAGTGTTTTTGGAATCTTTTGCTTTCTTAGAATGGTGACAAAAAGATGAAATACACACCAATTATACTGTAACAGTACATATTGATTATATCTAAAATGAATCTTATATCAAATGAGGTTTTTATTTCTAATTTTTAATTTTTTTTTCTGATTATTTTTGGTGAAAAAAAATGTCAGTTTTAGGTGCTCTTTCCTTGAATTGGATAATCCATAAAAGCTTAACAGGCTTATTTCCCATGGGGTACATTAAAAAAGTGTTTGGTTGAAAATGAAAAAAAAAGGAAGGCATTGCAATATTTACTGTTGCATATCAACTGTTTTGATAAAAATTCTTATGTACTGCTTTTACACATTACATTTTTATTCCAGGGCCCATGATGAAGCAAGTGCTAGTCAACAGTTCAACAGAAAAGATGTCAAGTTTGATGCCTCTGGAGCAAACAGATCATATGACATCAAAATTGACAACTTTGATATAGCATTTGGTGAAAAGTAGGTGACAATTTTGATTTATCTCATCCATCAGTTCTTAAAAAATAAATTTCAAGCATAAATCCTTACAGACCTGTAAATGTTAGAACAGGCCATAAAAGTCTTTGTCAAGGCTTGCCAGATATCAAAATATGATAACTGAGTTCATCCTTAATTCATAAGCAACTTTGGTCTAATTTGTCAAACCATTTTAATAGTGATAAACAAAAGCAGTCCTGCTGTATCCTGGATGGCAAAACTTGAATTTCCTTAAACGACAAAGTTCTACTTTGATGATTTATTTAATAAGTTAATCAATTGATTAATTAGTACAAATGTGAAAAAAAGCAAGATTGCAAACTAGAATTATTCCAAGATCCTAAGATTACATCCTGTATTTTGAAATTTGAAAGGTTTTTTCTTATATTTCATATGAAGGTTCCCTTTGTGCAATTTGAAGGGTTCTGATCTAAGTTTCATATGTGCTTGTATGTTTTATTTCTGATATAAGTTACATCTGTGCTTGTCTTTTTATTTTAAGGGTTCTTATTACGGGTGCATCAATACAACTGTTAGCTGGGAGAAGATATGGCTTTGTTGGCAGAAATGGTCTCGGTAAAACAACTTTATTGAGAATGATATCCAAGTAAGTATTAATGGCTTAATTTTTTTTTCCAAAACGTGAGAAAGCAACCATTGCTTAATTAAAAGAAATGCTCTCAAGATTGCATCCTTTTATCTATATGTAAACTTTCAAATTGGCTCCTACATAATACCATGTTTATCTGCTAATAAGCCCATTCCTACAAATAAGCCCCTTTCATAATTTTTTGCAGAATAATCAGTTTTAAAATAAGTGCAATATACCATATTCACTTGGAACAATGTTGGCTCATAGATTATTTTATCTACTTATAGAAAAAGCCTGAAGATTCCTTCCCATATATCAGTGTTACACGTAGAGCAGGAAGTCCACGGTGACGATACAGTGGCTCTCCAGAGTGTACTGGAGTGTGACCTCAAGAGAGAAGCCTTACTACAGGAAGAAAAAGACATTTCAAATAAACTTTCTGCAAATAATGCAAAATGTGATGGTGAATTGTCATCACGGTTAACAGAGATTTACCACGAATTAGAAGCCATGGACGCCGCCAAGGCACCATCCCGTGCTGGTGTCATTCTAGCTGGTCTAGGATTTACACCCAAAATGCAGGCTGCACCCACAAAGTAAGTACGGGTACAAGTAGCTGTGACAGCAGAATTTGTTTATAGCTGTAAAATATCAGGTCATAATAATGTTTTATTCACAATGGGAAGAGTGAAAATTCCTCATTCAATCCTTGTATACCTCTGCTGCTTGATAGAGAATCTTTTTTACATAACTATGTCAATATTACTTTGTTTTTCAGGCAACCAAAATGATGATACCAAAGCTGCATATTCAAAAGTGAATAAATTCTTAATATTGCATGAAACCAGAGCTGTATTTACATAGGTGTTTCTTGTTTCCATGGCTTATTGATGATACATGAGAAATTCTCCTTCATGTCGGTGTGTAAACCTTTCCTAATTGTTTAATTATGAATAATAACACAATTTAATTGCTTTTGATTACAGAGAATTCTCAGGAGGCTGGCGAATGAGATTAGCTTTGGCGAGGGCACTGTTTTCAAAGTAAGAAATTCTGTCTTTTTAAGGAAATATCATAAATATGATAAAAGTTATATAATATATTATAAATAAGATAAAAGTTATATAACATATAGATATGATAGAAGTTATTTAACACAACCAATATGATATCTAAGAGTGTGATGTATAATATTGGTTGTACCAACCCTAAGAAAATGTTCCAGAAATATAATAAAGTTTGTATGATTTATATGTGTATAATTTTTCCCTATGTAAAAGTTTTTGATTGTAAATACAGATTATTTCAACTTATATTATAAACCCAATATTTCATTCTTGTATCATTTTCCTTCAGCCATGGTTGATATATTCCTTATAACAGTAAAGATAGAGTCATTACAACTGAAGTGAAAATTTAGGGGGAAATGAATGAATGTAAATTTAAATAGAGGTGTTAAAATTTGTCTATTGTATATGTAAATGGCTCAATTCAACAGTGACCAATACAATACAGTATATTAAAATTGATTAATAGTCCTTGTTTGATGATATTTCACTATATAAAATGATCATATATCACTATTCTGCATCAGAATTTTGAATTACATAAATTATTTTATCACATAACTGGCTCGTTCTTTCATGTCATACTGCCATGTCATAAATATCGCAAGACACTTGTAATAACACTATGGTGACTTCATAATTAATATGTGACATCGAATGATTGTCTGGTTAGACGGATAAGTCCCATCCAATCTGGATTCTTCTGTCTTTTATAGAAACAAAAATTGAAAGTTTTTTGCTTATATTCTCATAAAAAGAAGTTATGTGATAAATAGAATCTTACACTCGTGACTATGTCATATGGAATTTCAAGTCCAATAATTTTAATATGACATGAGCCTTTAGGACGAGTTCAATAAATTTCATATGACATAGCCACTCAAGTAGGATCCTCTATATAATAGTCATTTATTATCTGCAATATGATTTAAGAAATTATTCCTTCACTTTAAATTATGTAAGAGGAATAACCTACTGTACAATTTTTTTAAGGTACTGGATTCTAAAAAGTTAAAAATACATTTAATGCATATATAGTATCTTAAAGAAATCATCTGAAGACTGATTCTTATTTTAAACCACTTACATCTTGTTATCTTGATTTATGACTGGCAATATCTTCCTCTTACAAGATATGTTGTTTATTTTGTAGGCCAGATTTACTGTTGCTTGATGGTAAGTAAACTGATTTGGAGGTTGAGAAATTTGTTTGTGATATGTATGTGTGTATCTCTAATTAATTTCAGTACAAAGACATAGTTTATGACCTGTCCGACACACCAATAATTTGTATTTATGTTTACTGTTTATTTAAGAACAGGTATACTTAGAGATTTGATAGAATTTTTGGGTGTGAGTGTTATTGTCTACTACATTTATATACATGTATATATATGTAGTCAGTGTAACCTTCAGTATTTGTATTGTGATGTTAACGTATGGCATGGAAGGTCCCGAAGGGGCAAACATTGATGTAGTACCGTCAAATCAGGAAATAAAATTTAGCTCTTAAGTTATAACTTAAACACATCTGTATGCTGAAATGCAAATGAAACTGTCATTCTAACTAAAAACTGATAAAACGAACAAACAAACAAAATTATTTTATTGTATGGAGACCCTTAGCAAAGTACATGTACAAACCGTGGCCAGGGCTGATTTAAAAATATTTTGATATATGTTTTTATAATATTTTGTAAATAGATGGGCTGTCATGTTCTTCATGACCTTTTGTTTGTATTTTTTCTTCACTACATATTCTACCTTAACTTAGTTCTGTGAAACCCTGCCCTCTATATACTGTGGTACTATTAAAATGTAACATCCCCTCCCACCCACCCACCACTCACCACTCCACAGACCACTTTTGTTCATATCCAGTAATCTGTATATATTTTTACCTGCTTTACAGAACCTACAAACATGTTGGATATGAAGGCCATCATATGGCTAGAAAACTATTTACAGGTGAGTAATTCATACCTGGACATTACTGTAACTCATAGTGTAGCTAAAATGATCTCTTGATTTGATTACAATTTTGTATGTTATACTTCAGTATACATATATCATGATTGTTTGTCTAATGAAATGAAGAGTCATCAAAACATCAGGCATAAAGTCAAATTTTGGTTGAGATATATGAAAATCTATATTCACACATATACATGAAGAAAATATTTCTTACTGTTTTGATAGGGTATAAGACCATTTTAAATTGCAAAGTCTTTACAAATCTGACACAGAAACCTATTGTTGGATTCCAGACAAACATTGTTGTCAGGAATTCTTCATCTATCCTCCAAATTCACAGCACTGTACATTATACAATTATTGACTTCTGCTGAGGTGTACACCAGACTATACGAACCTGGTTAAGAGTTTGTTCATCCAGGCCGCAATGCCTAGGGAATTTCCCAGCTGAGTTATTTTTAGCATGAACAGGTCTAATCACTGATAGGTCCTTCTGAGGAACACAGGAAATTGGCCAATGAAAATTAAGCAAACACTCCAGCCATATTACAAAATATCAAATGGCATATGACTGTGTGCCTTCATAGTGAAATGAAAATAAGTTTTCTTTGTATTTTCCGTAGCAATGCAGGTGGTAGTTTAAAGTAAATACGTGTATGTGCAAATTGATGAGTTAGATTTTAGGTTTGGCAATTACTGTTTCATCTTCGTATAATGAAGATTTTATTGAATATTTGGTATGTTTTCGAAAGAAATTGGGCAATGTACATTTGGTTAAACAGGTATCGTCACATAGAATGAGTAACAATAGCTTGATTGTATCAAATTTCATCGCGTATGGTAATGTTACCATCATATTGATTATAATGGAGGATGCAGTTATTTTAAACTTCAGCATTGGTACCTTTTTCAGAGTTGGCCCACCACGATATTGGTAGTGTCTCACGACCGACAGTTCCTCAATGCAATAGCTACAGATATATTGTCACTACACAACCAGAAGATAGACACATACAGAGGCAACTATGAAGTCTTCCACAAAACACGTGAAGAACGGCTACTTGCCCAGCAGAGAGAATTTGAGGCACAGCAGCAGTACCGTGATCATATACAGGTAAAAAAAAAAATCAATAGATACGTGACCATATATATACGGGTAAATCAATAGAACCATGACAGTGTATATACAGGTAAATTAATAGAACCATGATTGTATATACAGGTAAATCAATAGAACCGTGACCGTATATATACAGGTAAATTAATAGAACCGTGACCGTATATATACAGGTAAATTAATAGAACCGTGACCGTATATATACAGGTAAATTAATAGAACCGTGACCGTATATATACAGGTAAATTAATAGAACCATGATTGTATATACAGGTAAATCAATAGAACCGTGACCGTGTATATACAGGTAAATCAATAGAACCATGACCGTATATATAAGGTAAATTAATAGAACTATGACCGTATATATACAGGTAAATTAATAGAACCATGACAGTATATATACAGGTAAATTAAGAACCATGACAGTATATATACAGGTAAATTAATAGAACTATGACCGTATATATACAGGTAAATTAATAGAACCATGACAGTGTTTATACAGGTAAATCAATAGAAACATGATTGTATATATACAGGTAAATTAATAGAACCATGACCGTATATATACAGGTAAATTAATAGAACCGTGACCGTATATATACAGGTAAATTAATAGAACCATGACAAATCAATACAACCGTGACCATATACAGGTAAATAGATAAAACCCTGATCATATACAGGTAAATCAATAGAAAATATACTCATCAAATAAGTGAATTTTCAGAAGAGATTTAATTGATTGATCGCAAAAATTAATCTTCAATTCATTAAATTTATTGCTTTATGGACTATAATACATGATTTTCCTTTCGTTCCAGGTTTTCATCGATAAGTTCAGATACAATGCCAAACGTGCTTCACAAGTCCAGAGTAAATTAAAGATATTAGAAAAATTGTAAGTATAGGAGAGTTTAAGAGAGGAGGAGAAGGGGCACTAGTCTAACTTAGTATTGTCCAATAATTTACCTGCTAAGAATATTTATTGGAAAAAATAATCAGTTTGTTCACTCGTTAGATGTTTGTTGATTTTATCACCCTGTGAAGAGCCATGTTTGACCTCAATTTTAATTTGAACTTCTTGTGTGAAGTGTAAGAAGTTTGAACATACAAGGGCAACATTACCAACTTCACTGATTTCCAGTTCTTAGATATTTTTTATTGTATAAGTACTGTCTCGTTAAACCTTGAATATTAATTGTGTTGATACTGTTTCTTTAATTGTGCTTTTTCAGGTAGTTGTTAATGAAAATGTGTAGTAATTAATTGAATTGTTTTCAGACCGAAACTAGTACCCGTGGAGAAAGAATCTAAAGTCCAGTTCAAGTGAGTATCATGCCATATTGATTCCGTTACATGACCTGTACAATCTAATCAAAATTAGACTTGTAATGTCCACTTCTCTACGATACTCTACGATTCTCTATGATACACTGTAATACAAGATCTAACGATGCCCCGTAGGAAGTCATCTCAGTATGACCTTTGAGCTCAGCCAATCAATGCGCCGCCTATGAAATTGTCGGTGTGATTTCATTCTTCAGAAGTATGAATACTTTCATAACATTCCCGAGGTATTCCGATGGTCGATAGCAATGGTAAAGAACATGGCTTCAAACACGCCGGCTCACCAAGATACCTCAACGAATTGATAATTTAACAAACGTTTGATGTCCGTTTGGTTTTTCCTTCATCGTGCTAGAGATAGACAGTGAAGGCAACAGCGTCGTGAAAAAAAAAAATTTTGAAAGGGATTACTGTATAATTATAACGTGTACGGTAACGATTTTCGAAATCATGTACAGAAATAAAATTCTGCATATCTTAACTGCTAGGGGATATATAATTTGTTTGGTTATGCAGAAGTTTGGACATGTGATTTCATAACAACAGCTTAACTAATGTGAGTGATGAGGCAGGAATTTAGACAATTAAAAGATCAGAAAATTATGTGGTATGTTATGGTGAAACAGAAGGAAGTTGATAATTATTAAGTGTATGTACACACTCGTTTATAAAAAAAGTTACAATAGTGATCATCAATGGAAATATAAACAGAATGTGTAGAAGTGGGTTAAAAGTTGATAGAAATGCAGGATGACTGTTATACTGGAGAGTTTGAATTGGGACAGCATCAAACCATGCTCTTCACTGACTTGTCAAAATAAAAAACAAAAGAAAATATCTTTAGCTATCTGGTATTCCATCGTACAGTAGTCATGTTTGTTTTTGTGGTATTTTTGGAATATTTGAGTTTTTGTCTTTAATACATTTTTTACAAAAAACATACTTTTTGTCTGTTTCCAACAAAGCGTTCTTGAATTTAGATAATTTGGATTTGAAAGAACTCCAACAGGCAGCTTTATATAGGCCGCTGGAACGGCCTTGTCAGTCATGTTGTTTACTACAAAACGTAAGCTAACATTGGTCAAGGGAGATAACTACAAATGTTCACGTATCGGATACAAATCAAGGGTAGACAATGCATTGATACACTAATCTGCGATACAATACTTTGTTGCATCGGTGAATCGTTCCACCACTAATAGTTTATAATAGAATTCTTACTGTTGGAATTCAATTTTTACTTGGGAGTTAAACAGGGTCATTGATTTATCAGAGTTTGGAATAGCAAAGTTGCAAAGTTTGACTGTTGTTTTCTTGTATCAGGAAAAGCCTTTGGTGCAAGTTTCCCCTTAAATTTTAATCCTGTTCACTAAATTATGTATCATTCATCATTTGTTACTACAATTCTTACTTTTATAGATATTTCTCTACCTTCCATGCACAGGTGATTGAACCTAATTCATTAGATTTTACTCACTATCAATAGTAACTTTTCAATCTTAATTAGGAGATCCTACTTAATCTCTTTGTTTTGAAATTTCCGTATTCTCTTGATAAAATTATTGATGATGTCACTGTAAAATCCTATCGTTTATGACGTCGCAATGTCTCAATTAACAATGCATGTGGTATCCTCATTTTTAGTACTTTAGGGGTACAAATAAATATTCTCTGTTTTATCCTGATGAAGCCCACGTGCACTGTACGGGCGAAACCAGTCGACAATAAACAGATGTACCTATGAGGTTCCCTTTGCCTGCTGTGATTGACCCCACCTATTCTGTATTATTCATTAGAGATTACAAACATTTTGTCTTCTTGTTTTTAGATTCCCTGAATGTGAGAAATTGTCTCCACCTATTCTGATGTTAGATGAAGTGAATTTCTACTATACAAAGGAAAAAATTATATTCAAAAATATATGTATAAATGCCAATATGGACTCCAGAATTTGTATTGTAAGTACCTGTTTTTTGATACAATAATTGACAACTTTAATAATGTGATGTCTGCAAATCATAAATAATAAAGTGGTGTCTGCAAAATTGGTTTGTGAACTGGAAGAATTAATAAAGACGTATTTGTAATTTATATAATGATTAATAGCATACCAATGAATATATTACATCAACATGATTATTAAGTAAATTTTCAAGAAGAAATTTTGAGCTGTTTCTTTTCTCAAAAAATCTTGATTTTGTGTTTGGGCAAGGTATATTCTCATTTACAGAAAATCATCTGAATATTATGATTGAATATTTCCACTTGCTTTAAGCCCAACATACAACTTTACATCAAATGTTTGTAGATATGCATGATATATGTCTATATTATATGATCTATTTTGATAGGTTGGAGAGAACGGAGCTGGTAAGACTACATTGCTGAAGATCTTGTTAGGAAACCTTGACCCTGTGAGTGGGATCCGTCATGTACATCGTAACCTTTCGATTGGCTACTTTAGTCAGCACCACGTTGATCAGTTAGCCATGGGTTTGTCCTCACTAGAACTGATGGCTGAGCGATTCCCAGGTAGGTCCGGCCTCAGTTTCCGGGGATAAAAAGCTATTTGTTACCCTTGTTTTTCTGCCACTGTAAACGGACATATGTTCGTGGTAATGTTATTTTAATGTTTTCCCACTGGAAGCATTGTGCTAATTACACTTTCGACATAATATAACTTCTCCAGAAAATATATGGGTGTGCCATTGTTCATTGCTCTAATCTGTTATTGTTTGGTAATGCACGGAAATTTGAGTGTTCCAAAATTAGAGATTTACAGTATATGATAATGTATTGAACATATACAGTGTATGAATCATGATTATTTTTCTAGCATAAAACATTCTTAGTTTTCCTAAAATGCTGCTGTTTTAAAAAAATTCTTCAGAGTTTTATCTTAAAGTAATAAAACAAAATAACTTGAGATATTTACATTAAGATCTAAGCAATGCTGCAAACTTATTAAAATAGGGAAAAATAATCAGATTAAATTTTGTTTGTGTGTAACGATATATAAGAAAAATATTACACAATATATACACTGAATGCCTTCTATTTCTGATAAGGTATGAACTCTGAGGTGTACCGAGGAAAGTTAGGAATGTATGGCGTAAGTGGTGACCTTGCCCTACGACCTGTGTCCAGCCTCTCAGGAGGTCAAAAGTCAAGGGTTGCATTTGCTCTGCTCGGAATGAAAAAGTAAGTTTGGATACAAGAATTAACACTTATTTGTACTCTGATGGAAGTCTGGTGGGAATGAGATATTTATTCTGGAGTCTGGTGGGAATGAGATATTTATTCTGGAGTCTGGTGGGAATGAGATATTTATTCTGGAGTCTGTTGGGGATGAGATGTTTATTCTGGGATTTTGTTGTGGAGGGATGTTGTTTTGTAAATACATATATATTGACAATGATTCTCACTACCCTGTGCTATATTTTTCTCTCTTGTCCAATCTGTTGGGCACCTTTAATTTCTTATGACATTCATTTATTACACAAGGGAGGTAATTCAGTTGAAAAATGAAAAATTCTGAAATAGAAATAGCAGTATTGTTTTCATCCAATTCTGACATAAACATGTAACAGAAAAAGAAAATATTACTTATTTGCCCTTGAAATCAATTTGTGTCAGTTTTGAGCTGATGTTTTGTAACATTTCATTCTGTACTTATGCTCAAACAAGATTTTGTTACAGATACATTGATGATTAACAGATGCGTGTAAGACTTAACTGATAATGACATAATGTCTCTGTTTGATGGAGTTGAATATTTAGCTACTTCAATGCTTCCTTAATGGTTGTTTGTATTTCCACCACAATATTGGACGTGTATTAAAGCTATGGAGCTAGTTTCACACTACAAGGTTAGATTGTGTCCTTCATATATATTATCCTCTTAGTTAAATATAATAACATTATACAAAGATTTTCATCTTGGCATTTAAAGGTTCTGTGATTTAAAAGATTAATAATACTTTGTTGCATATATATTCACCTTTGGATTTTAGCATACAAAACTCATCATAAAACTTTCACTTTCAGCCCAAATTTCTTCATCCTTGACGAACCTACCAATCATTTGGATATGGAAACGATAGAAGCCCTTGGTAACGCATTGGCTAAATTCCAGGTAGGTTATCCTGTTCTCTTGGTTTCTGTGGACATAGAAATACAAACTAGACCACTTGTCTTTTCTGATAATCCCATTATTTCACTGATGATAGACTTATAGAATTATACAGACACAACAAAATTTTACAATTTCTAAGATTAAGATTGCTTATATCAGGTAATATATCCAATATGAATGGGATAGATATTGTACATGTATAAATGACCATGCACAGGCTGAATATTGTGTATTCTGTCATGTTACTTTGTAAGAATTCATCCTATCATAATACTTCCCATCCTCCCCCAACTTAGTAAACGTAGGTATATAGTTACCATTTCATTCTTCTGTGTGGCCTTTGAAAGCTTGAGTACGAGATATTTCATGGACCCCCAGACAGGTCAAGTTCATACCATTTAGTTATATATAACCCAATGATATTTTGTTGGTTATCAGTCAAGGCTAATGGTCAAAGGTCGTTATATAATTATTGTGGACTTATAAGTATATGTATATATTTATATTTCTACTGTTGTGGGGAATAAATATTTGTACCAGATAACCAAAAAACATAAAAAGGTCAAAGGTCAAACTTAACCGGTTTTCAGACGCAAATACTTTTGTTGGTTATTGGTCAAGGCTAATGGTCAAAAGTCAATATATAATTATGGTGGAGTTTATAAGTATATATATATATATATTGCTGCTAATATTGTACCGTAACAAAAACAAACAAAAAATGGTCAAAGGTCAAACTTGATCACTTTTACTAAGAAATAAGATCTTCATTACTCTGATGATACAGAAACATTTCAGACTTTTTAAAAATATTTGATCACATTTCTGTTTCTTAACAGGGAGGTGTTGTGCTTGTATCCCATGACGAGCGTCTTATACGTATGGTGTGTACAGAATTGTGGGTAGTGAGGAATGGTGGAGTGGAGACATTAGAAGGAGGCATTGATGAATACAAACATATTGTGGAGAAGGAGCTTGAACTAAATTGTTGATGACCATCTCCTACTTAACTCTGATGTAGACTATTTATAACGTCTTGGTAAACATCATATTAAATGCTGGAGTAGTTCTGTTCCAGTGAAACACACAACAATTTGTAGATTCAGTGAAATCTTTTTAAAGCAAACATTAGCTGATCTGCAGTACTGTAAAATAGCTGATGGAGAAACATTATCTGAAATAAACACACCAATATATCTACTGTGAAACCTATATTAACTGAACACATCAGCAGAACTACTGTGGAACCTGTCCAAACAGTACATGATTGATATGGTACGCGAGACCTGTCTTAACTGAGCACATAAGTAGAACTACGGTGAAACCTGTCTAAACAGTACACAAATTGATCTTCTGTGAAACCTGTCTTAACTGAGCACATAAGTAGAACTACGGTGAAACCTGTCTAACAGTACATGGATTGATCTTCTGTGAAACCTGTCTTAACTGAACACATCAGCAGAACTAAAATGAAACCTGTCTAACAGTACATGGATTGATCTTCTGTGAACACTTCTGAAACAGAACACATCAGTTGACTTACAGTGAATCCTGTCTAAACAATCAGCCTCAACTCATGTCTTGGTATATTGACATTTTGAACTGTACTGATGGACCTTACCTAGATATGTATAAATGGACACTAAGTTGAATGTCTTGAATATGCACAAGTCTTGTTTGTAGGTTGTTTTGTACAGACATGTTATACACTGGAACAATTTTTTAAACTGGATTAAATGAAGATTGCCAGAATTGATGCCTTAATACAAAAATGTTCCAAGATAAATTGTTATCAATGGACCCAACATGCACACAACTTTTTCATAAATGGCAGATATGTAGTTGTATTTTGATGACTAGCCTGTAGTTCCCTATTCCCATGGTACTTAATGGAAAGCGGCTGGTGCTGTAATTGTTTTTGTAAGCATACTATTTAAAATTAGCTGAAAGACAATTTGATTAATGATTATATCAATAATTGTTGAACAGAAACCGCTTGTGCATTTTACAGCCATTGTTTTAGTTGCCATGAGAATAGGGAACATGTGACAATACTATAGGAGAACAGGGTAGACTGTTAAGGTTGATATTTTCAAATATTTCTATTTTTAATTTGAGAACAGAAAACATAATATGTGAAAACTAGGTACCTTGAAAATGTTATGACAAATGTACCATATTTCACCTACAATTAGCTCTGTTTTCTAACACATATTACCTCTATCTCAATGTCAAGGGGTGGACTTATTACGAGATGTATTAACATTGATTTGTTAGTAATTTCAATGAAAAGCAAAAGATTTGGATGACCTGATTACTAGGCACTGTCTTATTGCTGGATAAGAAGGTCTTTAGAGAAACTCATGGTTCATTTCTTCGGTAAAAAATAACTCCTTTTAGCTTAAAATTTTGGTAAGAGAGTAAATATTCAATCCATTAAAAAATGGACATTTATGGTATCCAGCTTGAAATTACAACAGAAAATTCTTTATGAGTTTTTTAGGTTGCCTTTGGGACATGTCTACACATATATCATAGTGCAGTTGGTTATTGTTGAGAGTTTACTGAATTGTGTAAGACATGTCATATCTAAATTAAACCATATCTCATTCAGGAATGAGAATTCATAACCATGGAAAAGTGTGAAGATTTCTAAAGACAGGAGGATATGTTACAACATTGTTTTCCTGAGATAAACATTGTTTTTATAAACTAGAAAATGATTGTGTGAGGAGTGGAGTAATGAAGAATGTAAGTGTATGCGAGTGCTGGCGAATATATTAAAAGTGAGGATTGTAAAGTAAGCTAGGAATCAAAGGGTCTATATTAGAGGCTCTGAAAGGTGAAAGTGAAGTTTACTCGAAAAATGTATAATTGGATTGAATATTTAAATCATCATCAGATGATTGATAAAAACAGTAAACTACATGTATTACATGTGAGTAATGTGTTCTTGTATCATGGCGGTTTTTGTTGTTTTTTTAAGTTCATATGGCACATATATACTATGTGAGAAGTTAAACGTATGCCAATATAATAAAAATATTATGATGTAGTATTCCTCACCTGACTCGTACGCGTCCACCTGTGGAATTTATTTAGCTGTTTGTTTTGTGACAAGATTGCAAAATCATGGTTTTCATAAAGAAAGCACATTTTCAGTTTAACAATGCAATTTAGCTTAGATTTACCAGGAAAGAACAAAAGAAGATTCCAACTCAAGTGCTGATATTTTTTCCAGTCTGTCTGAATTCCAAGATGGTAGCTATACTCACTATCTTGAAAACTTGTTTCAAACTTTTAAAAAAGGAGAAAATTCAATAAAAGTTTAAATACAAAGTGATTTTGTGCAACTCCAACCTATAGTCAATAAATTGTTGTTTTTCATCTTTATAAAAAATTTGATGCTGCACTGAGCTCACCTGGCATGGCTGACCTCTGTCTTTCCGTCAACATTTCATTTAAATTGCTACCAACCATGAACACCTGAATGGATTTTGATAAAATTTTGTCTGGAGCATTTTCGGGCAAAGGAATTCCCGTGTTGTGTAAACAAAGGGTGTGGCTCACCTGGGGCCAGAGGGGGTGGGGCCCAGTATGTAAGTCCTTTAATTGGTACTAGTTCTGACGACTGCATGAATTTTGATGAAATTTGGTTTGGAGCATTACTGGGCAAAAGAAATCTAATGTTGTATAACCAGAGGGTTTGGGTCCATTGGCGCCAAAGAGACCCAATAGGGAAAATATTGCAAAAAAAAAAACAACAAAAAAACTCTCTAAAATCCTTTTGAATGAAAGGCAAATCACAAATCACAAAGACAGTAGGAAAATATTTGTAGTATACATTTAATGATAAATATAACTTAAATGTAAGTTAATGTATTTTGCCATGATTACTGAAATATCCAGGTGAGCAATGCAGGCCCTCTGGGCCTCTTGTTTCATAAGATTGCACCATTATCTAACTAAACATATTTGTATTGAGACCATTAGTGACTTCAACTTCCAGTGTAATTTTATTATATTAACTAGTTATTTTAATGCAATATAATAGAACATTTCTAGTCAAGTGATTCTACATACATTAAAGTGTAAGCTCCACAAACTCAGTACATTTGATATTCCAGTATATGTCACAGAATATTCCAGTATACTTTATAGAATATTCCAGTATATGTCACAGAATATTCCAGTATACTTTATAGACTATTCCAGTATACTTTATAGAATATTCCAGTATACGTCACAGAATATTCCAGTATACTTTATAGAATATTCCAGTATACTTTATAGAATATTCCAGTATACTTTATAGAATATTCCAGTATACTTTATAGACTATTCCAGTATACGTCGCAGAATATTCCAGTATACTTTATAGAATATTCCAGTATACTTTATAGAATATTCCAGTATACTTTATAGAATATTCCAGTATACTTTATAGACTATTCCAGTATACGTCACAGAATATTCCAGTATACTTTATAGAATATTCCAGTATACTTTATAGAATATTCCAGTGTACTTTATAGAATATTCCAGTGTACTTTAGGGAATATTCCAGTGTACTTTATAGACTATTCCAGTATACTTTATAGACTATTCCAGTATAGTTTATAGAATATTCCAGTATACTTTATAGAATATTCCAGTATACTTTATAGACTATTCCAGTATACGTCACATAATATTCCAGTATACTTTATAGAATATTCCAGTATACTTTATAGAATATTCCAGTATACTGTATAGACTATTCCAGTATACTTTATAGACTATTCCAGTATACTTTATAGACTATTCCAGTGTACTTTATAGAATATTCAGTATACTTTACAGACTAATCCAGTATATGTCACAGAATATTCCAGTATACTTTATAGACTATTCCAGTATATGTCACAGAATATTCCAGTGTACTTTATAGAATATTCCAGTATACTTTATAGAATATTCCAGTACACTTTATAGACTATTCCAGTATACTTTATAGAATATTCCAGTATACTTTATAGACTATTCCAGTATATGTCACAGAATATTCCAGTATACTTTATAGAATATTCCATTGTACTTTATAGACTATTCCAGTATACTTTATAGAATATTCCAGTGTACTGTATAGAATATTCCAGTGTACTTTATAGAATATCCCAGTATACTTTATAGAATATTCCAGTGTACTTTATAGAATATTCCAGTGTACTGTATAGAATATTCCAGTATACTTTATAGAATATTTCAGTGTACTGTATAGAATATTCCAGTGTACTTTATAGAATATTCCAGTGTAATTTATAGAATATTCCAGTATAATTTATAGAATATTCCAGTATACTAGAAGAGTATAAAATCTTCTTTTTAGGTCATCTGACCCGAAGATTCAGGATGACCTATAGTCATCATGCTTTGTCTGTCGTCGTGCGTTGTGCGTACATTTTTCATTCAAATGACTTCTTCTCAATAACCAGAAGTCCCAGGGTACTGATATTGGGCCTGTAGCATGCTTATATAAAGCCCTACCAAATTTGTTAAAATGGATGACCTTGACATACTTTCAACGTCACAGGGATCAAATAGGCTAAAATCTTCAAACAACTTCTTCTCGATAAATATGCGTCCCAGGGACTGAATATTAATCTTGTTGCATGCTGGGGCAAAGGGCTACCAAGTTGTTAAAATGAATGACCTTGACCTACATTCAAGATCACAGGTTGAAATGTTCAAACAACTTCTCAGTAACCAAGAGTGCCAAGGAGTTGATATTGGATCTGTAATATTCTGGGGCGTAGGGTTACCAAGATTGTTCGAGTGAATAACCTTGACCTCCTTTTAAGATTACAGTACTCAGGTCTTCAAACAACTTCTCAACCAAAACCTCCATGCCAATCTGCGATTTAGGCCCATAAGGCCTCTTTCTATTTGATATTCTTTATTGTAGTACACAATCACCAATAATTTTGTCAGATGATCGTTAAGGCCCATGGGCCTCTTGTTTATTACCTCAGCAATATTAGAATTTTGAACTTCAAAACATTTAGCTTATTAATAAATTCATCATTTCGTTGATAACCATAAATTGCCAGTATATATGTTTGAATGCTGAATGATAACATAGTGATATGTTCTTATTTATACAAGCTACATATTGTGCATCATGGCACCGCTTTAAGTTGCACATACATGTATCTGCTGCAAAAGAATTGAATGTTGGCAGGTAGTAACTACCTAGAATCTGTGATATATCTGATTTATAATAAAATCAGTGATTTACAGAATCAGATATGTTTGTTATCTATATATAATTTTGAAGAACTATTTGATATTACATTTTAGATTTCACGTAAGTCTCGTTATAAGAAATTGTCATGATTTTTCAGCTGACTTAATTAAGGTCAGGCGGTTATGTCTAGTGTGCATTTGATGTCATTTGTCTGTTGTTCAAACGACTTAAATTTTGTCTCATTAATATTCTTGGATGAAAGGTTACTAGCTTCTTAAAATGAATTACATTAACCTAAATCAAAGGTCGGAAGAGTCAAATGTGATTATTTGAATTACTATTTACCAAGACATGTACATCTGGTGCTAAAAAACAGAGTATGGGGTTGACCTGTGGTACAGAGACTGAGTAGGAACATGACGTGTGGTACAGAGACTGAGTAGGAACATGACGTGTGGTACAGAGACTGAGTAGGAACATGACGTGTGGTACAGAGACTGAGTAGGAACATGACGTGTGGTACAGAGACTGAGTAGGAACATGATGTGGTACAGAGACTGAGTAGGAACATGATGTGTGGTACAGAGACTGAGTAGGAACATGATGTGTGGTACAGAGACTGAGTAGGAACATGACGTGTGATACAGAGATTGAGTAGGAACATGACATGTTGTGGAGAGTCTGAGTAGGAACATGATGTGTGGTACAGAGACTGAGTAGGAACATGTGTGGTACAGAGACTGAGTAGGAACATGATGTGTGGTACAGAGACTGAGTAGGAACATGTGTGGTACAGAGACTGAGTAGGAACATGACGTATGGTACAGAGACTGAGTAAGAACATGACGTGTGGTACAGAGACTGAGTAGGAACATGACGTGTGGTACAGAGACTGAGTAGGAACATGACGTGTGGTACAGAGATTGAGTAGGAACATGACGTGTGGTACAGAGATTGAGTAGGAACATGACGTGCGGTACAGAGACTGAGTAGGAACATGACGTGTGGTACAGAGACTGAGTAGGAACATGACATGTGGTACAGAGACTGAGTAGGAACATGACGTGTGGTACAGAGACTGAGTAGGAACATGACATGTTGTGGAGAGTCTGAGTAGGAAAATGACGTGTGGTACAGAGATTGAGTAGGAACATGAAGTGTGGTACAGAGACTGAGTAGGAACATGACGTGTGGTACAGAGACTGAGTAGGAACATGACGTATGGTACAGGGACTGAGTAGGAACATGACATGTTGTGGAGAGTCTGAGTAGGAACATGACGTGTGGTACAGAGATTGAGTAGGAACATGACGTGTGGTACAGGAGACTGAGTAGGAACATGACGTGTGGTACAGACTGAGTAGGAACATGACGTGTGGTACAGGAGATTGAGTAGGAACATGACGTGTGGTACAGAGACTGAGTAGGAACATGACGTGTGGTACAGGAGACTGAGTAGGAACATGACGTGTGGTACAGAGACTGAGTAGGAACATGACGTGTGGTACAGAGACTGAGTAGGAACATGACGTGTTGTGGAGAGTCTGAGTAGGAACATGGCGTGTGGTACAGAGACTGAGTAGGAACATGACGTGTGGTACAGAGACTGAGTAGGAACATGACATGTTGTGGAGAGTGAGTAGGAACATGACGTGTGGTACAGAGACTGAGTAGGAACATGACGTGTGGTACAGAGACTGAGTAGGAACATGACGTGTGGTACAGAGACTGAGTAGGAACATGACGTGTGGTACAGAGACTGAGTAGGAACATGACGTGTGGTACAGAGACTGAGTAGGAACATGACGTGTGGTACAGAGACTGAGTAGGAACATGACGTGTGGTACAGAGACTGAGTAGGAACATGACGTGTGGTACAGAGACTGAGTAGGAACATGACGTGTGGTACAGAGACTGAGTAGGAACATGACGTGTGGTACAGAGACTGAGTAGGAACATGACGTGTGGTACAGAGACTGAGTAGGAACATGACGTGTGGTACAGAGACTGAGTAGGAACATGACGTGTGGTACAGAGACTGAGTAGGAACATGACGTGTGGTACAGAGACTGAGTAGGAACATGACGTGTGGTACAGAGACTGAGTAGGAACATGACGTGTGGTACAGAGACTGAGTAGGAACATGACGTGTGGTACAGAGACTGAGTAGGAACATGACGTATGGTACAGGGACTGAGTAGGAACATGACATGTTGTGGAGAGTCTGAGTAGGAACATGACGTGTGGTACAGGAGACTGAGTAGGAACATGACATGTGGTACAGAGACTGAGTAGGAACATGACGTGTGGTACAGAGACTGAGTAGGAACATTACGTGTGGTGGAGAGTCTGAGTAGGAACATGACGTGTGGTACAGAGACTGAGTAGGAACATGACATGTGGTACAGAGACTGAGGAGTAACATGACGTGTGGTACAGAGACTGAGTAGGAACATGATGTGTGGTACAGGAGACTGAGTAGGAACATGACGTGTGGTACAGAGACTGAGAGGATCATGACGTGTGGTACAGAGACTGAGTAGGAATATGACGTGTGGTACAGAGACTGAGTAGGAACATGACGTGTGGTACAGAGACTAAATAGTAACATGACATGTTGTGGAGAGTCTGAGTAGGAACATGACGTATGATACAGAGACTGAGTAGGAACATGACGTGTGGTACAGAGACTGAATAGGAACATGACGTGTGGTACAGAGACTGAGTAGGAACATGACGTGTGGTACAGAGACTGAGTAGGAACATGACGTGTGGTACAGAGACTGAGTAGGAACATGACATGTTGTGGAGAGTCTGAGTAGGAACATGACGTGTGGTACAGAGATTGAGTAGGAACATGACGTGTGGTACAGAGACTGAGTAGGAACATGACGTGTGGTACAGAGACTGAGTAGGAACATGACGTATGGTACAGGGACTGAGTAGGAACATGACATGTTGTGGAGAGTCTGAGTAGGAACATGACGTGTGGTACAGAGATTGAGTAGGAACATGACGTGTGGTACAGGAGACTGAGTAGGAACATGACGTGTGGTACAGACTGAGTAGGAACATGACGTGTGGTACAGGAGATTGAGTAGGAACATGACGTGTGGTACAGACTGAGTAGGAACATGACATGTGGTACAGAGACTGAGTAGTAACATGACGTGTGGTACAGGAGACTGAGTAGGAACATGACGTGTGGTACAGGAGACTGAGTAGGAACATGACATGTGGTACAGACTGAGTAGGAACATGACATGTTGTGGAGAGTGAGTAGGAACATGACGTGTGGTACAGACTGAGTAGGAACATGACATGTTGTGGAGAGTCTGAGTAGGAACATGACGTGTGGTACAGAGATTGAGTAGGAACATGACGTGTGGTACAGGAGACTGAGTAGGAACATGACGTGTGGTACAGAGACTGAGTAGGAACATGACGTGTGGTACAGAGACTGAGAGGTTCATGACGTGTGGTACAGAGACTGAGTAGGAACATGACATGTTGTGGAGAGTCTGAGTAGGAACATGACGTGTGGTACAGACTGAGTAGGAACATGACGTGTGGTACAGAGATTGAGTAGGAACATGACGTGTGGTACAGGAGACTGAGTAGGAACATGACGTGTGGTGGAGAGTCTGAGAGGTTCATGACGTGTGGTACAGAGACTGAGTAGGAACATGACGTGTGGTACAGACTGAGTAGGAACATGACATGTGGTACAGAGACTGAGTAGTAACATGACGTGTGGTACAGGAGACTGAGTAGGAACATGACGTGTGGTACAGGAGACTGAGTAGGAACATGACATGTGGTACAGACTGAGTAGGAACATGACATGTTGTGGAGAGTGAGTAGGAACATGACGTGTGGTACAGACTGAGTAGGAACATGACATGTTGTGGAGAGTCTGAGTAGGAACATGACGTGTGGTACAGAGATTGAGTAGGAACATGACGTGTGGTACAGGAGACTGAGTAGGAACATGACGTGTGGTACAGAGACTGAGTAGGAACATGACGTGTGGTACAGAGACTGAGAGGTTCATGACGTGTGGTACAGAGACTGAGTAGGAACATGACATGTTGTGGAGAGTCTGAGTAGGAACATGACGTGTGGTACAGACTGAGTAGGAACATGACGTGTGGTACAGAGATTGAGTAGGAACATGACGTGTGGTACAGGAGACTGAGTAGGAACATGACGTGTGGTGGAGAGTCTGAGAGGTTCATGACGTGTGGTACAGAGACTGAGTAGGAACATGACGTGTGGTACAGAGACTGAGAGGTTCATGACGTGTGGTACAGAGACTGAGTAGTAACATGACGTGTGGTACAGAGACTGAGTAGGAACATGACGTGTGGTACAGAGACTGAGTAGGAACATGACGTGTGGTACAGAGACTGAGTAGTAACATGACATGTGGTACAGAGACTGAGTAGGAACATGACGTGTGGTACAGAGATTGAGTAGGAACATGACGTGTGGTACAGGAGACTGAGTAGGAACATGACATGTGGTACAGAGACTGAGTAGTAACATGACGTGTGGTACAGGAGACTGAGTAGGAACATGACGTGTGGTACAGGAGACTGAGTAGGAACATGACATGTGGTACAGAGACTGAGTAGTAACATGACGTGTGGTACAGGAGACTGAGTAGGAACATGACGTGTGGTACAGAGACTGAGTAGGAACATGACGTGTGGTACAGAGTCTGAGTAGGAACATGACGTGTGGTACAGAGATTGAGTAGGAACATGACGTGTGGTACAGGAGACTGAGTAGGAACATGACATGTGGTACAGAGACTGAGTAGTAACATGACGTGTGGTACAGGAGACTGAGTAGGAACATGATGTGTGGTACAGACTGAGTAGTAACATGACGTGTGGTACAGAGACTGAGTAGGAACATTACGTGTGGTACAGAGACTGAGTAGGAACATGACGTGTGGTACAGGGACTTAGTAGGAACATGACGTGTGGTACAGAGATTGAGTAGGAACATGACGTGTGGTACAGAGACTGAGTAGGAACATATCGTTTGGTACAGGGACTTAGTAGGAACATGACGTGTGGTACAGAGACTGAGTAGGAACATGACGTGTGGTACAGAGACTGAGAAGGAACATGACGTGTGGTGGAGAGTCTGAGTAGGAACATGACGTGTGGTACAGAGACTGAGTAGGAACATGACGTGTGGTACAGAGACTGAGTAGGAACATGATGTGTGGTACAGGAGACTGAGTAGGAATATGACGTGTGGTACAGAGATTGAGTAGGAACATGTGTGGTACAGAGACTGAGTAGGAACATGACGTGTGGTACAGAGACTGAGTAAGAACATGACGTGTGGTACAGAGACTGAGAAAGAACATGATGTGTGGTACAGAGACTGAGAAAGAACATGATGTGTGGTACAGAGACTGAGTAGGAACATGTGTGGTACAGAGACTGAGTAGGAACATGATGTGTGGTACAGAGACTGAGTAGGAACATGACGTGTGATACAGAGATTGAGTAGGAACATGACATGTTGTGGAGAGTCTGAGTAGGAACATGATGTGTGGTACAGAGACTGAGTAGGAACATGTGTGATACAGAGACTGAGTAGGAACATGATGTGTGGTACAGAGACTGAGTAGGAACATGTGTGGTACAGAGACTGAGTAGGAACATGACGTATGGTACAGAGACTGAGTAAGAACATGACGTGTGGTACAGAGACTGAGTAGGAACATGACGTGTGGTACAGAGACTGAGTAGGAACATGACGTGTGGTACAGAGATTGAGTAGGAACATGACGTGTGGTACAGAGATTGAGTAGGAACATGACGTGCGGTACAGAGACTGAGTAGGAACATGACGTGTGGTACAGAGACTGAGTAGGAACATGACATGTGGTACAGAGACTGAGTAGGAACATGACGTGTGGTACAGAGACTGAGTAGGAACATGACATGTTGTGGAGAGTCTGAGTAGGAACATGACGTGTGGTACAGAGATTGAGTAGGAACATGACGTGTGGTACAGAGACTGAGTAGGAACATGACGTGTGGTACAGAGACTGAGTAGGAACATGACGTATGGTACAGGGACTGAGTAGGAACATGACATGTTGTGGAGAGTCTGAGTAGGAACATGACGTGTGGTACAGAGACTGAGTAGGAACATGACGTGTGGTACAGGAGACTGAGTAGGAACATGACGTGTGGTACAGACTGAGTAGGAACATGACGTGTGGTACAGGAGATTGAGTAGGAACATGACGTGTGGTACAGAGACTGAGTAGGAACATGACGTGTGGTACAGGAGACTGAGTAGGAACATGACGTGTGGTACAGAGACTGAGTAGGAACATGACGTGTGGTACAGAGACTGAGTAGGAACATGACGTGTTGTGGAGAGTCTGAGTAGGAACATGACGTGTGGTACAGAGACTGAGTAGGAACATGACGTGTGGTACAGAGACTGAGTAGGAACATGACGTGTTGTGGAGAGTGTGAGTAGGAACATGACTTTTGGTACAGATACTGAGTAGGAACATGACGTGTGGTACAGAGACTGAGTAGGAACATGACGTGTGGTACAGAGACGGAGTAGGAACATGACGTGTGGTACAGAGATTGAGTGGGAACATGACGTGTGGTACAGACTGAGTAGGAACATGACGTATGGTACAGAGACTGAGTAGGAACATGACGTGTGGTACAGAGACTGAGTAGGAACATGATGTGTGGTACAGAGACTGAGTAGGAACATGACATGTGGTACAGGAGACTGAGTAGGAACATGACATGTGGTACAGAGACTGAGTAGGAACATGACGTGTGCTACAGAGACTGAGTAGTAACATGACGTGTGGTACAGAGACTGAGTAGGAACATGACATGTTGTGGAGAGTCTGAGTAGGAACATGACGTGTGGTACAGAGATTGAGTAGGAACATGACGTGTGGTACAGAGACTGAGTAGGAACATGACGTGTGGTACAGAGACTGAGTAGGAACATGACGTATGGTACAGGGACTGAGTAGGAACATGACATGTTGTGGAGAGTCTGAGTAGGAACATGACGTGTGGTACAGAGATTGAGTAGGAACATGATGTGTGGTACAGGAGACTGAGTAGGAACATGACATGTGGTACAGAGACTGAGTAGGAACATGACGTGTGGTACAGAGACTGAGTAGGAACATTACGTGTGGTACAGAGACTGAGTAGGAACATGACGTGTGGTACAGAGATTGAGTAGGAACATGACGTGTGGTACAGAGACTGAGTAGGAACATAACGTTTGGTACAGGGACTTAGTAGGAACATGACGTGTGGTACAGAGACTGAGTAGGAACATGACGTGTGGTACAGAGACTGAGAAGGAACATGACGTGTGGTGGAGAGTCTGAGTAGGAACATGACGTGTGGTACAGAGACTGAGTAGGAACATGACATGTGGTACAGAGACTGAGGAGTAACATGACGTGTGGTACAGAGACTGAGTAGGAACATGATGTGTGGTACAGGAGACTGAGTAGGAACATGACGTGTGGTACAGAGACTAAATAGTAACATGACATGTTGTGGAGAGTCTGAGTAGGAACATGACGTATGATACAGAGACTGAGTAGGAACATGACGTGTGGTACAAAGACTGAATAGGAACATGACGTGTGGTACAGAGACTGAGTAGGAACATGACGTGTGGTACAGAGACTGAGTAGGAACATGACGTGTGGTACAGAGACTGAGTAGGAACATGACGTGTGGTACAGAGACTGAGAGGTTCATGACGTGTGGTACAGAGACTGAGAGGTTCATGACGTGTGGTACAGAGACTGAGTAGGAACATGATATGTGGTACAGGAGACTGAGTAGGAACATGACATGTGGTACAGAGACTGAGTAGGAACATGACATGTGGTACAGAGACTGAGTAGGAACATGATATGTGGTACAGGAGACTGAGTAGGAACATGACGTGTGGTACAGAGACTGAGAGGATCATGACGTGTGGTACAGAGACTGAGAGGATCATGACGTGTGGTACAGAGACTGAGAGGTTCATGACGTGTGGTACAGAGACTGAGTAGTAACATGACGTGTGGTACAGAGACTGAGTAGGAACATGACGTGTGGTACAGAGACTGAGTAGGAACATGACGTGTGGTACAGAGACTGAGTAGGAACATGACGTGTGGTACAGAGACTGAGTAGGAACATGATGTGTTGTACAGAGACTGAGTAGTAACATGACGTGTGGTACAGAGATTGAGTAGGAACATGACGTGTGGTACAGGGACTGAGTAGGAACATGACGTGTGGTACAGAGACTGAGTAGGAACATGACGTGTAGTACAGAGACTGAGTAGGAACATGACGTGTGGTACAGAGTCTGAGTAGGAACATGACGTGTGGTACAGAGTCTGAGTAGGAACATGACGTGTGGTATAGAGACTGAGTAGGAACATGACGTGTGGTACAGAGACTGAGTAGTAACATGACGTGTGGTACAGGGACCGAGTAGGAACATGACGTGTGGTACAGAGACTGAGTAGGAACATGATATGTGGTACAGGAGACTGAGTAGGAACATGACATGTGGTACAGAGACTGAGTAGGAACATGACATGTGGTACAGAGACTGAGTAGGAACATGATATGTGGTACAGGAGACTGAGTAGGAACATGACGTGTGGTACAGAGACTGAGAGGATCATGACGTGTGGTACAGAGACTGAGAGGATCATGACGTGTGGTACAGAGACTGAGAGGTTCATGACGTGTGGTACAGAGACTGAGTAGTAACATGACGTGTGGTACAGAGACTGAGTAGGAACATGACGTGTGGTACAGAGACTGAGTAGGAACATGACGTGTGGTACAGAGGCTGAGTAGGAACATGACGTGTGGTACAGAGACTGAGTAGGAACATGACGTGTTGTACAGGGACTGAGTAGTAACATGACGTGTGGTACAGAGACTTAGTAGGAACATGACGTGTGGTACAGGGACTGAGTAGGAACATGACGTGTGGTACAGAGACTGAGTAGGAACATGACGTGTAGTACAGAGACTGAGTAGGAACATGACGTGTGGTACAGAGTCTGAGTAGGAACATGACGTGTGGTACAGAGTCTGAGTAGGAACATGACGTGTGGTATAGAGACTGAGTAGGAACATGACGTGTGGTACAGAGACTGAGTAGTAACATGACGTGTGGTACAGGGACCGAGTAGGAACATGACGTGTGGTACAGAGACTGAGTAGGAACATGACGTGTGGTACAGAGACTGAGTAGGAACATGACGTATGGTACAGAGACTGAGTAGGAACATGACGTGTGGTACAGAGACTGAGTAGTAACATGACGTGTGGTACAGAGACTGAGAGGAACATGACGTGTGGTACAGGGACTGAGTAGGAACATGACGTGTGGTACAGAGACTGAGTAGTAACACGACGTGTGGTACAGAGACTGAGAGGAACATGACGTGTAGTACAGAGACTGAGTAGGAACATGACGTGTGGTACAGGGACTGAGTAGGAACATGACGTGTGGTACAGGGACTGAGTAGGAACATGATGTGTGGTACAGAGACTGAGTAGGAACATGACGTGTGGTACAGGGACTGAGTAGGAACATGACGTGTGGTACAGGGACTGAGTAGGAACATGACGTGTGGTACAGAGACTGAGTAGGAACATGACGTGTGGTACAGAGACTGAGTAGGAACATGACGTGTGGTACAGAGACTGAGTAGTAACATGACGTGTGGTACAGAGACTGAGTAGTAACATGACGTGTGGTACAGAGACTGAGAGGATCATGACGTGTGGTACAGAGACTGAGTAGTAACATGACGTATGGTACAGAGACAGAGAAGGATCATGACGTGTGGTTCATGAATAAAAAGAGTAGTAACATAACGTGTGGTACAGAAAACTTGAGTAGGGACATGGCATGTGGCATAGGAGATGGAGTATGAATTTGACGTGGATTGCAGAAAATGGGGTAGGAACATGACATGTTTTATAGGAAAAAAGTAGGAACTTCACTTGTAGTACTGGAAACAACTGTAGGAACATCATGTGTGGTTCAGGAAGCAAGAGTAAGAACTTGACGTGTGGTATAGGAAACAGTAGGAAAATTAAGCTTGGTACAGCAACTGGGGACATGGCATGATACATGAAATGGAACAGGACGTGTGGCACAGGAAACGGGGTAGTAACATGACGTGTGGAACAGGAAGTGGGGTAGAAACATGTTGTGTGGAACAGGAAGTGGGTAGAAACATGACGTGTGGTACAGGAAGTGGGGTAGAAACATGACGTGTGGTACAGGAAGTGAGGTATTAACATCACGTGTGGAACAGGAGGTGGGGTAGAAACATGTTGTGTGGAACAGGAGGTGGGGGTAGAAACATCACGTGTGGAACAGGAAGTGGGGGTAGAAACATCACATGTGGAACAGGAAGTGCGGGTAGAAACATCACGTGTGGAACAGGAAGTGGGGTAGAAACATGACGTGTGGTACAGGAAGTGGGGGTAGAAACATCACATGTGGAACAGGAAGTGCGGGTAGAAACATCACGTGTGGAACAGGAAGTGGGGTAGAAACATGACGTGTTGAACAGGAGGTGGGTTAGAAAAATGACGTGTGGTACAGGAAGTGGGGTAGAAACATGACGTGTGGTACCGGAAGTGGGGTAAGTAACATGATATGTGGTACAGGAAGTGAGGTAGTAACAGAACGTCTGGAACAGGAAATGGGGTAGAAACATGTTGTGTGGAAGAGGAAGTGGGGTAGAAACATGACGTGTGGTACAGGAAGTGGGATAGAAACATGACGTGTGGTACAGGAAGTGGGATAGAAACATGACGAGTGAAACTGGAAGTGGGGTAGTGGTAGGACGTGTTGACATATTTATGAAAGTTTATTATTTTTTCTGCGTTTATTTGTGCCATTTTCTGTTGAATACTTAGTGCCACTTATATAATGATAAGATAAATGTATTTGTCTATGTAAGCTTCCTACAAAGTACTCTTTTAATAAAATCTCATTAAATGAAATTCCTCTACAATCCCATATGTATATCTAGGCAACTTGACACCAGGTTAAATACAACATAGTTTCGGATAGTTTAAGTTGGATAGTTTCGGACTACCGGGTCTCCGGAGTATAAGGGTGCCATCCTTATTAATGCCAGTTGATTGGATAAAATATACCTTAGCAACACAAGGAATGACATTGTCGCTCTGAAAATTTACATGGACGTTGTTGTCAACATTCACCCTTAATTTGCCGCCAATCAAGCCATCCGACGAGCGCATCGTAGAGGCACGAGCGCGATCGGGTCGATATATAGGGGGACGACTTGCTCGCAGTACCGCCTCGTGCATGATGACATCACAGCTCCAGTACAAATACTTTTGGTTTTTATATTTCTGGCGGTTTCACTTTAAGAGAGGTTGTTGTGATCACAGAAAATGTGAAAAACGTCCTTTAATGACGTCATGATATACATAATGCGTTTACACCAAGATCACGTTCGGTTGGAAACATATCCGGTCCCGAAAGATGTATCATGCTTACGACGTTAAGTAGTGGAAACATGTAGGTCTACTACAACATGCCTAGCGGTTGGAAACCCTCTTATTTCCCAACACGGGTGTTTTATCTTTCATCCTCGTAAAGAGGAACTACGACAAGGCGGTCGAACTTCTACATATATTTTATTTATTATTATCCATATACATATAGGCCTATTGATTTTTTTTTTATTTCCCTCGTTTCTTTTACATTACAGTATAAATTCGGCGGGCTTCGACCTCCATCTTAGACTTTTTGGAGATAAATTGTTAGATACGAAATAAAGCCGAGTTTTAAACGACCTAGATAACTATCACGGCGTTATCATCTCAACTAGTAAACACATTATCGGTTTATGTCAACATATCTTTTTATGATGTCGACATCTTTAAGTTTTAAGCCGGCAAGTCGATGGCAGAAATATGCCACCATATTTTTGCTTTTAAAAGTCTTACAAACTTGCCATGGTGGTTGCCCGATCTAATGGTAATTGATATATTTCGATGTATTTTCAATTCTTAAATTCATATTTGCAATTCAGTGTGATATGAATTTTAGAATATTTCAAAACTGTTGATTTGTTTAAGTTGGTTATGATTTGGCCGACTACCGTTATTTCTAGCTAAAATATAAAGATTAAAACATTATTCAGAATATGCTTATAAAGTGCTCGACGTGATAGGATCGACTGCTAGGCAGACTCGACTGTATCTGAATGCATGAGTTGCTCAAACACACTCGTGAAGAAGGCAAGTGTGAATCGAAACACAACCGTGTTTCAGCTGGTGTCAAATAAACTAAATCACAAACAATCACAAAAAAAGTAAAACGTCAAATATGAATTCTTATTACGCCAGCTTCTAAGTACCGTCAACAAAATATTGCTTTAAAATGCGGGAAACATATAGACGTCATTTGGTGTTCATGACGTTTTATCAAGAAATGATGACGTCACAAACGTTTCAAACATTTTCACGAAAATGGCGACCCCCATAGAAAGAAGATTTGTTGGCGCTCCTAACTCAAAACTACGTGATTACCTACACTGAATACAGCCCTCATGTTTGTTCCTTATGGCGGTGTACAATGGATCGGATATACATATCCCTAATCATAACGATTTGCCTTTCAGTGGCACCATTGTCGGCAAATACAAATAATAATGAAATTAGCCGGATACCACACGGGAAATCTTGTAAGTAGATCTATTATTGACAGGGAATTTGTATATATTTTGAAAGAGATAGAAATAGTTTAACGAGTAAGCGCATGTTGATTGCTGATGATTAGGTCATTTTTCAATGTTTTAATTCCGAGTTCTGGAGGAATCTCGATCTTACTCATAGTAACCTTACTTATGCCTACTTATATATTCAAAGTGTCCTGCTATGATTCTTTCACGTTACGTCATTTCACAGGAGTTAGTTTCTATTGATCAGTAAGGGGATGTATATAGTCCATTAATCCGAAGGGTTCTGATATTAAGATCTTCAGAAAATTCTTTCTAATAGTTTATATATGCTATATGTTGATGCCCAGATATTTTGATATTACTAATCAATAGAAACAAGCTCCTGTGGACATTCCCAGACGGGTCTCAACGAGTTATGAGTGCAATGGTTTATTTGATTTCTTTTGAAAGTCATATTTATGAAACTTTCCCATTTTTTAGTGTTTCTTCTTTATCATGTAATTTGTAAAAATGGCCCATTGTTTCACGCTATAAGAGTGACTGAATTAATAAATAGATTAAATGATTAAACCGGGGTTCTGTTGATACATCACACTTTTCTGAACACAGAATTAACTATTGTTGCCGCGTCCGTTTTACGTTATGTTAAGGTCGTAAAATGGTTTTGAGGATTAACTTCTCATGGGTACAAATCTAAGAAATGTGTAAATTATCTATATTTTACCAAAAGATGCGCCATCTAGGGCCCTTTTGAGATGGAATCTCCTTGTAGTAGCTAGTGGCTAACTCAGAAAACATAATATGTGAGGCCTGCCGCATGCTATCCAGTGGGCTGATTCTTGTTTAAAATCAAGCAGAACGGTCCATATAAGATCCCACGAGAAACAAATAATTGGCCCAGGTAGGGATCGGGTACTTACAGTTTTCTACAATTAAGTATGTAGGACCATTCTAATTGCGTTGACTTCAAAATTCATTGTATTGCACCACATGTTCTTGCCACAAATTACAACCTCGGTCCGTAGATGTGCATTAGAGAGCAAACACGTTCAATGTTCATGTAAAAAGTATATTGGCATCCGCTTCCCACGAAACCAGAGGCCGCTCCATCAAAGGGCTCTATTTCAATACATGCGTATTTTTTTTACTGTATTTTTTAGTTGAAATGTAACACGCCATTGGATATGCTAGAACACCCAATGTATAATATGCCCCAATTCATGTCAAAATGTGTCAACCAATGCTTAATTAATCAATACCCTGGTACTCACTTAACACTGGGGAAGCATACCAAATCTATCGTCTTATTGATGTTTGATCATGTAACGCATGGTGAAGATTTGCGCCATGTACCCAGGTATTGTACAGTGAATGACCACAGGGACAAGATAACAGAAGACTTTTTTTTTTTTTAAATCATTAATGTCAAACATACTAATCTTGTCATTAACATAAAACAACATGGAAATACCGTAAAACAACATGAAACATACCGAAAAACAACATGGAAATACCGTAAAACAACATGTACATACCGTAAAACAACATGAAACATACCGTAAAACAACATGTACATACCGTAAAACAACATGTACATACCGTAAAACAACTTCAACATACACGTACCGTACACCAACATAAACATACCGTTAAACAACATGGACAGATCCTAAACAACTTAAACATACCGTAAAACAACATGAACATACCGTAAAACAACATGGACATACCGTAAAACAACATGGACATACCGTAAAACAACATGGACACACCGTAAAACAACATGAACATACCGTAAAACAACATGGACATACTGTAAAACAACATGGACATACCGTAAAACAACATGAACATACCGTAAAACAACATGGACATACTGTAAAACAGCATGAACATACCGTAAAACAACATGGACATACTGTAAAACAACATGGACATACCGTAAAACAACATGAACATACCGTAAAACAACATGGACATACCGTAAAACAACATGGACACACCGTAAAACAACATGGACATACCGTAAAACAACATGAACATACCGTAAAACAACATGGACATACCGTAAAACAACATAAAACACACCGTAAAACACCATGGACATACCGTAAAACAACATGGACATACCGTAAAACACCATGGACATACCGTAAAGCAACATGGACACACTGTAAAACAACATGGACATACCGTAAAACAACATGAACATACCGTAAAACAACATGGACATACCGTAAAACAACATGGACACACCGTAAAACAACATGGACATACTATAAAACAACATGGACATACCGTAAAACAATATGAACATACCGTAAAACAACATGGACATACCGTAAAACAACATGGACATACTGTAAAACAACACGGACATACCGTAAAACAACATGGACATACCGTAAAACAACATGGACATACACATGTACTGTAAAACAACATGGACATACACATGTACTGTAAAACAACATGGACATACCGTAATTAAAACAATATGGACTTACCGTAAAACAACATGGACATACCGTAAAACAACATGGAAACACCGTAAAACAACATGGACATACTGTAAAACAACATGGACATACCGTAAAACAACATAACACACACCGTAAAACACCATGGACATACCGTAAAACAACATGGACATACCGTAAAACACCATGGACATACCGTAAAGCAACATGGACACACTGTAAAACAACATGGACATACCGTAAAACAACATGAACATACCGTAAAACAACATGGACATACCGTAAAACAACATGGACACACCGTAAAACAACATGGACATACTATAAAACAACATGGACATACCGTAAAACAACATGAACATACCGTAAAACAACATGGACACACCGTAAAACAACATGGACATACACATGTACTGTAAAACAACATGGACATACCGTAATTAAAACAATATGGACTTACCGTAAAACAACATGGACATACCGTAAAACAATATGGAAACACCGTAAAACAACATGGACATACTGTAAAACAACATGGACATACTGTAAAACAACATGGACACGCCGTAAAACAACATGGACATACCGTAAAACAACATGGACATACTGTAAAACAACATGGACATACCGTAAAACAACATGAACATACCGTAAAACAACATGGACATGCTGTAAAACAACATGGACATACCGTAAAACAACATGGACACACCGTAAAACAACATGGACATACCGTAAAACAACATGGACATACCTTAAAACAACATGGACATACTGTAAAACAACATGGACATACCGTAAAACAACATGAACATACCGTAAAACAACATGGACATACCGTAAAACAACATGGACACACCGTAAAACAACATGAACATACCGTAAAACAACATGGACATACCGTAAAACAACATGGACATACCGTAAAACAACATGGAAATACCGTAAAACACCATGAACATACCGTAAAACAACATGGACCTACTGTAAAACAACATGGACAACCGTAAAACAACATGGACATACCGTAAAACAACATGGACACACCGTAAAACAACATGAACATACCGTAAAACAACATGGACATACCGTAAAACAACATGGAAATACCGTAAAACACCATGAACATACCGTAAAACAACATGGACCTACTGTAAAACAACATGGACAACCGTAAAACAACATGGACACGCCGTAAAACAACATGGGCAAACCGTAAAACACCATGGACATACCGTAAAACAACATGGACATACCGTAAAACAACATGAAACATACCGTAAAACAACATGGACATACCGTAAAACAACATGGACATACCGTAACACAACATGGACATACTGTAAAACAACATGGACATACCGTAAAACAACATGGACATACTGTAAAACAACATAGACATACCGTACAACAACATGGACATACCGTAAAACAACATGGACACGCCGTAAAACAACATAGACATACTGTAAAACAACATGAACATACCGTAAAACAACATGGACATACCGTAAAACAACATGGACATACCGTAAAACAACATGGACATACCGTAAAACAACATGAACATACCGTACAACAACATTGGTATACCGTAAAACAACATGGACATACCGTAAAACAACATGGACATACAGTAAAACAACATGGCCATACTGTAAAACAACATGGACATACCGTAAAACAACATGGACATACCGTAAAACAACATGGACATACCGTAAAACAACATGAACATACTGTAAAACAACATAGACATACCGTACAACAACATGAACATACCGTAAAACAACATAAAACATACCGTAAAACAACATAGACATACCGTAAAACAACATGAACATACCGTAAAACAACATGGACATACCGTAAAACAACATGGACATACTGTAAAACAACATAAACATACTGAAAAACAACATGGACATACTGTAAAACAACATAGACATACCGTAAAACAACATGGACATACCGTAAAACAACATGGACATACCGTAAAACAACATGGACATACTGTAAAACAACATAGACATACTGTAAAACAACATGGACATACCGTAAAACAACATAAAACATACCGTAAAACAACATGGACATACCGTAAAACAACATGTACATACCGTAAAACAACATGAACATACCGTAACACAACATGGACATACCGTAAAACAACATAGACATACTGTAAAACAACATGGACATACTGTAAAACAACATAGACATACTGTAAAACAACATGGACACACCGTAAAACAACATAAAACATACCGTAAAACAACATAGACATACTGTAAAACAACATGGACAACCGTAAAACAACATAGACATACTGTAAAACAACATGGACAACCGTAAAACAACATGGACAACCGTAAAACAACATGGACACACCGTAAAACAACATGGACATACCGTAAAACAACATGGACATACCGTAAAACAACATGGACACACCGTTAAACAACATGGACATACCGTAAAACAACATGGACATACCGTAAAACAACATGGACATACCGAAAAACAACATAGACATACTGTAAAACAACATGGGCATACCGTGAAACAAATAAGAACAATACAAAAGATGAACAAACATCACTGTGTCAGGTTTGGACCTATCATTAGTCATTTTATGAGTTAACGACACCCAGTGGTTTTTTTGTTAAGTTTTGAATCTAAACGCTGCAGCACTATATACTTACGGGTATCAGCCTAGTCTAAACACTGCAGCTTTATGTACTCACGGGTTTCAGCCTAGTCTGAACACTGCAGCTATATGTACTTACGGGTATCAGCCTAGTCTAAAACACTGCAGCTATATGTACTTACGGGTATCAGCCTAGTCTAAAACACTGCAGCTATATGTACTTACGGGTATCAGCCTAGTCTAAAACACTGTAGCTATATGTACTTACGGGTATCAGCCTAGTCTAAAACACTGCAGCTATATGTACTCACGGGTATCAGCCTAGTCTGAACACTGCAGCTATATGTACTTACGGGTATCAGTTTAGTCTAAAACACTGCAGCTATATGTACTTACGGGTATCGGTTTAGTCCAAACATTGTAGTTATATGTACTTACGTGTATCGGCCTAGTCTAAACACTACAGCTATCTGTACTTACGGGTATCAGCCTAGTCTAAACACTACAGCTATATGTACTTACGGGTATCAGCCTAGTCTAAATACTGCAGCTATATGTACTTACGGGTATCAGCCTAGTCTAAACACTGCAGCTATATGTTCTTACGGGTATCAGCCTAGTCTAAACACTGCAACTATATGTACTTACGGGTATCAGTTTAGTCTAAAACACTGCAGTTATATGTACTTACGGGTATCAGCCTAGTCTAAACACTACAGCTATATGTACTTACGGGTATCAGTTTAGTCTAAACACTGCAGCTATAATGATGTACTCACGGGTATCAGCCTAGTCTAAACACTGCAGCTATATGTACTTACGGGTATCAGCCTAGTCTAAACACTACAGCTATATGTACTTACGGGTATCAGCCTAGTCTAAACACTGCAGCTATATGTACTTACGGGTATCAGCCTAGTCTAAACACTACAGCTATATGTACTTACGGGTATCAGCCTAGTCTAAACACTGCAGCTATATGTACTTACGGGTATCAGTTTAGTCTAAAACACTACAGCTATATGTACTTACGGGTATCGGCCTAGTCTAAAGACTGCAGCTATATGTACTGACGGGTATCAGTTTAGTCCAAACACTGCAGCTATATGTACTTACGGGTATCGGTTTAGTCCAAACATTGTAGCTATATGTACTTACGGGTATCAGCCTAGTCTAAACACTGCAGCTATATGTACTTACGGGTATCAGCCTAGTCTAAACACTGCAGCTATATGTACTTACGGGTATCAGCCTAGTCTAAACACTGCAGCTTTATGTACTCACGGGTATCAGCCTAGTCTGAACACTGCAGCTATATGTACTTACGGGTATCAGTTTAGTCTAAACACTGCAGCTATAATTATGTACTTACGGGTATCAGCCTAGTCTAAACACTGCAGCTATATGTACTCACGGGTATCAGCCTAGTCTGAACACTGCAGCTTTATGCACTCACGGGTATCAGCCTAGTCTGAACACTGCAGCTATATGTACTTACGGGTATCAACCTAGTCTAAACACTGCAGCTATATGTACTTACGGGTATCAGCCTAGTCTAAACACTGCAACTATATGTACTTACGGGTATCAGTTTAGTCTAAAACACTGCAGTTATATGTACTTACGGGTATGAGCCTTGTCTAAACACTGCATCTATATGTACTTACGGGTATCAGTTTAGTCTAAACACTGCAGCTATAATGATGTACTCACGGGTATCAGCCTAGTCTAAACACTGCAGCTATATGTACTTACGGGTATCAGCCTAGTCTAAACACTGCAGCTATATGTACTTACGGGTATCAGCCTAGTCTAAACACTGCAGCTGTATGTACTTACGGATATCAGCCTAGTCTGAACACTGCAGCTATATGTACTTACGGGTATCAGTTTAGTCTAAAACACTGCAGCTATATGTACTTACGGGTATCAGCCTAGTCTAAACACTGCAGCTATATGTACTTATGGGTATCAGCCTAGTCTAAACACTGCAGCTTTATGTACTCACGGGTATCAGCCTAGTCTGAACACTGCAGCTATATGTACTTACGGGTATCAGTTTAGTCTAAAACACTGCAGCTATATGTACTTACGGGTATCAGCCTAGTCTAAACACTGCAGCTATATGTACTTACGGGTATCAGTTTAGTCTAAAACACTGCAGCTATATGTACTTACGGGTATCAGCCTAGTCTAAACACTGCAGCTATATGTACTTACGGGTATCAGTTTAGTCTAAAACACTGCAGTTATATGTACTTACGGGTATGAGCCTTGTCTAAACACTGCATCTATATGTACTTACGGGTATCAGTTTAGTCTAAAACACTGCAGTTATATGTACTTACGGGTATCAGTTTAGTCTAAACACTGCAGCTATAATGATGTACTCACGGGTATCAGCCTAGTCTAAACACTGCAGCTATATGTACTTACGGGTATCAGCCTAGTCTAAACACTGCAGCTATATGTACTTACGGGTATCAGCCTAGTCTAAACACTGCAGCTATATGTACTTACGGGTATCAGTTTAGTCTAAAACACTACAGCTATATGTACTTACGGGTATCGGCCTAGTCTAAAGACTGCAGCTATATGTACTGACGGGTATCAGTTTAGTCCAAACACTGCAGCTATATGTACTTACGGGTATCGGTTTAGTCCAAACATTGTAGCTATATGTACTTACGGGTATCAGCCTAGTCTAAACACTGCAGCTATATGTACTTACGGGTATCAGCCTAGTCTAAACACTGCAGCTATATGTACTTACGGGTATCAGCCTAGTCTAAACACTGCAGCTTTATGTACTCACGGGTATCAGCCTAGTCTAAACACTGCAGCTATATGTACTTACGGGTATCAGTTTAGTCTAAACACTGCAGCTATAATTATGTACTTACGGGTATCAGCCTAGTCTAAACACTGCAGCTATATGTACTCACGGGTATCAGCCTAGTCTGAACACTGCAGCTTTATGCACTCACGGGTATCAGCCTAGTCTGAACACTGCAGCTATATGTACTTACGGGTATCAACCTAGTCTAAACACTGCAGCTATATGTACTTACGGGTATCAGCCTAGTCTAAACACTGCAACTATATGTACTTACGGGTATCAGTTTAGTCTAAAACACTGCAGTTATATGTACTTACGGGTATGAGCCTTGTCTAAACACTGCATCTATATGTACTTACGGGTATCAGTTTAGTCTAAACACTGCAGCTATAATGATGTACTCACGGGTATCAGCCTAGTCTAAACACTGCAGCTATATGTACTTACGGGTATCAGCCTAGTCTAAACACTGCAGCTATATGTACTTACGGGTATCAGCCTAGTCTAAACACTGCAGCTGTATGTACTTACGGATATCAGCCTAGTCTAAACACTGCAGCTATATGTACTTACGGGTATCAGTTTAGTCTAAAACACTGCAGCTATATGTACTTACGGGTATCAGCCTAGTCTAAACACTGCAGCTATATGTACTTATGGGTATCAGCCTAGTCTAAACACTGCAGCTTTATGTACTCACGGGTATCAGCCTAGTCTGAACACTGCAGCTATATGTACTTACGGGTATCAGTTTAGTCTAAAACACTGCAGCTATATGTACTTACGGGTATCAGCCTAGTCTAAACACTGCAGCTATATGTACTTACGGGTATCAGTTTAGTCTAAAACACTGCAGCTATATGTACTTACGGGTATCAGCCTAGTCTAAACACTGCAACTATATGTACTTACGGGTATCAGTTTAGTCTAAAACACTGCAGTTATATGTACTTACGGGTATGAGCCTTGTCTAAACACTGCATCTATATGTACTTACGGGTATCAGTTTAGTCTAAAACACTGCAGTTATATGTACTTACGGGTATCAGTTTAGTCTAAACACTGCAGCTATAATGATGTACTCACGGGTATCAGCCTAGTCTAAACACTGCAGCTATATGTACTTACGGGTATCAGCCTAGTCTAAACACTACAGCTATATGTACTTACGGGTATCAGCCTAGTCTAAACACTGCAGCTATATGTACTTACGGGTATCAGTTTAGTCTAAAACACTACAGCTATATGTACTTACGGGTATCGGCCTAGTCTAAAGACTGCAGCTATATGTACTTACGGGTATCAGTTTAGTCCAAACACTGCAGCTATATGTACTTACGGGTATCAGCCTAGTCTAAACACTGCAGCTATATGTACTTACGGGTATCAGCCTAGTCTAAACACTGCAGCTATATGTACTTACGGGTATCAGCCTAGTCTAAACACTGCAGCTTTATGTACTCACGGGTATCAGCCTAGTCTAAACACTGCAGCTATATGTACTTACGGGTATCAACCTAGTCTAAACACTGCAGCTATATGTACTTACGGGTATCAACCTAGTCTGAACACTGCAGATTTATGTACTCACGGGTATCAGCCTAGTCTGAACACTGCAGCTATATGTACTTACGGGTATCAGTTTAGTCTAAACACTGCAGCTATAATTATGTACTTACGGGTATCAGCCTAGTCTAAACACTGCAGCTATATGTACTCACGGGTATCAGCCTAGTCTGAACACTGCAGCTTTATGTACTCACGGGTATCAGCCTAGTCTGAACACTGCAGCTATATGTACTTACGGGTATCAACCTAGTCTAAACACTGCAGCTATATGTACTTACGGGTATCAGCCTAGTCTAAACACTGCAACTATATGTACTTACGGGTATCAGTTTAGTCTAAAACACTGCAGTTATATGTACTTACGGGTATGAGCCTTGTCTAAACACTGCATCTATATGTACTTACGGGTATCAGTTTAGTCTAAACACTGCAGCTATAATGATGTACTCACGGGTATCAGCCTAGTCTAAACACTGCAGCTATATGTACTTACGGGTATCAGCCTAGTCTAAACACTGCAGCTATATGTACTTACGGGTATCAGTTTAGTCTAAAACACTACAGCTATATGTACTTACGGGTATCGGCCTAGTCTAAAGACTGCAGCTATATGTACTTACGGGTATCAGTTTAGTCCAAACACTGCAGCTATATGTACTTACGGGTATCAGCCTAGTCTAAACACTGCAGCTATATGTACTTACGGGTATCAGCCTAGTCTAAACACTGCAGCTATATGTACTTACGGGTATCAGCCTAGTCTAAATACTGCAGCTATATGTACTTACGGGTATCAGCCTAGTCTAAACACTGCAGCTTTATGTACTGACGGGTATCAGCCTAGTCTGAACACTGCAGCTTTATGTACTTACGGGTATCAGCCTAGTCTATTGATATCGTATCAATTGGCATTTCTACACCACTATTTAAATCGTTTATGGAAAGATCAAATAGCAGTTTTATATTTCTATATAACTTGAAGGTGGGATTCAGATCGGCTGCTACAATGCATCAGTTACGAAACCTCAGTGTGGAAATGGAAATGTCACATATTCGCCAGACTTAAATTACACAGTGGAGTTCAAACTGACCGGATGTGATGGACGCAGGATAGAGGACACCCCTGTGTTTTGGCGGGAAATCAACCCACCGGCAGCCGACAGTGAAATATCATCATGCAGGTACAGTAATAACTAACCTTTAATACAAGGATTTTCATCATCCCATGCAAATTCCAATAGGGTTTACAAGTGACATATATTTATTGAGCTTATAACATAAAAATGTTTCAGGCTCTCACAGTAATATTTTGATGGTTCAAGACAAAACATATATAGATTTCTATATAATTACATTGTCCTTGTACTTATCCATGATAGTATACATACAGGGTTTATCACATCAGTCTATCTTTTACTCTTAGATGACAAGTAATGGTGTTCTTTCTATCATACTAGGAATCAGTATCAATGCTTGATACCTACCGGGATTATCCAAAAGCGAATTGGAAATACCCTCGTAATGGAAATTTGGACTTCTATAGCTCCCCTCCACAAGCTGGTTGGACTTGGAGTCTCGCTCAGTGTCAGACCTCCTGGTGAGTTAGTAAACAGGTGATTGATGTTAAAGATAATTGAGGTCTATCTCTCCCCAGAGTTACCGTTCTCTGAGTTCCCTCTCATGTACCCGTCCTCATATGATACTGGTAAAACACATAGGAGTAAGTGTAAGGAACGACAACTCTGGATAGATTATTTAGTTTATATAGTATTTTATTTGCCAGTTTCCAGTTAACGATATACAACATATAAATTATACAAAAAGGAATCAGAAAAACAAGTGTCAAGACACTTATATAAATCTGACAACTATATATACATTTTCCAACTTAGCCAGGATCGACAAAAATGTAATTCAAATCAAATGAAACGGTTTATAGCATATCAGTCAGCCGAGCTCATGATCAAATGTACGACGGGATTCCAACATTACATGTCATTGATATGTCTGGATCCGATATCATTGTAACATAACAATTGTTCTGTTGAAGATATTATTAACAGTAAATATCGGTATGTCCGCGGTGGCCGAGTGGTTAAGGTGTCCCGACACTTTACCACTAGCCCTCCACCTCTGGGTTGCGAGTTTGAAACTTACGTGGGGCAGTTGCCAGGTACTGACCGTAGGCCGGTGTTTTTTCTCCGGCTACTCCGGCTTTCCTCCACCTCCAAAACCTGGCACGTCCTTAACTGGCCCTGGCTGTTAATAGGACGTTAAACAAAAACAAATCAAATATGTCCAGTTACGTAATTTTATTATATCGCATGCAGAACCATCATCGTTATTTAACACGCAATAACTGCTATTCAATATCTTTTTGAATATAATATGAATAAATAATAAATAAATAAATTCATTAAAAGGACATTCACCATCCGATGTTTTTTTTTTAATTTTTAACATGTTTTATCTGTTTCAGTGGGATATGTGGTATCATCAATTAAAAGTCGGAATCAGTCCGTCAAGGCCGCAGATTCTGGAACAAAAAACATTGCTTTGTCGACAAAATTCAGAACGACGAAGAAGCATTTGTTTAGAAATCCAAGCCATCATCCTACATATGAAGACTTGCTGCTTGAACATTTAGCCAGTAGAACATTATCATTACAAAAGCAAGACAGGCATAGCTATGGCAGGACATCTTACCGTCGGATACCAAGTAGAACTACTGGTCATGGCGCACACAGAGTTTGGCGGCTTGCAAAAATTAAGCACAAAACGTCAGGAACATCACGAAATCAAAACCTCGATACCAGAAAAAACAAGTTAAAGAAAAAGAAAAACTCAAGAAAACATTTTGTTGGAGTTGGAGAATTATCGATTTCGGGAATCGTAGAGAGAGTGAATGCTATAGACAAACCCCCGGATGTGACAACTAGATTGGTGACCGGTGCTGGTAATAAGACAAGGAGCAATGTGGGTAACAATAATAAAACAGCGGAAATCCGTAACCATTCAAAGCAAAGTATCAAAACAACCTTGACTACAGCTCTTCCTAACACAGCAAATAATAGACTTAATGTGTCCCACAAATTCAAGCCTTTGAGTCTGAATTTAACATTTACTAAAAATCGAACCTGGACTGAGGGCGGTAAGCCTAAATTGAATACTCATAGCAAAATGGAAATCAAAATAAAAAACAACATTTCAGATGCCGATGCAGCACTAGATTCAATACTGGCTGTGACGTCGCAGAACGGAAGACATGGTTTAGTGAAGAAATATCACGGCTATGCACACATATCAAGCAACAATGGCATTAAGTCCGGGAAACAAAATGATACCATAGACCACTTGCTGTACAACTGCGTGAAGTTCCTCTGTGGACAGCAAGGACGTCGGTGGCGATGTCCAAAGATTCTGGTGCTACAGTGTCTCCACCTGTCGTCCGGGGAGAAGAGGCAACTTATGCTCGGTGAGATTAGAGGGGAGATGCAGCAACTGATTGACATGTTCAACGTATCAAAGTCAGACCTGAAGGAGATCGAGAAGTCAGCTAAAGCTACTGCTCACCAACTAATGAAACAGCCAGGAAACGCGGACATCTTAACCAAGAAAATTGGAATAGCAACAGCTGAAATTCTTAGGAAGCTCTACAATGCGTCCTATTTAGCGTCTAGGGAAGCACTTACTGATAGATTCGGGTGGTCTGGAAGAGATGCAAAAACGAGTTTAATTCGAGGTAAATGAGTTATAAGCCCTATTAAATCACGATACATGTCCTTTAAATTAAAAATTTCAAATTTGAGTATTACGCACACTTAGGAAAAAACAACAGAGAATATCGACATAATTACATAGTCGTAATTATAACTCAATATCGATCAAACGAAGGTAAAATCTGAACAGGCGTGTAAGATCAAGTGTTCCGAAATAGTAAGCGTCTTTTATTTAATCGACGAAATCCGCCATACTAATTCGTAAAAGATGTTTCATCTCCATTGACTTGATTTATATACATATTTCTTATATTTCTTCACTTTCAATTGTTATAGTATAATTCTACTATTGTTCTGTTTATATTAGGGAAGACTAATATAGGCCTAGCCTGCTGTCTAACCAATTTGAATAAATGTTATACAATAAAATATGTTGAAATGAAATACAAATTCAGGTCAAATTGGGGTTAAATCATTCTCTCAAAATGAGAACTACGGTGGCGACAACGGAACCACCAGGAATTTTAACAAATATCAAACACTTCTATTTTCACACCACACAGGGAAAGGGCTATTTCCAACTGAAAACGAGGGTCTTCATCAACCTGCATCTCTCGAAACATGCTGTTAATTTTTCTGTCAGTAGTCAACATTTGTCACGAAAATAATTTGTGCATAAATTGGTGACATATTACTCTCTTATAAACCAAATTCGTCATGGTGGCATCTTTTTTTCAAGATGAAAATCCAACATTGGACTTAACTTTTAACTGATTAAACAAGCTAGGTTATATTCACTACACTATTGGCCCTTCACTCTTGCCGCTTTTGGCGCCTCGACTGTATCTTACTGCATCTCCTCTCACAGACTTAGACCTCTCATATTTGGATCACTATAGTCTGACGATTAACGTCATATTTAACAAATTTCTAGTTACCTTTCTATAAGAAAAGTCGTTGAACTCATTTTTGTTTTGCTCCAGGATTTGGAGAATGGAGTAACTGGAGTCGGTGTTCGGTATCCTGTGGAAAAGGAATGACCACACGGTCTCGTGTTTGTCCTTCGAATACAGTGTACTGCAAGACTAAGCCGAGTCATCAGACGAGAAAGTGCATGGAGTCCACCTGTCAGAATGTGAAGGTCCGTCTGCCCTCGCCATGGTCAAGGTGGTCATCGTGTTCAGTGACATGTGGCCTAGGGAAGGAGACTAGGTCGAGAGGTTGTGATGAGAGCAATGGACAAGAAGCTAAACAAGCCAACTCGCCCTATAGGGGCATGTGTAAAGGACCAATGTCAATGTCTAGGCTTTGCATCATGTCTTCATGCAGTAAAGGTACATAGGTTATTGTGCTTTTCGGGAAGGAAATCTGTGATAGCAATGACATAAAACATAAAATATTAGTATGGTAATAGAGGAAATCCCAATCTGGTTGACACGACCAAACGTATTGTAGTGAAAAGAGTGAAAGTTAAATGATACTGCGGTGTTTGATGCAACACTTTCTCTGTCGTCCAGACAGCAAAACATAGGGAAAACTTTATCGTCGTCGGTTTGGTATTTCCGCGTGATGACTTGATAACATTTTCGAACCAAAACGTCTTACACACTAGAAACTGTAAATAAAATAAAATTCTATTGTGTATACATATATTATATTCTCATCATTTCCCATTTCAGATTCCAATCCCTGGAGGAAGACAGTGCTTCTCGGCTATGACACAGTATTGAACTGTAAATCCAGACATCCCTGGTCGTCTACAGATACTTATTGGATAACTCCAGGGGGTAAAAGGGTGTCACAAACTGCGCAGTTACAAAGGTACACTGTCAAGTGAAAACGAGGCTAGTAAGGGATGATATATACAGTTACTGAAATGTTACTGGAAACGTTAAGGTTGTCAAGTTTTAATTTGAAATAACTTGATATATTTATACGATCTTCTAGTATGTTGTATCATTACAGACAGCGGGTGTAGTGCTACAGACTCCAAAGTAAATGTGTATTCTTTAATCTCCTACATACTCATGCTACATATTCACATAGCGTTAACAATTACACTCCACCTGATCACACTGACAAAACAACCACATCATGATAATACCTAACTACATGTAATAGACAAAAGGAGAATTATTTGGTAAATTACTACTGTTAAAATTGATTGATATGTTTAAAATATAACCTGGGCACCTCTTCGATAAAGGCAATTTCAGTCATTCTCAGTCGTGTCGGGAAAAAATATGTTTTAATTAAAAATCATTAAGAATTGGTGTTAGTTTGGAGCACAAAATGGTTCAATATGAATTAATGTTAGTTTGGAGCACGAAATGGTTCAATAAGAAATGGTGTTATTAAATCATCCATTTGATTGTTCGATGAAAGATGATACATTTTCAAAAAGTATTAAATTGATAACAAAAGTATGAGATAACTATATTCTTATAAAATTACTACGTTAGTTGTAGTAAATTGCAATTCGCCTTAACGGAAAACAGAAAGATGAATAAACAGTAAGAAATTGCTTGACGTTGCAGATAATGTTGGTATGCAAGATCTATTTCGGTGATACTTCTATATGAAACGTCACGGAACATCATTTTTACTTTACGATAATTTTTTACGAAAATTAGCGGTTAGCGTTGGGAAATTTGTTCAAATGCATTATATTTGATATGAATGTAAAAAAAATCTGTTATATGGATAAGAGCCTCCAGTTTAACCCTACTCGAATATATCTCTTAATAAATTCTCTATCTACTTTCATTTTACACGAACAAGTTTTATAATCTGAATTCAGAGTGTACATGGTTGGAGATACTTTGGTCATACACGGGATTCAGAAGACGGACGAAGGCCTCTACCATTGTGTTACCAACCAGCTCGAACCCAGTCGTGTTGCAACCACGGACACAAGAATAGGTGAAATTTAATTGTTGCATTTATAAAAGTAATTCTTGGTAAAGAAATTTCTTTACGAATTTTAGTTTTGTTTATATTTCAACACTTGATTAATTTTACCTGTGTTCCACACTTGAGTAAACGCAAAAGTAAAGGTTTAATTAGTGGCAAAAACACTTGCAATCATGAAAATTTCGCAAAATATTTTCTGTATCTGTTTAAGAGGTGCTGACCTGCTCCTCATCACCATGTGAGAACGGAGGCAAGTGCCAGGAAGGAACATACAGCCTAAATCGTCAGCTAAGAAAAGTCACATGTTCATGCCGGAGTGGATTCGGAGGGGTTCGCTGTCAAGATCGTAAGTGTTCGAAATACGATATGAGGCTATGCTAGATAGTGTATATACTGTGTGATTGTATAATGTGCAGACTCAATGTGTTAGGCATTGCCTATTTCTTAAAGCTGCTTTTTGAATTGATCAATATTCGTGTTTATCTACCCGCTAAATGGAAAATGTCCAACGTAAATCTCATACCCACACAGCGAAACTTGATTAATCAATTTTTAGCTATTTCTTACCTGTATATGACTAGTTTTTGACCTTGGTGAACGATATAAATCAAAGTAATTGAAATTAGTATTTTAGTTCGGTTTTAAATTGAGGCGATAAGGATTGGTTAGTCTATTGGTGGTGTACTATGCATGACAGAAATATCATTTCGATGAAATGACATACTAAAAAGACACTTTAATAAACTAACGAATATGAAACCCAACAGGTGTTGAAGATGTATCGCTCACGATGTGTATAGTTGATAAGAAGATAAAATGTACTCGAAATCAATTACGGCTTTCTGTCGTTTCTTTGAATGCCGGTGATCATATTAGTTACGGGAGGAGACATATTTCGGAATCCGTATCCGAAACCATGACGACATAATACATTTGATTTATCTCGTAAGAAACGTCTTAGAGATGGTTTATTAATACATGCTTTCTATTTTAGACATTTTTGCAGGTGTAGAGTAGATTTTACAAAACCAAATAGTATCATATAGAAGATAAGCGTTTATTTGCTTCAGAATTTTGAAGGAAAGAGGAAAATATTCAGAAGAAAAGTTTTTCGGGTGGTATACCCGATTTTTAAATAAGTGAAAAACGGGTTACTGTTTGTAAGGCGGTTTTACGTACATGAATATCGTCGACTGATCTCATGTTGCTTCGAATTTGACCAGGTGATTTCTGCTAGTTGTGTTTTGATGATTATCAATAAAACCTTATCATTACGTTGATGCGACTTTCCGTGAAACAATATATTCAATACCATTGTTCCTTACCATCTAGCGTTGCAAAATGTGTAGCTCATAGTTTTAAATAACACGGCAGTTTCTACAATTCGTAAATTATAAGATATTAGCATGTATTGATATTTCATGTATTTATGAATTATATATGATATTCTCAAATAACATTTCAGAAACAAATGCTTTACATTCTTTTCACTTTCAGATGTATCACATAGTCATTTCCACATGTACCTTCTCATCTCTCTTCTAATCGGTCTCCTGGTCTCCGTTGTGATCGGTTTCATTGTATACATTTGTGCATTCAGGTAATCATTTTATTAACTTGCACATTCCATTTATACAATGCCATATCTTTGATTCCACATTGCTCCCTGTATCAGTAAACTATTATGAGCCGGATGACTAATTGTATGCACGAAAAAATATTAGATTGTAATTCATCAGTTTGATCCCTGTATTAAAGCATCATTAAAATATTATCATTATCTGGAAAGTAGATATAAGAAAAAAGGACTTGATAACATATATATACATTTCATGTAGGATGAGTACGAAATAAAGGGATATAGAGGATATCTAACAGTGTCTTCAGTAATACCAAATATATTTCACGAGTGGGGCTAATATTTTGATAGTTTTCACGAGTGCGCAGCACGAGTTAAAAATATCAAAATATTAGCCACACGAGTGAAATATATTTGGTATTACTGAAGACACTGTTAGATATTCTGTTTATTACATTTTTTATCAACGAAAAACCCACCCCGTATGCTAACTAGGCCTACAGCGATAATTTGTAAACAAAAAAAGTAGTTCCCCTTGTCCAGGTGCTGACATATATGTCGGGCTTTCTGATTGGTCAATTATTTTTGTATTTTCTAATCATTAATTTGATTGGTCAAATCAGCAAGAGTGATATTTTTCACTAGTGAAAAATAAATTATGAAATATCACTTTTATAGAATGAATAATTTTTGATATTTCACTGGTAAAAATGTAATAAAACTCCTTATTTTGAAATTTTGTTGTGTTTAGGAAAGTTGGCAAAGAAAAACCAAAGAAGGCTAAAGGTATGTTATTCCGTTATTTCTAATGTTTTGTAAATGTAACAAAAAGTGTATTTGCCTGGTGTTTCATTCGCTGTATTCTAAAACTATATAATCAAAGATAATTAAAATTATACTATTTGTTACATATTTAGGGAAGACACCTGACAATGAACTTCAGAAATTGGAGACTGTAGTTGAAGAACACGATACTTCAACAAACCTTGACAGCAGCATTATCCACAGTGACGATTCGTGGATAGAAATTACAGAAAAGGATTATAAAGACTTTCAGACACAAAAGGAATCCAACTTAAAAAGAAAGCACAGGCCAGTAAGCCGTAGCCTCCCTGCTCTGCATGCATTCTCCCGTCAGACCTCGAGCATGTCGCCTCATCCGTTTGCAGAGAGGACGTCTAGATCTAGCACCGAAACTCGCAGCCGACATGATTACGGTGACACAGAACTAGAGAGTAGGCCACAGAATTTTTCAAAGCAAGAACGAGGATACGCATACGAAGTCCCTACATCCCCTGACATCAAAACTAAAATTGTACTGATAGGAAAGGACCGAAAATCCAAAAGCACTCCAAATCTAAAAACTAAAAAGACAGTGTCCTTTCAAAAAATAGAGGCAAACCACAAGACAAGGAGCAGCGTAGACAATGTATCGTTTACACACAGTACAGGTAGTCAATTACCACCGGAAACTAGCTCTCCACATCAAGTGCCATTGACAGCTAGTCACTCAGCGAAGATGTCGACAGCTAGTGCTTTACCCCAGGTGCCATCTACTAGACCCACTATACAAATGTCGACAGATAGTCCCTCTAACAAAGTATCGACACCTAGTTCATCACATCAATCGTCGTCTGCTAGACCTTTAAATCAAATGGCGACATCTGACCATTCACACCAAGAATCGACCACTACTTACGCAAAGCAGAAGCCGACAGGGGGTGACGATTACTTAGACATGAGTGGAGGACGTCCAACGGAAAAGGAGTTGGTCATTGTGACATCCGACTCCATTCTAGGTTTACAGGGAGATAAAACACAAGATAGTTTAAATGAAGATGTAAAATTTGTTCATAAGCGGACATCTACGCGTGGGCAACGTACTCATTCAAAATTAGAGGAAAGTGTAAAGCATTTAGAACATGATATGGACTATACCCCTGTTTACTATACATTTCAACCGTCTCCTTTAACGAAAGATGACGTGTATGTGGATATGTGTGAGTTTGTACATAAAAAAACCTTCACCCCCGAACAGCAGGATGGACAACATGCTGACTATGAACAATTGTATATCAACTTGACAGACAAGCCAGCTGAATATCCCGATTATGAAACTCCCGATAATGCTCAAACCAAAAATCACTCGCATCTAGGAACAAATATGACATACCAGATGGAAGAAGACAGTTATCCTACTACTACAAATTTGAAATACGATGGCAAGTCGCCTCCTCCAGAGGATTTGTCTTTGAATCATGAGACCAATTCAAGCAATCATAGTTACACAGAGGACGACTCAATTTACAAACAGGACCAGGTCGTAAGCGACTCTCAGCAATTCCATCAATCGACTTCTTTAGTCGTTGTACGAGATGTTGAGTGTCTAGAAATGCAAGCTTCCAAAACCACAACTAAGTCTAAAGAATCTACGTCATATGAGTCGGACGAAGATTTTTACGAAAGCGATCAAAGTAGTACCCTGTGTCCAATGCCTGATTTAGACGAGAGTGAGTTTTTAGACGAGTGTTCATGGGATGCAACACTTAAAGGTTATTCTTTTGATAAGGTAGATGATTCTGCAGATGTGGTTGAAACCCTAATGAGGTGCTTTGAAAGCGAGAAAAATAAGCCAATTGATGCTGTAACAAAACCCGACACTGCTTTGACGTTACCAAGTGACATAGACAAAATGACGCCCACATTTGAATTGTCTCTTGGAGACCTCGGTGAAATCGATAACGACCAAATGTTTCGATACCTTTCTGAAAAAGATGAAAATGAACAGATTTCTAGCGTATCTGTGGACTCTTGCACTGGGGACCGAGTTACACAAATAAATGAAAGCTCTGGCAATGATATTTCCAAGAAAGAAATCGGTCAGCAAACGTCAAATAGCTGTGGAATTAATAACTCGGATTCAGAGGAAAACAAAACCGCTTCCCGAACGTCAAAGTCTCTTTCGCCATCTTCTCCTAGAGCACGCATGTGCAGAGGACATTACGAAATGGTGTATGGTCCGGCTAGCTATCCAAGTCCAATATGTCAGCTTGATGCTAAATCCAGTAGTGATGACAAAGAAATGACTGAAGGCAATACCCAAATACCACAAGTTTATCCGATAGAACATCATTATACATCGAAATCTAAAAGTGATTTCCCTTGATTTCAATAGACTTAAGACTGACTTACTTAGTTAAATGTCTGTGTAGTATGATTATGTATTAAATATTGATGTAATTTATTGCAATACTACATGTAGTTAGACTTATCTGTAATAACAACTTAATGTTTGCATATACTATTACCTAACCTACGGCAACAAATGAATCAAATGTTAGGTAAATGTAGGAAATTTTGGAATGTTGTAGTAACTGAATGGAATTAATTATTGGACGTTTCTTCGGTCGATTCCATGGGGTGATGAAGTTAGTTGCTCTTGAGACTTTATAGGGATTAGATTTCACTTTTATGTTAACCATGCTTTTATGGAGAAATTCCTCTAAGAATATATTTTATGGGGCGCGCTAGCTCAACCCAGAGTTTAAACAGCTGGAAGTGTTAGATATGGATGTTTGACTGTGATGCCGTTGTTAGGCCAACATCCATAGAAACTGAAAGTGTGTCGTGATCAATGCTCCCGAAAGGAACGACATGTTTTGACGGTTGATCGCACACAGTTACAGGAGGGCAAAGGGCCGGCGGCTCGGAACGACAGTTATCTACTCGTGGACCACTGGTACAGGCAACCGATGATAAAGTTTTTGAGAGTGCCTGTCTTTGTTGGGATGTGCACGATCTGTTATAAGATCTAATGGCAGCTTCAGTTTTGTGTCCACTCATGAACATGATATGTCGCGCTTCGAAACCGTGATTGTTCAATGCTTCAATGGCCGTAGCTCTCCAACAGTGAGCGGTGTATTTTGTTGACAACTGTGCAGCTGTACAAAAATCCGACATGAAGTTACTGTAAGTGCGAGACGCGAGAGGTTAAAAAATAACCCTTTGTAACTTAAATTGTAAATGTAAACAAAGCCATGTGCTTGGCGAAAGTAGTTCCCGTACCCTGCATATTTTCATTCGCAAGTTCAAAGGTCAATGTTTCCATGCAAGAATGGTAAACAAATCGGTCTGGTATTGTTATATAGTGACAAAACTTTGCAAGTGTAAATATAATGAAATGAGACATTGCGAAGCAGTTCATGTTGAATTTGTGTAAAGAGCAACTCGATTCATCAAACCATTAGATCGACCAAAGCAACATTCAATCCTTATATTTCAATTATCCCGCATTTCTCCTAATAAATTGAAGAAGTACAATAAATCTTACTTACTAGAACCTGTGCAAATCTAATACTTTGTGTTACAAAATAGTCCGCCATCAGAGGATGACCGAACAGTTTTATTAAGACGAGAAATACGATTATGCAACACATTGACTGTAAAACAATGTTAAAATAGCATTATTTAATTGAGATATTAATTTTATCGTTGAATTTTAAAAATTATTATGTAACCGCTTCGTCAGCTGCAGGGGAAAATAATGACTAGTCTGTGTTCTCCGATGTGTTTCCCTATTTGATTCGAACTGAACAGTCATCTTTACGAAGTAGGTCTATGTTGCGGAGTTGGTTGTGACCTTTGATGCGAGGAGTTGGCTGTGACCTTGATACGATCTCTACAAATGATTAAAAGGTGAAGCTCTATTTACGAAATGTTTACTGGTAGTTCTTTTCGATCGACTGATCTTCCTTGTATACATAGTTTCTAATAGGGCGTTTTTTCAACAACTGACACGCAGACTTGAAACGAAAGCTTGGTTACTCATTCCACTGTCCACTCGGACGATTTACAGGATCGGAATGGAGTCGGACCGTTGGAGTGATGATTACGTATTTAGTTTGATTGTAATTGGGCATATTTAAACCATGAACTAATTTTGAATGTATACAAAATCAGGCATCTGAGGATTGCTACCCATGTTTTTGTTGAAAGTCTCTTTGAAATTCTCAGAATATTATTATTGCACATCAGGTCTATTGATCGAGCAGAACAGTCCCATTCACTTCCTCTACAGCCCTGATAATTTCACATGTATACTATTCCTGACCCAGAACTATTCATGCAAACTAAGCCTATTGAGATTTTCCCCACATACGCCGAATTTTCGCATTGGTTAGGCATATGGATCTGGTAGTTTGATCGAGTCAAACTTCAGTAGAAATTAAGATATTTAGGTAAGAAATATCATGGATTCCTCAGCGCCTAACCTCTCTAAATTTAATCTGTTTCATTTGTCAATGAATTCGACCAGATTAACATCAATCTGCGCGTATACAAAAAAAATTGTCCAATCCTTGGCCTACTGTACCCTAACCCATACGTACATTAGGCCTATGCCTATGTGTGGGTGGGATATCTCATTAGTGATGGGTCACAAATAACATAATTTAAGATAATCAGGGTTTTAGAGGAAGTAAATGTGACCTGTTAGATCCACATGATAGGCCTCATGTACATAATGCTCTGAGAGTTTCAATGGGGTTTAGTCATTCTCTAATAACGGACGATTTTTTTCCACAGACCATCACAAGTAACTGAAGACTTGTACGTTATTTATCAAGAAAAAAACTGCTTGTTAACTGAAATATGACTGATTGTTGAATTCAACATAAACTTCTTCATTATATTTGTCTCAAGAGCAACTCAATTTATCACCCAATGAAACTGACCAAAGCAACCTATAATCGTTAACAAAATAGAAGCTGTGTAGGCCTTAGAAAAGAATGCAATATAGTTTGGTTTGGTTTGGTTTATTTTGTTTAACGTCCTATCAGCTAAGGTCATTTAAGGACGGCACCCAGTGCGTGCGACATACATGCGTATGGTGAGTGCGTATGTGTGTTTTGGGAGGCTGCGGTATGTTCGTGTTAAGTCTCCTTGTGATAGGCCGGAACTTTTGCCGATTTATAGTGCTACCTCACTGAAGCATACTGCCGAAGACACCAGCAACACACCCCACCCGGTCACATTATACTGACAACAGGCGAACCAGTCCTCCCACTCCAAATTTGCTGAGCGCTAAGCAGGAGTAGCAACTACCATTTTTAAAGAGTCTTGTATGTCCCGGCTAGGGGACAGAACCCAAAGCCTTCCTCACAGCGGCGAACACTCAACTAAAGGCCAAAAGTGAGGCATTGTCAAGGAAGACATTAGGAAGAAGAAAATTGTTCAGAAAGAAGAGAAAAGATAAGATCCCAAATTTAGTCGCCTCCTACGATCATGCAATGGGGGCAGCAGGTACAATTCTAACGCCCTACCTGCAGGGCAGATGCAATCTAGAGAGGATATCTAATAGTGTCTTCAATAATACCAAATATATTTCACTCGTGTGGCTAATATTGTCATATTTTTCACTCGTGCGAATACCAAATATATTTCACGAGTGGGGCTAATATTTTGATAATTTTTTAATGAGTGCGTAGGAGTAGTGAAAAGCATGAAAATATTAGTGACACGAGTGAAAAATATTTAGAATTACTGAAGATACTATTAGATATTCTATTTATAACATTTTATAGCAAAATATACCGTGGCAGCTCAATCTTTCCCAGAATCCATTGCGGTCTCCTATCAACGGCTCACAAATGTACGCCAAATTGTGACGTTATTATGTATTCTTTCTTATATATTGAGGTCATATTACTTGACGGAGAGCTATATGCAAATCTTAAGTTTTCCCATTGTCGTTTGTAAGCAGTGTCCTGATTGGTAAAATCAGAAAAGTAAAGTGTGGAAAATATCAGAAAAGTGAAAAATATCACCAGTGAAAAATACCCACTTTAAAGGAATAAATACCTTTTCGATATTTCACTGGTAAAAAATGTAATAAATCCTTTTACTATGCATACATTCCTATTACTTATGGGTCTCTATGTAGAGTTCATTCAAACGATAAAAATGTACATACACATCAATGATTATGTATTAAAATGAGACAATATCTGTTATAAACCCGGGCAACAGATATGTATGCGTCCAAAATCAAAAGCCATTAGAGCAAGGAATGTTGTGATTCCAATATTATGTTATGATACCACTTTTACAGGTACACACAGCATTACATGGATTCCATATACATCATTTAAGTTCTCAAAGGTAGTGTCTGATTTCGATACCAAAGACGCAATACACAAACCCACGGTGTAATCGAGTAGGACAATTGACAGTAACGAATCTATATTTAAAAGACTGCATTAGTGGTCTACCATGGATATCTTGCAAGGAAACGGCAGCTGTATCCGATTATTGGAGCTAAAGAAAGACATTCCTACTGTGACCCCTCGGACAATACAATTATCATCCCTGTTGGAAGGCAGCACTTTTATATGGCGTCGACACTGGAATTAACAATAAGGAAGTTCCCTCTTCAATATCATGATCAGCAGTTTCACATAGAACCTAAATTTATGTAACCACGAATAAACCGTAAAGTGTAAATCATGGTGACTCTTTATACATTTTTGGGTACCAGATAGGGATATATTGACTACCAATACCACAATACTAAAGTTCCAAGTTTATAATAATTTTTATTGCATTTTTGCCAGTGAAATATAGACATTTATCAAGCTGATAAAGCTTGTATTTTCACTGCAGCAATGAGCAGTGAAAGTATAAGTTTTGCAGTAAAAATGTGGGTTTTCGTTTTTGACCAATCAGAGCGAACCTTTGTATTCACCTAATTGAAACTTTTTCTAATCGAAGCGAAGAGAGATAAAGGGGTTATTTTGCTGCATTTCTGAAAAGAATGCTCATCGCTGCAGTGAAAATATAAGTTTATTTTTTAATAAATTTCTATATTTCACTGACAAATACGCAATAAAACATGTAAATATCGATATTCTGTCATACGCGTGAACTATATGTTATATTTAACGGGGAACCATTCAATAGCCTCTATATATGTCATCAAGAAATTAAGTCTTTGCTACCAAATGATAGACTGAGTGACTGATAAGGCACAATGTAGTGCAAGCGCTGATTCAAACGATTGTTATGTTAAGCCATTTGATAGTTATGTCACAATCAAATACTGTACATGCACATTGTAGCTGGTAATTTTTTGCTAGAGGTTAAATTATAATATTCGAGATCATTAAATATAGCACACAAAATGTAAAAGTATTTACTGCAGAATGTCTTCTAGGTGGTGTTGCGTGAAATTTAATACTCGTGAACTAGGTCTGCCTGGGACATCCGTAAAATATTAGCCCTCGGGAAATTTAAGACCTGTAAAGTAACGAGGATTTATTATTGCTGTCACAAAAAAAGGCTATTCCATGATTAGTAGTTTGATTGTTATTAAAAACTAAGAAAACCAATATGTTTGTTTTTGTAATATTTTTGAATTGATCAAAAAAGGTTACATTTCACTTGTTATAATAAGAACAATATGCTTAGATGATAAAGACGGTAACAGTATTTAAATGAATGTAATAAAGTCAAAAAAAAATAGCGCTGACATACATATAAAAAACTTGCTAGTGGGTATTAAATATATACTTTTATTGCATTTTTGCCAGTGAAATATAGAAATTTTCACTGCAGCGATCAGCAGTAAAAATATAATATTTTGCAGTGAAAATAAATGATTTGTATTCACCTCGATGAAACTTGCCGATTTTTCCAATCGAAGCAGAGATAGATAAATTTGTTAGCTTGCTGTATTTCTGAAATGTTCAGACTAGTTGTTGACAAAATACTCACTTGACGTTAGCTATTCATGCACAGATTATCCTATAACAGCAGAAAACGCTTAAATTGCGTTGATCAGTCCTTTCAAAATGGCGCCATCAAGTTGACGTGGAGTAACGTCACAAAGAGATGACGTCATTACTGATTTCCGCACGTTTTGACACTATTAATTTTTCGATGTTTTTAATTTTGTTTTTAAATTTATGAAATGCAATAAAAAGAAAATTGAATGGTTTCCCCGTTAAATATAATATATATTTCACTCGTATGACAGAATATTTCGATATTTTTCTCTCGTGCTTCGCACTCTTGAAACTATCGATATTCTGTCATACGTGTGGAATATATGTTATACATGTATGTATTAAACGGCAAACCATTCAATATCCTCTATGTACTGTATTTGTTAAATTCACGGGAAATATTTCGCAATTTCAAATAAGGGACTAATTCGCGGGTTTTAAAATTCGCGCAACGTTAAAATGCTGCAGTAAACACATACATTTGTGAGTATCTATAATATTCGCTTTATTTTTCCGCCATGTTTTATCACCACGAATAAAGAAAAAAAAATAAAAACCCCGCGAATATTAATAACTATAATGAAGACATTTTGTTTGATCTAAATAACGCCGTACATTCAATAACGTTACAAGTTCGTTGTGCTTTGGTCAATAATTTATACCCATCAAGTAAATGGAGTCTGTAGAAATATTACTTGAAACTATTAGTCACGTAACTTGATTAGAATCATAACTTTCCTTCGATAATCAGTAAAATTTTCTTACAACCCCCCACGATACTTGGTTGTGTATGTAGCTAGAGAAGATATTGCATGGATAAACACTCGTATCACTTTCTCTCTGTATCTAAATCTATAAATGAATATGGTTCATTGGTAAAGGAAGTGTATGTCCTTGTACATTTAAGGAGCAATTTGCAACATCCCGCCATTAAAACAATTAAGGAAACGTTTGGAATTTCATGACATTATTTGAAATTGAAAGTATGATCAGCATGGCTCTTTTAAGGTTTCACGAAATAATTTGCAACATCCCGCCATTAAAACAATTAAGGAAACGTTTGGAATTTCATGACATTAGTTGAAATTAAAGTATGATCAGCATGGCTCTTTTAATGTTTCACCAAATAATTTGCATCCTCATCCAATAATAAGCATCATGTAAAATCTCAATCATAATTAATTATCTAAATCGTTCAAGGGTTTCCGATTTTACTTCATCGCGTGTATTGTGTCTTCATTGACCGATTAGTATTCCAATATACAAGGTGATTAGAGCTAAGGGGAAATGTCAGTACACTCGTGCCTGCTAATCAGCAAACAATGTCCACAATAATACATAGAGAATATTGCTAATGATGCGTAAAAGTGCGTTACAGTTGTTACGTTTCCAGATATACTTGGAAGCAAATGTGAGTAGAAAACATGTTATTAGCGTTTACACATTATCCGTGAAAACAAATTACGAAATATTATAATTCACTAATAAATCTTCAAATTTCGTAAATAGAGATAGGCGGAAAGCAGTTTTTAGAGGAAGTTCAAGAAGTGATAACCTAATGCAGAAGTAAATTTCCGAATACATAAACACAAATATAACACACAAAAACAACCTTTGTTTGTTACAGCTGATACATATATCCCTATTGTATTACCACTAGATAACTGTATATGGATGTATTTGACAGGGTTATAGAAACAAACCAATTGCTGGTGCATTCTTACCTTCTAATGCAAATAATTCAAAATTAATAATTATTTCGGATAGTTACGACTCGTTTTAAATTTAATACTACTATTCATGATAATTTATCAAATGATCTTCCAGAGAAGAATCAAACGCAGCATAGTATATTGGACGTAAATTCAATGATGAACACTTTCCCATTATAGTGGCCATGCTTTGTCAATGGAAAGGTTGCTCAGGAGCCAAATGGCTATTACCGGTGTTCGACAATACTTCCAGTGGCGAAGTATAATGGAACAGATGAAGACTTACCGGGGGTCCATTTGGTCATGTTAAATCTATAATTGTATCACCATGGTGAGGAAATAGGAACGAAGTCTTCCGCGTTGACGAGGTATGAAAAGAACGTGATGACGTCATATTCACACAATCACCTCTTGACTATAAAAGGAAGCTATTGGTTAGTACAGAATCAAAGCCAACAACTACGAGTTGTTTCGATACAGCACCGACTCCAACTTACCTGTCAAAATGCTGTTTGTCTCATCGACAATCGTTGCCATGATAATGTTATCATTATCACCATCAGTATCATCTTACGCAACCGGATATCGGAAGGTAAGTTTTGTAGTGCTGATATACTGAAAATCATAGTTGTTTAATTGTACAAATGTCATAATGTTTTCTTAATTTTGTATCGGTACTGGTCTGAACGCCGAATGCCAATTAGTATTTTTCATCCACTGTTAAACTTTAATCAAGCTTTGCGGTGTACAAAAAGACGCTCAAAACATAACAAGAGAAAAGGCATCCGTTGTTTAAAGGTAAACTGGCCGAAACAATACTTAAAATTGTAACGATTCAATTGTGATTGCAAAACGCTTTTTATTGATGACAACACGTATAACAAAACTACTTGTTTTATGACGCATAAGTAAATGTCGAAATGCGTTTGTCTTTTTATGACAATGAAGTTATCATATTTATCAAATGAAGGGTAGCAGCTTCAACGGACTTAGTCCTGACATTATTGCATGATAAATTCGTGTATTTTTTACCAAATTGATCAGGACCTAGTTCTACTCCCCAATTTATATTAGTTTTTACCTAGATATATTCTCCTGTTCTCTCCACTACCTTTGTTCACGTTTGGTCCCCGAAAAGAGAAATGCGGTTTTATTTCATTTCATTAAATCTATTATTAAATTCATATTTAAAGTACCTAATAGCTATCGTATCTTTTTCCAATCCTGTGTGATTGCGGAATGATTAGCTCTATGGACAGAACCTGTCACCGATGGTTGTCTGCACCGCATCAGAATATGCAATGTTATTCTTTTCAAGTTATCAACCATTCAATGTCTTTAAATATAAGGTTTGTAGTTAAATCATTTCGCCATTTTCAATTTAGACATTTGTTCAGGCCTTTTTAAGTTTTACGTAATTCTCTTGTGATTTTTTTAGCGATTTGCTTTACTAGAATGACCCAGCAGACGTATGACGCAAATATATTAATTATAAATCATTTCTGTGTCTTTCGCTTTCTAAAGATACAACACTAACTGTGCTAAGCATTATTCCAAAATGGCAAGTATCAAAGGCAGAAAAATTGTTAAGATTGCGAGTTATTTATATTTTGCTTATGAATATGAAAGTGAGCTAGAGTTCCCACAACATTATATCTAGTTTTGTTTTGGGAGAATTGTGCAAAAGCAACAAATTAGGAATATAGAACTGATAATATTAGGTTTTTTCCCTCAAGTACTCATTGCTATTGCTTGGGCAACGTTCATAAGGAAGGTTAGGTAAACAGAAATGCTATATTCTCAAACTAAATAGCCATTGATCAAATGGCTATCCTTGCTGCATTATAAAATGTAATATTCATTTGGAACTTCCTCCATTTATTGATCTGATGGCAACATACTGACCATCTCTAACTAATGCTTAAGTGATCACGTGCACAGTCGCCAAATCACGTATGAATGGCATTGAACTGTGTATAAGTAAATGTACGGTAATGGTGAATGATAGCTCACTATGTTGGTACAAGAAACTCTGCACCAGTAAATGGACGGTAATGGTGCGTGATAGCTCCCTACTGGGTACGAGGGAATGTGTATAAGTAATTGGGCGGTATTTGTGTATGAAAACTAACCACTGAGTATTAGATTCTGTGTGTAATAATTTGGCGGTAATCGTGTATGATAGCTTACCATTTGGCATTAAAACCACTATTCAATACTTATATTTACATTGTCTTACCATATTCGTCAACTTTGAAAAATAACTAAACCAACACAAAAAGTCCGGCCTTTTTTAATGTCACATGACCCACTAGGTGTTATAGCCTGAGGCACTGGGTGTTATAGGCGTATGGTGGCATCTGCCTCTTAGCATTGTGTCAATAGGGAAATGCGGAGCAAATGTAAATATACCACTTTGAAAAAAATTCCGAGAATTGGGCGGAAAATGTGACGTCACAATACGACAATTGACGCTGCGTATTGATTTGAGAAAAAGAATCCCAAATAAAACCAGTAAAATTGTACATAAAACATGTTTTAAATTAGAAAATTATTTTCAAAAATTAATTATAAGCTTTGACGTCAATTATTTTTTAGTTTCATAGGGGTTTGAAATTGTTTTTTGCAAACTGTATGAATCCGCGTAGCGGATTCTTACAGAAGTTTTCAAACAAATTTTTTTTCATACCCGATGAAACTAAAAAAAGGACATCACTGCATAAATAAATAATTGGGCGGTAATCGTGCATGATAGCTTACCATTTGGTTCTTCGAACGCTGTATAATTAATTTTCCATTGTTTGTACGCAGAATTCAGCTTTCTGATTGGTTGATTTTTTTTTCATACCACTATGAAAAAAATTCCGAGAATGGCGCGAAAAGTGTGACGTTACAATACGACAATTGACGTTGCGTAATGATTTGACAAAAGGAATCCCATATAAAACCAGTAAAATTGTACATAAAACATGTTTTAAATTAGAAAATTATTTTCAAAAATTAATTATAAGCGTTGATGTCAATTATTTTTCATACCCCGATGAAAATAAAAATAAATGACATTAATGCTTACATAAGTAATTGGGCGGTAATCGTGTATGATAGCTTACCATTGGGTATTAGATTCTGTTTATAAGTAATTGGGCGGTAATCGTGTATGATAGCTTACCATTGGGTATTAGATTCTGTGTATAAGTAATTGGGCGGTAATCGTGTATGATAGCTTACCATTGGGTATTAGATTCTGTGTATAAGTAATTGGGCGGTAATCGTGTATGATAGTTTACCATTGGGTATTAGATTCTGTGTATAAGTAATTGGGCGGTAATCGTGTAAGACAGCTTACCATTGGGTATTAGATTATGTGTATAAGTAATTGGGTGGTAATCGTGTAAGACAGCTTACCATTGGGTATTAGATTCTGTGTATAAGTAATTGGGCGGTAATCGTGTATGATAGCTTACCATTGGGTATTAGATTCTGTGTATAAGTAATTGGGCGGTAATCGTGTAAGATAGCTTACCATTGGGTATTAGATTCTGTGTATAAGTCATTGGGCGGTAATCGTGTATGATAGCTTACCATTGGGTATTAGATTCTTTGTATAAGTAATTGGGTTGTGATCGTGTATGGTAGCTTACCATTGGGTATTAGATTCTGTGTATAATAGTTGGGCGGTAATCGTGTAAGATAGCTTACCATTGGGTATTAGATTCTGTGTATAAGTAATTGGGTTGTGATCGTGTATGATAGCTTACCATTGGGTATTAGATTCTGTGTATACGTAATTGGGCGGTAATCGTGTATGATAGCTTACCATTGGGTATTAGATTCTGTGTATAATAGTTGGGCGGTAATCGTGTAAGATAGCTTACCATTGGGTATTAGATTCTGTGTATAAGTAATTGGGTGGTAATCGTGTAAGACAGCTTACCATTGGGTATTAGATTCTGTGTATAAGTAATTGGGCGGTAATCGTGTAAGACAGCTTACCATTTGGTATTAGATTCTGTGTATAAGTAATTGGGTGGTAATCGTGTAAGACAGCTTACCATTGGGTATTAGATTCTGTGTATAAGTAATTGGGTGGTAATCGTGTAAGACAGCTTACCATTGGGTATTAGATTCTGTGTATAAGTAATTGGGCGGTAATCGTGTATGATAGCTTACCATTTGATATTAGATTCTGTGTATAAGTAATTGGGTGGTAATCGTGTAAGATAGCTTACCATTGGGTATTAGATTCTGTGTATAAGTAATTGGGTTGTGATCGTGTATGGTAGCTTACCATTGGGTATTAGATTCTGTGTATAAGTAATTGGGCGGTAATCGTGTAAGATAGCTTACCATTGGGTATTAGATTCTGTGTATAATAGTTGGGCGGTAATCGTGTAAGATAGCTTACCATTGGGTATTAGATTCTGTGTATAATAGTTGGGCGGTAATCGTGTATGATAGCTTACCATTGGGTATTAGATTCTGTGTATAATAGTTGGGCGGTAATCGTGTAAGATAGCTTACCATTGGGTATTAGATTCTGTGTATAATAGTTGGGCGGTAATCGTGTATGATAGCTTACCATTGGGTATTAGATTCTGTGTATAAGTAATTGGGTGGTAATCGTGTAAGATAGCTTACCATTGGGTATTAGATTCTGTGTATAAGTAATTGGGCGGTAATCAAGTGTGATAGCTTACCATTGGGTATTAGATTCTTTGTATAAGTAATTGGGTTGTGATCGTGTATGATAGCTCACTATTCGCTACAAGAGACTGTGTATAACTATTCGGAAGGTATTGATGCTTGCTAACTCATTATTGGGTATCAGGTATATATATTTACAACTGCCAGTATTTTTGAATCGATAACCCTAATGTAAGCAAGTCTGTTTATTTCTTTATGGCACTGATTTTAGAACGTGACCCTATTCGCCGCGTAATGATTTATGTAAATAATGGCAGCCTTCTTTCCGCAATTTTTTTTTTATAGTTTATTAACAATCTCGAGCTTAGTTTTTACATCAACATCAAAGTATTTTTTCATAGAATACTAAAACTACTGTTGAATATTGCTGTTGAGCATACATAAACTTGGCGTCAAAATAAATTTGAACGTGGCTTACACAAGGTACATATTTTACCTGACTTTACAACGTTGTTATTGTTAACGTGAAATATATTAAATAAAGTATTAACTTTTTCACATCGTTCAATTCATGAGATAATGAAGCAGTCGATTAATTGTTCGTAACGCATTTGCGCAATTAACCTCTCACGCTCTATTGGATTAATGATCTCGTATTTCAACCAAAAACCAAAATATCCTTAAAGTCTACCCGGAATGAAAAACGATATTCAAATATGTTGTTCTATGTAACCACCAAAGAAGAATGTCGCAAACCGCATCAATATCGGTTGGCCGAGTGCCGAGATATCGCACATCAAAGTACGCGATTTGCACCTGTCGGTCGACTGCTAATCAGCGTATTGGTCAGTCACGCTGATCTAGAACTCTTCAGTCTATGACGTCACAGGTTTTACGGAGTAACTGAAATGGTGGTCAGCAGTATAGACGACAGTGTGAACAGTAGCAACACAGACATGTCTGAATACGATCTGGACATGAGATTTGAGGTTGATGACTTTGGCAAATATTGCCGACAAGAAGTCGGAATCCAACAATATCAGTTTGAGCTTTTCGAAAATTTCATAGTGAAATGGACGTTAATATTGAATATTTAAATTCTGTATGGCAGTCTCCCATTACTCTTGTGTTAAACCAGATGATATTGATCATCGTATAACTGTATCTCAGATCACATGACGTCACTTCCGTCAGCGCCAAAAAATGTTTGGCAATGCGTTGCGGGTGAATCAAACCTAACAAGGATTTCGACTAAGACCAATCGCGTAAATATGACGTCATTTTGGTGCTTTGTTGATCATAGTCACGCCGAGGCTTTGTATTACACATCAATTTGAATGCAAACCAAGCACTACAATGAAATCGATTTCACATATGCCGTTCTTTCAATTGAACAAACAGGGAAATAGCTGAACTGAAACCCCAGATTTAGCAAAGAGAAAGTGAAGTTTAACGTATCTTAATGTAAATATAACAATTAAACGCTTGTTAGATTGTATATATTGTCATAACGGGCGTCAAGTCTATTTATCTGTCACCCAGATTGCATTGATCTTGCCAATAAATATAACCTAACAAGCGTTTAATTGTTAAATGATAGCACACTATTGGATACTAAACAATGTGTGGCTAGGGCGCCACATCCTACGTAAAGCTATATCATATCGTATAACATTAAACACATAAGACCTCATACGTATAAAGGTTGTTGCTTGATGACTGGTGGCGATAAATATGAACTCATTTACTGAGATGTATGGCCCAATCATTGCGTAATGTATTAAGATGTGCACGATAACGCGATCGAGCTGAAGTAACTGTTGATTGGTTGTTTTATGCTATACATTGAAACAACGTTTTAAAGGCCAGTCAATAGAGCAGATAAGTGGCTTTTATAAAGTATACTTATTAAGTGCGTGCAAATGTGTTGCATAGAAGACCGAAGCAGATGTCCTTTACTGGCAGGCTATTTGTTAATATATGTGTATTATATAAAGAGGTCCACTAATTATGTTACCCATGAACACTTAATGACTGGTCTTTATTAACAGTTTTATAAACAGATGTGGGTTATAGATAGTAACTTTGGGTCCAAAACAGGTGCTCTTTACAGACTTGTTTCTGTTAAATACAGGTGCTTTGTTAAAAAGAGTTTGATATACATTAGTTATGTTAACTATGGAATCTAAATGGTTGGTCCTTTATGGGCAGTGTTTTTTATATAGACACATACAAAGGTGTTGGTCTTTATAGACAGTGCTTGTTATATGGACACATACAAAGGTTCATATATATCTTTTTTGCGTTACATAGAGAAGATGTTGTTATACAGAAGATACTTAAGGAAAATTAGGGTGTAATTAGTTCCTCTAACAATGTTCACAATTTATCATCGTTCCCCAGAAACATCACAGCACTTTCTGTATTATTACAGTATCGGTGTGAGGTATCTTTTAAATCTCCCTCATAAAGACATTTACATTGTTATGGTGTAAAACCCATCAATTGCTAAAGTGTATACTGATGAATATTTATTCGTTCCCAGATCGAACATACCCGTGCTTCTCCAAGGCGCTTTGAAGACGTAAGTATTCATGATATTGGTGATATATGTTCATTGTATTCTATAAGATTACTTCAATGTATTAATAACTAGTAGTCCCACTGTAAGAATGACGAATCGTTTATAGTGTGAATTTCCTTTAATCATATTTGGTATTTTGATTCAGTGGAGAAGTAAGTAACTCCAATACAATTATATAGTTCATTTCTATACCAGATGATGTGTATACACGCATGTAGTTTAACTTTAACACGGTAACTGCACGAGATGAAGTGTAAATCTAGTGTGTTTCTTTATTAATAGACTTTGACAGTAAAACATATGAGATGAGATGTACATCTAGTATTTGCACTGACTAATTCGGCTTTAAAAAAAAATGTATTTAGACCCCGACACTGACCATTCAATATGAGACGTATCTCTTACTCTTCCCGAGACTTTGTTATATTTGCTATATTCATTTGTTTACACCCTGTCACTAAGACTATACTGTATAAGGAATATATCCAGTAGTTCCTATGACTATGTTGTCTGTAGTTTCTGTATCTTTGTTTTGACCCTGACACTGACCATAAGATATGAGGTGTATCTCCAGTACTTCCTGTGACTATGTTGTGTATAGTTTCTATATTTATATGTTTAGACACTAACACTAGAACCGTACAATATGAGGTGTACTTCTAGTATGGCTTGTGGTTATGCTGTTTGTGAGTGGAGACAAGACCTCCTAGATCCGGACGATACCTGTAACTACCTGTTGAGCACGTAAGTATCTCTTTAAACTGATATCTGTTCTCTCCATGTTTTAGACAGGTGAATGTCAAAAAACGACTCATGAAATTATTTTCTTAGTAACAATACGTTACAATTCATAATTTGCTGAACGAAGTTTCCAAGTTTTGAAGTTTTAATCCTCTCAAAGAAATGATTGGTGACATGATTGTTGTACATAAGATAATGGTGAACAACTTGGAATAACTTCAAATCAACACATAAAACAAGTTATTATTTCTAGGTTAATTTCACCTCTTTCCAGTCTGTAAAAACACGGATAGTGTAGTCAAAATTTCATTATTTTCATTTTCAAAGTTAGAAAACAAAACTCTTTGTTCTAGTGATTCTTTTTATCTTTCTTATCAACATAGAATATTTTCATATTTAGGTTGAATATAGACACATGTAAATACTTCGCAGGCTGGAGTATTGGGCTACCTCAGGTTTTTTTATGATCCTTTATCATTTTGGAATTTCAAATCAAAAGTCCAAAGATGCTTTTTTGCATGAAATGCTTGGTAACATGCGAAAAATAAACAAATGGAAAAAAAATCGTAGTATAACATGTAGCATTGAATTAATCATTGCATTTCCAAAAATTTCGATTGATACGTTTTGGGAATATAACCTTTTCGTTTTGTCCCACAGATGTAGATGTCCCAACAGACAGGCATGCGTACCCAACAACCCTTCTCCTTCGTCCTCCGTACCGGCAACAGGTTTTAACGTATTCGAATACCACTGCCAATAGCAACCTGAAAATCACGTGACGAAGGAATCAATCCAAATTGGAATGAAAATGCTCAACATCGTTGCGTTCAAACATTCGCTTAAATCCTAAGGGGAATGAGGAAAATATCAATTTGTAGAAAGCGTCTGACGTTTTTCTCCAATAAGTTTGAATTCTATATATTTCTCAATGTTGTCTAATTACGATTTGAAATACATTGTTTTAGATTGTCTTTGTGAAATAAAAAATATTTTGTATATATATTTTAGTTAGAATATCTGTTGTTGACGAAGAAATCATTGATTCCTATAGGTAATCTAGCGATATTTCTCATTCGTCCATCCGAAACAAACAGGTCGCTATCTGCATCAATTGTCAAGCTATACATGTACACTAACACTTTCATTTAAGTTTGTTCAAAACCGTTAATTATCCATAACCATGTTAATAGCATATACCGGGATTTAACATTAAACGACAGATAACCTCACTGACAATAGATCACTCCCGGACAAATGACTACATCCACAGAGTATATAAAGGTGTTAGGACAATACACTACTGACGTGCCTAGCTTTCTTCGAGGTTGGAACAAAAGAAAAAAGGAAATTATACGAAAACATGAATCAAGACGAATGAAAAATTGGACGAAAAGAAGAATACAATATTGAATTAACAAATCGGACTGAATTAAAAACGGTGTAAACTTAAAAGGTTTGACAGAACTCAATGTCAACAAGAGGCAAAATAACCCATAAACAATATGTATTTACAATAAATAAAAGCATAACGGTAACTTGTTAGTATATACAAAATTTCACTTTCCAATTCTGAAATGAGTTTCAATAAATTTCAAACTAGTTTTTTAAGTGCCAGGGGACTTACATTTGCTTATGCTAATGTACCAAAACGCCAATCTCGGTCATATTCCAATCATTGTCGTTGTGAACACTATCAATAGAATTAAATATCAGTCACTGAGAATAACTGTTCGACGCTGTAAACAACGTCTCGTTAGTTGTATTTATAACAATGGACATTGTAACTTTAATGAACACCACAAACCCCACTTACGTCATACCCACGGTATTGTACGAACAATGCTATTCAGTCAGTTTAGATATTAGGAAATAGGTTCTACGTTAATTAACCCGGATGAAAGAACTACAATAGTTAGCGTCATACATTAATACAGAGCTGGCGTGATTGATTAAATGTCAGAGACTGGTCAGGTAATGCTAACACATTACCCCATTATATGTTCCAATGTAGGCTGCTCGCGAAGAATTGTAGATGTAACTGAACAAATAAGAAAAGAAATATCAATAAAGAAACAAATGAATAAATTTCATCAATAAAATTAATTTGATAAGATAAATACTCGCTGAAATAAATATTTTACAAAGGATATACATGAAAAAATCTAAGGGGAATACATACATGTATGTACTTAAGCGCACACAAAAGAGAAGCGTCATTAGCTTCGTCGACGTCATCATATAAATGCAAGATTAATTTAAGTAGCTTAATGCTCTCAAACGAACCATTGACAACGAAAACACAAAAAAATGATAAGCATTATCAATAAAAACAAAGGAACGGAGAAAAACATGCATGATGCGTTTGCGTATAATTAATGAAAATTAAAACAAAAATCATAGGCTACTTTTTAACTATGCTTGGCGAATATCGAGATCCAACCTGGTGTAGAATTTGATGTTATAATACTGAGGTATAAACTGATAAGGCTGTCATTGAATTGTTTGTATTAATATTGTTCTATGTTCAATATAGGTGATATCATGTATTGTTCAAATAACAAAAGATCATAAATATTCCTTAAGGGTGACACGGGAGATGGTACAAGAACACGTGTATACTGATTGATTAAGTATGACGATATACAGTAGGTATTCAGTATTGCTCTCATAGTATAGAGGTAATGATCATACTTTTATTTATAAGATTGGATATCCATCTTCTATAATATATCTTACACGAACGAATACTTTCCAAGTCACTCTAGAGTTCTTCATTGAAATACAGCCAACCTGGAACATGGTTTGATTAAGATTTGTATGGCGGGTGCCGTCGATGAAGCAAACGACGCTCTGTCTTCCGGAACACCTGGTCTTATTCTCCTTTTACTTATCATGAGTCTTCATGCAAATCTATATTATCGAAAATAAGTTTGAACAACGGTTTCGTTAATATGTCTGATTTTTTATTTAATTCTGTAATGTTTTTGAAGAGATAAGTACATATAGATATGTATGTGTGAACATCATACATGTATATGCATTTGCTGCAGGATTTTGATGCAAATAATTCAAAGCTGTGAGATTACTATACTTATAGATAATAGATATACAACACCATTATTCAACAAGATTAACAAGTTTATTTTCCAGAAAAATGTTCAAAGCTTAATGCATTATTAATCGTAGAGGATAACATTTGTATATCACTGTAACAGCGAACTTATAAACGTAACAAGTAAAACTTGCGGTTAATATCATCGTGCAAGTTGACAATGGACAATGCACAGACAATAATGATATTGTATCTTTGGATTTACCAGAATAGTTTCATTTCGTTCTGGGCAAGTGTATGCATATTTTGCGTCGCGTATATCATTCCACCAAGTCGTTACAGTAAAAGTGTCATAATGTAAATAAAAAAAACAAGCCTTTATTTTGTATTTACATGGTACCTATCAATAGCAAGAGGCCCATGGGCCTTAACAGTCACCCGAGTCTTAAACATGTAACTATTTTTGATGTTTTTATAATGTATTTCTAAACAGATCCTATATAAGTAATAGTAAAGTTTTAACACTCCTCATAATTCTAACTAATTTTGAATCATTTCCATTAGAATGTGATTTTCCTACATAAAGTATAGTAAAACTTAAGGAGAAACAGGATACCTAGGGCCACGAATTTCACAATTTTTATTAAAACGCCTTAAGCCCCTCCCATCAACAAAGAGTATTTGATTCTACCAAATCTGGGCCTTGAGAAGATTTTGGAATATTCAGTCAGCTTGACCCAAAACACGGGATTGCCATCCAGGAAATAATCTCCGATATGTTATCCATCTGACGGTTGCTTTTACATGCTATACCTATGTTTTCTCTTCGTTTTCTCTTCACTTCCATTCTTTGACCGGTCATTTGGTAACTGTGATCTTCAACTATGATGATCAAAGATCAACTATTTGCATAATAATTGCAGTCAGCAACTCATACCGTAGATGTGTGCTAATTATCAAGTGTGGTGTGTCAGAGTATTGAAAAAAAAACCATTTGGAGTTTTGGATAATTTTGAATTTTGGCGGGAAAGATTTTTCAAAGTGCGATATCCAAGTTATTTTTGATTATTTGACCTTAAAACGTTGCACACAACTTTACAAAAGCGGGTTCTTTAAAATGTGACCCAAAGTAACAATTTTGAATGTGTTTTTTCAGCTCAGGTGGCCTAAAAATGAATAACATTCAAACGTCATTGAGGCCTGATCGTTAATTACATAAATATTTTGGTTGTTTTCTTTGACTAACTCACCATTCGGAAACGCGGAAAGAACTGCGGAAATCAGATTCCATATAATTATATGCAACAAATAAAGTTAACAAATCTTATTTCGTGTGTTGCTTCGAACATTCCTCGTTATGAAGATGTTTGATCATAATGGTGTAAGGTAACATAATGATTCCAGTAAAATTAGTGGACGGATCCTGTCTTACGGTTAAATTAAATGTTTGAACAGCATCACTTGACGTTAATAGGTGTAAATATTCGAATAAAAACGTGAGTATGCGACCATATACATTGTCTGGCGTAATAATCATAATTGATATTGCTGTCAACGTTAATGTATAGATGATTATTTGTGTTATATTGAGTCTACGCTCTAATATTGTAATAGAAAAGTGGCCATAGTATCGCTATTTTGTCTATTTATAGACATTACTATATAACTTAGGAGTCTGAAGTTTATTCCGAGTTCCGTTTAAGTAAAATGGAACTAGAAACCATTTCCGAGTTCCGTTTAAACGGAACTCGGAATCAACTTCAGGCTCCTATATAACCTTTGATTAAACGTCCAATAACAGAGACAGGTTATAGCGTTAAACATAAATTGTACTAGTATAATTGTTAAGATATACTATAAGAAGTCCATATAAACTGAGTCCTTGTATCACCCGCGGACAATCTACCAATGCGAATTATCTTATATTAATTTTACAAAATCCTTATTTTGCATACTCGGCTATACACCGGTGCGGGTAATATGTATGAAATTACGGTACATATTATCAATAATATAGTTTGATGACTTTGTCATACTAACCAATTCATGGATTAAGCAAATATGTATATTTGTAGATGAAAGTGATTTTCACAAGCTACCCTACCAGACTGTGTAAATATATTATCTCGTTATTGAAGCTGTTAGAGAAAAAATTATAACACAGTGTAATAATTAATATCTGGAGTGTATGCTTCTGGTATTGGCATGTTTGATTGCCAACGCGTCCTGCAATTGTAAGGAAATCCTCGTGCAAAGTCAAATTTGTTAACGGTCCTTATACTGACTCAAGCCCACCACTTCCTTCTACTGATTTCATTCCTAATCTAACTGATAAACTTGGGTAAAATAAAATATTTCCAATGATGTTTTGTCTGTTTATCAGGGTAATATCAATGTGTAGCAGACTAGAACAGGAAGTATCTCTGCGCAAGTGCGAGTCTGCGTGCTGGAGGACAGGTCAAATGGACAGGCTCATCCTCACTGTCCGAAGCCTTGACCATCACTTTGTAGGAACATGGGTCAACTATAACAGAAAAAACCAAGAGTCATTCTATCATCATTTATCACTAGTCAAATATTTTGGTTAAGTTTAAAGCAAGTATTTCAGAGCATGGGCCAACCAAGGAGTTTAACAAAAGCGTCTGTATCGTTATATCTATCAGCGAGCACTTTTCAAAATGATTCTTTTGAGAAATGTTAAAATATTATTTAAAACCATGAGTATCTAAGAATCTAGGTGTTGAATTCCAATTCCAATTCGCATATTATGAAATCAGTTGGTGTATTTTGTACGAAAACAGAAGTAGATTTATTTTACCTGTTATAACGGGAAGGAAACTGTTAAGGACCATATCGTCCTTACTTATGTCCCGACATCTTCGAACAGCTTCAATGCCCTTACTCAGGCCATACCTCTTCACTACACCCTTGTCCACCGCTGCCTGTAGTCAATCAGTATTCTCAATCACAACAGATCTTGAATAGCATGTACATTTCAATGAATAGTAAATTGACGGGAAACTGTGTTAATGAAACAACATTTCATATATAAATATTTAGATACATTTGTATTTTAAGGTAATAAGAGTGTAAACATGAATTGATAATGATCTGAGTATTTATAGGAGGCATGCGTATATAGGATACACATACACATAAAAAGAGCACAGTTTACAAATCCCGGTAATCTATAGTTGGTAATATTCGCAGGGAATTTCATTTCGCGATGTTCGCGGTCTATATAACGCGAATATAAATACCTAACGCTCATATATATATATATATAGAGAGAGAGAGAGAGAGAGAGGAATGTATAGATCAGTTTACTAAATACTATGTACAAAAGGTGGTTGCACGAAATTCAATACCCGCGAATTTCTTCGAACTGAGACAATCGCGAAATATCAGCCCCCTGAAATTAAACAACTATACAGTATCACCTGTGCGTACTGTGACGCAAACGGATACAGCACTAACATCAACCAAAACTGTACAAAACAAGAATTAACGCCGTATTTCAGTAGAATAGAGCCATTCTCCTTGTTACTAAAATGTTCAAAGAATATGTGTATGCTAAAGTGCGCTTGGTGATCGTCATTGTGTGAAGACGTTGTATATTGATACCACTTTGTTACATAATTTACTGTATTACCACCTTGTTTGAGCTTCTCTTATTATCGCTTATATTGAAATAATAATGAATTGTATCCCGAAGATATTCTATCGCACAAGGCGTCTGTATTTGGTCCATCAAGTATGTAACATTTGGCAGGCTAATAAGTAATCGTATAAGGACATTAGTACATACGATGTCGGCGCTGTAACATATTTAAGGTAAATTAGCATCAGGACAGTATGGAAATGTGTTTAGTTGCATATGTCGAGTATGCATTAAGCCGTTTTGGAGACTAGCATAAGGGGAAGTCGATTAAAACACAAAGAAAATTTTAGAATTTTTATCTTGTAAGCTTTAAAAATGCAATTAGTCTTACCTGTGACACAAATACAACAGAGTGGGCTCCTATTGCCTTGCCATATGCCCCAAACATTTTTCTCTGCATCTTCGGTTCAGGGGTTGGAATTGACGCATTTGGCATACCTGAGTTCAAAGGCCAATACATCGTGAACTTATCGGTGAACTACTTTTTAACATCAGTCGAAGACTGACAATAAATAATGTTTAAGATCTGTCTGGTTACAATTAACTTCTAAGTAGAGAAGAACGATTTATATATATATTTTTTCTAGATTTAAAGAAATAACGTAGGTCATTGTTATCTTGAACTCTGATTATTCGAAGACTCTGCCTTCCTCGAAGTAATAATCAATAATAAAACTTCTATATAAAATATCCTCGGTTACTTTGAATACTCGATATATCTCGAGTATATGCATGACCCAACCGAATTCGAGATAACGAGGTTTGCATGATTGTGTAATACAACACCAAAATATTTCAAAATATTGAAGCATTGCACAACAGTGTTCGCTGGATACTTACCCATCTGAGCCCACGCAATTTGGCCCCCTTTTATGATGATTTCAGGTTTGGCCCCAAAGAACTCTGGATTCCACAATACCAGATCAGCCATTTTCTTTTTCTAAAGACAAAATAGTTAAAACATTAAGCATTAACAGTATAATAAGAATGATTATACTTCATGTTTATAACAGTGCCTGTGATTAGCCGAAACGCATCATCTGGAAGGGGGATAAATATCATATCTCCCTGGACCGCGTGCGCCCATGGCGACCCCCACATTCTGTTGCGAGGAGTTGTCTCCCTTACAGTTATTTACAAATGGCAGACGAACAGAAACGCAAGCGTTTTCGTGCAGTCGAAGAATTAGAAATAGATCAAATTCTGCAAAATAAGATTGCTCAGAACACAAAAATATCAAATGTACACGCCAACTGTTTCCAAGAGTTTCTAAAAGAACTGTCATTGACTCAATAACACCTTGACTCATATCAATTTAGCGACCAGACACAGGGGTTTGTGATAAAAGTGATATTTCATATCTTCAGTTTATTTTTGAGTATCATCATTACTGATTATTTTTCGGTACAATAAACAATTTATGGCCCTGGATGCAGGGTGATATGAAGGTTTGTTTACCCTCAGCTTTCATATTTCCCTCGGGCAAGCCCTTGGGAATATGATATCTTCGGGTAAACAAACCTTCATATTACCCTACATCCAGGGACATAAATGCATATTGTCAACCCCGTCCATATTTCTTTAAATCTTAAATTTATTTTTACCACCTAACAATGAAATATAGAAAGAAACGTCTATAGACACATACCTCTATAGAACCAATAAGGTGAGACATTCCATGGGCTAGGGAAGGATTTATGGTGTATTTTGCGATAAATCTCTTTGCTCGGAGGTTGTCATTTTCACCCTGCAATTGCGAGTATAATGTTGTTATTCAGCACAGCATTAGAAAAATAAAATATTGTACGTGAGATAGAACAGCCAGAATTATGGATGTAGATGTAGTGTGATGCCTTATGAAATTACTTTTTTCACTTTTTGTTTTAGGCCTTCAAAATATACAATTGAAATTGATAAATTGCAGAATAGCACGTCTTTATATCACTACCTAGAATGATTAGACTAACAACTTGATTAACAAGTTATAAAAAAGAAGTGACTACTGCATTATCGTATTATTGCTTTCCTTTTGCAGCGAGTATTGTATCTAAAATCAATTTAGGGCTTCGATTTGGTTGGAAAATACAAACTTTTTCGTCAGCCAATCTTCCTCTGAACAGCTTCATTTTGTCTGCCGTTTGCCAGGTCCTACAGATCACCTCCCCAACTCGGCCCATTGCCTACACACAGATGAATTGAGAGCATGTGTCAATAGATACAGAAATATATAATGCAGCTAATATCCATGGAACGTGCGTGCATATAGTCCCTGTATTGCACTATAGCTGCACAAATTTTGATCAAAATTGATCTTGCAGAACTTGTAATTTAACATGTTATAGTCAATCAGTAGATTATAGATATATTAGGTTTAAACCTGTCCATCTGCACAATACTATACGGGGATGCATGATACTTAATTTGGTTCAACTATGTCAGAATACATAGTAGCAGTCTTTCAAAGGATCATAATCCACGCGTGTGTATATTTTAAATCCAATATTGTTATCCTCCGTATTGTGCACTTAGGGAGTGTTAACCCCAAACATTTGTTCCATTGGCCCTTGGATCTCCTTTAACATATCAGGGGGAAATGTTTCACTCGGAAGATTATAATCTCAATTCCATATATCAATCTCAACTATTTACCATATCAGATGCATTCCTAATGCCTCATCCATCGTTTTGCATTGTTTCTTTTTGGCTTACAAATACTCAAGTCCAAATTAAGCCTTTAACAGCATAAAGACTTCACAAAGTAGACAACCGAGGATTAAGACAATACACTGTATAATGAATAATAACCATCTCTCAGATAAAGGGAAATATAACTTTAAAAAGATAGCATAATGACGATCCACAAGTTATGTTTTACCTGTGAGTCTGACGCCATTATACTAATAGCGCCCATATCATGTAGAATGTCTTCAGCTGCGATAGTCTCTGCCCGGATACGAGATTCTGCAAATGCCACATCTTCCTTGATATTTCTAGAAATATGAAATGGTAATATTTGTACAATCCATCATTGCATGTCGTACTGTCCTTTATATGAAACGAATTTGTTATTTTATCAAATATTGATTTGCGAACGAATGTGTGTATGCATTTAAGATATCGATGATAACTATATAGGTGTTAATTGCTCAAGTAATAAAATCCAGCAAAGGAATACCTATACAAAATTATATGTTTGTTTGATAACATTTTAAATGCCCCTAGTGCTACCTTGACAGGTGGCGTAACGGAATGTAGTGCCTCTGTCATCGATATATAATTGATGTTTTGTGGATAGTTCTACAATAACACCAACATTTCTAAACATGATATTCTACAAAGACGGAAGGACGGACGGACGGATGAACGGACAGAGCGTGAAATATTCATTATCAGCTGCGGGAGAATTAGAGTACAGAAGCCCGACATACTTATCAAGATGGTGGCAGACCATGAGCATGTCTAGATGTTCATCAATGGTATTGGCGGTGTAGGGTCGAGTTGGGTTGGTGGACGAAGGGAGGACGTTGCGTTCTCCACACACGCGGATAATATCAGGAGCATGGCCTCCTCCTGCCCCTTCCGAGTGATACGTGTGGATCGTCCGGCCATTAAATGCCTCAATGGTTTGTTCCACACATGAAGATTCATTAAGTGTGTCTGTATGGATTGTCACCTGTAAAAAACCATCCATCTCCAACAACGCAGACACAATAGTCTTACACAATAGAACAAGACTTAGTAATAGGATGATACAATGGCCGCATTTCTTTAGACAATGCAGTGAAAAGTACCCTTAGCTTGTTCAAAGATAGAAAATGTCAGATATCTTCTCAAATAATAATTGAAAAAAAAAACAAGTCGTACAATCATACCTACTTTAAATGGAAATCACAGTGCCAGAAATTTCAAAAGAACTTTAAACGCGAGTAAACATCATAATCTTAGACCAAAACTAATCCCTAATAGGGTACTATAATTCATCACGTGGATCATCGAAAGGAAAAAATAAATCATCACAAACTTCTATACTGATCATATTCATTTCATAGAATGCTAAGTGAGTAATCAGTATCTATCCGGGAAAACATCATATCAGTTCACAAATGTGTTCAATGGATGGGTGATCGGGTGGCACAGTGGTAGCACACTTGACTTTCACCTCACACAGTAAGACACCTCGCGCGCTTCCATCCGGGCCAACAAGCGTGATTTATATAAAGTTGAGATAACTTGTTATGCAATTGTTGTAAAATAAATAAAGTTTACAAATATATTCAATGAATATATATACCCACCTGCACATCGTATTTATCAGCAACTTTTAAACACGTGTTAATTGCTGAAGGTGTAGTTCCCCAGTCCTCATGTAGCTTCAACCTACAGAAACAAGTAGCTCAGCTAGTAAAGTGTATTTAGGAATATATTCATTGTGGTAAATAACCATTATACGAGCAGATGTGGACACACAATGCGGACGATCGTTCTAAACTTATTAATAGGTAAACAGTTAAATCACCATGTAGACCAACTTGCCTATAAAGCCATCTGCACATGTGTCTTTCAAAACATCGGTAATTCCCTATAATAGTACTTGAGAAGACGAATAAAGGAGAATTAAAGTGTGGATCAAATATCTCCATAATCTATTCATGGCCATAGTCTGTCAAGCCTTTTTGACGGATTTTGGCCAAACCTTTTTGGATGAGGATGTCTAAACTTAAATATTCGGAAATAAGTGGTAGAACTAAAGGGCACTCTGCTTTAGAAACGTAAAAACAAAAAGAACAAAAACCCCAAAGCTCAATTTTAGGACTCAAATAAATAGGAATACAATATTTTAAAGAATCCGTCTGTATATCGCAGAAGTTTTGACAAACTACATGTATGAACAAATAAAATGTTTACCTGAAGATTTCTGGAAAACATTTTCCTTTTGTTCAATATTTGAAAGACAGGGGCGATTATAAACATGTGAATTATTAATAAGATACGATTTTGTACAGAAATAAGCCATATACCTACCCTAGGGCACCAGCAATCACCTGTTCCTCCAGGTCTGAGGCTATATCGCCAGAAAAGGAAGAGTTACCTTTCCCTGTAAATCCAAAATTCAGTGGGAAAGCGTCTGTGCTTTGTAACATATCTCTGTGAAGGAAAGAGTACAACTTTCAAAAACTGCCTGCATTGTTTGAAAATCAGTCAAATGATTTCCCAAAAGACACAAAACGGTATTTGCATTTTCAATGAAATTGACACTCATAAAAAACTAACATCTGCTTGATTAAACAACAAAAAAGCTATTAAATGATTTCTTTGACAAGAATTATAGGAGCCATACAAAGGAACAGAAAGCGTGACTGTACCTAATATGGTTAGGTCCAGGGGAACACGTGGTAGCATTAGAGCCCGTGGCTGGACCAGTACCCCCTCCAAACATCGTGGTAACTCCGGATGCCACTGCTTCTCGCACCAACTGAGGGCAGATGAAATGAACATGGGCATCGAGAGCCCCGGCGGTCAGGATGAGCCCCTCTCCGGCAATGGCTTCTGTTCCCGCACCTACTACCAGTCCCTGTCACGGATTAATTGATAAATTTAATAAATAGTATCGATAAACACAAGGATATGTTTACCTTCTTAAAATACAGATCAAATTTCAACATACAAACGGACATGGTCAGCAGATACACGTATCAAACATTGAACAGAAGTAATATAAACAAAATAAATAAATAACTAGATAAAACAAAAACAAATGAATAAAACAAATAAACAAAACAAAAAATAAATGAATAATAAAGAGATGAAATTCAAAATAAAACTTCATATTCACCACACAGAAACACGTTACTGAAAATGATGCATCTAGCATACCTGACAGATTTAACAAATATATATGAATTATGAAGATCTGATTACTTACCGGTGTGACTCCATCCATGATGTCAGGATTCCCTGCCTTTCCTATCCCAGCTATCTTCCCATCCTACAGGAATAATTACCCCTTTTTTAAAAACCACCTCATTTTTATTCTTCAGTCGACACAAAGTATTGATATAAGGTGTAGTTATAGTAATGAAACGTTCATAATCTGTAAACATGATAACATAATCTTAACTGCAAAATCTGTAACCAGGATCACAACATGTTATCTTCAGAATCTGTGAGGGTACAAAGACCACATTATATATATGGTTTGTAAAAGTGTCAAGATCACATTATCTCAACTATATAATATGTAAATTAATCAATTGCATGTAAATTGATAATGTGTAAATTTATCAACATCGTATTATCAATATAAAAAGTATCAAGATCACATTATCTTTAATATATAATATGTAAATGTATTATCACCTCATTATCTTAACTATATAGCTTGTAAGTTAATCAAGATCACATTATCTTCACTTAAAATCTGTAAATTTATCAAGATCACATTATCTTTACTTAATAATCCGTGAATTTATCAAGATCATATTACATTATATCTTAACTTTATAATGTGTAAATTTTTCAACATCATATCATCTTAACTATATGATATGTAAATTCATCATCATCACATTAGCTTACTATATAACATGTAAATATATCAAGATTACATTATCTTAAGTTTAATGTTCACACATGTGTTATTTATATTCATAATTGACGCAGATTAACTGTTACACATTTTCGTCCTCAAGCATTATTGAGGTGACCATGAAGGAAGAAAAAGCCACCAGAAGGAATTGTATCTTCCTCAATCACCATATACTGTATCTGTTAGTGAGTCATGTTAATAAAAGAACTTTATCACTTATTTTTTATATATACTTATACAAACAAAATTAATTAGGTGACCTTCCCTGCCAACACAAACGTCATTCTAACCTTAATTCCAACATCCGCTTTCACGATTCCAGTGACAGCGTCCAGAATGAGAGCATTAGTGATGACAGTGTCGAGGACATCCCAGCTACTGTTCGATCGATTGGCCGCCTGTCCCATCCCCTCCCTCATAACCTTTCCTCCTCCGAATTTCAGCTCCTCTCCATACACAGTGAAGTCCTTCTCTACTTCAATTATCAAGCTCGTATCGCCCAATCGTATCTGTGTAAAATATAATAAGGAATACAACTGTCTTTGATGTTGAATTAATTAACTTTGTATGAATACAATTGCATTTGTTGTTGAATTAATAAACTTTGTATGAATACAATTGTCTTTGATGTTGAATTATTTCACTTTGTATGGATACAATTGTCTTTGTCGTTGAATTAATAAACTTTGTATGAATACAATTGTCTTTGTCGTTGAATTATTTAACTTTGTATGAATACAATTGTCTTTGTCGTTGAATTAATTAACTTTGTATGAATACAATTGTCTTTGTTGTTGAATTATTTAACTTTGTATGAATACAATTGTCTTTGTCGTTGAATTATTTAACTTTGTATGAATACAATTGTCTTTGTCGTTGAATTAATTAACTTTGTATGAATACAATTGTCTTTGTTGTTGAATTAATTAACTTTGTATGAATACAATTGTCTTTGTCGTTGAATTAATTAACTTTGTATGAATACAATTGTCTTTGTCGTTGAATTAATTCATTTTGTATGAATACAATTGTCTTTGTCGTTGAATTCATTCACATTGCATTAAAGTTTATCTATATCGTTATGTGTATGCAGTTCGACGATTAATTAAACTGTTAACGTTATGGAGTTAAATTAAAAGCATAGACAAACAGATGGAGCGCAGAAAAGCCATCACTTAATGCCATTCCAATTCCCATTTGTATGCAATGTAGGAATTGTAAAAAATATTTAAATATTTCTATTTCATCTTCCAGACTTTTGCTTCGATATTTCATACACATCCATATTTCTAATGATTTTGACAAATGCCGCTGTGGGGCTAAATTTTTCAATCTTCCTTTCGCAATATACATTGTACATGTATTTCGTTATATTATTTTTAAGATGTTTATTAAGAGATCGCATTTCCTTTCACCGATACGTTTTCTTCATCATATCTTTCCAAAATACAATTCTTGTAAAAGTACAAGGTTATTACCTTTAAAACTGTTGTTAGAATTAACCAAATATTGCTTTTTTCAATTACATCCTAAGATAATAAAAGTACGAATATGAATTATCATTGTTGTTCATAATTTTTTTATAGAATGTTGCAAATTCAGTTCCCAACTGCTTATTACACATGAAGTTTTTTAGGCAAAGCTAAAGATTGACGGACGAACGGACGATCACTTACGCGACATATTATAATGAAATAATTCATTTTAATATTGTTTCTTTCATGACGTTTTAACTTGTACATCCATTCAGTATTTGAATTATCACTATCACTAACTTGTGAAGGGTGCATCAACAACTAAGGGAGATAACTGCGGCGTTCTTACCTTATCTCCAACGGTAGGTCCGTATATGTATGCATACTGCTGTCTAGTTATCAAACTTTTCTTTGGGGATGGCTTAGCGTCAGGCTGCAAATATAAAACAAAACCTTGACAATAAGCGGTCCCACCAAAGGCGAATAAGGCTTGGTTACCGGGAAAGTAAAAGTTGACAGAACTACAGTGCTAACGACGAGGAGAAATATAGAAGGTTCATGGTTTCAATTTAAAACATATGGCAAGGCGCTGTCACGTCCTTCGGTAATTGATAAGATTTATGTTTCCGCTTGTACCGAAATACTGTCGTCCCTCCAACTGATATTTATTTTAGGATCACTATCCCTGTTAAGAATGTCATACTTTTCCCTTTTATACGACTTATCATATTTTATCTATGATGTCATACACTGGTATAGGTTTTTGTCCCTTATATCTTCCGAGGGCGTAGGGCTTTTTAATCATAAAATGTAATCTTATTGATATGGCGATCATTGATTCGACATATTTAGATTGAGTTCGATGCAATATTTCCGTTAACTATGTTTTTGTAGAGAGTATTGTAAAGCACGCTCTATAAGAATCCAACTTCCATAATATTTTACCTGTAATAATAAGTTTATTTATACACGTTTGACAAAAATAAACATATTCATTTCAGTCCCTTATCCTTTCCAAAAGGCCTTATCAACCATTCGTACCTAAATCCCTCCAGTAGCTGTGTTCCTTTTGAATACCGACGACAGACACCACTCCATGGTTTAATTGGCAGATCATCCGGGTTTAACTGGACTGATGTTATCTATAGTACACATTTAAACCCACGATACGTTGATATGAAGAATTGCTTGGCATTCAATTTAATGACACATACGTCTTTTCAAGTAAATATCTGTACAAATCGGCAGGATGGATTTACTGATGCATACAGTAATGTATACAGATGTAGAACATGGTATCACAGATTTAGAAGAATGAGAGTATAGCTGACCTGGGGCTGATGATGAAACTGACCATCCTTCACTTTCTTAAGAATAGAATTCAATCTATCTGGGTCCATTCGACCATCACAGAGAGCATTGCCTCCTCTTAATACTCTGAAATAAAAAAAGTCATTCAATTATTTTTTTCAAATTTTTTATCATTTATTTTTTTTGCAGTTTCCGTCTTAATGGGCATTATTGTTTACACAATCACAGGTCAGTACATTTCTTGAAAAGGTTGAACGTCTTTGGGCGTAAAAACCCATTGACACTCTTCGACAGTCTATATGGGTCTGTCATATTAGGACACTGTTATTAGCCGTTGTTTCTCCCAGCCGTTCAATCGGTCTTTTTGTATTTCTGAAGTAAACAAACATCAATAGCAGTCAGAATATATTCTTATAACTGAAGCTAGCATCCTCAATAGTGACTGTAGTATACTCTAACAACTGAAGTTAGCGTCCTCAATAGTGACCGTAGTCTACCCTCACAAATGAAGTTAACGTCCTCAATAGTGACCGTAGTCTACTCTTACAACTGACGTTAGCGTCCTCAATAGTGACCGTAGTCTATCCTCACAAATGAAGTTAACGTCCTCAATAGTGACCGTAGTCTACTCTTACAACTGACGTTAGCGTCCTCAATAGTGACCGTAGTCTACCCTCACAAATAAAGTTAACGTCCTCAATAGTGACCGTAGTCTACCCTCACAAATGAAGTTAACGTCCTCAATAGTGACCGTAGTCTACTCTTACCACTGACGTTAGCGTCCTCAATAGTGACCGTAGTCTACTCTTACAACTGACGTTAGCGTCCTCAATAGTGACCGTAGTCTACTCTTACAACTGACGTTAGCGTCCTCAATAGTGACAGTAGTCCAATCTTACAACTGAAGTTAGCGTCCTCAATAGTGACTGTAGTATACTCTAACAACTGAAGTTAGCGTCATCAATAGTGACTGTAGTATACTCTTACAACTGAAGTTAGCGTCCTCAATAGTGACCGTAGTCTACTCTTACAACTGAAGTTAGCGTCCTCAATAGTGACCGTAGTCTACTCTTACAACTGACGTTAGCGTCCTCAATAGTGACAGTAGTCCAATCTTACAACTGAAGTTAGCGTCCTCAGTAGTGACAGTAGTCTACTCTTACAACTGACGTTAGCGTCCTCAATAGTGACCGTAGTCTACTCTTACAACTGACGTTAGCGTCCTCAATAGTGACCGTAGTCTACTCTTACAACTGAAGTTAGCGTCAACAATAGTGACAGTAGTCCAATCTTACAACTGAAGTTAGCGTCCTCAATAGTGACCGTAGTCTACTCTTATAACTGACGTTAGCGTCCTCAATAGTGACCGTAGTCTACCCTCACAAATGAAGTTAACGTCCTCAATAGTGACCGCTCCAGGACCTTAGACATACATGTACGAAGTTTCGTCCTTTAATTCTCTCAAAATGTTGGCATTTCATTGAACATTCTTTTTAATTCAACACGTTGTAACATTTTCCTGAATAAGTAAGTAAATAAAATGTTAAAAAATAGCAATCAAGAATAGAACGAATTGGTCAATATGTACAACAATACATTTAACAGTAACCACGTCCGAAAACAAAAACCACTCATCATAACGCGAACCAGTATATAAGGTTAGCGTCACGCTACAACATCTCGTGTACCTTTGACAATTAATATGTTTTGTAAAACTCCTTTAATGTGAAGGAAATTAATTAGGTAATGAGGATATATTGGCAGCACTTACTTTTCACCACCAACTTCCACGAGGTTGATAGACTTGGTCTCACCGGGTTCGAATCTGACTGCGTTCCCCGCAGGTATGTTCTGTATAAAACCATTCGAGATAAACAGCCAAACATGCTAATTGAAGGAGCACACATTCAAAATCAAACTGCACTCTCTCTCAGAGTGTATTGCGGCTACTCTTCATAACGTTATGAAAGGTAACCGAAATGCACTCTGGGAGAGATTGACCAAGTTGGTGCTGAAAGGAAAACATATTTAACAGTTATGCCCCTATGTGTTTTGACTTCTCGGTCATACAAGAGCACTGTCGTGTACCCGTTGGGGAGTGGTCTTTTCAAGATGGCGGGCTTTCAAGATCACAGAAAATGTAAGTGAACGCTAAGCTACATATTTATAAGAACAACCTGACTGAGACAAGTACAATGTATCACTAAGAAATAATCAAAAATTATATTACAACATTTATTGGATGCTGATTTTTCATAAACAAGTGTTAATCCTTCGCCAAGTTGGCTGAACTGTAAAACTCGAGGCGTGATTCGCCGTGAGTTTTAACTCATATTAAATGATCACAATACCATAATATTTATCTCCATATTCAGAAAGACTCCCTGATGACACCCACTTTAAAGCAATTTGATGTTTACTCTCGCAGCCCTTTATTATTTACAAACATATCATTGACCTAATATCGTTACCCTAGGCATCATGGTTATTACGGAGTGGTTTTTAAGACGTGAAGATATTTGACCTCTATGACCTTAAAGGTACGCTAAGGTCATCATTTGAACAAACATGGTAGTCCTTCATGCCAGCCTGCTACTGGCCCCATATTATGACCCTGTGCCTCTTATTGAGAAGTTATTGAGAAGTCATTTAGAAATTTTCACACGTTTGACCCCGTGACCTTGACAGTTTAGGTCAGGTTCATTCATTTAAACAGACATGGTACAATGTATATCCCTTCATCCCAGCCTGCTACTGATCCTATATCATAAACATGCGGTCCTTGGTTATTGGGAAGAAATTAAAAATGCAAATTATTCAAGATGATATGCAACCTTTTAAGTATAAGTGTCTTTGCATATTTTTGGACGTGTGCTTCCGTGTTTAGAAAGAAAAAAAGAAATAAAACAACATTTGAATATGAAAAAAGTGTCAAGTCATGTTTTATCTTTAACACAAACCTGAAGTTAACAATACTTACAAGTCGCATTCCAAAAGCAGCACCACGGTCAAAAGCCAAGTACTTATTGACTTCAAGAAAGTGATAGTGACTACCGACCTACAAATACAGAATTCGTTTTTACAATTATTGAAATCTACAAATACAGAATTCATTAATTTACAAGGTTATTAATACATAGGTAATCAGAAATCTCCACAGACTACCTAATGTATGTGTATATTTCAATTAGATTTTTTAATATATGAAATTGATGCTGATTTAAATCAGTTAGGTGCAAAAAACAATTATATACATGTAGAATTTTATAAATCAGATTTTACCTGTATTGGCCTATCACAGGTACTTGTTACTTGGAGTGTCACAGTCTTACGACCTTGATTAAGTTCAAGTTCACCAGAAGAAACAAACATTTCACCAGGAACCACGTCGATAGGGGCGTCAACTGACTTGTCAGAGGCCTGAAAAACAAATCAACATATACCTAATCGACACGGAAACTAAGTAAAGCTACTTAATCTCTAACGTGATCTTTTCTGCCTTAGCTCAAATGAGACGGGCATTGATATAGCTGAACTCATTATCTCTTCAATCATAGACGTCGCGAGTAGGTATTTGCATACTGTATATCTTACCAACACAGGGTTGGCGTTTTAGTGTAAAACGGGATTGTGATATTTTGTTTATCTATTTATATTTTGATTTTCCATTTCTTTAAATTTGCGCTGTTATGTCAGTAATTCGTAAATAAACTAAGTGCTAAATATATCAAAATTGATAAACCTCTAGCCCGACAACTATGCTCTTGCCATATAATACTGATATTAGATGGTGGCAGTTTTGACCAGGAATACATATCAAATAGTTCACTTTTGTTCGTTTAAGGTCAACATGTATTACATACAAATTAATGAAACACAAACGATAACAATGACAGCCATGACTTATCTTTGACTTCGGAAAATAAAAGTTAACACAACAGCAACCATGAAACTAAATATTAGGACCCTAGTACAATTATATATAGGGGCTTAGTGATGCCTTTCAACATTTGCACCAAAACACTTAACATTTCGTAACCATAAAAATTTGAATCCGAAAATAGTTTCATAAGCAGCTTTAACCTATACGCACAATTTGATATCTCTATATATAAAATACAAGATTTTACAATAAACCATTCACTGAAATCCAAACACGATTGAATGGTTCTATTCACAGGGCCCTGGCATGAATTCCTAACTCATCGTCTCTTTGATATATAAAATAAATTATATATACACACCGTGAGTTAGGAGTGCATGCCATGCCCCTGTGGTTATGTTTATAAAGATAGGTAAACAAAAATCCTAAGTATAGATACATGTATAAGAGTCGGATACCTCATCTTTAGGAAGATTTTTATCGAACACATCCAAACTGGGAACCGGGAGAAAACTTCCATATAAAGCAAGTTCAAGGTCGCCATCTTTTCGACATATCGGCTTGTGCACAGTCACCTGGTATGTAATGATACATAATCTTAAAATGTAAGTATTCAATACTTCAAAGTTAAGAAATCAAATATTAAATGTTATTAGATTTATTGAATTATTTAGCTAATGAATATCCCAGTCTAGATTTAGAGATTTCTCTCGACCTATTTCGAGTTTACTTCGCTGCCTTCTTGTATCAAACTCTAAAACACTTATCAACATTAAACATTTCAAGCGTCTAGGTCACTCAGATGTCAATACTGCCAGACGACAGTCATGGTGACTTCTAGGCTTACAGGAAAGTCGAGATTGCGGTGAATCTAAATGTGTTTTAGTGATTGTGTAATAAAATAAGTATATCATTGGTATCTCTGGAATAGTCAAGAATATTTGACTCGAGGTACTGGTAATCGACCGATGTTCTATTGTACCAGGCTGAAGGCCGAGTGTAATAGAACATCGGTTGATTACTGGTACGAGGACTATTGCACAGACACCCAAGATATATCTGTATAATATAAATATATGGGGCAAAGAAGTAATTCAAACAGTGTAAACAATAAGGTTTGTTAAATTTTCGAGGCAATCCGCCCCTTTATCAAAACACAAAAAATCACAAATACAATCACACAATATATATATATATATATATATATATATATATTTGCGTTTTTGTACAACCCTTTGCTTTGAGATTTCAGGTGATAAACACTGCTGGTTAATTGTTTTTGATATATTGTGTCTTTCGTACAATCCTTTCTTCTGGATGACACTTTCCATACACAGCAACCTGTTCTATAACTTAACACTTTAACAAACATTAAATATACTGTATAATGAGTGGTATATAGAGCAGACACATATCTTTAAAAACAACTTTTAAAAAACCTTTTAAGAAGCATTATTAATGCACGGAAATATTTTTTATATCTTAACACGTGGGGTTTTAAGTTATATCCATTTTATTTATATTTACGGTGAAGGAACATGTACATACCAATTTTGTTCCGTCCTGAAAGGTTCCCTCCACTTGAACATCTCCAATCATGCCCGCTACTCCCGGCAAAACTTGTCTGTAACCTGAAAATATAGATATTACACTTGTATATTTATAAGTGACAATATTTTAAAAGTCTCATAAAAGTCCCAAAGTGTCATAAAAAGGTATGATCAAATGACACGAGTTATCTCTTTCACCTGTATTCCCATCCAGATGCTTAAACATAAACACATATGCCGTTTTCAAACTGATACGACCAGGGAGGTTTAATTGGTTCTGTATTGTGTAACGTCCTAGGACGACCTCCCTTGTTAGGGCGATACATGCGTATGGTAAGTGTGTACTTTGGGAGGCTGCGGTACGTTCGTGTTTGTCTCCTTGTGATAGTGCGGAACTGATGTCCACTATAGTGCTGTATCATTGAAACATCTGCCAAAGGCACCCAACAGGACATCCCACCCGGCCACATTATACTATTACATTAATTATTAATGTCAAGAAGATATTAACACTCCAACAACAACCAAAGAAAAAAAATGAGAACCAAAATTCAAAAGTTTATCAAAATATATTTATATCTCTCCCTTCTTCAGCTTAGTAAACTCTGACTGTGTTTAAATTAGCGTAAAGCAGTGGGAAAGGGCTCAGCGGATTGATAAGCGCGGTAATCGGTAGAATAATCATGACGTCGTCTCTTTGGGACGTTATCGGGACGATAGATGTATGAGGCCGAATAAAGTTATGTAGGAGGGATCATTTGTCACATTGAACGTCAACTAGACGGCGCCATTTTCAAAGGACTGATCTACGAAATTTTAGCGTTTTCTCCTGTTACCCGATGATCTCTGTACAAAAAGCCAATGTCAAGTGAGTGTTTTATCAAAAACTAAACTGAAAATTGCGGAAATGAGTGAATATTTAACTTCTCCGCGAGGTAAGCTAACAACAAATGGCTAAAGCGTAGTTTGTATCGAACATTCGACCACGTTACTACTTAATCTGTGTCAATACCCGCTGTGCTTGACAACCATAATTAATCAGAGACGGAAATTGTGCACTGTGAATATATCAATTAATTGAAAACCTAAATGTATTAAACAGAAATGTTAAGTTTTGATATTTGTGTCTTTACGTAGATTCACTGGAACTATATTATCTTCGTAACCATGGCTACCCTTGTTGCAAACGTCGCAACACATCTCGACTTTTATTTTCTTCGTGCAGTATTTCAACGATGTAAATATAGGAAGTGGACGTTGTTTTAATTGCGTTTACGGTGTTATAAACGCAATGGGATACAAACATATTCAATATATATAGCGCGTAAGTAGAATATGACTGTTTGGTTTGGTTTGGTTTATTTAGTTGAACGTCCTATTAACAGCTAAGGTCATTTAAGGACGCCTACGAAAGGCCAAAAGTGAGGCATTGTCAAGGGAGACATTAGGAAGAAGAATGTTGTTCAGAAAGAAGAGAAAAGATAAGATCCAAAATTTAGTCGCCTCTTACGATCATGCAATGGGGGCAGCAGGTACAATTCTTACCCCCTACCTGCAGGGCAGAGGAATATGACTGTATCCCATTGCTTTCATACTAGCGTAAACGCAATAAAAACACTTTTCAATTCCTATAAGAGACCCATAGGGCCTGTATGGCTCACCTGGTTGGATTTCAGCAAATGTCAGAGTAATGTGCAGATGGAATAAGATTCTAATTGTGTGTAAAAACTATACTTTTATAAATGGCTCAAAAATAGAAATAAGATATAATATTACATGCAATTCTAAAAATTGTATTTACACTTTAATATGCAATGGATGTGGTGAATTTTATGTTGGCCAAACTGGGTGCGAATTAAGATTACGTATAAATGTCATAGACAGCAAATAAAAGATGATAACTTGAGATGTTAAAAGTAAGCAAACATATGCATGAGTGTTCTGGGAATTATTTTTATGTTTTACTTATTAACAAGTTAAATAGTGACGATCTAGTTACAAGAGAATTAAAAGAAAAATGTTTATTAAGATGCTAAAACCAAACTTAAATGTAGAATTAGTTTATTGAATGTACAGTTATCCATCTGTTCCGACTTTGTTTAATTTCGTCAACTTATGACGTCATCACAAATGTTGACGTCACAGTATCTAGGCAACGTTCAAATAAGCAAATGTTCAGTCCGCCTGAAGAAACCTGACAGGGCAGAAAGGCCTAGCGCCAAAGTCTTGTTTTTAGCTCTCCTGGACTCCAGCTTACGCAGTCATTCTCATGTTTTTGCCGGAAGTAGAATAATTAAAATTTTGTGGAGAGGATATCAGAAACCGTGGGTCTGTCAGAATGGATTTCAAGACACATGATTGGGGTCGATACGAACTAGATTTGACAAGAAATTTGAGTTGTTAAATGTTTTCATTTTCGAGTAATCGTCAATTAACGGTGTCATTTTGGACATACTCGGTGTCACAGGGACATGCCGAACGTTATTCTGAGGAGTTATGAGGCAAAGTTCCTATATCAACCCACTGTAATGTGTATATAGTAATGTGCTGCAACACACGTATCCCTATGCCGCTGCAAAAAATTGCTGCTATGCGTGTTACTTTATACACATTATGTCGTCTGCTGCAGTGTACAGAGTGTCTCGCGAGGTATACGTATACGTCCCTGGCAAACACTGATATGAAACATTGCTATGTGACCGGATTTTGACAATATTTCGTCATGTTATGAAGAAATGTCCATAGTTTCTTCTTATAATATTTATTTATTTTTCCGTTGAGTATTTATGGAGCAATACAGAATTGTCTACACTGATAATTTCCGTGTGACGCCATTTCTCTATATGACGTTACTAAAGTAACGTCAAAATGGCGTTCAAAAAATTAGGTATTGTAAAAAAAATATGATTTCTCTAGTTATTTACATCGGAAAACAGTGAAAATATTATAAGATGAAACAGGAAACAATTCTCTATAAGAGTACGAAATTTCATTTAAAACGATCAATACACAAAGTCAGGAAAATTCATTGAAAAAGTTGAAAATACAAAGAATATATAGCACAATTAAAAAAAAATTGAAAGACTAAAATTGGCACGTTACTGTATATACAAACAAGCTGGATTTCAAATCAACGTCCAGAGAGCTACGAGGCCCTTGGCCTCTTGTTTGTTTTTGTTTTAAACGACATAATCACAAATAAGCGCTTTCGCTCAATCACGGGAGCTCATCAGACTGTTTTGATATTTTGAAGATTAATATGACGTCATAATAAGTTTGACGCCATAACAACAATGACGTCATTAAACAAAGACCGATAACTTACAACTACATTGTACATACGATGGATGCATTTAAGGATTGATTGTCAATTTTGTTGCTTGCATGGACTGATGAAGGAAAGTGAACCTCGTGCAAATGAAGTGAGCAGTTCACTTCATTTGCACGAGGTTCACTTTCCTTCATCACTCCATGCAAGCAACAAAATTGACAATCAATTCTTATATTTACGTTAACCAAATTTAAAACTTCGCCACCAGATTGCAAAATTCGGTAGCAACAGTGTGACGTAAGTGCGTCACTTTGTAACATTGTTATACTTATCGTACATGTGTGCACAGTAGTGGAACAGCAGACAGTCAACGATTCTCGTCGCCAAGGCAGCACAAAATATAGTGCCATACACGTTTTGATTATTACGATGTTGATACACATAGATACGATATTTTCAACGTAAAACATTCATTTATAACAAATATTTATGATATTGTATAATAACAACTTAGCAATACCCATATAAATACGAATTTGAAGTGCAGTGTTGACAATATAGCATGTGTGTGATTTGGTAACTCGAGACACAGGGACTCGGTTAAAAAAATGATGTGATGCAGTAAATCCGTGCTGGGTGAGAAGCGGGTTGGTATTCCATGGCCACTTATCCTATAAATACACACATGACCTTGATCAAGATTGAAGTGCAGCGTGTTCAGCGTGTGGGTCTGTGGGACCATGATGATTGTAAAGATCATGACAAAAGTTTTGAATGGAAAATATTGTTCACGATTATCCCAATTCTAGGACAAACCTGATGGGAGCGTGACAGGGCGTCGTATACGCGCGTTCTAGAACTAAACAGACTTGATGGTGCTTCAGTACACGACCAAAAGGTTAATTATCAATGATGAACCCCTCCACAAATGTTTTAATATGGTAAATGTGTTAATGGATAGTCACAGACACATTAAATATCAGGTATTTCAATAATAAAAACACATTAAATATCAGGTATTTCAATAATAAAATCACATTAAATATCAGGTATTTCAATTATAAAAATATAACTGATTTAGATAAAATGACCTAGATGTTAATTGGTATATAATCAGGCTTTTTTTGTTTTGTAAATAAAAACATTGTGGAAAAGCTCAAATTAGACTGTTTAATTGGTTTTAAATAAATATAACTAGCAGTTTTTATCATGAAAATTATCAATACAACACTATTTTGATCATTTGAACAAAAACAAGCCTGGCATGGCATATATAAACAATATTCATTAATATTATTGTACCTGTTTCACAAGAAAAATTAGATAAGCTCTCTGAATTTTATAGTGCTATTTGTAGTAACAAAGCGTTGTGTGTAGTAACAAAGTGTTATATGTAGTAACAAAGTGTTATATGTAGTAACAAAGTGTTATATGTAGCAACAAAGTGTTATATGTAGTAACAAAACGCTGTATGTAGTAACAAAGCGTTGTATGTAGTAACAAAGCGCTGTATGTAGTAACAAAGCGTTATATGTAGTAACAAAGTGTTATATGTATAAACAAAGTGTTATATGTAGTAACAAAGTGTTATATGTAGCAACAAAGTGTTATATGTAGTAACAAAACGCTGTATGTAGTAACAAATCATTGTATGTAGTAACAAAGCGCTGTATGTAGTAACAAAGTGTTATATGTATTAACAAAGTGTTATATGTAGCAACAAAGCGGTGTATGTAGTAACAAAGTGTTATATTTAGTAACAAAGTGTTATATGTAGTAAAGTGTTATATGTAGCAACAAAGTGTTGTATGTAGTAACAAAGTGTGATATATAGCAACAAAGTGTTATATATAGTAACAAAGTGTTATATGTAGTAACAAAGTGTGATATGTAGTAACAAAGTGTCATATGTAGCAACAAAGTGTTATATGTAGTAACAAAGTGTGATATGTAGTAACAAAGTGTTATATGTAGCAACAAAGTGTTATATGTAGTAACAAAACGCTGTATGTAGTAACAAATCATTGTATGTAGTAACAAAGCGCTGTATGTAGTAACAAAGTGTTATATGTATTAACAAAGTGTAATATATAGTAACAAAGCATTATATGTAATAAAGTGTTATATGTAGTAAAGTGTTATATGTAGTAACAAAGTGTTATATGTAGTAACAAAGTGTTATATGTAGGAACAAAGTGTTATATGTAGTAACAAAACGCTGTATGTAGTAACAAATCGTTGTATGTAGTAATAAAGCGCTGTATGTAGTAACAAAGTGTTATATGCATTAACAAAGTGTTATATGTAGCAACAAAGTGTTATATGTAGTCACAAAGTGTTAGATGTAGTAACAAAGCGTTATATGTAGTAACAAAGTGGTATATGTAGTAACAAAGCGTTATATGTAGTAACAAAGTGTTATATGTAGTAACAAAGTGGTATATGTAGTAACGAAACGCTATATGTAGTAACAAAGCGGTGTATGTAGTAACAAAGTGTTATATGTAGTAACAAAGTGTTATATGTAGTAACAAAGTGTTATATGTAGCAACAAAGTGTTATATGTAGCAACAAAGCGTTATATGTAGTAACAAAGTGTTATATGTAGTAACAAAGTGTCATATATAGTAACAAAGTGTCATATATAGTAACAAAGTGTTATATGTAGTAACAAAGTGTGATATGTAGTAACAAAGTGTCATATGTAGCAACAAAGTGTTATATGTAGTAACAAAGTGTTATATGTAGTAACAAAGTGTTATATGTAGCAGCAAAGCGTTATATGTAGTAACAAAGTGTTATATGTAGCAACAAAGCGTTATATGTATTAACAAAGTGTTATATGTAGCAACAAAGTGTTATATGTAGTAACAAAGTGTTATATGTAGCAACAAAGTGTTATATGTAGTAACAAAGCACTATATGTAGTAACAAAGCTATATATGTAGTAACAAAGCGCTGTATGTAGTAACAAAGTGTTACATGTATTAACAAAGTGTTATATGTAGCAACAAAGCGTTATATGTAGTAACAAAGTGTTATATGTAGTAACAAAGTGTTATGTGTAGTAACAAAGCGCTATATGTAGTAACAAAGCGTTATATGTAGTAACAAAGTGCTATATATAGTAACAAAGTGCTATATGTAGTAGAAAAGTGTTATATGTAGTAACGAAGTGTTATATATAGTAACAAAGTGTTATATGTAGTAACAAAGTGTTATATATAGTAACAAAGTGTTATATGTAGCAACAAAGTGTTATATATAGTAACAAAGCACTATATGTAGTAACAAAGCGTTGTGTGTAGTAACAAAGCTTTATATGTAGTAACAAAGCGCTGTATGTAGTAACAAAACGTTATATGTAGCAACAAAGTGTTATTTCTAGTAACAAAGTGTTATATGTAGTAACAAAACGTTATATGTAGTAACAAAGCGTTATATGTAGTAACAAAGTGTTATATGTAGCAACAAAGCGCTATATGTAGTAACAAAGCGTTATATGTAGTAACAAAGCGTTATATGTAGTAACAAAGCACTATATGTAGCAACAAAGCGTTATATGTAACAAAGTGTTATGTGTAGTAACAAAGCGCTATATGTAGTAACAAAGCGTTATATGTAGTAACAAAGTGTTATATGTAGTAACAAAGTGTTAGATGTAGTAACAAAGTGTTATATGTAGTAACAAAGCACTATATGTAGTAACAAAGCGTTGTATGTAGTAACAAATCTCTGTATGTAGTAACAAAGTGTTATATGTATTAACAAAGCGCTATATGTAGTAACAAAGCGTTATATGTAGTAACAAAGTGTTATATGTAGTAACAAAGTGCTATATGTAGTAACAAAGCGTTATTTGTAGTAACAAAGCGTTGTGTGTAGTAACAAAGTGTTATATGTAGTAACAAAGCGTTATATGTAGCAAAAAAGTGTTATATGTAGCAACAAAGTGTTATATGTAGTAACAAAGTGTTATATGTAGCAACAAAGTGTTATATGTAGTAACAAAGTGTTATATGTAGCAACAAAGTGTTATATGTAGTAACAAAGCACTATATGTAGTAACAAAGCGTTGTATGTAGTAACAAAGCGCTGTATGTATTAACAAAGTGTTATATGTATGACAGGTAGAAAAGGGACAGTTTGTTAGATCAGAAAAGTAAGAAGATAGTAATTAAAAAGATATTAAAACGAGATTGAGCTATTGGCAGAGCAGGCCACACACAGTGGTAGGAAGTCAAAGAGAATGAAGAGTATGGTATTGTCTGTGTGAAGGGTTGGTGGACAATGGTGTGTGGATGTAGGGCTCATTTAGACTAATCAGTTGATGGGTGTAATCTGGAACCTTCGACAGGGAAATGGTCATCAAAGACTTCAGTCCCAATAAGTTAAGTCCCGCCTCCTTAGGGTATATTTAACTAATAGAATTAGTGGATTTAGTAAATGTAGAATTAGTGACAGTAGTTTGTAGATAGATATGAGAGAGAAGGAAATGTGTAGAGAGAAGAAACGGAGAGCCAGAGAGAGAAAGGATAAAGTATAAGTCAAGTATAAGATGTAACCTGAATGAATAAAGGAAGTGGAACTGGAGTACACTATCGTTGAGTTCTGATTCCCGAAGAGATAGGATCACCAGAATTATGTGGTGGTGATAAATTGGTGGAGAATCCGGGTACCAGAGCGAAAACAACTATGCCCTGGTAGCATTCAAGAAAAAGAAAATGGCAGCAAAAGACAGCATAAACAATTTGGAGAAATTTGATGGGCAAAGTTGTGCAAAAATCTGGCTCTCAAAATTTGAGAAAGTGTGCAAAATTAGGAAATGGAAGGATGAGGAGAAGGCGCTACAATTTTCCCTACTCCTTAAAGGCCAAGCTGAGAAGTGGCTGTACACGCTGCAGCCAGTTGTACATGAAGACTTGCAACAACTACTGGAGAAGTTTCAAGATAGGTTCTTCCCTAGTGAGCTGGACAGGCCAACTCGAGTGAAAGAGTTTCTGAACTCGAGTCAAGGTGGAATGGACATACAAGATTATGTAGAACAAGTGGTGGCCAAGGGCAACGAATTAGAGAGGACGGACAAAGAGGTGTTTGACGTGCTCATTAATGGACTTGACCAGAAAGTAAAAGGATTTGTACTGGGCAAGGAAGCTAAGACGATAGCAGACCTAGTTAAGTTTGGATCGATGGCCCAGTCAATTGGACATTCAGACCATAGTGATGTGTCAGGAACAATTCAAAGTCTTCAACAGGAACTCGCTTTGTTAAAAGAAGAATGTGAAACCAGTAGGAAAGAACTTGGTTTGTTGAAGGACAGCAGAGTGAATAGTGTTAGGCCAGATGACAGGAGAAATGGACAAGGAACAAGATATCCATGTGACCACTGTGGTAAGTACCAGCATGATGCACGCAAATGTTGGTTCCGAGATGCAGTGTGTTACCACTGTGGCAAAAAGGGTCATATTAAGGCTATCTGTAGATCTTTGAAAATGAAAAAGTCCAAGGAAAAGCAAAATCATAGTGAATAGGGGTACGCGCCTGTCTTTAAGGACGGGCACAATCATGGAAAGCTTTTTGACAGCAAGGAAAGTAGTAAAATAACTCAGGGGAACAGTAAGAAAGTAAGTTTAGATGTAAAGGATTATCAGATACATGTGAGACTAGGAAATAAGACATATGTAGCTTTGGTAGACACAGGAGCACAAGGGATCTCATGTATTGATAGAAAGGTATTTGAGGCAACCAATCTAGGAGAAAAGTTTAGAGTAGAGAATTCGGAATTGAAATGCCTGTATAGCGCTAATGGTAGTGACATAGGAATCACAGGAAAGGTGACACTCCCCATCTCAATAGGATATCTGGAATTGACACAAACATTTCAGGTGGTGGAGAGTCTAAGTTTCCCAGTCATATTAGGTACAGACTTTTTGGAAAAACATAAAGCAAAGATAGACTGTGGGAATAGAAGCTTGGAATGAGAAGGAGGTATTGCCATGGTTGCTTTTATACAGACGCAGATTAAAAACAGGACAAGCTTAGCCAGATTAGTTTGTAACATACAAGTAGCTCCTAGGTCAGTAGCATCTGTACCAGTGGAAATCAAAAGTAAGGAAAAAGGGCTCAAGTTGTTGGGGCCTGTCTCTAGCCTACCTTCTAAGCATAGAGTAATGGGGGCACGATGTGTGTCAGAAGTGAAAAACAACAAAACCATATACCAGGTACTGAACCCCACTTATTCAGTCGTTAGTCTAAAGGCCAGGCAACCTATTGCCCTGGTCACATCAATTACTGAGGATGATTTAGCAAATGAGGGTTCAGAGCAGCAGTCACTGCCAGGTGAGTGCATTGCCTCTATAGGTACTGATAAGAAGTTTTATACCAGGGAAAACATCAGCATAGCCAAGGATTTAGGAGTAAAGGTTAATTCAGAAGCACTGTCAGAAGAAGAAAATAACATTCTCTTAGCTTTTCTGGGTGAGAATAGGGATGTCTTTGCTAAGGACTTGTCAGAGTTAGGAACAACAAACTTGTATTTCCATGAAATAAACACAGGTGACACTAAGCCCATAAAACAACGGTTCTATAGAACATCACCAAAGACTAAGTCAGAGATAGAAAAGCAAACAAAGGAGATGTTAGAGAATAAAATCATTGAAGAAGCCAATACACCTTGGCAAAGTCCGGTGGTGCTAGTAAGGAAGGCGAATGGAGAGTATAGGTTTGCCGTTGACTATCGTAAGGTCAACCAAGTCACATCACCTATGAGCTTTCCGATACCTAGGTTTGAGGACATATCTGACACAATAGGTCAAGCTAATGCCAAATACTACTCTAGCTTAGATTTAAGATCAGGATTTTGGCAAATTCCAATAGCGGAGGATTCAAAAGCAAAAACAGGGTTTGTCACTCATCAAGGTGTTTATCAGTTTACTAAACTACCGTTTGGTCTTTCAAATTCACCGCCAGCATTTTCGATGGTTATGTCCGAGGTGTTGAGAGATCTGACTTACAAGTTTGCACTTGTCTATATAGATGACATACTGGTTTTCTCTTAAACTTTTGAAGATCACTTGGTCCATTTAGCTCAGGTATTCCAGAGGTTGCGTCAGGCCAATCTCAAACTAAAACCCTCAAAATGTAATTTTGCAGTTAGAGAGGTAAAGTACCTGGGTCACATTTTCACAAAGAATGGTATCAGTGTAGACCAAGAGAAAATTAAGGCAGTATCAGAATACCCCACTCCTAAGTCAGTGAATGATATCAGGGCATTCTTAGGGTTATGTAACTACTATCGTAGATTTGTTAAAGGATTTGCAGAGATTGTAGCACCTATGAATGAACTCCTGAAAAAGGATACAGCATTCCATTGGACAGAACTATGTCAACAATCATTTGACAAATTGAAACAGTGTTTGACTACTGCACCTATACTGGTTTACCCAGATTTCGATAGAGAATTTATCCTGTATGTTGATGCTTCAACAAAGGCAATAGGATACATGTTGGGCCAGCGAGATGCTGAAGGAAAAGAGAGAGCTGTGGCATATGGTGGTAGAGCTTTTAGAAAGGCAGAGAAAAACTGGGGCATAACAGATTTAGAGGGTCTAGCATTAGTAGAAGGTATTAGACATTTTCATGTGTATATCGCTACAAAGAAATTCACTGTGCTTACTGATCATATGGCTATAAAAGCGTTACAAAGTTCAAAACAGAAAGCAGGTAGGATTGCAAGGTGGGCAGTCCTGTTACAAGGATACAACTTTGTGATTGAGCACAAAGCAGGCCGTAAACATTCCAATGCAGATGGTTTGTCTAGACGTGATTACCCTGAGAGGTCCAACCCAGACCCAAATGACCCCGTACATGAGGTCATAGTAGCCCCTATATCAAGAGAGGTTGAATACACACTACACTGGTCTGATAGCATAGCAGGCAATGTTACTGTGTTAGGCACCAGAGGTGAAGGTCATGTTGAGTCAGAGCAGCAAAGCAGCCCTGGTAGTGACACCCCAGTGTTAGACAGGACTCCAGACAACCTTAGGGTCAATCAACTTAATGATCCTGATTTGGTTCACATCATTAGATATCTAGAAGATAGAGTTCTCCCTGATGACAGGAATTTAGCACATACAGTGGTTAGGGAGTCTAATGACTTTTTGATGGATAAGGGTGTCCAAAAAGTGAGAGAGTTATTAAGCAGTTGGTAATTCCTAAGTCATTGAGAAATGACATACTTCTTGCTTTTCATGACTCAATAACAGCAAGTCACCAAGGCATAGAGAGAAAATTCCATAGCATCAGATTAAAATACTATTGGCATAAAATGTTTCAAGACATACAGTATTACTGTAAATCTTGTGAAGTGTGTGCCAGGACAAAACGTGATGTACATCACAGAGATGCACCTTTAAAACCTCTTCCTATTGAAGATGTGTTTGGTCGGATTCATATGGACATTCTTGGTCCTTTACCAAAGACCACACAAGGTCATAGGTACATTCTTCTCATTGTAGATTCCTTCTCAAAGTTTCAGGGATTTAACCTAGAGGGTTAAGAATTATTAACAGATAATGAAATGATAAATAGGTTATCATTCAAGACATGTTAAAGAGGTAAACGATAAAGAGTCTATAGACAAAAACTGAAAAAGGGGAATTTACTACAGTTATTGTTTCATGGGCAGTTGAAGTCTTGGGTTGAGTATTTAAGGATGGTAGGATATATAAGAACTACCGAGTACTTAAATAGAAGCTAACCAGTTGGATATGTATAATTGACACAGACTGGCTTGTAATCCATTTTTCATTAGGTGATAATCAAGAGCCTCAATAATCAGAGGACGTCAGGTGAAATGACTGAAAATTTTTTTTGATTTATCAATGAAAGCCTATTTTGCTTAATGTTTTACATGGAACCTACATTTGTATGTGCAGTGTGTTGGTATTTACAATGAAATAATTTTTGTCAAAGAACAAAAATGTGGACAGTATTTTTTTTTTATATGTAAATGTTATTTGATATGTGCTAATGTTATAATGGATTAGACATCAATATGGACATGAAACAAAAAAGTGATGGCATTACAATTCAAATCGGACAATCACAATATCCAGGAGATGGACAAAAAAAAAAAAAACAAAAAAAAAACAACCCCCCCCCCCCCCCCCCCCCCCCCAAAAAAAAACATTGACAATTTATTTTATATGAACAATGTATTTGTACAAAATATGAAATGGTAGTTACTGTATGTATAATTTGTTTTTGCTTAATAATGCAGTTGCATACAAATATCATGAAGGTTAGTATATGATATTTAGCTTTTGATTCAGGTAATGAATTTATTAATGTCATTCATATTAGGAACGTTATTAATGTAAAAGTTTGTGGAACAAACTTAAGGAGGAGGAGGCATATATGACAGGTAGAAAAGGGACAGTTTGTTAGATCAGAAAAGTAAGAAGATAGTAATTAAAAAGATATTAAAACGAGATTGAGCTATGGGCAGAGCAGGCCACACACAGTGGTAGGAAGTCAAAGAGAATGAAGAGTGTGGTATTGTCTGTGTGAAGGGTTGGTGGACAATGGTGTGTGGATGTAGGGCTCATTTAGACTAATCAGTTGATGGGTGTAATCTGGAACCTTCGACAGGGAAATGGTCATCGAAGACTTCAGTCCCAATAAGTCCCGCCTCCTTAGGGTATATTTAACCAATAGAATTAGTGGATTTAGTAAATGTAGAATTAGTGACAGTAGTTTGTAGATATATATGAGAGAGAAGGAAATGTGTAGAGAGAAGAAACGGAGAGCCAGAGAGAGAAAGGATAAAGTATAAGTCAAGTATAAGATGTAACCTGAATGAATAAAGGAAGTGGAACTGGAGTACACTATCGTTGAGTTCTGATTCCCGAAGAGATAGGATCACCAGAATTATGTGGTGGTGATATATGTATTAACGAAGCGTTATATGTAGTAACAAAGTGTTATATGTAGTAACAAAGTGTTATATGTAGCAACAAAGCACTATATGTAGTAACAAAACGTTGTATGTAGTAACAAATTGTTATATATAGTAACAAAGTGTTATATGTAGTAACAAAACACTATATATAGCAACAAAGTGTTATATGTAGTAACAAAGTGTTATATGTAGTAACAAAGTGTTATATGTATCAACAAAGCGTTATATGTAGTAACAAAACACTATATGTAGTAACAAAGTGTTATATGTAGTAACAAAACACTATATGTAGTAACAAAGTGTTATATGTAGTAACAAAACACTATATGTATAAAAAGGGAAATTCCTTGCTAAAAATCGTGCAGCTCCGCGATTTCTTTGAATCGTGGACAGAGAATCCTCTGGACAACCTATAGGATAAGACTCCAGGTCGGACTACATACCCAAAAGCTGACGACCTCTAGGATAAGACTCCTGGTCGGACTACATACCCAAAAGCTGACGACCTCTAGGATAAGACTCCAGGTCGGACTACATACCCAAAAGCTGACGACCTCTAGGCGACCTCTAGGATAAGACTAAAGGTCGGACTACATACCCAAAAGCTGACGACCTCTAGGATAATACTCCTGGTCGGACTACATACCCAAAAGCTGACGACCTCTAGGATAATACTCCTGGTCGGACTACATACCCAAAAGCTGACGACCTCTAGGATAAGACTAAAGGTCGGACTACATACCCAAAAGCTGACGACCTCTAGGATAAGACTAACGGTCGGACTACGTACCCAAAAGCTGACGACCTCTAGCCATTAGGTCCGAGACACTATGCCCATCCCTTATCATCTCTTGGACCTGTAACATACAGAAATCTTGTAACAGTTTCGTTTTTTTGTATCACAATGTATTTTATCGTATTTGTTCACTAACAAGATATGTTTTGAAACACATCAGTTTCTGCTCATTTGGACTTCTAATGATGTGTAAAGCGGCAAAGAAGTGCCCAAATCTGGTAACAAAAAAAAAAATATTCTAATTATTTGTTTTTCAACATCACTTCAAACTGCGCGTTAATGAAAATGTGTGGTCAAAATGAATCAGAAATATGCATAAATTTATGAAATAGTGCTTGCTTTTTGTTGCGGACATGCTCATTTCTCAGCCGCTTTATATATCATTCAATCGCTTTTATATTACAAAAACCGCAAGTGTATTACGATGTTCAGCGTGATCTGTCCCCAGGCAAGATATAACATAGCCCGAGTTTTCTCTGGCCCTGTCACCATGTCTGGTGTAGGAAATGGTGACAGGGCCAGAGGAAACTCGGGCTACATATAACAGAAACAAACTACATCGAGCCACTAACTTGAGTTTTATATGTCGTTTTTTCTGTGTACATTATCTTGTATTGTAACTTTTTAATTTTGTCTGTCGTAGACATAGCTCTATTAAGCTGATGTGTGTTGTTAAAACACACGACACAAACTAATATTCTTGTATCTTGTTTCACAGACAGAGAAACCGGCTCGTCTGAAAGTAAAAACATCGTGGAAAGGAAACCATAAATTATAACGCGGCTTCCGGAATGATGTAAACAATGTGCTATGAAACTGTTCCATCATTTTCGATGAATACACCTTTCAGCGAACAATAATTACATGGATACGGTGAGAAATAGCCGAGAAACATCATCGTATTGATTGTACCTGTGACGCAATCAGTGCAACGGCCTCAGGATGGTTGAGCCTCACCCCCCGGGCGAGACGTCTCTGGGACAGGCACCCAACCTGGGATACTAGAAGGCTTTCCCGTTCTCGAGGGGACAGCTTCATGTTGGTGTCAAGATCGAAATACAGGAGAATTTAACAACTGAAAAATAAAAATAAGAACATAGAGTATTGTGTCTTAGTCAAACATGTTTTCCAAATTTTGAGCTGCTTCCTCCAACAATGGTTGAAAGAAATGTTTACCAAAATCCGTTCTTAAGAAGGGGTTTTAATGAAGCTTTGGTAACATTGTATTCTAAAGTTATTTTGAACTTTGACCAATAATGCTGACATTCTAATGTGCGCTAATTATATGCTCAATGTAAGCACGCCGGTGACATTTGATCAGAGTATGTCAGTAAATACGACTTTAGACGTATCGTCTCTCAAATAGTGCTGTAATGATTCAAGATATGGTAATTTTACGCTGTGATATTGCATGTCAGTTTACCTTTCAAATTGTAACTTTTGTAACATCAGATTCATTTACGCATGCATGAGTTTTCAATTGCTTCTAATTAATTCACCAACTTTATTTTCAGACAGTCAATGTAGCTTTACATAAGGAACTGAATTGTTTGATATGCACTGGATCTTTTATTTGCAAACGTATTTACGAAAAAAATACAACACAGGTCAATATTTTATCATTTGCATGTCAATATTTTTAAACACTCTGACAAACAATAAACATTCGGCAGATATTCTGAAGGTATTTACACGATAAGTCGTGTAGTGTCAGGACTTCTAATAATAGGAACGGTACCAGGGAGGAAGTCCATTCCGTCCAATAAAGTATCCAAATGGCCAACCCGAAGAATGTTAGTATCTTGAAGTCAATGATGTCATGAAAAACTTTGAAATATCCACAGTACATGTATTTAAAGTAACGTAGTACTTATATAGATTTTTAACTGTTGGAACTTAATTCTTACTCCGAGTTCAGTAGGGTCGTCGAGTTATCAGAGCGCGAGATATCAAAGTTTTATTGTAGGTGTAAGCTATTTGCTGTCAATAAAATGAATGAAGTGTTGAGACAACACACTCCATGGTAGTAAATACTCAAACGTTAGGCAGTGATATCACAAACTAGAGAAAGAAAAATAGCTACGCATCCTTGAATTACACTGTATATATTCCGTCGACTATCTCCAAGACGTATATCTTAAAATGTTTCTCCGAATGATACGCTCATAGAACATTGAAATAAAATGTTATCAAAGCGGTTGTTAAATAGTTTTGGTTTGAGTGACACATATGTTTATGTTTAGTATCAATATGCGAAATGAAATAAAGAGGACGCGTTTAATCATTTTTCAGTTAAATAAAATGAAACACGAACTATAATATATATTGAAGTTTAAATCCACAGTACAGAGACACTGTTCTCGTGGTCAATAGTTTGTTAGAGTACATAAGGAAATACTAACAGTCTAGTCAGTACACAAACAGTACAACACTATTGACTTAGACGGTAGCACATCTCTTTATGAAGACTTCCTTCACCTTGACACTATTCTGTCTGTAATCGTATTTACACAGTTGTTATGATTAATCATCTACATAACTAAAGACAAACTTCGAGGCCGAGTAAACTGTTGTAAGCTGAAGGTGCTTTAAGCTATTAAATAAGGGCTGTATCCAGGTCAGTGATTGTAATTCGGCCGCAGTATTTACACAGCTGAGGGACACTACGCGGACATCACTGAAAAGGAGGCTTATCTGGTCAAGTTAAATTTTACACTCGGCGCACATAAATGTAAATAGATGAGGTCACTACACACAAGTAAGTAATCGGATTATAATAGAATTGGAGATGGAGTATACTGCATTGGTGGCTCTAACGTGTATTTACTAAACCAGGTAACGGCAATTTTTTATTTAATTTGTATCTGTCTATAAACCAGGGAATTGGGCACAAGTTATCCAACTTATACTAACCCCTTTTCTTATGAGTTTTACAACATACAGTTTTAAAGATGGCATATATTTACATATTTTTGAGATTTTTTTTCGCGTGAACCAATCAAATTATTGAACGAGTTTTAAAAAGATAATATGATATAAACAAATGTAAGATTTTATTCATGACATAAAATGATGTATGTGATTGGAAATAAAGGAACTTGCATTCGATATGGTCAAGCACGTATACAATTTAAATGCACACTTACCCGAGTCGGTAGCGCTCGATCAAATTCAGTAGACACTGTTGGGAGTGACATATGTAAGCTACCGTGAATTCGGTGTCAACCAAAATTCCTCCCCTCAGAAAGAGTCCGACCACATGACAATAGGAGTTCGTTCAGCTGTTCACTCACCAGATATGGGGATTTTCTCCGATTCACTAAGTTAGAGACTTGAAAATTATTTATTCGATCCAAATATTCTACATAAGAAAACAATCTTTCTTCCCTTTACAATGTTAGATTGTGTCGGTATTTCTCGACCAATGAAGCTTGATAGCTTCTATATCAGTAACTAACACGCGCACAATGGTAAAATCAAAACTTATCATCGAATCAAGAGTTAAATGGTAGAACTATTCAGCATTAGCTTTATTATGAGTGTTTTAAACCGACCGTGACATATCATATATGCACAACTTCATAATTAAATGATAAATAAAAAAAATAATACCGACAAACATTTTTAAAAATTCATCATTGAATCGGAGGTTGCTGAATCAACACGTAATTATTGGATATGTGTTTTGTGTGTACGACCATAAATGTTTTGTCTGTATATATTATTACAATACGCTATCGATTTAACATAATCCCGGTGTACGCTGAGGAAAGGGAGTACCCTTGATCATTGGGAATCTGACGCCGGGCTATTTTACATGGGTAAAATTTAACTCTGCACATTAGGTTCTGCGCTACTGTTGATCGACGCACGAGCACGGGTAAGATACATGATTTCTGTACTTTATACACATGTTTAAAACGTGTGTAAAACGTGTGCAAAAAATTGCACGATTTAACAGCTTTTAACATATTTGTATATGAATGTGTTAGAGTGTGTGAGCATGCATATGGCTATCTACAAGTACAAGACGTGTAGGTCGCTTTAAACCACCAACTTGTGTATAATACACAAAAATATGTATTATATGTACGCCAGTTGGAGCATGGATTTTTACTAAAAATAACTAAAACCGCTTTAACAGGAAATTTTGCAGTGCATTATTCTATGGCCCATTAATTTACGGCAAGGTAAGTTATATTTCAATAAAAGATGTATACTGACAAGGTTGCGCCGTATTATACATAAGTACACTGCACATGTTGTTCAAGGACACTAACTCGATAGACAGTGTATGCTACCTGGCTTATGCGGATATATGATATCATCTAAAATGAATGTTTCAAAGATAAATATAGAATAGTTAGTGATGACAATAACAATAAAACTGATAACAGATTATAAAGACATCTCAATGGGTTTTACTATTTATTCCAACGCAATTTTGACCCGTTGTTTCTGAATATTAATATCACGAAATATTAACCTCCACGTGATCATATTTTAGCCATTGCGAAATGGGAAAAATGAATTAGATTTTATATTTTAGCATTATCACTCTAAGACATTTAAATGATACCAGTTACTGAATAAGTGATGTTACGCATTAAAAACATTTCACTCAATTTTTAGCCCACCATCATCAGATGCTGGGTTATTCAAATAGCCCTGCGTCCGCGGTCCGTCCGTCCGTCCGTAAACAATTCTTGTTATCGCTACTTCTCACAAAGAGGGAAGGTACCTGTGAAATTTCATATGTAGGTTCCCCTTGGTCCTTAGTTATGCATATTGCATTTTGGGGCCAGTCGAAAAACAACATGGCCGACAGGCAGCCATCTTGGATTTTGACAATTTAACTTGGGACGGTTTTTGTTATCGCTATTTCTCAGAAAGAACTGAAAGGATCTTTCTCAAATTTCATACGTAGGTTCCCCTTGGTCAATAGTTATGCATATTTCATTTTGGAGCCAGTCGGAAAACAACATGGCCGCCAGGCAGCCATCTTGGATTATGACAATTGAAGTGTGTTATCGCTATTTCTCAGAAAGTACTGAAGGGATCTTTCTCAAATTTCATATGTAGGTTCCTCTTCGTCACTGGTAACTGTAGGTTATGCATATTTCATTTTGGGGCCAGTCGGAAAGCAACATGGCCGACAGGTATCTATCATGGATTTTGACAATTGAAGTTTGTTATCGCTATTTTACAGAAGGTTCTGAAGGGATCTTTCTCATATTTTATATGTAGGTTCCCCTTGTTCCCTCGTATTGTATTTTTGTACCAATCTGAAATCAACATGACCAACAGACGCCCCTTATCGCTAAATCTCAAATTTCAAATATTGGTTCCCCTTGTTTGAAAAGTACTGGAGGGATGTTTCTCATTTTACACAGATTAGTAAGAGGAAGGGGAAAATAGAGAAAAGATCAATCTGACATGTAACTTATCAAGAGTATTCAATGGTGGGCGCCAAGATCCCTCTGGGATCTCTTGTTAAATATGCTATATCAATAAATCAATAACTGATATCACTTAGTCATGTCGGATATCATTAACGAGAATAGATAGTAAAACAGTGGATATCACTTAGTCATGACGTGATATCTTTTTTAACGAGAATAGATGGTAAAACAGCGGATATCACTTAGTCATGACGTGATATCATTAACGAGAATAGATAGTAAAACAGCGGATATCACTTAGTCATGACGTGATATCATTAACGAGAATAGATTGTAAAACAGCGGATATCACTTAGTCATGACGTGATATCATTAACGAGAATAGATAGTAAAACAGCGGATATCACTTAGTCATGACGTGATATCATTAACGAGAATATAGTAAGACAGCGCCCCATATATCTCATGTATTACTACAATAAAATATAACGAATTTGATATATATTTTATTGAAGTATTAAGGGTATCTTTACATAAAAAATATACCGCCAACATATAGAACGATATTCCGCTAACTCGGTAATAATCATATAAAACTAACCACCTTAAAATGTATAGAGATTTCTTTAAAACGAAGCCAGAGGCATTTACACCTGAAAAGTGTGAAGATGTGAAGGTAATGAAAATTATCTTTTTAGATATCTTTAAAACACAACTTTTGTTTTCTATGGTTTTTTTTTATGTTTTTCTCTTTCAAAACTAAAATGTTTGTGATATCGCTAAATGTTATAAACGTGTCTTAAATGATACATCGCTAAAAGATGGTTATATCTCGACTGTTTTTATATTGTTTCTGAAGTTGTATATTCAATGTGACATTGCATGCTTTCCATTTGAAAAGATTTTCTCGGGATTTATTTTTTTTTCTCTATATTTATGTCCTCAGGGACTTGACAAACATTCCCAATCTACCTTCTTTATGTACATGTGTGTACTTTATGTATCAAATATATTTATTGGGCGTTAGTTTGCAATTTGCGCTAAATCCCGGTGTAAAGGCCAAGAACTCGCAGATAATACAATAACAGGGGAGTTAATTATGTGTCTATATTTGTACAGAGAATGGAAACTGACACAACAGCTGATAATTGTAACTTTATTAAAGGTAAGTAATTCGTCAAAAAGAATAACGTACACGGGATTTTAATAGGGATTTTAAATCTGGATATTTATATGCATAGTATACTCCGTCATGTAAAAATGACGTACAAAAATGTACATCATCCATCTTTTTATGTGTATGGCCACCGATGACTAAAACATATCATCTAGTGATTAACTGTGACTGTCTTCAGACGATGTTCCAATATCAACCAGATACATGATTTATAAAAATAGCAATCTATAAAATACCATCGAGCGCGCAAGAGTTGCGTTCTTCTTCTTCTTCTTCTTCTATTGATCAATATTGCACATACTGTAGCATTCTGTTTTTTGTTTTTGCTGGGAAAGTCGGATCAATAGTTTCCGGAACTGAGATAAATAGTGGGCACAGTCATGGCAACGAACATGGTCACACCCACGAAATCATGGACGGGCCTGGCAAGTACACGGACCGAGACGTGCCTCTCACGCGGACTGATTGGAATGAGGTCAGTATGTACAGGGTCTTGAAAGTCGGTTGGTTTCTCAATTACTTGAGCATAGAACGTGACCCAGTTCACCGCGTATGAATATATTTTATATGTTAATAGTGGCGGACTTCTTTTCACCAACCATGTGTCAATTCTGGTAATGAATATCACGGATCTGGCTCAGGAAAATGTGTTTTTGGGAAAGCTTTTGTGTGAAGACAGACTGCTGGCTCTAGGTTTTTGTGTATCAAGGTGACTTATCTAAGATTTCACAAAAAACACACGGATGAATAACACCTTAAAATAAGAGTTTAATGTTGGAAACAGTATACCGAATAAGGAATAGAAAACTGCTGTTGTCCTTTTATGTCTCGTTAATAATGCCAAGGGTTAAAAAAAAAGTTGAAATCTAGAATGGTCACAGGGTAACTGAAAACGGGCCTTACCAAATGTTTATGCTATACAATTGTGATACATTCTGGATTCTACGTCATGTTTCTAATAAGCATTCATCTAGCGTTACCGAGTACATACAGTAGATGGAACGATTTTTTTTTGCTGTGTCATATTGCATGTTCACTGTGTGCGAACTCAACTGTACGGCTACCGGATGTTGCGATAGCCGAAGCGAGGCGGAAAGGTAAGCGGAGAGAGCGAGATAAGTTTCAAAGCTGAAATTAGGTAGTTATATTATGTATTTTACATACCCCAGCGTTACGGTGTCTCCTGAATAAACTCATGATATTATGTAGATTTATAAATTAAAAATACACATAGGAAATGATACTTTTATATCAAAACTCGGCGTGAAATCAGCTGTCGATATGACTGTCGTATCAAATTAGCACATTTTACAGATAAACACGGATAATAAATAACTTTCTGACTGTTTGAGTAGAAACATATACGTCTCCTAAAATGAAAATGACATTCAGCATGATTCTGTCTTGACTACGTTTTGCAAAATATCGAAGTAAAGTTAGCATCGACTGTACGGGTTGTAACACAAACAAATCTAGGATTGTGTACGGCTTATAGCGATGTGATTGAACGGTGTGTTGTGATTTATGTAAGCACCAATATGTTTGCCTGGTAGTGTACGTACAGCGTACAAAATTCAATACAACCGCGTGTCAAGAAAATGTCTGGTAGTTTCTTTGGAGGTAAACTTTCCTGACCGTACAATCTCTAGAGCAAGGCAAAAATGTCCCGAAACAGTTCATGGTCGAATTTTGCTAGGAATGTCGTTGTGCTTTCCGTGTTGTAGCATAGAAATAGTAAACGAACAGAATTTGAACGACGTAATACCATGGTAATGAATAAACAACTGGTGTTTTGGATAGTTGATCTGGAAAGGGACATTTCATTTCAATAGCATACGTTTTTCCCCGTGTGGTCTTTTAATTTCATCTGTCTGTCTGGCACTGTCATCTTGACTCACAACAGCAAAGGGAGCATCTTTATATTGAATTATATCACATCCTTCTTCTACATAGGACAACGACGGAAAGAAGACGGGTAAAACCTTTGATACCAGTGTTGCAATGGCATTGATTTCATTTGACGTTCCATACTCCATCCTTTACATTGTCTCCGGGGGCCGGTTTTTCTTTTGAGTTGAAACATTTTCATAACGTTCTTTCATCTTTTTTAAACCGTAGAATCCAAGTGCTGTTTGGTCAGTACTTACTGTCACTTTGGCGTTCTTTCGCGTCTCTTACCAGGCATCTGTTCATTGCTTAATGAAGGACGAGTTTATGAGATCTCCGCTTCTTATTCCATTAGGTCCTGTCAAGAAAATGTAGTTCTCTTGTGATGGCAAATTGCAATTTTGCCCACGTTGATACACGTGTTTCATGTCGTTGCATTCAGCGACTATACTCCCAAGTAAGTCAAACGCATTCATAGTCCTACTGATGGTCATATTCAATCTGTAAACATGGGTTTTGATGGCACTGATGGCATATGTATACTTTTCTTTCAACAGTGGTGTTGCGCATGCCGTTTGTAACTTTGTCAACGTGACAATCTTCCTTTGCCTTACAGTCCGCAGTTTGCAAACACGCTTGCTGAACATTTGCAATATGTCCTTACCAATCTTGCGAACTTGCTCCTTCTGTGCTGAAAACTGTTCGAAAAGGTATGTCACACCCCTTGCATCAAGTGATTCCAATAAATTTGTAAATGTTTCAGTTAGCATAGTTCATCTTTCCGTTGTGAAAATGTAGGCTCTGTTTCATAGCCCCATATATTTACACCACCTTCTTTCTGATCCATTGCACCTGTGTTGATTTGTTTACCGTCGATACAGAATTTGAATGTATTGTAATGCTCCACGTTGTCCAGTTTTGCCATTTCTATCATCTCGTGCAATGTTCCTGGCTTTACATTTCTTAGCTTTTGTGACAGCTCAATATCCTCTAAACATCAATGATGTGGAACAGCAAAATTTATTTTCGCATCCTGTGAACTGGTTTCTTCCAACCTCCCATAATTCTCAGGAATTTCTCTTTGAACAGTTTCAATCCTGTTCTCCAAATATGTTTCACCACGGCGGAATAGCATGACTATTGTCATGGGAGCCATCATCACTTTCCTGTAATGTGATAGTACAGGTGTCACTATTTACTTTGATCTTTTCCCCCTGTCTTCCTACTACATCTGGTACACGTTTGGAATTTTTGGTCGGAACTATAATTCCTTTTGGTGAGTGTTTTGCAGTTTTGAAATTAAGCATTTCATGTCCATGTAAAGTTTGACTGTGCTTAATTACGTCTTCAAACAGCAAACATTTGAAATCACAATAATAGCAACGGTACTCCATCGTGATCTGAAACGGTAGACAAGAAATCTCATTAGAAACATTTTTTAATATCGAATAAATTACATAAAACTCGTGGACATTGAGAGTGTGGCTCAGACTACTTATAATGCATCGATAACCATCACAATTACCCGTACGATTTATTTTTCATAAATCGCTACAACCCTTACAGTAGTTTCATAACAACCCGTACATATTCCCACATTCAACTCCGTGTATTTTTTCTCGTAAAATGTAAGTTTGCATAATATTACATCGTGTAGGAATGGTGATATAGAATAATCGGAGTACAAACTTTCGTTTCAGAACTAAGATAGAATAAATAACACATAGCGAGAGGATATCAATGAAAATAATAACATCTTTCGGATGAAATTTTCGATGAGGAGCAAGTGATTTTTAATCCTTGCGATAGTTTGGTTATAGTTAACAGACATGTTGATAGTCTCAGGGCATGATTGATATCTTAACATGTACTACAACTTATTCTTTGTATCATTTCACTCTTTATCGGTACATAATTGTTATTTTCTTCTCACCTCTGCAATAAGCAGCCATTTTCAACCGCTTCAGCAATCGCAGCATCCGGTAACCGTACAGTTGAGTTCGCACACAGTGATGTTGTATGACGCGAAGTATGTCGTCTTTTAAGGTAGTATTTTGATCCAACTGAATACTTGTCATAATAGGAGGTGACTGGAAGTGGGCCACTGAAAATTGGGGAGTTCCCTCTGTGTCTTATGGAGAGACCTAAATGTATCTGCGGCCCCCATCGCCACACTTCGAATCGTTATCATCTTTCTCTCCAGTCCTTCTGCTTTTCACGTCTGTGATTTGCTTTCTTTGGTGTCTCCTTGACATCCATCCTTATATGGCCATGGTTGATGGTGTCTCCTTGACATTCGCCCTCATATGAACATGGCTAATGTGGTCTCCTTGACATCCGCCCTCATATGACATTGCCTGTTGGTGCCTGCTTGACACTCGTCCTCATATGACCTTGACTGTTGGTGTCTCCTTGACACCCGTCCTCATATGACCTTGGCTATTTGTGTCTCCTTGACATCCGTCCTCATATGCTCTTGGCTGGTGGTGTCTCAATGATACACTGTATATCCTCATATGACCTTGGCTGTTGGTGTCTCTTTGACACCTGTCCTCATATGACATTGGCTATTGTTGTTTCTCCGATATGTCCGCATATGACCTTAGATGTTGGTGTCTCCTTGACACACGTCCTCACATGACCTTGGCTGTTGGTGTCTCCTTGACATCCGTCCTCATATGACCTGGGCTGTTGGTGTCTCCTTGACATCCGTCCTCATGTGACCTTGGCTATTTGTGTCTCCTTGACATCCGTCCCCATATGCTCTTGGCTGGTAGTGTCTCAATGATATATCCTCATATGACCTTGGCTGTTGGTGTCTCCTTGACATCCGTCCTCATATGACCTTGACTGCTGATGTCTCCTTGACACCCGTCCGCATATGATCTTGGCTGTTGGTGTCTCCATGATATATCCTCATATGACATCTGCTTTTGGTGTCTCCTTGACAACCGTCCTCATATGACCTAGTTGTTGGTGTATCCTTAACACTGCCCTGCAAGTAGGGCGTAAGAGTTGTACCTGCTGTCCCCATTGCATGATCGTAAGAGGCGACTAAAGAGGTATGGTCGTTTTCCACTTATCCTGACCTAGGCCACGTACAGCGATAGTCTGGGCTAAAAATACAGGTAAAACATATCATGTGACCACAGTGATTCCCACAGTACCAAAATAGATCGTCATGGTCCATTGACGCGCTGTGTGTTGTGAACGGATAACATGTATGAAGTCAATCAATACCATATGAAATAAAGTTAAATTGACATGTTAAATATGAATTTTACACTACTCATCCATGTATGGCTGTTGTCGACGCTGCTGTTCATTTATATTCTACTTTGAATGATACGGAGTAAATCGGTTATGATTTCACTCTTATTTGTTCCAAGTGAATTTTTTTTTATCTCAACATTTCTATCTTTATACTACAAATTAAAAAATGTAGGTATTTTATATCAGATGTGGATTTATTGTTGAAAAAATATCTTTCAAATACGATCAAAAAAGTTAAATGGTATTATTTTTAGAAACATAACAAAATATGAAAATGATACATCTTGGTGATTCGAACTCCGAACCTTCGGGTTGCTAAGCAATGGTTGTACCACATGAGCTATGAGGACTTACGACAATATGGAGTTTATGTTATCAGTTATAGTCAGTCATATTAATGATTAAAATATGTTATCAACTACGTTTTTTTTTCAATTTTCTTGTTTAAAGGACGTTGTGCCACGTGAAAAAAACCTATATGTTACCGATAGGCTGAAATCCTCAAGTTACATTATACTGTTCCTTGTCCATTGATGTTATAATTCACGGGTAAAAGTTAAATAACGCAGTCGCTACGTGATCCCGTACAATTACAACGTATGTCAGCCAGTATATTATATAAGACAATAGTGAGATACGCACTAGGAATACTAAAAACCACGTGTCATTCACTCCAACATCTACGTGAGTGATACCGACTGTTTACACCTGATACAGCTATACTGCAAAGGAGGATGAGGTATGTAGGGAATTTAGATTTTATGTATACATACATGATGTATCTCCCAAAGGGCGTTAATGTATGTAACGAAAACAATGACAAACCATACTTTAAGGACGGTCGAGTAATTATAATCATCTTCATTACAAAACAAAACAAATATTCGGATATTAGGCATACAGTGCATCAAGGTAATCTGAAAACCAAATCTATAATATCGGTAATATTTTAAAAGCCTATAAATTCCTACTATGGTTCTACTTAACAGAAGTAGTTTGATCATCAAATGTCAGTATGCATCTTGGCTAACCATACCTGCATACCACAGGAACATTCATTTGACTGGATTTGACTTTAAATACGTATTAAAGCTGGTTTTCTTTTGCATTGAAATGCAACTGGCGAGTGTGAATAACATTGTCTTGCCCAAGAACATAGCAACGACAGCACAGACCATTCGGTTTCTCGGCTTCAAGAGAAGTTGGTTTAGTCCATTCTAAGACGTCTGTTACGTCGGTGTGTGCAGAGTGTGGCTGGTACAATGTTCTTTGTGTACGTTAGAAATGGGTTCTAGTTTTTGAATGTTAGATGTAGTTCGACAGTAAAGACATGTTGGTATGTAGGATGTTGGTCTAGGTCCTGCTGAGACGTCCAATATGACGGTAGGATGAAGAGTCTGGCATGTACTTGATATAAATAAGAAAGGGATGCTCGCTCTAGAATAAACACCTGGTATTCAGAAGATGGCAGCCTGCTTGTTTTAAAATGTCCTTTTGATACACACTGTGAAGGTAATGATATTTGTTTGCGAGAAAAGGTGCTATTCGCATGATGCACGGATTCAGTTCGCGAAAATGTATGATTTCCGTTGTAAGTTTTGATTTTTTATGTATGTGAAGAACGTAACATAAAATCTTCCTCAACAGAAACTTGTCTCAATGATAGCCAACTAGCACGTATTTTCTTCAGAGAGCCTTCACTGTTGGAATAGGAGGTCCCGTGGGGTCAGGAAAAACAGCCCTAGTTCTGGGCCTTTGTAAACACCTGAGAGAAGCGCACAACATTTGCGTAGTTACCAACGACATTTTTACCAGGTATGTTTATCTTAAAGCATGTCATACTTAAGACATTTTACCAGGTATGTTTATCTTAAAGCTTTTCATACTTAAGACATTTTACCAGGTATGTTTATCTTAAAGCTTTTCATACTTAAGACATTTTACCAGGTATGTTTATCTTAAAGCATGTCATACTTAAGACATTTTACCACGTATGTTTATCTTAAAGCTTTTCATACTTAAGACATTTTACCAGGTATGTTTATCTTAAAGCTTTTCATACTTAAGACATTTTTACCACGTATGTTTATCTTAAAGCTTTTCATACTTAAGACATTTTACCAGGTATGTTTATCTTAAAGCATGTCATACTTAAGACATTTTACCAGGTATGTTTATCTTAAAGCTTTTCATACTTAAGACATTTTACCAGGTATGTTTATCTTAAAGCTTTTCATACTTAAGACATTTTACCAGGTATGTTTATCTTAAAGCTTTTCATACTTAAGACATTTTACCACGTATGTTTATCTTAAAGCATGTCATACTTAAGACATTTTACCAGGTATGTTTATCTTAAAGAATGTCATACTTAAGACATTTTACCAGGTATGTTTATCTTAAAGCATGTCATACTTAAGACATTTTACCAGGTATGTTTATTTTAAAGTTTTTCATACTTAAGACATTTTACCAGGTATGTTTATCTTAAAGCTTTTCATACTTAAGACATTTTACCAGGTATGTTTATCTTAAAGCTTTTCATACTTAAGACATTTTTACCACGTATGTTTATCTTAAAGCTTTTCATACTTAAGACATTTTACCAGGTATGTTTATCTTAAAGCTTTTCATACTTAAGACATTTTTCCAGGTATGTTTATCTTAAAGCTTTTCATACTTAAGACATTTTACCAGGTATGTTTATCTTAAAGCTTTTCATACTTAAGACATTTTACCACGTATGTTTATCTTAAAGCATGTCATACTTAAGACATTTTACCACGTATGTTTATCTTAAAGCATGTCATACTTAAGACATTTTACCAGGTATGTTTATCTTAAAGCATGTCATACTTAAGACATTTTACCAGGTATGTTTATCTTAAAGCTTTTCATACTTAAGACATTTTACCACGTATGTTTATCTTAAAGCTTTTCATACTTAAGACATTTTACCAGGTATGTTTATCTTAAAGCTTTTCATACTTAAGACATTTTTACCACGTATGTTTATCTTAAAGCTTTTCATACTTAAGACATTTTACCAGGTATGTTTATCTTAAAGCATGTCATACTTAAGACATTTTACCAGGTATGTTTATTTTAAAGTTTTTCATACTTAAGACATTTTACCAGGTATGTTTATCTTAAAGCTTTTCATACTTAAGACATTTTACCAGGTATGTTTATCTTAAAGCTTTTCATACTTAAGACATTTTACCACGTATGTTTATCTTAAAGCATGTCATACTTAAGACATTTTACCAGGTATGTTTATCTTAAAGCATGTCATATTTAAGACATTTTACCAGGTATGTTTATCTTAAAGCATGTCATACTTAAGACATTTTACCAGGTATGTTTATTTTAAAGTTTTTCATACTTAAGACATTTTACCAGGTATGTTTATCTTAAAGCTTTTCATACTGAAGACATTTTACCACGTATGTTTATCTTAAAGCTTTTCATACTTAAGACATTTTACCAGGTATGTTTATCTTAAAGCTTTTCATACTTAAGACATTTTACCACGTATGTTTATCTTAAAGCTTTTTATACTTAAGACATTTTACCACGTATGTTTATCTTAAAGCTTTTCATACTTAAGACATTTTACCAGGTATGTTTATCTTAAAGCTTTTCATACTTAAGACATTTTTACCAGGTATGTTTATCTTAAAGCATGTCATACTTAAGACATTTTACCAGTTATGTTGATCTTAAAGCTTTTCATACTTAAGACATTTTACCAGGTATGTTTATCTTAAAGCTTTTCATACTTAAGACATTTTACCAGGTATGTTTATCTTAAAGCTTTTCATACTTAAGACATTTTACCAGGTATGTTTATCTTAAAGCATGTCATACTTAAGACATTTTTACCACGTATGTTTATCTTAAAGCATGTCATACTTAAGACATTTTACCAGGTTTGTTTATCTTAAAGCTTTTCATACTTAAGACATTTTACCAGGTATGTTTATCTTAAAGTTTTTCATACTTAAGACATTTTACCAGGTATGTTTATCTTAAAGCTTTTCATACTTAAGACATTTTACCACGTATGTTTATCTTAAAGCTTTTCATACTTAAGACATTTTACCAGTTATGTTGATCTTAAAGCTTTTCATACTTAAGACATTTTACCAGGTATGTTTATCTTAAAGCTTTTCATACTTAAGACATTTTTACCAGGTATGTTTATCTTAAAGCTTTTCATACTTAAGACATTTTTACCAGGTATGTTTATCTTAAAGCATGTCATACTTAAGACATTTTACCAGGTATGTTGATCTTAAAGCTTTTCATACTTAAGACATTTGACCAGGTATGTTTATCTTAAAGCATGTTATACGTAGGCAATTTTTACCAGGTATGTTTATCTTAAAGCTTTTCATACTTAAGACATTTTTACCAGGTATGTTTATCTTAAAGCTTTTCATACTTAAGACATTTTTACCAGGTATGTTTATCTTAAAGCTTTTCATACTTAGGCCATTTTACCAGGTATTTTGATCTTAAAGCATGTCATACTTAGGCCATTTTACCAGGTATTTTGATCTTAAAGCATGTTATACTTACGACATTTTTACCGGGTATATTGATCTTAAAGCATGTCATACTTACGACATTTTTACCGGGTATATTGATCTTAAAGCATGTCATACTTAGGCCATTTTACCAGGTATGTTGATCTTAAAGCATGTCATACTTACGACATTTTTACCAGGTATGTTTATCTTAAAGCATGTCATACTTAGGCCATTTTTACCACGTATGTTTATCTTAAAGCATGTTATACGTACGCAATTTTTACCGGGCATGTTTATCTTAAAGCTTTTCATACTTAAGACATTTTTACCAGGTATGTTTATCTTAAAGCATGTCATACTTAAGACATTTTACCAGGTATATTGATCTTAAAGCATGTCATACTTAGGCCATTTTACCAGGTATGTTGATCTTAAAGCTTTTCATACTTAAGACATTTGACCAGGTATGTTTATCTTAAAGCATGTCATACTTACGACATTTTACCAGGTATGTTTATCTTAAAGCTTTTCATACTTAAGACATTTGACCAGGTATGTTTATCTTAAAGCATGTCATATTTAGGCCCAATGGCTGTTGTTTTTAATATCGGAATTAAACAATATCGACATACAGTCGTAATGTTTTCATTTCTGAAAACCTTATTTTACATTACCAAGCTCACGTAAAACGAGGTGGCTAAATATCATATGATGGTTTCTCAGCTAAGATGACAAAAGTGATTTTGCGTGTCATTTGATTTTCGGTGTCCTCACAATATTAAGGTTCGCTGGATATCGATGACATGAACTTAATTTAACTGCAAAACTTGTAAATAAACCCTTAATCTTCTCGGTCCGAAAACTTCTGGCCACTTTCTGTAAACGACATTGTCATACAGTATGTGTTTCAATGAATACATGTCAAATGTATCAAAAGCAATGCTTTATGAAACAAAATGGTGAAATGAAATTGATAGCATAAGCTTCTTGCTTCAAATGTCCCTTTAGAATCGTGGAGAATTATGCATAAGTGTGAGGCTACCATAAGTCAGTCGGTGAAAGAGTTGACCTACCTATACATGTGTAGCGGTTACATAGGTGTCAATTGGAAAAGTTAGTCGCCTAGCCTCGTTGTCGTAAATCTGAAGAAAAAAACTGTTTTAAACACCCCTCTGTAAGTTTTTCGGCATAGCCGTATAATATTCTTTTGGCCCCGGATATGACGCGACAGGTGGCGTTACTGGTCAAGATGAAGTATGTGATTGGTCAATATTGCGGTAAATGCAAAATGCAGATATGCAGTTAAAAACGAAGCAAAGTTAAGATTGAATGCAAGCTGAATAAATGGATGTATCTTTTCAAATGACACATGGATAAAATTATATTCTCTGATTCAAATGCAGTCTTATTATCATCAAAAATGATATTCAAACTGATATAATTGTGTTATCCGTGCTGAAACGCATTAGTTCGTTGATCAATTTCACCAGCAGTTCTACATTATAACCACCAGCATTAAAACTATGTCGTTAATCTTTTTTAAAAGATATTTCTTGTTTGATTGTGAACATCATTTTAACATTTACTTCAACCTTTGAAAGATTTTTTAGTGGCCATGTAGGCGCCTTATAGGTCAATAACTGGTTGCCAATGTTGAATTTACCCAAATTCTCCTTATTGTACTGGGTGCTATGCGACAAGCCTTCCTTCTCTTGTTCAGTGACGTAGCGACCTGCTATAACAAAGAAACTCCACCTCAAAATAGCACTGGTTGTTTGCCGGGCAGTACACCCAACTAACAAATGATACATAAATGTAATATACATGTATTAATCAAATACAACAGAATAACATCAATATACTTCCCGATGATATCCTTTTAGGGAGGATTGGGAGTTCTTGGTGAGGAATAAGGCCCTTCCGGAGGACCACATGCGGGCGGTGGAGACTGGAGGCTGTCCCCATGCCGCCATAAGGGAGGTAACGCATGATTCTGTCTTTGAAAAATGACATTGTTGAAGGAACATACAATTCTTAGTGTACCGTAATGATTATATAATATACATTTAATTTCTCCGTTGAGGATCGGAGACCCATTTAGTTTAGTTGTTTACATCTTATAAAGCTCGGAATTAATGTGAAAATAAGTTTCCTTCACAGCTTTGGACTGATTAGATTGGATGGATGTTATTGTGTAACAGTATTGCTCTCTTTGGATTTTATTTTCTGTCTGTGTATCCATATTTGGCCTTCCTCATGGGACATCTTCATATGAAGTTGGTCATAATCCACACACATCTTGTAAACTAACGATGTCAACTAACCGTTCGGTGTTTTCCCGCTATGACAGTTTTGGTTCCGAAACGAAATGTCGGCCACTATCAGAGCCGTCTATATTTTTTAATAAGACCTAATGGGTAGTAGATATAAACGTCGTTTATTGCCAGTCAGACAATCACAACCGCGAAAGAACCTAATTTATTCTTCACCTATTTTTTTGAATTCTAACTTTTCACATTTTCAAAATTCCTCTTTTTATTTGCTGCAGAACCTAAAAATATAAATACATGTTTATAATATTGCGGGAAAGTCATTTTGCTTAATGTCGTTTTACATCTATTGCAGGATTATTCATTGAATATGGAGGAAGTACGCGAGCTCACAAAGAAGTTTTCTCCTAGATTGGTTATAGTGGAATCAGGGGGAGATAACCTTGCCGCCAACTTTAGCCGAGAGCTTGCGGACTATATCATCTATGTTATTGATGTTGCAGGTAAGATTTTTAGGTTTTAGTGCTGCCCTAAGTTATATACGAAAGTCCAATATGGAAGATGATTTATGTTATACAAACAAACATTGTTTGGTGCTCATTTTGAAAACTGGATTTCGCTAACTTCATAACTTTCCCATGCAGATATATAGCCATCAAGTTATCGTATTTGTAGGTGTTAACATTGTGACAAATACATTATTTAGCAATATATCATTTTATCCATATTCAAATATAATGGTCTTTGTTACCCGAGTCTCTAATGTAAATGTAAATTAAATGTTTTCGACTATTTCCGGGCAAAAAATGTTGGACTGGTTAACGCAAAACACCATTAGTCATGTATGTGTCAAGTTCCAATATTTGCCGAAATGTTGTAAAGTTATAACTACTGCCGTCGGGCTTTAACTTCGTTTTCAATATTAAGTGTCTTTGACCTAAATGTCCCATTATTGTATATTCTCGTTCTATAACTGTATTTAGCTGAATGTCTTCTTGATGATTTCGTTCTGTAACTGTTTTCGGCTGAATTTCCTCCTTGCTGATTTCGTTCTGTAACTGTTTTCGGCTGAATATCTTCCTCGCTGATTTCGTTCTGTAACTGTTTTCGGCTGAATGTCTTCATCGCTGATTTCGTTCTGTAACTGTTTTCGGCTGAATTTCTTCCTCGCTGATTTCGTTCTGTAACTGTTTTCGGCTGAATTTCTTCCTCTCTGATTTCGTTCTGTAACTGTTTTCGGCTGAATATCTTCATCGCTGATTTCGTTCTGTAACTGTTTTCGGCTGAATGTCTTCATCGCTGATCTCGTTCTGTAACTGTTTTCGGCTGAATTTCTTCCTCGCTGATCTCATTCTGTAACTGTTTTCGGCTGAATTTCTTCCTCGCTGATTTCGTTCTGTAACTGTTTTCGGCTGAATTTCTTCCTCGCTGATCTCGTTCTGTAACTGTTTCGTTGGAACGTCGTCCATGTTATATTCAATGGGTTAAAATCGCGTTATAATAGTCTTGGTGAATGGATGTATAATAATACATGTAGCTTTGAGTTTTGTTGTCAAGCGCTATTTTCATGTTATAATATCATACGGGTTCGCGACATTATAAATGTATTTTATGTTGCCATTTCTCAAATGCCATTTACTTTATGCAGGGGGAGACAAGATACCGCGAAAGGGAGGCCCGGGAATCACACAAAGCGATCTGTTGGTTATAAACAAGACGGACCTTGCTGATGCAGTGGGATCTGACCTAAACGTGATGGAGAGGGACGCAGCTATGATGAGACAGAGCGGTCCGACACTCTTTACCCAGGCCAAACACAATATCGGCGTACCGGAGATTGCCGAACACATACTTTCGGCATGCAAGAATATGACCAGGTCATAAAATCAACTAGACGAGACTCCAGTCTCTTCTTTATTTGCCAAATCTGTTCATTGATTCGTGTCATTAGACACCCGTCTTTTAAAATCCATGGATCGTTGAAAATGGCATCTAGCATTTGCATAATCATTTATTACTTATATGTTGGATCGGTCTAAATGGAACGTTATAACCTCTCAATTGGTTGATCCATAGTTGTTTTACTTGTTTTCATCGTAGATATATGCTTTATGCTGAAAATGTTAGATATTATGACCGTAGGTTATTAAGGAGACTTAAAGTGATGCCAGTAGATACGTTGACATGTTTTAGCTTCAGCATGTTTGTGGAGATGGATAAAAGGGAACGTATAAAAAACAACATGTACATAAAACTGTATCAGTCCAGTTGTTGAGAGCTGATAACAGCTTCTAACGAATATTAAAATATTTACATTAAATGTGAATTGATTTGGTGTTCCTCGTCACAGCTACTACTAGGATTCCAGTACATCCCTCTATAGAGACTGTCTTTCATTGAACATAGAGAAATGTGACAATTTGTCAATTTTACTGCAATCTGTTCAATGAGATGGAATGACAATTATACCATTGATTTTACAACACTTTTGAAATGGTTTAATGAATCGCTCTTTTATACTCGGAAGAAAATGGTCAGGTCATAATGTTGGAGGAACCGGAGTCTTAATTGAAATATATGAGCAATGTATGCTGCCTGGCATACCTGCTAATTATATACATGTGGTGCTATTAAAAGTCAATATATAAATTCAGAAAACATTTTAGATGTTTGGGCTGGCAATTAATATTATACAATCGGAGCTTCACATAGCACTACGACTATGATCAGTGTATGGATATGTACATATTCAAACAGTTTATTCGGTGGAAAACATTTTATCATGAAATGCATGGGTGAAAATTGAAACTATGCCCTTTCAAAAATATCGCAAGTTACGGAACAAACAATGTTATTTTGAACACATGCGTCTGCTTCTGGTTAGTATCAATAGAAGAAGAAAAATATATCCTACTCCTACTGTCGATAAAGTATGGGTAGGATCTATTTTTTCTTCTTCTATTATTACTAACCAGAAACAGACGCATGTGTTTTGAATGTATTTAACTGTTAACAAATCGCACGTTTGTGCTTTATGTCCAATGTGCTGCGGCTGGAGGCCCGAGCTAGCATTATATTGAAGCATCCCTTTAGTTATTCATAATTACGCCAAAAGGTCTTAAAACAAGTTGCTATTAAAATTTGCTTGTATAGAAAACAGTAGATTATTTCTCCGCAACGAAGTTGGGAAGGATAAATGCATGTTGCAATCAATCTATCTGTTTGCGTCTGGAATATCTTTAGGACAACTACTCAAGTTATGAGCCAAATTAAGTAAAACAAACTTTTTGGGCAGATTAACACTCCATTGTTAATGGTACTTGCCCATCCCACAGTTGCATATAAAATGTTAACTTAAAGAAATGATATGACAGGGATATGTGCACTGGGAAACCTAATAGGAAGGCAGCTTCGTCACGAGCGAAACGACACCCCACCTCACTTCAATCGACTAAAAACCAAATGTATTCAAACTGACACGGCGCATACTACAACCGTCATAAAAACATTTATTTTTGACTTACCGTGTCCCTCAATACGAATTGTTACATCCGAAACACTATAATCCGTGAAAACATAACAGAATTCCTCCTATAGGACATCTTGTTGCAAGCTGCTCCCTCAGTCAGCCGGAGCCCATTAGGGGAAATGGAGGTAATTCCTTTAAATCGCTATTATTCATACAGTTATGAATCGATTTAAATCCAATTTCGTCAAAAACATTCTTCGGGTAAGGGGAATAGATTTTGCATAAACGATGACTGACCCCCCCCCCCCCCCCCCCCCCCCAAAGTTACCAACCTTATAGATTTCACAGTACACAGTACACATACCCCCTGCGCAATCATTTTTTTTCTGACTCAACGCAACTTAATTAATGTCATACCTACCACATGAAGGTGTCCATATGGGTTCCACCTTTTTTTCATTTAGATCATCAGGCGCGTAGCTGCCTATAGGCAAATACGCAGTTGCGTACACATCAGTTAAAAAAAACTACACACACACAAAAAAACCCCAAAAAACAACAAAAACAAACAAACAAAACAAAGAAAGAAAAAACTCTGTTATATATATGAGCTTATCTATACACAAAATATTAATGCTGTCCCTAGGTGATGGTTCTAGTCAAACCCACTAATTGATATAACTAGTCATTACGTGGTAGGGAACGCAATCAATCGGTCGGTTAAAGTGGGACAAAGAAAAATCCGAAGACCTGTTTCTTTGGAAGAAATTTCAGCTCGTCCCGCAGGAACCATCAGCATCAGAAACAAGTCAAAATGGTACACCTGATGTAACAAAGCCTCCTGGTGGTTGTCAGAATTGCAAAATGCTTACGCTAACATTTTAGAGCATTCAGGACATAAAAGATCAATGCCAAATTCATGCATTTTATATACAAAATTTGCAAGCTATATGTATATATGACAGGTTGAAGCAAATTCTAAATAGTACACAAAACTAAAAAATAATTTCAAAAGTAGTTGTCAAATAAAAAAGATGCCAGATATATATACTAATATAGACTTAAAAACTTAATATAGACTTAAAAGTGTTTCGATAAGTTTAAAATGACCTTTGATACAAAAACGTTAAGTCCTAAACATAGGAAACTTAATTAAAAGAAAAAATAGAATAATTCAATAATGTTTTTTGTAACTTTACTCTACTAAATGATTATTTACTTGATTCCGGTTTGGCGTCCTCCACCTCTCTTGTCTTGATCAATCAGTCTATTTGGTAGTGTACCTTCAAAATAGAGCAAATTATTTTCTAAATTCTCCTAATTTTCTTCTGTTTATCTCTCCTACCATTCCCTTTTACAATACATATTTATTTTATACAATTAAGATTATCTTTTTTATACTAAACAGATTATATTTTCAAATATGTCTCAAGTACACGTATTTGCTTTTTTTGCAGTTAAACGTACATGTTAAACCATTTCATGTAAAAGTAGATTTCAATTGATTCCACGAGGAAAATGGGTATCTGAAAGCTCTTTACCCATGTCAGACAATCTACATGTAACAGCTATATTCAGATACGTGCTGAATGTAAACTATATATTGCATTGTTAGATCTCCTATCCCTAATAATGTATTATCTTATATAAGATATGTTATCACGATAATATACCGAAATACAATACAACATAAAATTATGATTTAGCTCATTCCATTATAACAATTATACACAACGAGAATTTTTTTTCCAAATATGTGTGCGTGTGTATTTCGGCAGTCTAACACCCTACCTCTAATACAATGTCTACCATCCTACCTCTAATACAATGTCTACCATCCTACCTCTAATACAATGTCTAACACCCTACCTATAATACAATGTCTAACACCCTACCTCTAATACAATGTCTAACACCCTACCTCTAATACAATGTCTAACACCCTACCTCTAATACAATGTTCAACACTCTACCTCTAATACAATGTCCAACACCCTACCTCTAATACAATGTCCAACACCCTACCTCTAATACAATGTCTAACACCCTACCTCTAATACAATGTCTAACATCCTACCTATAATACAATGTCTAACACCCTACATCTAATACAATATCTAACACCCTACCTCTAATACAATGTCTAACACCCTACCTCTAATACAATGTCTAACACCCTACCTCTAATACAATGTCTAACACCCTACCTCTAATACAATGTCCAACACCCTACCTCTAATACAATGTCTAACACCCTACCTCTAATACAATGTCTAACACCCTACCTCTAATACAATATCTAACATCCTACCTCTAATACAATGTCTAACACCCTACCTCTAATACAATGTCTAACACCCTACCTCTAATACAATGTCCAACACTCTACCTCTAATACAATGTCTAACACCCTACCTCTAATACAATGTCTAACACCCTACATCTAATACAATGTCTACCATCCTACCTCTAATACAATGTCTAACACCCTACCTCTAATATAATGTCTAACACTCTACCTCTAATACAATGTCCAACACTCTACCTCTAATACAATGTCCAACACTCTACCTCTAATACAATGTCTAACATCCTACCTCTAATACAATGTCTGACATCCTACCTCTAATACAATGTCTACCATCCTACCTCTAATACAATGTCTAACACCCTACCTCTAACACAATTAATGTCTAACATCCTACCTCTAATACAATGTCTAACACTCTACCTCTAATACAATATCTAACATCCTACCTCTAATACAATGTCTAACACCCTACCTCTAATACAATGTCCAACACCCTACCTCTAATACAATGTCTAACACCCTACCTCTAATACAATGTCTAACACTCTACCTCTAATACAATGTCTAACATCCTACCTCTAATACAATGTCTAACACCCTACCTCTAATACAATGTCTAACACTCTACCTCTAATACAATGTCCAACACTCTACCTCTAATACTATGTCCAACACTCTACCTCTAATACAATGTCTAACACCCTACCTCTAATACAATGTCTAACATCCTACCTCTAATACAATGTCTAACACTCTACCTCTAATACAATGTCTAACACTCTACCTCTAACACAATTAATGTCTAACACCCTACCTCTAATACAATGTCTAACATCCTACCTCTAATACAATGTCTAACATCCTACCTCTAATACAATGTCCAACACCCTACCTCTAATACAATATCTAACATCCTACCTCTAATACAATGTCCAACACCCTACCTCTAATACAATGTCCAACACCCTACCTCTAATACAATGTCTAACACTCTACCTCTAACACAATTAATGTCTAACACCCTACCTCTAATACAATGTCCGACACCCTACCTCTAATACAATATCTAACATCCTACATCTAATACAATATCTAACATCCTACCTCTAATACAATGTCCAACACCCTACCTCTAATACAATGTCCAACACCCTACCTCTAATACAATGTCTAACACCCTACCTCTAATACAATGTCTAACATCCTACCTATAATACAATGTCTAACACCCTACATCTAATACAATATCTAACACCCTACCTCTAATACAATGTCTAACACCCTACCTCTAATACAATGTCTAACACCCTACCTCTAATACAATGTCTAACACCCTACCTCTAATACAATGTCCAACACCCTACCTCTAATACAATGTCTAACACCCTACCTCTAATACAATGTCTAACACCCTACCTCTAATACAATATCTAACATCCTACCTCTAATACAATGTCTAACACCCTACCTCTAATACAATGTCTAACACCCTACCTCTAATACAATGTCCAACACTCTACCTCTAATACAATGTCTAACACCCTACCTCTAATACAATGTCTAACACCCTACATCTAATACAATGTCTACCATCCTACCTCTAATACAATGTCTAACACCCTACCTCTAATATAATGTCTAACACTCTACCTCTAATACAATGTCCAACACCCTACCTCTAATACAATGTCCAACACTCTACCTCTAATACAATGTCTAACATCCTACCTCTAATACAATGTCTGACATCCTACCTCTAATACAATGTCTACCATCCTACCTCTAATACAATGTCTAACACCCTACCTCTAACACAATTAATGTCTAACATCCTACCTCTAATACAATGTCTAACACTCTACCTCTAATACAATATCTAACATCCTACCTCTAATACAATGTCTAACACCCTACCTCTAATACAATGTCCAACACCCTACCTCTAATACAATGTCTAACACCCTACCTCTAATACAATGTCTAACACTCTACCTCTAATACAATGTCTAACATCCTACCTCTAATACAATGTCTAACACCCTACCTCTAATACAATGTCTAACACTCTACCTCTAATACAATGTCCAACACTCTACCTCTAATACTATGTCCAACACTCTACCTCTAATACAATGTCTAACACCCTACCTCTAATACAATGTCTAACATCCTACCTCTAATACAATGTCTAACACTCTACCTCTAATACAATGTCTAACACTCTACCTCTAACACAATTAATGTCTAACACCCTACCTCTAATACAATGTCTAACATCCTACCTCTAATACAATGTCTAACATCCTACCTCTAATACAATGTCCAACACCCTACCTCTAATACAATATCTAACATCCTACCTCTAATACAATGTCCAACACCCTACCTCTAATACAATGTCCAACACCCTACCTCTAATACAATGTCTAACACTCTACCTCTAACACAATTAATGTCTAACACCCTACCTCTAATACAATGTCCGACACCCTACCTCTAATACAATATCTAACATCCTACATCTAATACAATATCTAACATCCTACCTCTAATACAATGTCCAACACCCTACCTCTAATACAATATCTAACATCCTACCTCTAATACAATGTCCAACATCCTACCTCTAATACAATGTCCAACACCCTACCTCTAATACAATGTCTAACATCCTACCTCTAATACAATGTCTAACATCCTACCTCTAATACAATATCTAACATCCTACCTCTAATACAATGTCCAACACCCTACCTCTAATACATTGTCCAACACCCTACCTCTAATACAATGTCTAACACCCTACCTCTAATACAATGTCCAACACCCTACCTCTAATACAATATCTAACATCCTACCTCTAATACAATGTCTAACACCCTACCTCTAATATAATGTCTAACACCCTACATCTAATACAATGTCTAACACCCTACCTCTAATACAATGTCTAACACCCTACCTCTAATACAATGTCCAACACCCTACCTCTAATACAATGTCTAACACCCTACATCTAATACAATGTCTAACATCCCACCTCTAATACAATGTCTAACACCCTACCTCTAATACAATGTCTAACATCCCACCTCTAATACAATGTCTAACACCCTACCTCTAATACAATGTCTAACACCCTACCTCTAATACAATGTCTAACATCCTACCTCTAATACAATGTCCAACACCCTACCTCTAATACAATGTCTAACACCCTACCTCTAATTCAATGTCCAACACCCCACCTTTAATACAATGTCTAACATCCCACCTCTAATACAATGTCTAACACCCTACCTCTAATACAATGTCTAACACCCTACCTCTAATACAATGTCTAACATCCTACCTCTAATACAATGTCCAACACCCTACCTTTAATACAATGTCTAACACCCTACATCTAATACAATGTCTACACTCTACCTCGTATACAATGCCTAACACTCTACCTCTAATACAATGTCTAACACCCTACCTCTAATACAATGTCCAACACCCTACCTCTAATACAATGTCTAACACCCTACATCTAATACAATGTCTAACACCCTACCTCTAATACAATGTCTAACATCCTACCTCTAATACAATGTCCAACACCCTACCTCTAATACAATGTCTAACACCCTACCTCTAATACAATGTCTAACATCCTACCTCTAATACAATGTCCAACACCCTACCTCTAATACAATGTCTAACACCCTACCTCTAATACAATGTCTAACACCCTACCTCTAATACAATGTCTAACACCCTACCTCTAATACAATGTCTAACACCCTACCTCTAATACAATATGTAACATCCTACCTATAATACAATGTCTAACACCCTACCTCTAATACAATGTCTAACACCCTACCTCTAATACAATGTCTAACATCCTACCTCTAATACAATGTCTAACATCCTACCTCTAATACAATGTCTAACACCCTACCTCTAATACAATGTCTAACACTCTACCTCTAATACAATGTTCAACACCCTACCTCTAATACGATGTCTAACACCCTACCACTAATATAATGTCCAACACTCTACCTCTAATACAATGTCTAACATCCTACCTCTAATACAATGTCCAACACCCTACCTCTAATACAATGTCTAACACCCTACCTCTAATACAATGTCTAACACTCTACCTCTAATACAATATCTAACACTCTACCTCTAATACAATGTCTAACACTCTACCTCTAATACAATATCTAACATCCTACCTCTAATACAATGTCTAACACCCTACCTCTAATACAATGTCTAACACCCTACCTCTAATACAATATCTAACACTCTACCTCTAATACAATATCTAACACTCTACCTCTAATACAATGTCTACCACCCTACCTCTAACACAATTAATGTCTAACACCCTACATCTAATACAATGTCTAACACCCTACCTCTAATACAATGTCCAACACCCTACCTCTAATACAATATCTAACATCATACCTCTAATACAATATCTAACATCATACCTCTAATACAATGTCCAACACCCTACCTCTAATACAATATCTAACATCCTACCTCTAATACAATGTCCAACACCCTACCTCTTATACAATGTCCAACACCCTACCTCTAATACAATGCCCAACACCCTACCTTTAATACAATGTCTAACACCCTACCTCTAATACAATGTCTAACACCCTACCTCTTATACAATGTCTAACACCCTACCTCTAATACAATGTCTAACATCCCACCTCTAATACAATGTCTAACACCCTACCTTTAATACAATGTCTAACACCCTACCTCTAATACAATGTCTAACACCCTACCTCTAATATAATGTCTAACACCCTACATCTAATACAATGTCTAACATCCTACCTCTAATACAATGTCTAACACCCTACCTCTAATACAATGTCTAACACCCTACCTCTAATACAATGTCTAACACCCTACCTCTAATACAATGTCTAACACCCTACCTCTAATACAATGTCTAACACCCTACCTCTAATATAATGTCTAACACCCTACCTCTAATACAATGTCTAACACCCTACCTCTAATACAATGTCTAACACCCTACCTCTAATATAATGTCTAACACCCTACCTCTAATACAATGTCTAACATCCTACCTCTAATACAATGTCTAACACCCTACCTCTAATACAATGTCCAACACCCTACCTCTTATACAATGTCTAACATCCCACCTCTAATACAATGTCTAACACCCTACCTCTAATACAATGTCTAACACCCTACCTCTAATACAATATCTAACATCCTACCTCTAATACAATGTCTAACACCCTACCTCTAATACAATATCTAACATCCTACCTCTAATACAATGTCTAACACCCTACCTCTAATACAATGTCCAACACCCTACCTTTAATACAATGTCTAACATCCCACCTCTAATACAATGTCTTACGACCTACCTCTAATACAATGTCTAACATCCTACCTCTAATACAATGTCCAACACCCTACCTCTAATACAATATCTAACATCCTACCTCTAATACAATATCTAACATCCTACCTCTAATACAATGTCTAACACCCTACATCTAATACAATATCTTACACCCTACCTCTAATACAATGTCTAACACCCTACCTCTTATACAATGTCTAACATCCTACCTCTAATACAATGTCTAACATCCTACCTCTAATACAATGTCTAACACCCTACATCTAATACAATGTCTACACTCTACCTCGTATACAATGTCTAACACTCTACCTCTAATACAATGTCTAACACCCTACCTCTAATACAATGTCTAACACCCTACCTCTAATACAATGTCTAACATCCTACCTCTAATACAATGTCTAACACCCTACATCTAATACAATGTCTACACTCTACCTCGTATACAATGTCTAACACTCTACCTCTAATACAATGTCTAACACCCTACCTCTAATACAATGTCTAACATCCTACCTCTAATACAATGTCTAACATCCTACCTCTAATACAATGTCTAACACCCTACCTCTAATACAATGTCTAACACCCTACCTCTTATACAATGTCTAACATCCTACCTCTAATTCAATGTCTAACACCCTACCTCTAATACAATGTCTACACTCTACCTCGTATACAATGTCTAACACTCTACCTCTAATACAATGTCCAACACCCTACCTCTAATACAATGTCTAACACCCTACCACTAATATAATGACCAACATCCCACCTCTAATACAATGTCTAACACTCTACCTCTAATACAATGTCTAACATCCTACCTCTAATACAATGTCTGACATCCTACCTCTAATACAATGTCCAACACCCTACCTCTAATACAATGTCTACCATCCTATCTCTAATACAATGTCTAACATCCTACCTCTAATACAATGTCTGACATCCTACCTCTAATACAATGTCTAACACCCTACCTCTAATACAATGTCTAACACCCTACCTCTAATACAATGTCTAACACCCTACCTCTAATACAATATCTAACACTCTACATCTAATACAATGTTCAACATCCTACCACTAATACAATGTCTAACATCCTACCTCTTATACAATGTCTACCATCCTATCTCTTATACAATATCTAACATCCTACCTCTAATACAATGTCCAACACCCTACCTCTAATACAATATCTAACATCCTACCTATAATACAATGTCTAACACTCTACCTCTAATACAATGTCTAACACCCTACATCTAATACAATGTCTAACATCCTACCTCTAATACAATGTCCAACATCCTACCTATAATACAATGTCTAACACTCTACCTCTAATACAATGTCTAACACCCTACATCTAATACAATGTCTAACACCCTACCTCTAATACAATGTCCAACACCCTACCTCTAATACAATGTCCAACACCCTACCTCTAATACAATGTCTAACACCCTACCTCTAATACAATGTCTAACACCCTACCTCTAATACAATATCTAACACCCTACCTCTAATACAATGTCTAACACCCTACCTCTAATACAATGTCTAACACCCTACCTCTAATACAATGTCCAACACCCTACATCTAATACAATGTCTAACACCCTACCTCTAATACAATGTCTAACACCCTACCTCTAATACAATGTTCAACACTCTACCTCTAATACAATGTCTAACACCCTACCTCTAATACAATGTCTAACACCCTACATCTAATACAATGTCTAACACCCTACCACTAATACAATGTCCAACACCCTACCTCTAGTACAATGTCTACCATCCTACCTCTAATACAATATCTAACACCCTACCTCTAATACAATATCTAACACCCTACCTCTAATACAATATCTAACACCCTACCTCTAATACAATGTCTAACACTCTACCTCTAATACAATGTCTAACACCCTACATCTAATACAATGTCTAACACCCTACCTCTAATACAATGTCTAACACCCTACATCTAATACAATGTCTAACACCCTACCTCTAATACAATGTCTAACACCCTACCTCTAATACAATGTCTAACACCCTACCTCTAATACAATGTCTAACACCCTACCACTAATACAATGTCCAACACCCTACCTCTAATACAATGTCTAACACCCTACATCTAATACAATGTCTAACATCCTACCTCTAATACAATGTCTACCATCCTACCTCTAATACAATGTCTACCATCCTACCTCTAATACAATATCTAACACCCTACCTCTAATACAATGTCTGACACCCTACCTCTAATACAATGTCTACCATCCTACCTCTAATATAATGTCTAACATTCTACCTCTAACACAATGTCTAACACTCTACCTCTAATACAATTTCCACCATCCCTCCATAATATAATGTTCAAAATCCTACATCCTTAGGTTAACCAGTATGTTTCCACTTAGTAAGCCTGAGGCTCCATATCTTACTTATTTTACATAAGACGATGACATCATATTTTATTTTCCACTCAGTAAGCCTTTGGTTCCAAATCTGACTTATTCTACATACGACGATAATATCATACTTTATTTTCCACTCAGTAAGCCAGACTTTTTAGCCTGAGGCTCCAGATCTTACTTATTCTACATTCGAAGGGGATATTATATTTTATTTTCACGTTAATTATTGCAAAATCAAATACATTTTTATACCGGTTATTCTTGGGGAGTTTCGTCAAAATGTACCCAAAAATGTCAGAGGACGACAAACAAGGGGCTATAGCAATTTTAATACTGCCCACATCATGAGCCTTCAATTCAGACGAGCTATTGCAAAGGGACAAATATGAACGTAAATACAGATTTGTATGGAGACTATTGACCAGGTGCTCCGGAACAGTGAGTGTCCTCCGATACACCCGGAAAATCCTACATACATTTGTTAAAACAAATGAATGTATATTCATATTCATTGTGAATTTCTCTAAATACAAGTTCCAACTTGATGTCAAGAGAACTTATCCAGAAAGTAACATGAAAATAAAACAGATAAAATTATATTAAAATAACTGAACAGTTTCTAACACTGATCATATACATGTAGCCCATTAAAGTTACCAGGTAATGGACTACACAACAAGCCCTAAAGCAATAGGTCAAACAAACTGGAGGGCTCCAAAATATATAAATAAAAAAACACCTTGTTGTTTTCGCTGAAATTTTGTTTTAATTCACAAAATTGCATGTTGGTTTGCAGGATAACTTGATGTAAAGCACACTGGCTGAAGTTTATACAATACATTGCTTTTAAAAGAACACTACCCATGGTTACTAGTCAAGAATCATTATATATGATTTCAAATATATTTCCTCCTTTTTTTTAAATATTGTTTTTCAACCACTGCCTGAAACACCAATACATTGGTTTTACACATGTAACTGTTACAAATTTATTGAAGTCAAACGGATTTCCTGAATAAATCTGAATTAAAATAAACTGATGTAAAACTGTACTACATCAACCTAAAAATCAATCTAAAATGCTGTAAGAATTAAAGCAGATGCACTGTTTTGACTGACCTCTAATTTGTTTCAATCCAGAAATACTCTGGGGCATTTAAAATTGCCAAGGTACCTTTAGCTTCAATATAGCACAAATAATTCTGAATATTAAATGGTACAATTTTGATATTTTCATAGTTTTGTCCAGAAAAATGCTTTCCTAATGCGAAAATATATAATAATTGTAATAATTAGTTCTCTAGAATATACTTCTCCAAATTACTGCTATTAATTTTACTTAATCATTATAATATAAATTAAGATAAATCTGGAAATCTGGATCACAAAAATATAGCTAGCTCATTACGGTGAGTGTAGCCTTGTTTGACCTCGCCTAATACATTCATTGCTTTATTAGAAGGATCTAAAGGTATTTGTGACCATGGACATCATTTTCAGATGGACATTCTTTAAGCAGAAAATTCTCCAGTCAGAAATAGGCTACTGAAGCTGAATACAATATTGTCTGGCTGTCTAATATTATAGCTAGTATGATCAAATCTCAACATCAGGTATATAAAATATAGAATCTGTAAACACAAATCACATCTCGATCAGTATACTTGATCATATATCCGAGCTAATTATCTTATATTACAAAATAATATAATAAATTATCTATTTATATAACTATAACATAAAAGACTAGTATATAAGTGTAGGAATAATAAGGTGAAGGAAATTTCCTTTAATGTTACATCAATATACCATTCATGAACAACAACATATCACTTTCTTACACCTGAGTTTTGGCTGGGATGTTGAAGCATTTCTTTTCCCTCAACCTCTTCATGACAAGGTACCAAGTAACAACATTCCTAAATTGGGGGACTCAAGCGAACTTTTCTATATCCAGTTACAGACCTAAGCTAACTAGCAAAAACAACCTTTATATATGAACAAAGTATACAACTTTTTGGTATGAGAACATTATGATTGAATTGATCATACTTGCCAACTTTTTGAAATTCTCATGGAGGAGGAATGGCGTGATCAACATTCCTGACTGGACAACACACAAAATCTAAGGGGAGATCATTTGCTATTGGAAAATAACTTCCCTACCTGAATACTTCCCTCCCTCACCTAAAAAACCCCAAACTAATTTCAAGCTTGGCCAATGAACCTTTTTTATTCAAATTCGGGAAATTTCTGACTTAATCGGGAAAGTAAGCAAGTATGCTCGTTATATACAGGATTTTGATAAAAGTTAAAACAGAGCTTCTAAATGCAGGCTGGCCAGCACTCGATCGGCAAGCCTCGTGTTGAGTGGTCAAACTCTCACACTCGGGTTGAGGTATCCCTGTCCACGGAACAGACCCATGTAAGATTCTATTATTCTCAAACGGAAGATGGGGGATCCCACATGAGAACTAGTGCTGGATTACTCTGTGCCCCTGTATATAGCTATAGCTATATGTCACAGGAAACGCCCCGGACTACTTCCTTATAAACCAAGAACAGTTTTTCCATTGCACTACTGGACATATCAGTTGTTGATAACTTTACATATAGAGTAATTCAACAAATGTTCTAGATACCTAAAACCACAGTAAAATATCTATACACTGAAATCATCTGTGTGGTTATGGAAGAAATAACAAAAATGTAACAGGAAAATTTTGGGAATCTCTGCCATAACCTACCAGCCCCTTCAATTAAAATGAAAAATTTACCTTCCCACTATATATATATTATCCCATTGCAAACTCTAGCATCGATCTTCATACACAACAAAACATCAATGTTACTCGATTTTTTTGTCAAGGCCTACAATTATTCCATAGAAACAATAATTGTATCAAATCAATTGATGATGTACATATTGTATACATATCTTATTGTATTTTCCAAATATTTCTTTCCTGTAAATCCGAGACCTAAAATTAAAACCATAAATACATGTTACTGTCCATCACAAATATCGAGCAAAGCACCCAAAAATACTGACCAATTTCTTCAAAAAATAAAAAATAAGTTTTAATCAAAGAGGGATTGCATACCAGGTACTTAATTTCACAACCCTCAATCAGAGACCATTAATATTTAGAATAATAAGAAAGACTTTCCTTATTGAATATGTCTGCTAAAATTGCTGTTTGTGTCTACAGGTATATGTCTACACAAATGTAATTCTCATAGCAAAAGAGAAAACCAATCTTATTTCATTAATTTTCAATTTCCCTGACTAAAGCTGTATCATCTTACACTGAGTTAAAACTCCTTAGAAATAGGCTTAGTGTAAGTTAAAGTCAGGGTTCAAGGGATGCCAAAAGGGAGACAATCCCTGGAATCTCACAGAATATATCCCAGTTAAGGAGACAATCCCCATTCTCTATAACTGTATACTGAGCCTCTCACAGAGCACATTTGATTCTGACATTGCTGTCTTTGTGGTTTGTCTATGTCTGTGACCACAAGGCAACATCAATGCATTGCATTATATATCAAAGAGACTTTTAATAAATTTCTGCATCTAATGTTGAAGTATAACGAATATTTCGAAGTATGTCCAAATAAAAATTATCAATTATTTTAAATTTTAAAAGCAAGACTTTAAAGCAAGACAAAAACACTTCTAACTTCTTAAAATATTCTTAAAAAGCTATTTGATTAATGCAGTATATTATCATACTTTTCTATGATATTGCGTTCCTCATACATGCCATACCTCCCGGCGTGAGACAAAATCTCCCTTATTTTCAAGTCATTTATTTCCTCCCGGCAGGAGAGCCAAAATTCCCGCATTTTGTAATTCCCTCCGGTATTTTTGCCGACGCCATTTTTGTTTACAATTCAGTGTTTTACCCGCGAGATTTGGCTAAATTTAGCGATCACGTGATCCATCTGTTCACGTGATCACTCAATCAAAATGGCGCCTGTTGGACACGGCTTTCACACGAAGCTCTAGCTAGTGTAATGTTTGCACTAGAATATCTATCACCATGAAATAAAGGCAAGTCGCTTACAAACAATTTTAACCCCCTTAGCTAACAGACTTGAATTATGGTTTGTTTTCTTTTAGGACCATACTTTGATGATGGTAATTGATACAGAGTCTGGTCAGACGCAAAATCACACGTGTTTTTCATTTACCATGTGTATCGTTGATCAGTGATAGCAAGATGAAATCCGATAATTTCTTTTAGAAAACTATCAAAATTAGCACATCTGTTGGTCGTTACAAAGTGGTCAATCATGGTGTTTACAATGACTGTACAGTCCATGACAGAGACAATATACAAAATCTAGAATGATCGTGATAAGATTTACTGCAGTCTCCTAACATTAACATCTTCCGTTCTCATAATTTCATGTATACACTTGCACACTTGGAATATTTTTATATCTAAATGGTCCAACATAAGGTATCCCACAGGACATTTCATGGTGATTTTTACAACTGATGTGTTCCCTCGGAGTGGATCAAGCTTTCTAATTTTAAGAAAATCCAAACTGATAAATGAATAACTTGCTTGTCTTAATCTTTAGCTACATGTAATTATAATATACCCTTTTCAAATGCTGTTATGCAATATGCATAAAGCTGTGAAACTTTTTGTGTTGCATAAAAAAAATCGGAAAAAAATCCATATCATCAGAATCTGAATGTATACTTATTGCATTTTTTACCTTATACAACTTTTTGTTGTTTGCATATACAATATGATTAATATCTAAAATAAATACAAATATTCTTTATCACTTTCAAAATTAGTTAATTGCTAAAAAATTGAGTAAAAATGTCGATATTTATGTCGCGCACAAATCTCCCTTATTTTAGGCAAAATTCCCTTAAAATAATCATCAATCTCCCTTATTGGTCTCCCAAAAATATGGCATGTATGGTTCCTCTTTCCATCTCATGTTTGAATTGTGAATGCGGCTTTGTTTGCCCAATCTCTTCACACCCTGTAATAGTGTGTGCATATACAGGATAAATTTAAGTGGCAGTGCTGTCTTACCATAGTCAACATACATGATCAGCATGCAAGAACCAAGAACGTTTATTGACTTATACAAAGGACCATATACATGTATATATATATTCTCCTAAAAGAAATTGAAAACGGTCCTGAAGAAACTTAGATACATCCCTTTATATAGCCCCTTTCTTATTGCCGAAGAAAATGTGAAACAGATATTAGTCCCTTTTATAAAATTACATAATACAAAAGTGCAAAAAAAAACTTAGTTATTCAGAAAGGAATCATTCTCTCTCCTCATAAACTCATCCCATATGCACAAAGGGGCATAACTTTCTTCTGCTAGTAACACACAAATTGTCTAGATCTGCATTCATGGAATATAAAATATAAGCAGATATATAAAGATCTATATAATATTGTTTAACTATTGCACATAGAGAATAAATATATGTAAGAGAACTGGTATATCTATCAAGAAATAGGTTTAATTAAAATAAAATACTGTTAATGAAAAATGGAAAAAATAATGACACTTTGATGAAATGGCATTTAAAGTTCAAATACAATTGTATATATATAAATATATGTAGTATACTAAAATATTAAATATATATAAAACACTATATATATCTATAACAACAAAACTTTTGTGAAAATTGTCTAACAATGTGCTAGTATTTATAATCATATTTATACATAATTATATATAAGCATATGATAACTATCACTATGTATGTAATAAAGGGCTTCGGGGCCTTCACAACCCTCACTCTGCAGATGTGTTGAACTACACAATTTCTCAAATTCCTTTTCTGAAATTAGTCAAAAAGATTTTCTGTTTTTTTTTCACTGTTTGTACATACATAGTATGTATAAATTTAACATTGCTTTGATCTTGCCATCAGCAGATATATTGTGGTATAATATATATATTTATCTTCAACAAAATCAGTACTCAAAATGTAACAAAATCATAGGGAATTGTGCTTAATAAAAAGTTTCCATGCACGTGAAACCAGGATTGATTTTCAGTTTATAAGAAATAAAAGTTATCTACAGAACAGACTTATACTCCTAACTTAAAATACTGTATATCAGCAAAGATTTTAACGGCTTTACTAAAACCACTCCTCTTTCCTTATAAAATTTCATATACTGTTTGAATCAATTATGGATTTTACATTATTATGTATAATGTAAAGGACAAATTTCTGTCTCTTGTTTTTTCATATTTCTAAGAAATTCGGTGGGTTTAAATGGTATTGGAAAAACTAAATCCAACATATTATATCTGGCAGATATACAATATGCATTCTCCACCTGTCCATCTCCAAATCACTCAAGGTCACGATCAGTTAGCTATAGCATGCATGCTTATACTGCTTGAGCATCAAAACGGAATTATTTAACAAATTCAATAAACCTTTAATTGATTGACGTATCAAATCATTTAACTTTCATTTTTCTCTCCAAATTTTCATATATTGACGAGGGTGTAGGTCTATTTTTCATATAATCAAATAATTGTTGATAAGATCGTGATCAATGAGAAAAGATGTGAAACAATTCAAAAGTTAAACTTTTAACTGCCAAATTGAAAACAATGTATGAATCAAAATAAAGAGATAAATTAAACACAGCATTATCACTAATGTTTTCAGACCTTCCCGGCCATCTTCAGGTGATTGTTTTATTACAAAGAACTAGTATTAACAACAATCACCTGAAGATGGCCCAGAAGGTTTGAAAGCATTAGTGATAATGCAGTGTTTATATATAATTATCTCTTTATTTTTTATGTCTACTGATGCACATTGTTTTTTTTTCTAAAGTTTAATACATATTCATATATATATCTGTGACAGTATTTAGTACTTATAATGCTAAAATGGCATCGGTTCATCGATGTGAATTTATGAAAGAAGGTTGTAACTATTATAGGGCATAGGGCCATTCATGAGATAAATATAATAAATATAAGCAAAACCATTGGTGTAGATACTAAATTAACACTATGAACCTGATTGGTGCTGATTTTATACAGTACCATGACAATGCTGCTGGTTGATCAAATGAAGGTGGAAGTCATTTCTGTCACCAAATACAGTATGACAGATGCTACATTCCCAGGGGTTCGGCGAGCCATGAAGGGCAACATGTAGAAAATACAGCCCACGCTCCTCAAATAAAATACGGCAGTGCTGACATCTGTAGATCTTGCCCTGAGCCTCATAATAAGCTAGGGTGTCCTGCAGATTGGGTGCGCTTGGGTTGTGCTGTGTGAATTGTGTAGCTTTATCCACATTGTTTTTTGGATGACTGATTGTGATTGAAATTTGTGGAAACTTCCCAGGGCCTTCTTCCTCAGAGCGTCGAGCAAGAGTCTGCAGCATGGACAGCACCTCAGACACATTGCTGGTAGAATCAGCTGCCTCTTTTGTTTGGCCACTGCTGTGCCTCGCTGAGCCAGGTTGTGTGGATTCCACATTTATTACAGCAGAGGCTAAAACAGCATTATCAGTACTCTGACTTCGGCCACGATGACTGCCACTACTTGAACCAAAGTGACCTGTACCAGAGTAGCCTCCCATGTGCATACGCTGTTGGTTTAGATGATTCATACTCATGTTGTGTCCAAATGGAGAACTCATGCCAGGGTTCATAAAATGGGCGGAATCGGCATTGTCAGAACAAGGGGACTGAGGTTCTTGTTTTATTTGGGTCAGTCCACCGAGGTCTCCCTGAGGTAGAGCGGATGGATTGCGTGATGCCAAGTTGGCACATATACTGTCAATACGTCTAATACTGTCTACACTCATATCGTTTCCAGGGCTTGATGACACCATAGGACTACTGCTCCCTGAATGGCTCGGAGAAGGAGTTTGCATTTGTTGACTTGGCGACTTCATCTTAGAAAAGTTAAAAGCAACACCAAACTGAGGTAATGTACCTTTCTGCTGATTGAATCCAGAATTATCAACTGACGACCCTTCAAGAGTTGAGGAATGTTTGTCCTTTGTATTCATGATCTGTGGTGGATGACTCTTCTGTATGTGGTCATTGAGTGACAACTGGTTTGTAGTGGAGAAGGAACACAGGTTACAGCTCAATACTCCTCCAGGGTGACCCAGCAGATGCCTCTGAAGTTGTTCAGGTTTGTCAAACCGTTTCGTACAAATCGTACAAGAAAACGGTTTCCTGTGTACCAACTTGTGTTGAACCAGATTAGACCTTGCTGCAAAACGTTTGTCACAAAGATTACAAGCATAGGGTTTTATTCCAAAGTGGATATTCTGATGTTCCATTAAGATGTTCTTGTAGCCAAATCTTCGATGACAAATGTTACATTCAAATGGTTTTTCTTTTCCATGGGTCAACCTTAAATGTCTGATCAAGCCATTTTTATAGTTGAATGATTTGTCACAAAGGTTACACATGAAGTTTTCCCCCTGTTTGGTGTAGAATGGTTGGTTCTCATCCAGCGCTGCCATTGTTTCCTGAATGTGTGCTGCAGTGTCTATGATGGCTGATGGATCCCGTGTGGGAGCAGCCATAGCATTTGTTTCCATGGAGACCTCTGAGGAAGTCATACTATATCAGGTGTACTCGTCACAGCCTCCTACAAAAGAAACAACTAAAATATGACTACAATATGTTTTCTTCAAATTTTTCAACAATGAAAAGAATAAACTGGTTTTCTTTGCAATATACCTCCCTAATTTTCATTTCAAATCATAAGTTTGAATTCTGAACATTTTCTAAAGTTTTCTTCCCATATAGGAATAAAAGTGAATTGCTTTGCACATGACTAAGGAATCATATGTGAATGGGGCTACTAGAACTACCTACGTATTCATCATACACCAACAAATCACTCAACCGTTTAACTACAACTCTGCCTAGAGCTCCAACACAATACACATAATATACCTCACCCCTAAATAATATCACAGCATCATATCGGCAATTTGACGGCAAACCTACTATTACGTCCCACAATAACCAGAGATAAATCTAAATGCGAGTCTCAGGACCTGAACTCACAGAATTTTTGAAAATTTTAAAATTTAACATTGTGTGACTCATTGTTTTTATCAGTAACAAGTTGAAAAGGACTCGTTAAAATAAATTGTACCTCACAGTTTGTTTCACTGGAAACACAGTTAACACAAGATTGAAATACACCAATTTATATCATTTTTCACCATTCTATCTCCCAGTACATTCTATCTCACAATACATGTGTCTCACTTTTTTTCTGGAGGTATATCTATTCTCATTAGAATAAATACAAAAGCAATACTTTTTTCATGCAACATATTGCAGTATTGCACCACCCAAAATGTACACAGTCCGGTCCACTCTAGATCTGTACCACTTATGCCATGCTACGCATAAAGTGCTGCAGACTCTGCACACTTCACCTCTGATGAGTAAGTTCGTCATAGTAACGAAAATGGTCAGGTGGACAGGGGTTGACACTTATTGCCTTGACAGACCGCTGAGTTGCCAGGTTTTTAAACGAGGCAGCAAGGGCTAGCTGTCAAAGGTGAAGGCTTTCCTGGAGGATTCGGGGGCATTTCCAGAGGCCCTTTACCCGAATACTGAAGTAAAAATTGAATTCTAGATGCAGTTTCCTGTGTCCAGCATAAAAATATCAGATATGAAACAAAAGGGTTTTATAAAAAAAAGTTTTGAAAATAAAATTATTGAATTAAATGAAGGAAACTTTTAGCTGGAAATCAAACATTGAAAATACACTGAAAATATTAATGTTGGCAACCCACACTTTAGGACTGCTGGTTTGGACATTCTGGCAGCCTGACCAAAATCAAGACAGACCAGGGCCACCGGGCTACTGTTAGTGTCGATCCCTGGTGGACTAAAATAACATAGTTTACGTAAAGGAGGTAATTATATATTAAAATCAATGCCTCAGCTATTGATTGAACAAAGAACTTATTTGATTCATTAACATATTCTATTGTCATAAATATTACATTTGGATTAGGCACAAATTACATTGAACCAATCTAGTTAAATGAGTGGCTGTCTGTCTAGTAGAATGGTATTGTGGCTAGGTATTTATCAAACTTACATCCTCCTCAAGTTTCCGGCAATGCTTGAGAAATCAAAGTAACACTATTAATAATCCTACATATGGGGTGTCTATAACTGTCAATGTAAAGAGGTCATTATATGCATCTGCTAAGGATGGAACCTGGGACCTCTGGCTTTACACTTAATCAGTCAATCTAAAGAGAGGTTTCCCTAGCTGAGCTATATATTCCAATTAGTATTTACCAGGGTTACATTTTGATGAAATATGGTACACCTAAAACATTAATTAGCACCAATGAAATATCTTAACCTATTGTGAACTCTCTTTGATTTGATCTCTGTGCAGACATCCTACCCTTTATAAAGAAGGGCGAAGTGACCCGTAACTATACCGTCCAGAGCCAGAGACTATTACAGATGCATAAATCACTCGTAGTTAACAAACTAGTTTTTTCGCATTAATTCACAGCGTTTGATCAATAGGTTTGATTGCGAAGGAAAACAGCCAAAATAGTGCTGAAAGACTATCCTCAAAAGTGACCCCAGAGCCTAATTAATTAGCCTCGGGGTGTCAAATTCGGACAGCTCGCGACCGTGGAATGCAACACGTAGAAGCTAAAGGCATCATCATGATCGCTCACTTATTGCATTTTTAAGGAAAGGTTACAGTAAGGATCATGCAAGAGATTAAATAATATCATTTCCGCGATGCATTACCTTACAAATATGCCATGAACAACTCTTGTCAACCGACACATCCAGTTTCGGCCAATCTCCAACAACATCGCTGTCAGTTGTTGCTTATCAAGGAAGTGACGTTCGCTGCAAACGCACAAAAGACCTTGACTACGAATTAAGTTTCAACACTTCTGATTGGACAAAATATATTAGTGATTGGGTGCGATGTGATGGTGAAGGAACGCTCATCATCACTGTCACAGAAACTAATATATATTTTTTTCTTAAATGAATGATTACCAATACAGAGAACCCCATTGAAATATGCTTTATTCTAGCTTTCATAGGATATCATAGGTAAAACAAAAAAGGCTACGTCCTCGCATATAAAACCAGAGATCTATTATAGCAGATCTGTATACGCATATTGACGTCTGAAATAGTCATGTGAAATACGTCTCTGCTTACATGTATAGTATCATTTAGTTATTAAAGTCACTGTTAATTTTTTTTTACACACTTGAATAAATTCACAGATATGTTGATATTCTTATTTCCTATGCCAAGTCATCGATCGATAAGAATAATAGAAATACCATTGTAACATAACGGATTTTAAACAAATAACTAAATATGCACAGGGACCTATAGTATATGATAGTTATAAAGGTCTCTGATATGCATTATCTATGACTAACATGTAGGACTGTTAATTAAATAATTATGACATAGGAAAACATAGTGTTATTTTATATTTAGTAATGTAATCAGCATATAATATAGTTTACATAGCACAAATAAGCAGACAAAGGAACGAGAAAATAGGGAAAAAAATGGTTAGATGAAATGAGAATACAGAATACATCAAGATCGACCTGTACTTACGTAAACCTTTTAGTATAAACTGTATTTCGTTTCTTGTAGACAAGACAAATTACAACAAATTGCTTCAGGACTGAAAAGGATATGGAAACAATTAAGCTGTAGAGCTTGTGTGGCCCTTCAATTGAAATTTATAATATTGAGATGGACAAGATCAGCAATAAAACAAAATGTGAAAGATGTTTTGATTAAATATGAAATGTGCAGGGAAGAGAAGAAAAGTGAGTGTGCGATGAGCTTGCCAGATTAATCGGTTATGAATGGTCATAAATTATTATCATTTTTTTCATCACAATAAAACATCATCATCCTTATCATCACACAAAAAACCTCATCTTCATCACGATTATTTTAAGCTTGAACCACAAGCCTCACATCTACTTACATCATTTACATATTAATTAACATACATACATAACCTAACCTAAATTTATACAGAGTGAGAAGGAAGCAGACAGACATACCATCACACAGACAAGACAGACAGACACAGACAGACTCACCATTACACAGACATACACACACACACACTTCGACACCGACAGACACACACATAGACGCACCATCACACAAGACAAACAGACACACGCACAGACAGACGCATAACCGGACACACCATCACACATAGAACGCACACACACAAAGACAGACAAAAATAAACATGACTGAAGCATGGGAGAAAATTTCTTTAAATGGTAAAAATAAAAAGTAATGGAAAGGAGCTAGAACAGGCGATGTCAGTCTTTGGGGACCTAAAGCTATATATGCAAAGAGGAACTATCTTTTTCAGATGACTATAAATCTAGAACAGGTTTCCATTTCTTCCAATTGAGTTCAAATTGCCTTTTAATTTTCTCACTTTTACTGTAATTAATGTATTGTTGAATAGAAAAATGATCTTTGATGACATTAATAAGTGCATTAAGATTTAAAGAGTTGCCGAGACATCTAGTTTTATAAATATAATGCTTGATAAGAATTAAAATTTCGTTATCAACATTACTGCAGTACTGTGATACTATACCAAACAGGAAGGATTCTTTATTGTAAGCAAACGGAATTAAAAGTATATCAAGTAGTGCTTCAAATCTCTGTAATAGTGACTGAACCTCTTGACATTCCCATAAGCAATGCACTATTGTTTCACGCTCCATACAACATAAGTTACATAAAATACTAGGACTTAAGTTTATTTTAAAAAGGAACGTGTTTGTTACCAAAATATGGTGTATAATTCTCACTTGGAACCACTGTAATTTAGAACTTTAAACCTAATCAATGTTTTTTTTTGTGACTATGCATATGTCTTCAAATTGGTGAAAAAAGCAGGATAACAATGATTATATCCTCAGGCACTTCGATAACTGACGTGATTTAATTCCAAAGTGATGTTAGTATTAGATATAAAATTAGAAACGTTTAGTAGCTATGTTAAACAGCTGAACAGTTCACTATTTTCTTTGGGAGATAGATCAACATTCTTTAAGTAAGATTATAATGAGTAATTGAATTGAAGAAAGTCGTGTGGAGACTATCGTATAGTAGGCATCGCAAAAGAATCCGCATGAGCAGAGATGACTATCAATCGTGCCTTTCGAGTAGAGGTAACTATTCCAGGAGCTGCATTCCATCATTCTGAGCCTTACATGGAGGAATTATCATGTCTACTTTCAAAGGAAAAGTATAATGCAACTTTTTTGGAAGGTCCATGTAAGAAGTGTTTCTTCTCTTTTCGTAATGACAAATTCGCTTTAACATCGAAAGGAAGAGAGTTCCAGCAGTTTAAGACTGAGGGAACGAAATAATTCTAAAATATAGAAGTATGACAAAGTCATGGACGAACGTTTTCGCCATCTCGATTAGCACGAGTTTGTACATCGGAATTTCTATTAGAGTTTTGGAACTGTTGCAAAGTGGTACCATTTCTTTTTTTCACTAACAGTAGTTTATTCAATAGATTACATGCAGACTAAGGCAATGGTGAGGAATTTGATATCTATCTCTATCCCTGAGAATATAAGCAGATATAGGTCAGATACTTTCTGTGGAAGAAGATACACTAGATAGTTTGGTTATCGCCTCAATCACGTGGCTTTAAATCTCGTAAAAAAGTTTTCTGAACAGTCTATACGCTCAGTGGGCAAACCTGTAATAAATCTCCATATACTATACTATATGTTTTCAATACATGAATAATTTCTCTAGATGTTTCCCATTTAAAACATATAAAGCTTTATTACATTTTTACCAGCGAAATATCGAAAATTATTCATTCTATTAAATTGATGAACCCTTTTTCTGATAGTTTTCATATCACTGAACAATATCATTTTTTCTTATTTGACAGACCAATCAAAACACTGCTTACAAACGACAATAGGAGACTTTTAAGCTGCCTGGTAGATTTTGATTTAAAAATGTGTGGCTAATATTCCGATATTTCAAAATATCAAAATATCAGCCCCCACTCGTGAAATATTTTTGGTATTACTGAAGACACTATTAGATATCCTCTGTAATGATAAATATCGTTCTTAGTTTTATTTATAAAGCTACCAACATAACATTAGGTCAATGATGTACAACTTTCTCCGATTCTGTCAGATTATCAGTTGAATGCGCTAATGCAGTATCATCAGGAGCACTATTGAGCAAAGGAGATATAATGTTGGATAAAAAGAGACGAGAGTCTGGTAATAATATATATTGAGAAATAACAGTGGTCCTGAACTTGAACCCTCAAGAACTCATGCCGCCTTAAAGATTTTTTTTTGCAGAATACGCACACGTTTCAGGAAGGTAGTGCTGAAGCCGTTTAAATTTTCACGTTTTTCCGTATTTTTTTTCAAGGTTCAACGTATAGTAGATTAATTATTGTGCTAAACTCGATCGAAGGCTTTCGAAAAAAAAACCCACAAAATATAACCACGGTATACATGTTCTTTGCGTTTTTAAGTGCATTTATTTTGTGATAAATCTCTTTGCAATTTATACAATTTATGGTCAATAAAGTAATTATACAAAATTTCCAATACGTTGTTCATACTTACAAGTGTATTCTCTCTTTATCTACTTATTTTTCGTTTATTTATTTCAAGTGGACAAAAATATCCAGTGTAAATTATTGGCCTTTTTCGATGCGACCAACTTAGCAGAATTGAGCAAATGCTATATCAACTATCAATATAAGAAAATTTGACAGCGTCATTCAATTATATACGCATATAGCATGTACTTTCAAATCAGCGGAACAGTATATTCGGCAGTCTCAAGGTTAACGATAAAATGAGTTCAGAAGGAAATGAATAGTGTCACGTACTTACTTAAAGTTTAGCTACTCTAATTATAAGATTTGATGTACTTCTAGGAAAATCTTTTATTTCTATTTATTCGTTTCTGAAAAAAGAAGTGTTAACTATTCCCACACAAATTCATACTGTGGCATGTTCAGCAACTTTTTATCCGATTGCCTTTAAATAAAGCTGCCTTGTGTATAATATCTTCGTACATAATAGTAAGATCGTCAGAAATTTACTCTAAGATGTAGGTGTACATCAGCTTCCATCTTTTGTAAGTTAACTAGCTTTCTCCAAAGGCATTGATTAAATTAAGTTAAAAGTTTTATTAATTAAAAAATAAAAATAAATCGAAAATCTTGTGTAGAAACCGAACGAGAAAATACACAGGGACTTGGGATTAGTTACAGTCTACATGTATTTGGACCTTCCCTAGTGTGTATAGCACATTTTGAGACGTTTTGGGGGCTAAATTAAAATTCGGTAAAAATGACACCCCCCACACTAGGGAAGGTCCAAATACATGTACAGTAGATCTACTGATGTAGACTGTAACTATAGTAGATGTGAAAAGGGGAAGTCACATACCTAGGATTGTACTTTTATCATGTTTCATGTAAACCAAATGTAAACCAAAATTTAAGAGTAATCGCCTTAACTGTTTTAAAGATATATACATAGAGTTCTATATATAATAAAAACATATCCCTGCTGAGCGTCGGAAGCTTCCTCGTGTGGTTTCGTACTATTTATAACCCATACTTTCGATTTGAACGGATGTGACGTCTTTCCAATAAATTGGTAAGTGCATCTTTAAGAATTAATTTGAAAGTTTCGGCAACGAATATTCTGATGTCGTGATATATTTCCGTTGTTTTAAAAAAAATAAATATGTGATATTGGCGTTGACAATGCTAGAAACATAGTGAAAAGAGTTGTAAAATGGTGGAAAGACTAAATGAACTTAAAAAAAATATATATATACATACCGTATCATTATAGTCATTCCTATAGATGTAAGAACACCGGCTATCGTCCATGTTTGTTTGATGACTTGCTGAAAGACTAGGGAAGAGTACAAGATGCCAGATCACTTAGGTGCAGACCAAAGGAAAGTTAGGGACAATAAGGAGGAGGAAGATAAACCAATTCAGGGTACGTATAGTTATAAAATAATCGTATGTGTAACCCAGCAGCAATGTATTAGTGAGATAAGTAGGGCATTGGTTTCCTACCTGTCTACGTCCTGTGTTCATTGGAAAGGACATATAACTGTATATCAAATGATAGTTGATTGAATTAGAGACAATGTATGAATATTCAAGATTGAAATAGAAACAATTTATTTGTGAACTAATATATTGACAATCAGTCAGGTGTTGGAAATATATGACTCCATGGCTAATATTAAACAGCTAAATTTATATTCAGTCTTTTTCATAAATCCACAAAATTAGCAATCAAAGGCAGACAATCACGATTGTTTACATTTCCACGCTTCATTCTGAAAGCAACTAAGATTGAAAATGGTAGTCCGGTAAAAATAAAATAAAAGCTGTTTTCTTTGTACTTAACATATTTGTTCTGCTTATAATTAGTACTCATGTTCCGTATTTTTAACAGCTAAAATATAATGCCTCCATGTTCAGAATAGGTGATTTGAAGTAGTAGAATGAGGTAGCAAAGTGTTTTATGGCAAATTGTTATTAATTTGGTCTGAATTAGCCATTGGATGGTTTAAATGGGATAAAGAATTCACAAACTGTTAGTGTTAGTACAAACTAGTACTGTTGTATTCAAGTTTAGAGTTATAAATACTGATATTACTGTAATTTGTATCTTTCTTTCTCCTCTGAAATCAGGATGAAACCTGCGCAATGTCAAATAGGGTTCGGTTACTAAAGGTCGGTTGGCATCAGATCTAGAGCCAAGAAATAGCTAGAGACCTTTAACTAGCTGAAGTATTCCACTGTACTATTTTGGCCAGTTTTATTTCTTAGACCAGTGAGTTGTGATAGCTCAGTCGGTCAGAGCCCAGACACAAAACCTCAGGTGAAGATATTCAGGTGATGAATAGGGTTGTGTTTCCTGGGAAGCTGGGAAACAGGCCAGTATGTGCTGTTGTGGTTATGTCCTTGAGCAAAACATGTATATATTGCTCTGGATGGCATGTGACAGGCCTTCCACATGTTGATCAGTGAAGTAGGTAGTCAACAACTACTACAAAGAGACCCCACATCAAAGTGGACCTGGCTGTTCATGGGGTTATAAACCCAGCAAGCAAACAAACCATGGCAACAATTATAAGTCCTGATGATCGTGGCTGTTGGTGTTGTATAAGTCACAAATTTTGTACCTATTTTTAGGTCACCTGAGACAAAGTCTCAAGTGACCTATTCTAATCCCCATTTGTCCGTCGTCGTCCGTCGTCCGTCGTGCGTCCGTAAACAATTTACATTTTCGACTTCTTCTCCAAAACCCACAAACCAAATTCTATGAAATTTAGCAGGAAGCTTCTATGGCTAAAGGTCAACCAAAATTGTAAATTATATGGTCCCCACCCCCCAGGGGCCTGAGGGGCGGGGCCAAAAAGGGTCAAATTGACTAAAACTTCAAAAATCTTCTTCTCTACTCTCAGATATGCTGGAATCAAACACTCTTCATAGATGGAAGGGCCTTAAGGTGCTTTACCAAAATTGTAAATTTCATGACCCAGGGGTTTCACGTTTGCCTCTGGGGAGGGGCTATACTTTACTATAGTTTATATAGGGAAATCACATTTTTGACTTTAATTTATTTTATTTCTATTGGAATTCATTCTAATTTTGTAAACATTGTCAGCATGGGATGACACTTTGATGACATGCACATGTTGGCCATGACTGACCCCCAGGGGCTGATGGGCGGGGCTAAAAAGGGCCAAATTGACTGAAATTTCAAAAATCTTCTTCTCTACTCTTAGATATGCTGGAATCAAACACTCTTCATAGATGGAAGGGTCTTAAGGTGCTTTACCAAAATTGTAAATTTCATGACCCAGGGGTTTCACATTTGCCCCTGGGGAGGGGCTAAACTTTACTATAGTTTATATAGGGAAATCACATTTTTGACTTTAATTTATTTTATTTCTATTGGAATTCATTCTAATTTTTGTAAACATTGTCAGCATGGGATGACAGTTTGATGGCATGCACATGTTGGCCCTGACTGACCCCCAGGGGCTGATGGGCGGGGCTAAAAAGGGCCAAATTGACTGAAATTTCACAAATCTTCTTCTCTACTCTCAGATATCATAGAATCAAATACACTTCATAGATGGCTCGGTTTGAAGGTTCTTTACCAAAATTGTGAATTTCATGACCCTGGGGTCTCAAGTTTGCCCCTGGGGCGGGGCTAAACTTTACTATAGTTTATATAGGGAAATAACATTTTTGACTTTTATTTGTTTTATTTCTATTGGAATTCATTCTAATTTTGTAAACATTGTCAGCATGGGATGACAGTTTGATGGCATGCACATGTTGGCCCTGACTGACCCCCAGGGGCTGATGGACGGGGGCTAAAACGGGTCAAATTGACTGAAATTTCAAAAATCTTCTTCTCAAGACTGAAATAAGGTGGAATCAAATACTCTTTATAGTTTGAAGGGTCTTATGGTGCTTTATTGAAATTTTAAATTTCATGACCCGGGGGTCACAAGTTTGCCCCTGGGGAGGGGGTAAATTTTACTATAGTTTATATATGGAAATCACATTTTTGACTGATTTGTTTTGATTTCTATTGGAATTCATTCTGGTTAACATTTTCAGCATGGAATGAAAGTTTGATAATATGCATATGTTGGCCCTGACTGACCCTAGGGGCTGATAGGTGGGGGGGGGGGGGGGGGGGGGGGGGGGGGGCAAAAGCAAAAAGGGTCAATTAAATAAACTGAAATATTTCAAATCTCAGGTGACCGTTAAGGCCCATGGGCCTCTTGTTTATTTCATTACAGCTTTGGATGAAGGTGATATAGCTCTCCTGAAGACCTATGTAAGTAAATTTAGGTAGTAATGGTAATTCTTTAGGAATTTACATTGTGGTAATCATAGGTTTTAAAGAAAAACTTGAAATGTATTTCCCTGCCAGAAATGCTAGATCTCTTTTATTCTTTTTGGAAAAATTTTCAAGTTTGAGTTTTTAGACAAGATCCTTAAAAAGCATATATATGGTTCAGTCGAAAAATATATTAAAATGTCATTTTTGCATGAAATGTTGTAATGTTTTATGAAGATAGTCCTTAAGTTTTAGAAAATTATTTTGAACTTTTTTTGGAAATGTTTTACATATTTGCATAATTGCATCTTCACTTTCTTTAGCGAAATGTTTAAGTTGGAATTGAATTTTATATTTTTCAAATTTTCACTATATATTAACTAACTAATAAGGATACCCATTGTCTTAAGTATCGGAGAGGCCCCAAAAGACATTTAATGGTTATGTTAATCTGTTGGGTTTGACTTGTACTGGAATTTATTTTTCTTGAATTGATAATGTTTTTTTCCAAGGTTAGTTGAATTCTAACCAAAACATCTTCAAAATAGTTTGTTCACAATATTATTGAATGCTCAAAATCTTTTCCAGTTTATAAAGAAAGAATGTCTTTTATTTCATGCATGATTGATTATTATAATTTTCACAGTTACTTCCTACACTGACTATTGGTTTCAGCTTTTCACAATCACAAGATTTGTACCATTTTGTTTGATAGGGTGTGGGGCAGTACAGTAAATCCATCAAGTCATGTGAGGAAGACATTCAAAACATTATGAAGAGGGTCAACGAGCTGTCAGGTATGTAATCAGGGTATCAGGTTCTTGGTATGTAACCATGGTAACAAGCTTTTTGGTATGTAAACAGGGTAACAATCGCTTGGGTATGTAACCAAGGTAACACGATCTTGGGTATGTAACATGTGTAACAAGCTCTTATGTACATAACCAGGGAAACAAGTTCTTTGGTGTGTAACCAGGGTCACGTGATAAGTTCTTGGTTGTGTAACTAGGGTATAGTAACTAGCTCTTGTGTATACATGTAATCATGGTAACATGCTCTTGGGTATGTATTCATGGTAACAACTGCTTGGGTATGTAACCAATGTAACAATCTGCTGGGTATCTAACCAGTGTAACAAGCTCTCATGTATGTAACTAGGGTAACAAGTTCTTGGGTGTGTAACCAACCAGGGTAACATACTATTAGATACGTAACCAGGGTAACAAGCTCAGGTACCAAACAAAGTGATGTTGTAAGCAAAGCATGTTGTCACCAAGATCAGAGGTGTTCTTGTCACTGTTTAGTGTGATTTTATATAGTGACAAAAGTTAAAAGTGAGCCTCCCGCGAGGCGTCCCACCCCTCTTCAAAGTTTTTGGGATCAGTTTTTGGAAAGCTTCTAAGTCCAAAAGTATACACCTCACACCCTTTTAATTTGGTTTATACATTCATTAGAGGTCTAGGATTAATGTTATGGCAAAATTATGCAAAAACAAAGTGATTTTTTTGGCATTTTACCATTTAGTGATGGACTTAATTTTGTGGGCACAAAAACCCTCTTTAAAGATTTTTGGGGTAAGTTTTGGAAAGCTTGTAAGTCTACACCCTTCTTATTTGGTTTATACATCCCTTAGAGGTCTAGGAGCGATATTATGTGATGTAAAATTTCAAAATGACATGCTTATACATACATAAAAAATGAATGCATAGTGTGATTGCTGCTGCCGGAGAGCTTTCGCAATCATTGATTGCACTTGTTATAATAGTCTACATATATAAGTTATAAAGAACAGTGGAAATATGTAATAATCGAAGTGGATGAATTTATCCCAAAATACTAAATTTGTCTTCAAATTTTATCATAAGATTGATATAATACTTTACCAGGTATCAAGGAGTCTGACACAGGATTAGCCCCTCCAGCACTGTGGGATCTGGCAGCTGACAAACAGACATTACAGAGTAGGTACAGCAGGATTACAGGATGCACCACCTATCTAATAAGATACGATTAAATGCTATGATATAATGGTCTGTATGTTCGGGCTTTTCTCCACTGGATTTCAATCTTTGGGTTGTAAATTGTTTTGGGGATTTCTGAGATCCCAAGTAACCATATACTGTTTGTGTCCTAGGCTCGGTTATAACCGGAACAAGGACGTTAAGCCCCATCAATCAATCAATCAACCATATACTGTGAAACCCCTCTATTAAGACCATGTGGGGGTCCCAGTAAAAGTGGTCTGAATAGCTGTATGATCTTAATACTGAAGTGGACCACATTAATATTTGACCACCAAGAACCTTAACTCTGTATGATACAAGTAGAGTAAACATGTGTTCTTCATATGTACCTTGACCATGGCTTTTATATATGGCTAAATTCAATAAAAATAAAACTCCATTTTATATTGAATAGATATTTTGGAATGCAATGCATGTATTTTTGTAATAATGTTCTAAATACATAGTAAATTATTTTATTTTAATATTGTCATTAAATAGCCGTCAAATGTCAAACATAATTCATAATGTATTCATATATCTATATGGCTTCTGGCAGTATGGTCATGAGAAAAAGCTTTGATAAACAAATAATATGCCTGAGAAAAAATATTGCTGTTATCACCTAAAAAAATAAGTTAACAGTGTTTTAACCTATTATCAATATGAAATTCCTGTTTTCTCTTCGTAAATCATGTTTAAATATCCCGCCTCAAGCAATGAATGGTCACATAACAATCCTTACAATCTTAGTCAGTAACATGTTTGAATAAGGTGACACTGCCTCACTGGTATCGAGGCACATTCTCAATACTGAATATATTAGACAAATTTTCAGTGACGTTAGATAGCGGCAAAAGAATGAGTCAGATTCTGAGTCTGGGCTACCGAAAGAAAGAAAATTTACAGGGTTTCAAAGTGATCATTAGGCAGAATTCTGACCAATCATTACCCTAATAAGTAAACAAAAGATCAATAATAACACCCTCCTTGCCAAGGTAGATAATCTGATAATTTGTTTGCTTGTCACCTGGGGGAAAGGGTTGCCATTGAGATGAACTAAAGATCAAACACTTGACATGAGCAGGCTGTTCATAGCTCGCTGCACTCGAAGTAAGTTTGACCGAAGCTGGTTGGTCGCAACCATGGGGTAAATTTACGTTAATTAGTGGTCTTTGGGACTGTCAAAACTGATTGTAATACAGAAAAGCGGGATGTTCATATTACTGAAGCAACCAATACTTTTTAAGACGTAAAGAGAAAAATAATGGGACTGAAGAATGTGCCCATAATAGTGGGGTGGTCGTAATTTTAAAGTGATCATTTAGTGAGGTTTCTCTGTATATGTCAACTACATTTTCTATGAAATATCCTGGATTGTTGAGACTGGGGAATTGTATTAAGAGGGCTTTCATTAACCTGAGACCATGGGTCAAATGTCTTTAGTATGCTACGGTTGTTAAACTTTCTTGTTGGTGTCCATGCTATATTTTGACAATCTTCAAACATTTGTGATAGATGCGACATATTTTGAATTATAGGTGAGCAGCCTTTACAGGTGGCTAGGTGTACCAAAATCATCAATGCAGACTCTGACGATCCAAAATACATAATAAACGTCAAACAGTTCGCTAAATTTGTTGTGGACTTGGGCGACCAGGTGGCACCTACAGATATTGAGGAGGGCATGAGAGTTGGGCAAGTATCTCTGAACATTGTCAGTTTTTCTGGTCACATATGGGGAAATATCCTGAATTTTAGTAGAGCTAAATCACTGTTGAGTGTGTCTATAGATGTGTAATTGCTGATAACATGTATAATAGTGTATTCTTTATGTGAAATCTTACAGTATACATATACAGTCAAACTTGTAATAGCGGACACCCTTATATAGCGGACACCTGTCCATAACGGACATTTCCAGGAATCCCCAATGAAAATCACTATATAAATATCATGTATATAGCGGACACCTTCCTAATGCGGACAGCGGACACTTATTTTTGTCCGTAAAGTTGTTAAAAAATCTGTATAACGGACACGTGAAACCATAGCCGTGTTGATATTTGTGTGTAAAACGTTTCTAAATAACAAGCAAAGCCTTAATTACTCAACTCCCCTGGCAGCAATGCTAACTTAGGAAGCCACTTCATCAGTCACTAATTGTCCTGTTACCTGTAAGTTGCTGTAACAATGGGCAGTAATTACAAGAGAGTGACCGATCGCCATCGGCAGAGGTGTTTGTTTACTCAACCCCACCGGTGACAGCGAAGCTTATAGCCTAGACAACAAGAATGGTCAGGGGGTAATTAAATCATTATCAAGACCAACAAAAGAGGGACAAAGCAATAGTGATGTCTGTCATAATTGTTTTACTTACAAAATCAACCGTATGCAAATCTGACAAGGCAGGCACATGGTTGTCAGCCGCCATTTTCTCACACTCGGAACTCCTCTGAATATGACTACGTAACATATTAAGAACAGCTGAAGAGTTCCGAGTGTCTTTGTATACACTATACTGTCTAATTGACTGAACCAGAAAACGGTATTTATTAAATTAAATCCCTACATGGATTTCAGAAAATATGTCTCAAAATAAATGCTTAGGGATTATAATCATCAGAGGAAAATGCACTTTCATTTATAAAGAGTTAATGTTGTAATAGAAAAGATATTTCAAACATATTTATTTTCCAAAATATTGAGGATTAACAAAAATTGTTTTACACTGATAAGAATTACCTTTACACTTTTGACTATGTTGAGTATTTGTCTGAATAGATATTCAGTATAGTATGATATTGTGAAGATTTGTTTTGAAACTATAGGCTTAATATAAATTATTAGAAATATCAACTTCAATTTTTGTGTCAGATGAATGATTGAAAATTAAGCATTTATCTTTAATTTTTTGTCTTTTATTCATTTGTTTAAGTGTTTAAATATAATAAATCAGGAGACATATAGTGTACTATAAACAGACTTTAGTTTGTTTCTTCGTTTATAAGGGACATAACTCGTTGAACCTCTATATAAAGGACACCTCTCTATAAAGGACACTTTTGTCTTGTCCCTTAGGTGTCCTTTATAGACAGGTTCGACTGTATAGGGTCATTCAAAGTGATATTGTGAAAACAACAGTGAACACACAGAGCAAAGAATTTTATAAAAGATCAAAAATGTGTGTTTGATAATATGTTTTTGTGTACCTACATACAACAATACATTTGTGTTACAGTGTCGACAGGAATAAGTACCAGATACACATACCACTGCCACCGAAGATCGATCCATCAGTGACCATGATGCAGGTCGAGGAGAAACCAGATGTTACATACAGTGACGTTGGAGGCTGTAAGGAACAGATAGACAAACTTCGCGAGGTTGTGGAAACTCCTCTTCTACATGTGAGTATAATTACTTATCTATGTTAGTTTAAGTGCATAACGGCCCATCAACACTATAAAGGTCATAAGGGCCACAAAAGTGATAAAAAATACGAGCAAAATTGGCAAGAGACGAAAGGACAACTTAGGCCAAATAAAATTAATTTCTTGTTTCTCAGGCCCGCCCGCATCCAATATGAACCCCCCGCACCACTCACTTTTTATTGAAATCAAAAAAATAAAAACGTCCGCGCCGAAAAATAAATTCCGGAAAAAAATCCGACGTTGGTTGCCGCAATATCCGGAACTTGCCCGATCCATGTTTTAGAATCTCCCAAATCAGATCATTGAAACGTTTGTTTATCTTTTAGAAGCTTGATTTTTCGATTGCACATGGTAGCAATGATTTCCATTCAAATATCTTTTTCTGGCAGTGTTATTTTACCCTGGACAATCATATCGAATTATAGCGACACTTGTTCGCTTGGCGAACTTTACAAGGGTCTGCGCGATGGATCGCTTGGTCCCGACGACTGGTCGTTTCCGCCAAAATTCACGGATCATGATGTGTCGGCCGCGATCGGCAAACGGAAAGCTGATGTTTTTGATAAAGTAATGATCGATGTCTTTGAAGGTAAACGAAGCAACAAAACTGTTTGGACATTATGTAAGAACCAAATCTTAAAACATAGGGAGTTCCTGATCACTTGTGTACATCTGGTGAACATTGAACATAAAATTGTATTTCAATTGTTTTTCAATTTAAATTGCAAGTTTAATACCAGAAAATAAAGACAAAAGTTTAAAATTAAGATTTCTTTATTCATTTTATGCATTTAACAATTGACACAATTTCAAATCACATGATTCATGTATATGTATCATTATGTGACTGAGAGAAAAAAATAAAAAAGTCCCTCCCTCGTCACATTTTTAGGTAGTAAAAAAAAAAAAAAAAGCCTCCCTCCCTCATCCTTTTTTGGAAAAATGTGCCTGAGAAACAAGACATTAATTTTGTTTGGCCTTATCCATGTTGACAAAATAAGGAGAAATAAATGATAGTTCAATTTTCAGACATAGATGAAATTAAAAACTGATAAGATAGAATTTCTTTAGCATTAATATTCTATTTGGTAAATAGTGGTTTTGGATGCTAAGTTATGATTCAAAAGATTTTTATGTTATTTCCATACTCCATTGAAACATATATGAATTATTTACTATGTCATGGGTATTATGATACTTTGACATTTGTATTACTGTCTGTTCAATATTTACTTTTTTTTTTCTCTCATAATGGCGTTCAAATAATATATTAGATACTGAACATCAAAATTCATGCTTTAAGGATAGGGCAATCTTAGAGAAAGCTGTCAATGTAGTTTTTGTTGTGCAAGGGAGATAACTCTTCAAAGCTAACTGCCGTTTTCAGTTGTTGTTTCATTTGCATTGTTATAGATGCAATTACCCAACAGGGTAGGATTTAATAAGCTTGATGTTCTTAAATTCTTTAAAACAAGACTTTCCATATAAAAACACAAACAACTGGAAAATAGTACATTTATACTTCTTGTTTTGATAAAAACTGAAACTGAAGTTACACACAAATCTGTCTTTTCAGCCTGAGAAGTTTGTGAACCTTGGTATTGAGCCCCCAAAAGGAGTGTTGCTATTTGGACCTCCTGGAACAGGAAAGACACTTTGTGCCCGAGCAGTTGCCAACAGGACAGATGCCTGTTTCATTAGGGTCATAGGATCAGAACTGGTTCAGAAATATGTTGGAGAAGTAAGTACACATTTATCTAGCATTACCCAGGCAGGCAATTCATTATGTATAGAATGTGATGCCTTGTTCTGCATAGCCGTCTAATTTTCTTTTGGCCCCGGATATGACGCGACAGGTGGCGTTCTGGTCAAGATGAAGTATGTGATTGGTCAATGTAGCGGTCAATGCAAAATGCAGCTATACAGTTAAAAACGAAACAAAGTTAAAGGGACCTCACGGTAAACCAATATTTCTTTTGTATTTTTTATCATATTATTGGGTATATCTTTAAAAAAAATAACCTTCTGAACAATGACCATTCAAATTTGATGATGTATGTACATAAAAACATCAATTATCAATTATTAAAATGTTATCACTCTGAATATGCAAATTTTGTGACATACAAATGTATACGATAAACGCATGCGCACAACAAACTAAAACACATGGAAACAAAAATGGCTTCCAATGTGAATCGACTGGGGTTGAAAACGATAACAGCTTCCGCAATGAAGAGAATAATAGGAAAATGGGTCAAACACAATCCTAGAATTAAACTGGGGAATCAATACAATAGATTGTAACAGTTAAAACATGAAAACAACAGTAATACGGACACCGCTCGTATTCTGCTTGATTGTTTGATAGTAGGTCATGATAAGCTCGGTAATATTTACACAAACTCGGTATTTACACATAAATATGTGTGCCGTAATATATACAGAACGTGTTGTTTAACATTTAAACCACTGTGTATAATATCGTTATCCAACTAACCCAGATGGAATATAGATATCGCCTTGTAAACTATCGTGTGTTTGTGTTGCCACGATTTCAAAACAGTCACGTAATGATCATAAAATAATTTCCGCGCTAAATTTAGACGGGGATTCCCAACTAAATCGAGTGGTCAAGCTGGACATAGGGATTGACTGTGAACATTGGAACAGCACAGAAACATAACTGGAAAGGAACAAAACGCGTACATTCAGTGAAAATTGCAACGTTTTTACCGTGATGTCCCTTTTAAATTGAATGCAAGCTGAATAAGTGGATGCGATGCATCTATTCAAATGACACATTTGTAGTCTTATTATCACCAAAATGATTTAAACTGATATAATTTGTTATCCGTGCTGAAACTGCGCATTTATTAATTACATCGTAGTTCGTTAATTTATTTCACCAGTAGTTTTACATTATAACCACTAGCATTAAAACTATGCCATTTATCTTTTTTAAAGATATTTCTTGTTTTTGTACTCCCTTGAGATGCTGAAACTATTTTACAGATTTTTATGTGTACACACAATATAAATATTATTGATGCAATTTACGAAACCATACCAATTAATATATTTAATTATTTATTGACAAACATTTGCGAGACAAGCTATGCTGTTCTTCAACATCTCTTGTATTATATTCTGATAATAATTATAGAAACAAGTGAGTATGTAAGAGTTGAAACTATTGCAGCGAAAGGTGGACAATGTCTCTACAGGCAAATATAGTGATAAAGGGAGTGTAGAAACTTCATTTCATTTAAATTCATACATTTCTTTTATCAACAGGGGGCAAGAATGGTTCGTGAATTATTTGAGATGGCCAGATCTAAGAAAGCATGCATCATCTTTTTTGATGAAATTGATGCCATTGGAGGTAAGTGATAATGTTACCATAATATGTATATGTGGAAATTGAAATGATATAAATATGAGACTTTTCCTTTACCAAACTTGATAACTTAGTTACTGGTTTACGGCCTACACGGTGCAAGGGGGTTAGTTTTGTAAGACAGCTTATGTCCTAATATTATCTCATTCTACTTAAATTGGTACAAGTTTACTTGCCTTATTGTTTCATGGTGATCCAACCAATTCAGCTCTGACAATTGAATTTGGTTAAATAAAGAATTTTTGGATGTCCAGTCGAAAATTTCCTAATGAATAGATTCTTAGTGTAGCCTTTTCATCTGGGCCAGAGGTTATCACGCCAGCTCTTGACCGAAAAAAAAAACACTGAGGGGTGGGGTCTTTTTTGAGCAAGGGGGAGAAGTCTCATAGGGCCACCACTTTAAATCCCCTCTGATGGACTGAGTGTTAGCTATTATTGTTAGTTAAAATCATTCAGGTGTAATAACTTTATAAACTTATTAACAGTTCGGTACTTATTAACAGTTTGGTATTCCTACAGTGTACTGTCCTCCTCTCCCCATTAGTTTAATTGTATAGATTTGTGTATTACTAGTAACAAATCTTGTTTTTCCTCGTGGTATCAAGTTTATCACAGACCCCCATAATGGGAAAGGATACCTTTCTTATTTTGAGGTCTGCCCTTCCCATTAGTTCTCAGAGAGTTGTAAACGGATCAGCTGTTACATCTGTTGGTATACATGAATTCATTATCATATATATATATCTCCAAGTTTTAGTGCAGTTGATGACATTTTCATTATACAGTTCATTTGGAGTTTAACTTTTTTGTCTTTTTGTCGAAAAGTCAATTTAACATGAATTTATTTGCCTATATCAAGTTAGCCCTAGTGCAGTTGATATTATTTCCATTATACAGTTCATTTGGAGTTTAACTTCTTTGTCATAAAATCAATTTAACAAAGCTGGACATTAAATACAAATAAGTGATATATCAGGTCGCAGATTAAAAATAATTTAACAAAGCTGGACGTTAAATACAAATCAGTGATATATGAGGTCGCAGATTAAAATCAATTTAACAAAGCTGGACGTTAAATACAAATCGGTGATATATGAGGTCGCAGATTAAAATCAATTTAACAAAGCTGGACGTTAAATACAAATCGGTGATATATGAGGTCGCAGATTAAAATCAATTTAACAAAGCTGGACGTTAAATACAAATCGGTGATATATGAGGTCGCAGATTAAAATCAATTTAACAAAGCTGGACGTTAAATACAAATCGGAGATATATGAGGTAGCAGATTCTGTGAGGCTTCACAAACTTACTGCTGTATTGACAGGGGCCCGGTTTGACGATGGTGCTGGTGGAGACAATGAGGTACAGAGGACCATGTTGGAACTGATCAACCAGCTTGATGGGTTTGACCCACGTGGAAACATTAAAGTTCTTATGGCAACAAACAGACCTGACACACTTGATCCCGCCCTGATGAGACCTGGTCGTCTCGACCGTAAAATTGAGTTTGGCCTTCCAGATCTTGAGGTAGGTGTATTGATATTTGGCATCAAAGTGACTGATTTTTATGTTTATTTATCTTGCACACTTTAAATTGTTAAGGAAAAAAACAGCAAGTTTTTTTAAGCTAAAAATATTGAGAATTACACAAACAGATGCAGTATTGATTTCCATTTAGCATCCATAACATTCATACATATCAAGTTATTTGCATTGCTGTCGCAGATTATTGAAGAATTTTTTATATAGGTTTTCTACATTCCTACTATAAAAGTGTCTTTTTCTGTTTCAGGGAAGGTCACATATCTTCAAAATCCATGCCCGATCTATGAGTGTAGAAAAAGATATACGATATGAGCTTTTAGCAAGACTTTGTCCAAACAGCACAGGTGAGGAAAAAGTTACATATATGTCTAATCCAGGTTTATTTAAAGATGTTAAATCCATATGGTTTAAGAGATTGGTGATCATATCACTAATATGAGTGCATTACAGTTAATTTAGTTTATCACGGGTCCGCCATGATTCTGTTTTAAGTAACATATGCTTACAGGTCCATGTTGTAATACAGTTGATCCTGTCTCTGATGGAGCAATTCATACTTTATTGGTATCTTAGAGATTTTTTCCACCTAGAGATTACATGGGAGATTGTATGGGAGAGCTTGTAATATCTCAAGACTGGGAGATTTGTATGAGAGAGCTTGTAATATCTCAAGACTGGGAGATTTATATGGGAGAGCTTGTAATATCTCAGGACTGGGAGATCGATGGGAGAGCTTGTAATATCTCAAGACTGGGAGATCGATGGGAGAGCTTGTAATATCTCAAGACTGGGAGATCGATGGGAGAGCTTGTAATATCTCAAGACTGGGAGATTGAAGGGAGAGCTTGTAATATCTCAAGACTGGGAGATTGATGGGAGAGCTTGTAATATCCCAAGACTGGGAGATTTGTATGAGAGAGCTTGTAATATCTCAAGACTGGGAGATCGATGGGAGAGCTTGTAATATCTCAAGACTGGGAGATTGAAGGGAGAGCTTGTAATATCTCAAGACTGGGAGATTGATGGGAGAGCTTGTAATATCCCAAGACTGGGAGATTTGTATGAGAGAGATTGTAACATCTCAAGACTGGGAGATTTGTATGGGAGAGCTTGTAATATCTCAAGACTGGGAGATTTGTATGGGATAGCTTGTAATATCTCAAGACTGGGAGATTTGTATGGGAGAGCTTGTAATATCTCAAGACTGGGAGATTTGTATGAGAGAGCTTGTAATATCTCAAGACTGGGAGATCGATGGGAGAGCTTGTAATATCTCAAGACTGGGAGATTTGTATGGGAGAGCTTGTAATATCTCAAGACTGGGAGATTTGTATGAGAGAGCTTGTAATATCTCAAGACTGGGAGATCGATGGGAGAGCTTGTAATATCTCAAGACTGGGAGATTTGTATGAGAGAGCTTGTAATATCTCAAGACTGGGAGATTGAAGGGAGAGCTTATAATTTTTCAAGACTATGAGATTCGTATGGGAGAGCTTGTAATATCTCAAGACTGGGAGATTGAAGGGAGAGCTTGTAATATCTCAAGACTGGGAGATTGAAGGGAGAGCTTGTAATATCTCAAGACTGGGAGATTTGTATGAGAGAGCTTGTAATATCTCAAGACTGGGAGATCGATGGGAGAGCTTGTAATATCTCAAGACTGGGAGATTTGTATGAGAGAGCTTGTAATATCTCAAGACTGGGAGAACGATGGGAGAGCTTGTAATATCTCAAGACTGGGAGATTTGTATGGGAGAGCTTGTAATATCTCAAGACTGGGCGATTGAAGGGAGAGCTTGTAATATCTCAAGACTGGGAGATTGAAGGGAGAGCTTGTAATATCTCAAGACTGTGAGATTGAAGGGAGAGCTTGTAATATCTCAAGACTGTGAGATTTGTATGGGAGAGCTTGTAATATCTCAAGACTGGGAGATAAGTATGGGAGAGCTTGTAATATCTCAAGACTGGGAGATTTGTATGGGAGAGCTTGTAATATCTCAAGACTGGGAGATTTGTATGAGAGAGCTGAAGATTTCCATATTCAATAGTGCTTTGTGTGTATAAATTAGATGTTAGCACAATGTGTGAAATTTATCATGTTATCAGAGACAAGAAAAATTATAAATACTTTTTCTCATTATGTACAGGAGCTGAGATTCGCAGTGTTTGCACAGAAGCTGGTATGTTTGCCATCAGAGCACGAAGAAAAATGGCGACGGAAAAAGATTTCTTGGAAGCTGTAAACAAAGTAATCAAAGCATACGCCAAGTTCAGTGCCACACCAAGGTACATGACATACAATTAGACACAGAATTCAGTGTCAGCTTGAGAAACAGGATGGTCAAGGCATAGATTTACAGCTGAGAATCCTTCTCAAAAAGCTGTTTGATCTGTGATGGAATCTCCTTCAAATCTTCATGGGTCATTTGGAAGTACCTAGAACGACAATTTTCTTATTGTCAAGGAATAGTGCTGGAACATTTGTTGTATAAGACTAACTTTAAGAAAATTATTATTAAAAAATTTCATAATAGGGATATGAAATCATCAGAAATGTCTCCCTTGTGGGTCAAACAAAATGTGAACAACAGATCAATCATACCTATGTATTGAGAGCATGCCTTGTGTTATAGATGAGATCAGGGATGTATATTGTATGTTTTGATTCTAATCTGTGTCTATTGTTTAAAGGATACTACAAATTGCGACCCAAAGAAACTTCTGGTGTTAATTTAATGTGTAACAACCTACATTGAAGAGATTACATTAAGATAGGAATGACAAGATGAGAGATGCACAATTTGATGTAGATCATTTCCAGATTATTTACATTTATGTGAGATGCAGACTGAGTGTGACTGTGAGGCAGGATTGAACTTATTTAGATATTTTGTGATTTCATTGAATAAGTTATTCATGACAGATGTGTGAAAGAATTGCTACGTGTTCAACTAGTACATGTAATAAATAATGTTTTGCAAAACAAATCATAGATTTTGTTTTCTAAATTGAATTACTTCCCTTGAGATAATTTGGGAATGTCTGTAAATCACATGAATTGCCTTCACGTCCCTGTGTCATTGGATCATAACAACCTTGACCTTGAGGATATCCTGATATAAATTATGATTGCATTATTTAAAGCTGATATGCACTGCGATGTGCACTGCACTACCATATGGTCACTTTGACCTTATTCTCAAGGTCATTTAAGCCTTTAAGATATCCTAATGAAAGTTGCTGTATACCATCATCACCCCACTGATGAAATGCAGTACTCTGTCATTGGATCATTGCAATCATGACCTCAAAGGTCAATTGAGTGCAAAATAATCAAAGCTTAGGAAAGGAGAAGGGGAGACATGTATTTTTGTTCTAGTTGAGAACTGTATAATATACCTTATTTTTAGCTCACCTGGACCGAAGGTCCGGTGAGCTTATGCCATGGTGCAGCGTCCGTCGTCCGTCGTCCGTCCGTCAACATTTGCTTCAAATCGCTACTAGTCAAAAAGTTCTTATTGGATTTTGACCAAATTTGGTCAGAAACATCCTTGGCAGAAGGGGATCAGATTTTGCATAAATGGTGACTCTGACCCCCAAGGGGCCTGAGGGGCGGGGCCCAATATGGAAAATTGAGGCAATTCCTTTAAATCGCTACTTGTCATAAAGTTATGAATGGATTTGAACCCAATTTGGTCAGAAACATCCTTTGTGGAAGGGGAACAGATTTTGCATAAATGGTGACTCTGACCCCCAAGGGGCCAAAGGGGCTGGGCCTAATGGGGAAATAGAGGTAATTCCTTTAAATCGCTACTAGTCATAAAGTTATGAATGGATTTGAACCCAATTTGGTCAGAAACATCCTTCGGGGAAGGGGATCAGATTTTGCATAAATGGTGACTCTGACCCCCAAGGGGCCTGAGGGGCAGGGCCCAATAGGGGAAATTAAGGCAATTCCTTTAAATCGCTACTAGTCATAAAGGTATGATTGGATTTGAACCCAATTTGGTCAGAAACATCCTTTGGGGAAGGGGAACAGATTTTGCATAAATGGTGGCTCTGACCCCCAAGGGGCCAAAGGGGCGGGGCCTAATGGGGAAATAGAGGTAATTCCTTCAAATCGCTACTAGTCATAAAGTTATGAATGGATTTGAACCCAATTTGGTCAGAAACATCCTTCAGGGAAGGGGAACAGATTTTGCATAAATGGTTACTCTGACCCCCAAAGGGCCAAAGGGGCGGGGCCTAATGGGGGAATAAGGGAATTCCTTCAAATCGCTACTAGTCATAAAGTTATGAATGGATTTGAACCCAATTTGGTAAGAAACATTCTTGGGGGAAGGGGAACAGATTTTGCATAAATGGTGACTCTGACCCCCAAGGGGCCTGAAGGGCGGGGCCCAATAATGGAAATTGAGGCAATTCCTTTAAATCGCTACTAGTCATAAAGTTATGAATGGATTTGAACCCAATTTGGTCAGAAACATCCTTTGGGGATCGGGAATAGATTTTGCATAAATGGTGACTCTGACCCCCAAGGGGCCAAAGGGGCGGGGCCTAATGGGGAAATAGAGATAATTCCTTCAAATCACTACTTGTCATAAAGTTATGAATGGATTTGAACCCAATTTAGTCAGAAGCATTCTTGGGGGAAGGGGAACAGATTTTGCATAAATGGTGACTTTGACCCCCAAGGGGCCAAAGGGGCGGGGCCCCATATGGGAAATAGAGGTAATTCCTTTAAATCGCTACTTGTCATAAAGTTATGAATGGATTTGAACCCAATTTAGTAAGAAACATCCTTTGGGGAAGGGGAACAGATTTTGCATAAATGGTGACTCTGACCCCTAAGGGGCCAAAGGGGCGGGGCCTAATGGGGAAATAGAGGTAATTCCTTCAAATCGCTACTAGTCATAAAGGTATGAATGGATTTGAACCCAATTTGGTCAGAAACATTCTTATGTGAAGGGGAACAGATTTTGCTTAAATGGTTACTCTGACCCCCAAGGGACCAAAGGGGCGGGGCCTAATGGGGAAACAGAGGTAATATCTTTAAATCGCTACTAGTCATAAAGTTATGAAAGGATTTGAACCGAATTTGGTCAAAAACATCATTGGGGGAAGGGGAACAGATTTTGCATAAATGGTGACTCTGACCTGAGGGGCCAAAGGGGCGGGGCCTAATGGGGAAATAGAGGTAATTCCTTCAAATCGCTACTAGTCATAAAGTTATGAATGGATTTATACCCAAATTGGTCAGAAACATTCTTATGTGAAGGGGAACAGATTTTGCATAAATGGTGACTCTGACCCCGAGGGGCCAAAGGGGCGGGGCCCCATATGGGAAATAGAGGTAATTCCTTTAAATCACTACTAGTCATAAATTTATGAATGGATTTGAACCCAATTTAGTAAGAAACATTCTTTGGGGAAGGGGAACAGATTTTGCATAAATGGTGACTCTGACCCCCAAGGGGCCAAAGGGCGGGGCCTAATGGGGAAATAAAGGTAATTCCTTAAAATCGCTACTAGTCATAAAGTTATGAATGGATTTGAACCCAATTTGGTAAGAAACATTCTTGCGGGAAGGGGAACAGATTTTGCATAAATGGTGACTCTGACCCCCGAGGGGCAAAAGGGTCCCATATGGGAAATAGAGGTAATTCCTTTAAATCACTACTAGTCATAAAGTTATAAATGCATGTTGTAAACTCAGAGAGTCTGGACTTCATTATTTCTTTAAAGCAGTTGGGATCCCCACGCTATAACCATAAATAGCATTGTTTGAGGTTAACAAACAAAAGGAATTGAACATGAACATTATTTTGACATTTGGTCAAATCCAACCAGGTGAGCGATACAGGCCCCATGGGCCTCTTGTTATATTTATTCATAGTGGGTGGGACTGTAACAGGCTTGAAGGGAAAATGTGCTTCCACATACCTGTAGCCATGGCACTGTTTCAGTCATACCCTTACTCAACTTTAAGGCTGTTAGGGTCAAACGTCAAAATTTTGAATCTGAAATCTTGCAAGTATGCTGTCGGGGTCAAACGTCAAAATTTTGAATCTGAAATCTTGCCAGTATGCTGTCAGGGTCAAACGTCAAAATTTTGAATCTGAAATCTTACCAGTATGCGCAAAATAAAAAAAATAAAAAAATGCGCTTTGATAACTCATTAATACAGGAGGGCAGTACTCTCGCCCTAATAAACATTTGATTGTTAAAACGGGAATGGGGTGGAAGTGACCTGCTTTTGGTACATGACAATTCCTCATTAAGTTGACCCATCCCCCAATTATAAAGTAGTTGAGACACAGAGTCCACACATTGTTTAGGTCAAAGGGACTCACTTTTGTTATATATGAGTTGGGTCGTAAATATATGTATATGTATCCTTACTCCATCTTTTATACGATATCATTTGTAAAGAACCCATGTGAATGACTAGTAATGTAAGTATTTGAGTCTGGATAAAAAATGTAGGTCAAAGTCTTTGATACAGGCCACACCGGCATACCTAGATGAACTCGTATCCCAAGTATGAAGGACCAATGACAAGCAGTGTAGGAGAGAGAACCTGGAAAGAATACCTATAGCACCCCCTTTCCTGGTGAGGGACCTATAGTGCCCCCTTTCCCGCTGAGGGACCTAAAGCACCCCTTTCCCGATGAGGGACCTTTAGTGCCCCCTTTCCTGGTGAGGGACCTATAGCACCCCCTTTCCTTGTGATGGACCTATAACGCCCCCTTTCCCGCTGAGGGACCTATAGCGCCCCCTTTCCCGATGAGGGACCTTTAGTGCCCCCTTTCCTGGTGATGGACCTATAGCACCCCTTTCCCGATGAGGGACCTTTAGTGCCCCCTGTCCCGGTGAGGGACCTATAGCACCCCCTTTCCTGGTGAGGGACCTATATTACCCCCTTTCCTGGTGAGGGACCTATAGCGCCCTCTTTCCTGGTGAGGGACCTATAGCACCCCCTTTCCTGGTGAGGGACCTAAAGCACCCCCATTCCTGGTGAGGGACCTATAGCACCCCCTTTCCTGGTGATGGACATATAGTGCCCCCTTTCCCGGTGAGGGACCTATAGCGCCCCCTGTCCCGGTGAGAGAACTATAGCGCCCCCTTTCCTGGTGAGGGACCTATAGCGCCCCCTGTCCCGGTGAGGGACCTATAGTGCCCCCTTTCCCGCTGAGGGACCTATAACACCCCTTTCCCGCTGAGGGACCTATAGCGCCCCCTTTCCCGCTGAGGGACCTATAGCGCCCCTTTCCTGGTGAGGGACCTTTAGCGCCCCCTTTCCTGGTGATGGACCTATAGCACCCCCTTTCCTGGTGAGGGAGCTATATCACCCCCTTTCCTGGTGATGGACCTATAGTGCCCCCTTTCCTGGTGAGGGACCTATAGCGCCCTCTTTCCTGGTGAGGGACCTATAGCACCCCCTTTCCTGGTGAGGGACCTAAAGCACCCCCATTCCTGGTGAGGGACCTATAGCACCCCCTTTCCTGGTGATGGACATATAGTGCCCCCTTTCCCGGTGAGGGACCTATAGCGCCCCCTGTCCCGGTGAGAGAACTATAGCGCCCCCTTTCCTGGTGAGGGACCTATAGCGCCCCCTGTCCCGGTGAGGGACCTATAACACCCCTTTCCCGCTGAGGGACCTATAGCGCCCCCTTTCCCGCTGAGGGACCTATAGCGCCCCTTTCCTGGTGAGGGACCTTTAGCGCCCCCTTTCCTGGTGATGGACCTATAGCAACCCCTTTCCTGGTGAGGGAGCTATATCACCCCCTTTCCTGGTGATGGACCTATAGTGCCCCCTTTCCCGGTGAGGGACCTATAGCGCCCCCTTTCCCGATGAGGGACCTTTAGTGCCCCCTTTCCCGGTGAGGGACCTATAGCACCCCCTTTCCCGGTGAGGGACCTATAGCGCCCCCTTTCCCGCTGAGGGACCTATAGCGCCCCCTTCCCGGTGTGGGACCTATAGCGCCCCCTTTCCCGCTGAGGGACCTATAGCGCCCCTTTCCCGCTGAGGGACCTATATCACCCACTTTCCCGGTGAGGGACCTATAGCGCCCCCTTTCCCGGTGAGGGACCTATAGTGCCCCCTTTCCTGGTGAGGGACCTATAGTGTCCCCTTTCCTGGTGAGGGACCTATAGCTTCCCCTTCCCCGGTGAGGGACCTATAGCTTCCCTTTCCCCGGTGTGGGACCTATAGCTCCCCCTTCCCCGGTGAGGGACCTATAGTGCCCCCTTCCCGGTGAGGGACCTATAGCGCCCCCTTTCCTGGTGAGGGACCTATAGCGCCCCTTTCCCGGTGAGGGACCTATAGCTCCCCCTTCCCCGGTGAGGGACATATAGTGCCCCCTTTCCCTGTGATGGACCTATAGCACCCCCTTTCCCGGTGAGAGAACTATAGCGCCCCCTTTCCTGGTGAGGGACCTATAGCACCCCCGTTCCCGGTGAGGGACCTATAGTGCCCCCTTTCCTGGTGAGGGACCTATATTACCCCCTTTCCTGGTGAGGGACCTATAGCGCCCTCTTTCCTGGTGAGGGACCTATAGCACCCCCTTTCCTGGTGAGGGACCTAAAGCACCCCCATTCCTGGTGAGGGACCTATAGCACCCCCTTTCCTGGTGATGGACATATAGTGCCCCCTTTCCCGGTGAGGGACCTATAGCGCCCCCTGTCCCGGTGAGAGAACTATAGCGCCCCCTTTCCTGGTGAGGGACCTATAGCGCCCCCTGTCCCGGTGAGGGACCTATAGTGCCCCCTTTCCCGCTGAGGGACCTATAACACCCCTTTCCCGCTGAGGGACCTATAGCGCCCCCTTTCCCGCTGAGGGACCTATAGCGCCCCTTTCCTGGTGAGGGACCTTTAGCGCCCCCTTTCCTGGTGATGGACCTATAGCACCCCCTTTCCTGGTGAGGGAGCTATATCACCCCCTTTCCTGGTGATGGACCTATAGTGCCCCCTTTCCTGGTGAGGGACCTATAGCGCCCCCTTTCCTGGTGAGGGACCTATAGCACCCCCTTTCCTGGTGAGGGACCTAAAGCACCCCCATTCCTGGTGAGGGACCTATAGCACCCCCTTTCCTGGTGATGGACATATAGTGCCCCCTTTCCCGGTGAGGGACCTATAGCGCCCCCTGTCCCGGTGAGAGAACTATAGCGCCCCCTTTCCTGGTGAGGGACCTATAGCGCCCCCTGTCCCGGTGAGGGACCTATAACACCCCTTTCCCGCTGAGGGACCTATAGCGCCCCCTTTCCCGCTGAGGGACCTATAGCGCCCCTTTCCTGGTGAGGGACCTTTAGCGCCCCCTTTCCTGGTGATGGACCTATAGCACCCCCTTTCCTGGTGAGGGAGCTATATCACCCCCTTTCCTGGTGATGGACCTATAGTGCCCCCTTTCCCGGTGAGGGACCTATAGCGCCCCCTTTCCCGATGAGGGACCTTTAGTGCCCCCTTTCCCGGTGAGGGACCTATAGCACCCCCTTTCCCGGTGAGGGACCTATAGCGCCCCCTTTCCCGCTGAGGGACCTATAGCGCCCCCTTCCCGGTGTGGGACCTATAGCGCCCCCTTTCCCGCTGAGGGACCTATAGCGCCCCTTTCCCGCTGAGGGACCTATATCACCCACTTTCCCGGTGAGGGACCTATAGCGCCCCCTTTCCCGGTGAGGGACCTATAGTGCCCCCTTTCCTGGTGAGGGACCTATAGTGTCCCCTTTCCTGGTGAGGGACCTATAGCTTCCCCTTCCCCGGTGAGGGACCTATAGCTTCCCTTTCCCCGGTGTGGGACCTATAGCTCCCCCTTCCCCGGTGAGGGACCTATAGTGCCCCCTTCCCGGTGAGGGACCTATAGCGCCCCCTTTCCTGGTGAGGGACCTATAGCGCCCCTTTCCCGGTGAGGGACCTATAGCTCCCCCTTCCCCGGTGAGGGACATATAGTGCCCCCTTTCCCTGTGATGGACCTATAGCACCCCCTTTCCCGGTGAGAGAACTATAGCGCCCCCTTTCCTGGTGAGGGACCTATAGCACCCCCGTTCCCGGTGAGGGACCTATAGTGCCCCCTTTCCTGGTGAGGGACCTATAGTGCCCCCTGTCCCTGTGAGGGACCTATAGCACACCCTTTCCATGTGAGGGACCTATAGCACCCCCTTTCCTGGTGAGGGACCTAAAGTGCCCCCTTTCCCGCTGAGGGACCTATAGCACCCCTTTCCCGCTGAGGGACCTATAGCACCCCCTTCCCGGTGTGGGACCTATAGCGCCCCCTTTCCCGGTGAGGGACCTATAGCACCCCCTTTCCTGGTGATGGACCTATAGCACCCCCTTTCCTGGTGAGGGACCTATAGTGCCCCCTTTCCCGGTGAGGGACCTATAGCGCCCCCTGTCCCGGTGAGGGACATATAGTGCCCCCTTTCCCTGTGAGGGACCTATAGCACCCCCTGTCCCAGTGAGGGACATATAGTGCCCCCCTTTCCATGTGAGGGACCTATCGCACCCCCTTTCCTGGTGAGGGACCTATAGTGCCCCCTTTCCCGTTGAGGGACCTATAGCACCCCTTTCCCGCTAAGGGACCTATAGCGCCCCCTTCCGGGTGTGGGACATATAGCGCCCCCTTTCCCGCTGAGGGACCTATAGCGCCCCCTTTTCCGGTGAGGGACCTATAGCGCCCCCTTTCCCGATGAGGGACCTTTAGTGCCCCCTTTCCCGGTGAGGGACCTATAGCACCCCCTTTCCCGGTGAGGGACCTATAGCGCCCCCTTTCCCGCTGAGGGACCTATAGCGCCCCCTTCCCGGTGTGGGACCTATAGCGCCCCCTTTCCCGCTGAGGGACCTATAGCGCCCCTTTCCCGCTGAGGGACCTATAGCACCCCCTTTCCGGTGAGGGACCTATAGCGCCCCCTTTCCCGGTGAGGGACCTATAGCTTCCCCTTCCCCGGTGAGGGACCTATAGCTTCCCTTTCCCCGGTGTGGGACCTATAGCTCCCCCTTCCCCGGTGAGGGACCTATAGTGCCCCCTTCCCGGTGAGGGACCTATAGCGGCCCCTTTCCTGGTGAGGGACCTATAGCGCCCCTTTCCCGGTGAGGGACCTATAGCTCCCCCTTCCCCGGTGAGGGACATATAGTGCCCCCTTTCCCTGTGATGGACCTATAGCACCCCCTTTCCCGGTGAGAGAACTATAGTGTCCCCTTTCCTGGTGAGGGACCTATAGCTTCCCCTTCCCCGGTGAGGGACCTATAGCTTCCCTTTCCCCGGTGTGGGACCTATAGCTCCCCCTTCCCCGGTGAGGGACCTATAGTGCCCCCTTCCCGGTGAGGGACCTATAGCGGCCCCTTTCCTGGTGAGGGACCTATAGCGCCCCTTTCCCGGTGAGGGACCTATAGCTCCCCCTTCCCCGGTGAGGGACATATAGTGCCCCCTTTCCCTGTGATGGACCTATAGCACCCCCTTTCCCGGTGAGAGAACTATAGCGCCCCCTTTCCTGGTGAGGGACCTATAGCACCCCCGTTCCCGGTGAGGGACCTATAGTGCCCCCTTTCCTGGTGAGGGACCTATAGTGCCCCCTGTCCCTGTGAGGGACCTATAGCACACCCTTTCCATGTGAGGGACCTATAGCACCCCCTTTCCTGGTGAGGGACCTATAGTGCCCCCTTTCCCGCTGAGGGACCTATAGCACCCCTTTCCCGCTGAGGGACCTATAGCACCCCCTTCCCGGTGTGGGACCTATAGCGCCCCCTTTCCCGGTGAGGGACCTATAGCACCCCCTTTCCTGGTGATGGACCTATAGCACCCCCTTTCCTGGTGAGGGACCTATAGTGCCCCCTTTCCCGGTGAGGGACCTATAGCGCCCCCTGTCCCAGTGAGGGACCTATAGTGCCCCCTTTCCTGGTGAGGGACCTATAGTGTCCCCTTTCCTGGTGAGGGACCTATAGCTTCCCCTTCCCCGGTGAGGGACCTATAGCTTCCCCTTTCCCTGGTGAGGGACCTATAGTTCCCCCTTCCCCGGTGAGGGACCTATAGTGCCCCCTTCCCGGTGTGGGACCTATAGCGCCCCCTTTCCCGCTGAGGGACCTATAGCGCCCCTTTCCCGCTGAGGGACCTATAGCGCCCCCTTCCCTGTGCGGGACCTATAGCGCCCCCTTTCCCGGTGCAGACCTATAGCGCCCCCTTTCTCGGTTAGGGACCTATAGCGCCCCCTTTTCTGGCGAGGGGCCTATAGCGCCCCCTTTCCCGGTAAGGGACCTATAGCTCCCCCTTCCCCGGTGAGGGACCTATAGTGCCCCCTTCCCGGTGTGGGACCTATAGCGCCCCCTTTCCCGCTGAGGGACCTATAGCCCCCCTTTCCCGCTGAGGGACCTATAGCGCCCCCTTCCCGGTGCGGGACCTATATCGCCCCCTTTCCTGGTGAGGGACCTATAGCGCCCCCTTCCCCGGTGCGGGACCTATAGCGCCCCCTTTCCCGGTGCAGGACCTATAGCACCCCCTTTCCTGGTGAGGGACCTTTAGCGCCCCCTTTCCCGGTGAGGGACCTATAGCTTCCCCTTCCCCGGTGAGGTACCTATAGCTTCCCCTTCCCCGGTGCGGAACCTATAGCGCCCCCTTTTCCGGTGCATGACCTATAGCGCCCCCTTTCCTGGTGAGGGACATATAGCGCCCCTTTTCCTTTTGTGGGACCTATAGCGCCCCCTTTTCCGGTGAGGGACCTATAGTGTCCCCTTTCCTGGTGAGGGACCTATAGCTTCCCCTTCCCCGATGAGGGACCTATAGCTTCCCCTTCCCCGGTGAGGGACCTATAGCGCCCCCTTTCCCGGTGAGGGACCTATAGCCTAATTAATAGTTTTTGAGAAATCAAGCAAGAAAGGCTAATGATTATCAAACGTATAAAGAGCGCAATGAAAATTTTGCATGGCTTTTTTTTTTTTTTTTTTAAAGTCATACTTCAGTGCATGGAAGGGAAGACTATCAATACTAATTCGATAGGGGTTAAGTGCTTAATTACAGGGTTGGGGATTAAGTAATCAAAATGTAAATACTGGCATTGAAGGTAGGCGGTTTGCGTTAGGAAAACAATGTCAAACTTATTTGAATCATATTGGCATATATGATAGCCCTTTATACATGTATAGGTAGCACACCACAGTAAGACAGCCTGGCCATTTTTTTGTTAAGCAAATAACTCCTGTATTATGATATGCATAAAAAATGAAAAAATAAATGTACACTATAATTGGTATATTCAGTATGGAGTAGTACATACAGGCTTCACATTTATTAAAACAAAAATCAATAAATTGGTTCCGGATTTTAAATATCCGGATTTTCCGAACATGTGTTTACACAGGAAATTTAGTTTTGCCTACAGCGCAAAATGGAAGCCCACAGAAAAGGTAAGATAGCGGAAAAACTTAATTTACAACATATGTCCAAACAAGATTAATTCTGTCTTTGGGATAGAGATATTTAATTTTAAATAGGTTTCAGAAAAAAATGTGTAGAGAATTGTGCCATTTTGGGTCAAATATCATAATATTTTGCAATTTTTGAGAATTTTTTAAGCTGTTACCATGGTATTCACAGCTCTAAAAATCACAGAAAATATCAATTTACTTATCCTTCAGAGCTCTATTAAAATTGCAAATGTTGTATAGATTTCAAATATATATACTTTATCAGAGGTTATATGTAAGGTTAACTGGCAATGTTTACATATCTAAAACATGTGCCATATTTTCCAGAATTTGGCATTTTTACTGTACACTGCTACCATATATAAAAGTACTGATAAAACATCACCATAAGTGCTTTCATGAAATTCACAATTTAAGTAAAGCACCATAAGACCCTTCCATCTATGAAAAGTATTTGATTCTATCTTATATGGGTATTGAGAAGAAGAGTTTTTTGAAATTTCACTCAATTTGACCCTTTTTAGCCCCGCCCATCAGCCCCTGGAGGTCAGTCAGGGCCAACATGTGCCTACCATCAAACTGTTATCCCATGCTTAAAATGTTAACCAGGTTAGAATGAATTCAAATACAAATCCAACAAATGATGGTCAAAAATGTGATTTTCCTATATAAACTATAGTAAAGTTTACCTCCTCCCATGGGCAAATCCAGGGTCATGAAATTCACAATTTTGGTAAAGCAACATAAGACCCTTCCATCTATGAAGATTGTTCGAGTCTACCACATCTGGGAGTAGAGAAGAAGATTTTTGAAATTTCAGTCAATTTGACACTTTTTAGCCCCACCCCTCAGGCCCCTGGGGGGTGGGGACCATATAATTCACAATTTTGGTTGACCTTCAGCCATAGAAGGTTTCTGCTAAATTTCATGGAGAAGAAGTCGAAAATGTAAATTGTTTACGGACGGACGACAGACGAAGGACGACGAACAACGACGGACAAAAGGCGATTAGAATAGGTCAACTGATTATCATTTATCATATAAGATATTTTATTTCTTTATAAAATATCTTTTATGTTTATAAAATATATCATTTAAAGTTTATGTGATATCTTACATCTTTTAAAAAATATCTCGTAAACTCTTCTTTATATCTTATTTATCATATAAGTTATCCCATTTAATTTTCTTTATAATGTATCATATATATTTATGAGATATATCTTACATAATATACAATATATCTTATAATGAAAGTGTAAATAAGATATCGTATAAAGTATCTAAGATATTGAATTCAAATCAATTATATGGCATAAACAATACACAAATGATTGGACGCAAGTTATCACAATTAATCAATGTCCTCTGCATAATACAATTATACACATGCAAAACTTAATTATTATCTCTCATGTATTATATAACATATCTTATATCGTTTATAAAATTAATTATAAAGTATATAAGATATCTCATAAAGTAAAAATGTTATCTCATGAAGTATGTAAGGTATCTCGTAAAGTATATAAGATATCTCATGAAGTAAAAAGTTTATCTCAGGAAGTATATTAGATATATCTTAAAGTATATCAGATATTTCATAAAGTATATAAGATATCTAACAAAATATATAAGATATAAAGTTTATAAGGTATATCATAAAGTATACAAAATATCTCATTAAGAATACAAGATGTCTCATGAAGTATATAAGATATATTTTAAAATATATAAGATATATTTTAAAATATATAAGATATGAAGTATATAAAATATCTCATAAAGTTTAACAGATATCATAAAGTATATAAAATATCTCATAAAGTATATAAGATATCTCATAAAGTATATAAAATATCTCATAAAGTATATAATATATCTCATAAAGTATATAAAATATCTCATAAATTATATAAGATATGAAGTATATAAAATATCTCATAAAGTTTAACAGATATCATAAAGTATATAAAATATCTCATAAAGTATATAAGAAATCTCATAAAGTAAAAAATGTTATCTCATAAAGTATATAAAATATCTCATAAAGTATATAAGAAATCTCATAAAGTATATAAAATATCTCATAAATTATATAAGATATAAAGTATATAAAATATCTCATAAAGTATATAAAATATCTCAAAGTAAAAATGTTATCTCATAAAGTATATAAGAAATCTCATAAAGTATATAAAATATCTCATAAATTATATAAGATATAAAGTATATAAGATATCTCATAAAGAATATAAAATATCTCATAAAGTATATAATATATCTCATAAAGTATATAAAATATCTCATAAATTATATAAGATATAAAGTATATAAAATATCTCATAAAGTATATAAAATATCTCATAAAGTATATAAGATATCTCATAAAGTATATAAAATATCTCATAAATTATATAAGATATAAAGTATATAAAATATCTCATAAAGTATATAAAATATCTCATAAAGTAAAAATGTTATCTCATAAAGTATATAAGATATATTTTAAAGTATATAAAATATCTCATAAATTATATAAGATATCTCATAAAGTATATAAAATATCTCATAAATTATATAAGATATAAAGTAGATAAGATATCTTATTAAGTTTTAAAAAATATCTCAAAAAGCATCTCATAATGTTTATAAGATATCTCATGAAATTTGTAAGTTTGGTTGATTATTGGATCAACATTGCCACATGAATGAATGATAACTTGGCTTGCCATAGTCGTCACATAAATAACTATTTGATACTCAATAGTAGGGCGGATGTCAAAGTTGTCATAAAAAATACTGTCTAATTATGAATACTAGGGCCGATGCCGAATTCGCTACCACGGATATCATTTTGAAAGCCTGACATTACTGATATTTGATTTGGACTTTCATAGCGTTGTCATTGATAAAGTAGGACTAGGGAACACTGATCATTTTGGAAAATAGTCGATGTATTTTTAGAGGTCTCCATAAAAATCTTTTATCGATAATGAGTTATAATTATTCATGGGTGTTTTACATCGCGGCATTACCCGTTCGTGTTTTGTGATTAATTACATATTTTAGTTTGAACAGTTGCGTTCTGTTTTTTCAGTTACATTTGCATGCTGAGAAGAAGAATTTGTTTTTCATCTAACATCATGACTTTAATGGATGACGGTTATCGAAAAATTGATGATTCTCAGCTTGTGTTTTTCATATTGATCTGCTGCTCCTTATTCAACATATGGGGTTCCTGTTCTTTGTTCCCCGGCGTTTCTTTGCAACTTGTCTGTTTTCAGAATATTTTGACCGGGCGGAGTCTCATTCTACGCTGCTGGGTCAAATGACTTTACGCATAATCTAATTCTGCTATATAATCTTACCATTTAAACGTGTTTTTTTTTTCTTTCAAAGAATTTCCCTGAATTTGTTGATTGTCCGATTTTAAGAAGTTGGCTTCAAGTTCATTTTCATCATAATTCTATTTATTTCCGTTGCCGTTTACATGAAAATTTAAAAGTTATTTACAACATGAATTTTCGCAACATCATTTTGATGATATTTTGGTAAGTGTATAAATGACGACGATGCAACGGGTAATTTAATTTTGTTGCTAATTTCTTCTTAGATACGAGATATTGTGCATCGGTATTTTGCATGGGGAGTTTCTATATATCTCTATATTAACACAACAAATGTCAATGATATACAACCATGAATAAAGTCAGGGCGAGTGATTGAAAAAAGTTAAATATACAGAGAAATTACAGTAAAATTTAATTTTGCGGAAAGACTTTTGACCGAAAGTGTATATTCAAAACACTTAACACGCGGACCGGCAAGTGTGTCAACAACAGGAAGAATCACACACAGTCGTCATACTTATGTGATTTATAGAGTTTTCAATGATACGTTATCTTCGACGCCTCCCTTAGATATCATTATCCGGGTTTGTGTAGATAAAGAGTAGAAATAAATGACGTCACAGGAAACAATTCTGCGGTTAGTCATACCAGTACGGTATCTAGGATTTATTACAGCTGTTTGGTCTTAATGTGGACACTCCAAACCAAAACTGTGCCGATAATTTTACAGTCTAGCCATTGTTTTGTTATCATAGATTCAAAAGTTTCAAATAATGCTTTTGTATACGAACGTTCAATAAATCTCCCCAGGAGAGGAGTGGATACCGTTTCAAGGTACATTATTGTAGTTCGCAAAGTTCACCAAGGTCCTATATCTCATCTTTTATCGCTGGCGGTGTTTTGATAGTGAATGAGATTCAACAAAACAAGAAATTGTCAGTAAATTCTAACGTTGCAACTATCATCTAAAAGTTAAAAATCTAACGCTCTCACTGGTGTAGCATACTTCATACTTAAATATAGATTTTGAGGTCAATTAACAGCCCCCCCCCCCCCCCCCCCCACACACACACACACACACACACACACACACACTTATTTATCAAAAAGGGTTCGGTACGGAATAGACCATGAGTGACTTGTGAGAATGTCATTCACTAACTTTTAAAATGTCGTTGTCGTCTTTTTATAAATGAAAGGGATACTCTCATTCAAAAATGTTAACTCTTTAAATGTTGAATTCAATTTGGAAACAATTTTGTTTGGAAATCCGCATCTTAACGTGGACCTAAATTCAAATGTTTTGATTTGAAATATGTCCAAACTTTTGTTAAATCCATATTTTGATTTTGATTGTGTGTGTGTGTGAAAACATTTACATTAAGATGACTAGGCCAACAAAAAAAAAACAAAAAAAAAAAACAACCCATGCAACAGTGTCAAATAATCATTATCTGTGTTGTATAGACTCATCTTCCTCGTTCCTTGTTAGTTACGTATAAACAAGTGTAATGATGCTTCTGAGATAACACCATATCAACATGTAAACGGATGAGTTTGTTTACCGATACCTAACTGAAGTTGTAGCCATTTATGTTGTTATCTCATCTCAATGGTTTTTTTTTATTTATTTAATCGATTCCATACCAGGAAGTTTATATTTTGGTAATTTCTGTTGAAGAAGTGTTAAATATCCATTGTTATACTATCCATTGTTATAATATCAATTGTTATAATATCCATTGTTATAATATTCATTGTTATTATATCCATTGTTATAATATCCATTGTTATAATATCAATTGTTATAATATCCATTGTTATAATATCCATTGTTATAATATCCATTGTTATAATATCCATTGTTATAATATCAATTGTTATAATATCCATTGTTATAATATCCATTGTTATAATATCCATTGTTATAATATCTTCAACATACTAGGTTACCTCTCCTTCAGACGTTACAGTCCTTTTGTGTATCCTGTTTTAGTACAAACTGATTGATGACATAAAAAAAGGACAAAAACAAAACAAAAACGGAAACGTTATTTTTTAAAGACATTTTATTCAGTTTTCAAATGCATACACATGGCAATATTTGGCTATCTCGCATACTAAAAACGTAGAATGTGCTTAATTGCGTGCTGCTCATTATCCTGAACATTTCAAATATCAGACATTTCATGCACACCATATATTTGTATATTTTTAGCATTCCATATACAGGACACCTTCATATAAAATGTTTCATAGATACCATACACATGAAGAAAAAAATGATATTGAAAACGTCATACATGGAATACTCAATTTCCTTTCATATCAAACATTTCATACACACAATACAATTGCATTGACCATTCATATATAACAATTTACATAAGCATACCTCCATATTAGATCTTTCATAGACACCATACATCTGTATTGAACATTCATAATGAACATTTCATGCACTTCCATTTACATTAGATATTTTATACACATCATAACTCTGTAGAGTTCATTTATATTAAACATTTTATACACACTCTAATCTGTATAGAAACATCCATGTCCAATAATTCACAAAACCATAAAACTATAAAGACCATGAACATTGAACATTTTGTACATCATATCGTTGACATTTCACACCATACGTCTGTATGGAAACGTCCATATCCAACATTTCATACACACTATAATCTGTTATGACCATTCATATTAGGCACACACTATACTCATTATATAACTTTCATATCCGACACATTTAAAAATAAAACCTTAAACTACTAGTCATGTGTAGTTTTTTTTATGAAAGAAAGAAATAGAGACAGGACTATTATAGGCTGAGCCTGTTGTCCAATCCCTTTTGCCAACACCAAATCTTGATGATATTCTATGTAAAAATACCTTGTTATTATACTTGTTGTGTTGGCAATAAAATATTTTGAAATTGAAAGAAATAGAGACAGTTAGGTAAACCAATTACGACAAATAAAGACATGACAAAAAGAGTAACAGACACAAGGACAAGAGAGACAAGAGCTGCCAGATAGACATGCAGGCACAAAAAGATGCAGACGCACAGACGGACGAAAACAAAAACAAACACGTTAATCTAACTTAATATCAAAGGGGGAAATATCCAAACAACAGATTTGCCGGGAGACATTTGAAAATTGAGTACAAGGAAAATAGGACCAGGTGTTTCGAGAGGGTAAACGTCTTCCGCGAAATCAATTGTCATTAAAGAAATACAAATTTAAGGATGAAAACTAAGACGAAGCAAAAGCAAACAATAAATAAATAGGTAAATAAATGATTAGATACAAATAGATAAATGAATAGATAAACAACAGTATGAAATTTTCTCTTACGGGTATCTTTTGCAATGAGATAAACGTTTGAATTATCTTGTGTGACGTTAGTTATATCAACATGTTTTCTGATGAAATGTTATTCATTATTTCCCTGATTTATGATATATTGTATTCGTATATTGTTTTGTATATTGAGCAGCATTGATAGAGTTGAACGGTGACAACCGTGAAATACTAGTCCTGTGGAATTTAACAAATATGCAGTATTCGTATGCTCGTGTTGTGAAGATCGATTTCGAGTTTTTCATTAAGTGTTTGAATAGGTGCCTACGTGAATGTTATTTCTCGATTTGCTTTTTGCTTATATCAATAAAATTACATTTAGTAATATTAGTGTTTTCAAGTACGTTTTGCGAGTAAAATTAAAAAAAAATAGATCACGTTTTTGCTATTTTATCGATATGCTGAATAGCGAACATTATATGCCAGTGGCGAACGCAGAAATACATACTTTGATTACAATTACGTTATCAATCTCTTATAGAGACTGCAGTTTGATATACAATTTGTACCTGAATTGGCATAGCACCACAATTTTGTGATAATTACGTTAGGGTTCAAGGTAGCCCCATTTCATTACCACACAATCTACAGTTTAAAAATCCCAGGATCCGACCCCTTGGTCATGTATAATTGACATCAACAACAGGTGGTCATAGGAACGTGTCAAGCCCTTGTGGCTTTTCCCCTATATAATAAAAACAATTATCCACCCCCTGTCCTGTCATGTCTTGATCCCTGTTTTGTTTTGATTTTGATTATCTCTTCCAAGAGTTAGTATTAGTATTGTATCTTTAAAAATCTTATGGCGGTATCTACATAAGTCTAACATAAGCAGGATACACCAAAGGAATGTAATTTTGAAATGCACCCTTCTGATATATAAATACACCCGTACGTGTCTAATCATTGTAAATTATGTGACACAGTTTAAACCATTTTGATAAATTTGACACTGGACTCCAGCCGTATGCAGGTGGTCATCGGTATAAGGCCCAATAAATCATAACCTTTATTTACCCGTGTAATGTTTTGGCGTCATGATCTGTCGAATGTCATATTGTGAAATAGATGGTGAATCTGTCATATATATATATATGCTTGTTAGCTTAATAAAGGAAAGTTAAAACAACGAATCTCTTTAAAAAAACAATGTCATAAGCTAACAAGGCGATGACTTCCTTGATAGGTATCTCAATATACATTTTGTAATCAATAATTCTTTCTGATACGATAGTGCACATTCTAATGTTACCAAGCATATTTAATGAAGTAAGGCTTGGCCTGGAAATTACCGCGATTTTACATGAATGCTTCATATAATGATATAAGATGATTTCAATAAAACTGGAGGTAGAGTCAGAGGACCTTATCTTTGTTCTGGTGGGGACCTGTTTAAAAGTTAGTTTGTAGTAAGATACATAAAAAGTCACTTCTTTTTAGGTCAGGACCTTGATTAACATTCATTTTTCACGGATTTTCGTTTTAGTTTCAGGATCTTATGTAATGATAAACATTAATTTTGATAGATTTTGATAGATTTTTCTTTTATTTAGTGCCAGGATCCTGTGAAATGATTAAAATTTGTTTTTACGGATTTTCTTCTTTTTTTATATTCAGGCCAAGCTATTTTTAACTGGCATTATTCTTTATTATTCTATTCCTAAATTTAACAATATTCTGATAGTATCGTCTTGGGTTATTCTTACAGTGATAAACACAAGACGATATTTTCAGTATTAAGAATAACTGTAGTTAACATTAACTTGTATGAAGTCTACTCAATGCTTCTCAAATTAAACAATGGAAAATATAAAAAGAATAGGTTGAGGTTATCAATTTATTCACGACATCAACTATCACAAATGTCGCCCACAAGCAAAATGTCAACAAACATAATACTCACCACTTAATTGTAGGAACTACTATAGCTTTTCAATGATATAAAAATACAAAATTCTGATAAAGCGCTTGAATTAATTTTATATTGAAGCATTTCCTATTTGTCAGACATTTCATACATCCCCACCACATTATATATATATATATATATATTATTTTATCATTATTTACCTTCACATGGACACTTTAACTTTATTCTATATATATAATAAACAATTGAAATGATATGTATTGGATGCGTTTTTGTATAAATATTTACGGAAGGTAACTACGACTACATCATACAGCTGCTGATACTAGGGGCCAGCAGAGTAGAAATTCAGAATTGAACAAATGTTAATTGCAGCAGAGGCAGTTTATCCATTTCAAATTTTTGGATTATTGGATAATTAAGCTCGTACTTATATACTCAGGCCATACATTATATAGGGAACTTTTTCATTATTTATATGTATACTCATTCTAGCTTGATGATATTGTATATGTTAGTATTGTTAATAAAATCTTTTGACCAAAAATGACGCATTTTTCGTTATCATTTTATCAATAACATACGAGAAAAATAGATTGATAACAAAGAAACATGTTTTAGATTATGATATTATATAATATTGATATGATTGTCTTGGATTGGCACGTACGTTATCATTTGAGTAAATATGATTCACGTGGCATCTATGTCAAAAGTGTTGGGCTCGTGTTTGTATTGTTTGTTAATTGTCAATAAAGTAAGGATAAGTTAAACAGCATACTACATTTATATCGACACTGATAATGATACTTGGCGTTAAGTAAAACCAATTTTTTTTTTGTAACAGAGAAGAATTGTCAAGTTTTGTTATTAGTTACATATATACCTTGTCGAAGTTTTTGTTTTCAAATTAATGTAAGCAATATACATGTATATAACTAATTTTAAGTCCAACGTCATGACGTGTTCGAAGCCACAATGTGTTACCATTAGTCCGCCCGTCCTTTACAAATTGGTCAAATATCAATATTTTTTCATTTTGACATGTTATGGACTTAAATTTTGTGGTCACACATATCAGTCGGAGGAGGTGGGAACATTCACATTTTACACATAGTTTTATTACTGAACATGTTCATACACCACTCTACCAGAATGATAATTAAAAAAAGAGGTTAAGCATATTCATATTAGTCTCTTCATGTAATTGAAATGAGTTACCACTGGGATAATTTGGGTAACATGAACAACTAATTCATTGTGGTAAATTTGTGTACTTAAAGACTTTCAATTTCTCTATTAACTGTGGACCATATTGCCTATTAGTACATATTATAAACACAATTGTAAAATACGTAAACAACAGCAATGCAAAATACAAAGTGGAGAACGAGTTAAGAATCTGTACATATAGCCTGGATCTTATTGGCTTCGAAAATAAATGTGCATGGTATGATTTGATTCACTGACTTGAGTTACACTCAATAACTTATACATAACAGTCTATACTTAATATCAAGTCATGTACTACCGTTTACATATGAAAATGATATAATAACACTATATTAAAAGCTATATATTTTATTCAAATGGAATACTGAGATCCAACGGTGAGGGAGATGCGAGAGTGGTTGGGGATACCCCTACCAGAGACCAGAGACATCCTCCGTTGAAGTCTTTACCTTCAAAACGGTAGAATAATTAATGAAATAAACTATGTCATATAGCTGTTTTGTCTTAACTCTTCAGTGATGCTTAAGGCCAGATATGTGGAAATAAGACAAAAGACGGTAAGAACAATTGAAACTTGATAAAGACAATGCAGAGGGCAAGCTTCACTTACCGCACGGTTTTATCAACTTTGTATAAATGTTTGGTTTTCGAAAAAAAGAAAGAGAAAAGAGAAATCAAATATATATATTCTGGACTAGTACACCTCTTCTTCAAAATAAGAAGTTTCATGTCTAAGGTGGTTTCTTTGTTATCATAAACTTTTGTATAAAAACATGAATCACTCTCGAATATAAAATACAGTCATAGCGACGCATACAAATACTTAAAATGTACGAATGGACATAGTGATAGTATTTGAAACATGGAATGTGTGGATTTTGTTTCGACGGAATAGGTGAAAGGGACCTGCGCACCAATTTAGTATTTATATATACACTACGCATTTTGCGTCGTCGTCGTCGCAGTCTCGTGACGACAACAACGATGATTTTGATAATGATTGTTATGCTTTGGTTCTTTAACACGTTTCATAAAATTAAAGTTTGAACAACTAAGATATTGTTTCTATATTTAATATGTGTCATTGTTGAAATACCTTTAAAATGGTAAGACTGCAGTCCTCCATACTCCTATCAAGAACATATTTTACTGGTTACGTCGTGTTTTTTTATGCAATGCTTTGTATCACTGTTATTTTTTAGCATGCATTTTAAATGGAAACGACGTTGATTTTATGAAATACTCTGCATCATGATTAAGTTTTAACATATAATTTCAATGTGATTACGCACTTAATTGGAAGCCTCACGGCTAACCCTTTTGTTATTTTAGTAAAACTTACCAATGGCTGGATCGGCACCAATGATGAAAGGAAATCTTAATAAAGTTTGGCCAGTCACCTATTAAGCTACAACTATGGGTGATATCGTCATATGTTAGACTAGTAATCGTATCACTCGCATGGTGTCTTTCGCACTCTTTGTAATATAACACGTTCTAATGATGTAAAGAAGGTTCGTGTATAGAAAGCGATTTCGATTACGGATACATACTACTATACTACTTGTAAATATATATTTTAATGTAAGCTTAAAATTAAGATAAAAAATGTCAAAACCAGAAAAGTTTTCCGTCATTTTTTCTGGGAAAGAGATACAAACAAGTCTCAGAAGTAGGCATCCTTGATCTTAGTGTCCAATTAATGTTCCATACAATCCTATGTCCAGCAGTATGTCCCATGAGTGTACTATGCAATCCTATGTCCAGCTATATGTCCCATTTACGTACCATGCAATTCTATGTCTAGCAATATGTCCAATTAACGTAACATACAATCATATATCCAGTAATGTGTCCCATTAACGTACCATGCAATCCTATGTCCAGCAATATGTCCCATGAGTGTACTATGCAATCCTATGTCCAGCTATATATCCCATTCCCATAAACGTACCATACAATTTTATGTTCAGCTATATGTCCCATGAACGCACCATACAATCATATATCCAGTAATGTGTCCCATTAACGTACCATGCAATCCTATGTCCAGCTACATGTCCCATGAGTGTACTATGCAATCCTATGTCCAGCTACATGTCCCATGAACGCACTATACAATCCTATGTCCAGCTACATGTCCCATGAACGCACTATACAATCCTATGTCCAGCTATATGTCCCATGAACGCACTATACAATCCTATGTCCAGCTATATGTCCAATTATCATACCATACAACCCTATGTCCAGCTATATGTCCAATTATCATACCATACAACCCTATGTCCAGCTATATGTCCAATTATCGTACCATACAATCATATGTCCAGTAATTTGTCACATTAACGTACCATAAATCCTACATCCAGCTATATGTCCAATTAACGTACCATACAACCCTATGCCCAGCTATATGCTCATAGGAAACAAACAAGTTAAAATGTATCTGATGCTTTCCATTAATTTTCAATAGAATCCTTCTAAATCAAGTATGACTAGGCCTCCCGTATGAGCACACCCTACCCGTCATGGAGTGTTTGCTTCCTTATCGAGACCTACAAACAACTATTTGCTCAACACTATATTGAGATTTAAAGCCACTCCTTTCAATATTGATAATCCTCGCATATCTCAAATATCATGTTTGTTTTCTATAAACATGTCTTCAGACCCGTCTACATTTTACGTGTAAGAATGTATGACAAGTTTCCTGCGTGTAATAGATTGCTTTGTTTATATAACAATATACCCTTAAATGATTGTGTCGGGAGGGAGGATCTTGGGAGGAGGTCGCAGAGGTCTAGCCTGCACCTTACGTGTTCGGGCATTAAAAGGGGTTAATTCACCAACAGCGCTCATAACACAGAAAGACTCTGACACATTCCACACCCGTAAAACAAGTATCGGACCAAGTTTATCGGTATCAAAACAACGCTTAAAAGTGTAAAGTAACACATTAAACGCACCGGGTATCACCAGTCCGGACGTATGGAGATGAATTGTAATATGAAGGTGCTGTGCCTGCTATTCGCAACAGTGGTGACCGTTAGAGGCCATGGTCGACTATGGGAACCACCCTCTCGTTCGTCGATGTTCAGGCGAGGGTACACCACCCCTCCTAACTACAACGACAATCAACTCAACTGTGGTGGTTTTGCGGTAAGATTGGAATGTAGATTAATTTTTTATACATTATTATGTGTGGCTTATAATCGAAATACTTTTTTAAAATATCAACTTTTTGATAGTCATATTTTTTCATATTCAAATTTTACCAATATCGCAATCGCAATCATCGTATTCTGTACTGCTTGCAACACTTATAGGTTAAACTAGCTTTTCCTTTTACAAATGAATGTACGCCACCTAATTCATTACAAGTAGTGTACTCATTTATTAATACAGGGCGGAAAGCTACGTTGTCGGGTTATCTATAGATTTACCGTTTATTCCCTTTCAATATACGGTTGCTGCATGTCATTGTCTACTTTATATTTTCTTGTGTATATTATATATTCGCAAAGCTTTTCGTCTATTGCTACAAAAACATAATATCTCAATAGATATGAAACTGATTACATATTGGAATGCTCATCTCATATATCTTTCTTTACCTTGGCATAACTGAACGTTATAGTAATGACGATAAATCTGAACAGCATTTATCAATAAAAGGCATATGATGTGGTGATAGTCACTTTTGTTTCACGTGGGATTTATTTTCGCGTTTAATACGCGAGGAGATTAAATCACGAATTCAAATCCTTCGCGACTATTTGTACGAAAAAACACATTGAGCTAGCGGTCAAGCTATCGGTTACCAATACAGGAACCTTGTAGAGTATATGCCTCTAAAGCTAGCGATCAAGCTATCGGTTACCAATATTGGAACCTTGTAGAGTATATGCCTCTAAAGCTAGCGATCAAGCTATCGGTTACCAATATAGGAACCTTGTAGAGTATATGCCTCTAAAGCTAGCGGTCAAGGTATCGGTTACCAATATAGGAACCTTGTAGAGTATATGCCTCTAAAGCTAGCCATCAAGGTATCGGTTACCAATATAGGAACCTTGTAGAGTATATGCCTCTAAAGCTAGCGGTCAAGGTATCGGTTACCAATATAGGAACCTTGTAGAGTATATGCCTCTAAAGCTAGCGATCAAGGTATCGGTTACCAATATAGGAACCTTGTAGAGTATATGCCTCTAAAGCTAGCCATCAAGGTATCGGTTACCAATATAGGAACCTTGTAGAGTATATGCCTCTAATAGCTCATTATTCGCGAATTAAAATGCATCTTTAAATCAGCTTTCGCGAAATCATATGTGAAGTGTTAAGTTCGCGAAATAAAGTATTCGTGAAATCTAAGTGATTTACAGTATTACGAAATATATATTTAGAAAGATTGTACACACATATATATATAACATTTACTGTGCATATAATCATAAATAAGTTTGAGTCTATTAATGAATATATAACTGAATTGTACAGCTGTTTCGTCCGTCCTGGGACAGGTATGATAAACACTATTAATGAGTATAGAACTAAATTGTACAGCTGTTCCGTCCGTCCTGGGACAGGTATGATAAACACTATTAATGAATATAGAACTGAATTGTACAGCTGTTTCGTCCGTCCTGGGACAGGTATGATAAACACTATTAATGAATATAGAACTGAATTGTACAGCTGTTTCGTCCGTCCTGGGGCAGGTATGATAAACACTATTAATGAATATAGAACTGAATTGTACAGCTGTTTCGTCCGTCTTGGGACAGGTATGATAAACACTATTAATGAATATAGAGCTGAATTGTACAGCTGTTTCGTCCGTCCTGGGACAGGTATGATAAACACTATTAATGAATATAGAGCTGAATTGTACAGCTGTTTCGTCCGTCTTGGGACAGGTATGATAAACACTATTAATGAATATAGAACTGAATTGTACAGCTGTTTCGTCCGTCTTGGGACAGGTATGATAAACACTATTAATGAATATAGAACTGAATTGTACAGCTGTTTCGTCCGTCCTGGGACAGGTATGATAAACACTATTAATGAATATAGAACTGAATTGTACAGCTGTTTCGTCCGTCCTAGGACAGGTATGATAAACACTATTAATGAATATAGAACTGAATTGTACAGCTGTTTCGTCCGTCTTGGGACAGGTATGATAAACACTATTAATGAATATAGAACTGAATTGTAAAGCTGTTTCGTCCGTCCTGGGACAGGTATGATAAACACTATTAATGAATATGGAACTGAATTTTACAGCTGTTTCGTCCGTCTTGGGACAGGTATGATAAACACTATTAATGAATATAGAACTGAATTGTACAGCTGTTTCGTCCGTCTTGGGACAGGTATGATAAACAAATCCAGTATGGTAGTCCTGATAATCAATATATGCCTAAACCAATGTTAAAATAAAGAATTGCATTGTCCCAAATAATTTTATCAATTACCCATGTTTTATGGGCATAGATGTTTGGTTTTATTAGCTGAACAAAACAATGATCTATGTTACTTATGAAATGTATTATCATCAACCAAATTTAATCTCTGTATATGGTGGATAGTGTTATCGAGACAAAGTGAAATAAGAACATATTGTTATGTTACTAAATTCGGCGATTTAACTAGGTTATCAATTACACGTGTGTTTGCTTCATAGGGCTTGATTATATACTTAAATTTTAAGTAGGAATTGGTTTGGTTTATTTATCAAAACAATGCCTTCCTATTCTTGATATCGATCTCTGCTAATTCTTTAATGATGAATGCGAAATCAGTGTTACATTCTGTACCTGGAAGGTCCTACATAATTTTGATGTAATATGAGGTTTATTAATCAAGCTCAATAATTTAATCTATCATTTAACGAGTTTAATAAATTCCAATACTGGCACCAGTGTAGGGTTTTATTTATTACAAAACCCAAATACCGTAAATGTACTTACTTTAGCGCATTGCCAAATTTTATTAGATTAACGCAATGATGAACTGGCGCACTCACATGATATGCTTTGAGATACACGCATATACTGGTGTAATCATAATTTAGCGCGAAGCTTCAAGGGCGAAAAACACTAAAATAAGATTATAGCTATAACATGTATGATTACAGTATTACTAATCATGTACAATGTAGCCCCACTCTCGAAACAGACTCAAAGTATACGTTTTTCATTAGATTTTGTGTTCGTGACTGATTTCCACCTTATTTCTATCAAACTTAGTTCCAGTTCCTGTTTTTTTCATATACGTGTTTCCCTAAGTCCCAATTTGTATATGTCCATTTTTGAGACTGATCAGAAAGAAAATTACCAACAGGCCGCCATCTAACGATTTTGACAGATGAAATTTGTTACACAATTACTCTTAACTTTCGATACGTCCTCGATTTCTGTTGTTGTCTTTCTTCTGGTTGCTCATGGTTTCAGTTGAGTTGTTGTTTGGGGTCTGGGTTCACTTGGTGACTCCTCGAATTGTTTTTGACGTCTTAACCGCGCTGACCTTGATTAGTATCAATGCGTACTTTTATAATTACCTTATGCCGTTTATTTTCAATTACTGTATCTAATCAATTTCAAGTTATCTTTCGGTTTTTGTGTTTATTTTCAGGGATTTGTTATTATTGTTTTGTTTCGTTTTTTATTCTTCTTTGTTCTATTTAATATCATTTCGAGGCGTTTTTGTATCCGATTCTCGGATGGCTGTAGCTGTTGCATTAATTCTCCCTTCAAGTTTTGCTTGTTTCTTCTTGCTGAATATTTGATTTAATAATATTTAGCCTTACGAACTAATACGAACACTGATGAAGGAGTAAGTTGATAGTTTCTGCGGTGCACCATGAACTTAAAACACTATCACGAACTTCTATGACTAATGTCTTTATTCTTAATAAAAGTGAATATTTCTACGAATAGGATATGTTCAATTTATAAGTACCCATGAATAATTGGCAATTATGTTTTTTTGTGTGGTTTTGTTATTTTTGTGTTGTTTTTTTTAATTTTTATTTTTTTTTTTTTTTTCATTATTTAAATCAAAATTTTGACCTATAAATGAAGTCGATTAAAATAATGATACATTTAAAAGGTTTGCACTGAAGCATCGCTATATTGGGTTTATCAGATTTAAATGATCTACCATAAGACGTATACTGTATATATGGTATGGAATGGTACGGCAGTAAATATATAATATACTGATACTATAAAACAACACGTAGTACGTGGCCACTGGTGTACACTATGATGTTTGCTGTGTAAACGAAGTATAGCGGATTGTTTTAGCGAGGAGCACATTTCAGCTATTTTGAAACACTAATTGAGAAATATTGTCGACATTAAAATGACGTCGCTTAATATTCTCACAGAATTGAGGATCGACTCAAGTGGTCTGAACATACACATTTACGCGTTTGTAAACATCCCTATATAAACCACTACCCCCGGTACAATAAGCGGACGGTTTTATCGTCTTATTTAAATAATTAATACATTAAGATTTCGATCAATAGTTAATGCTGTTAATGCAGTAGATTTGGATTAAGGTGCTAAAAATCTTAATTGCTGAATTCTACGCTCGCTAAAATAACCCGCTATGTGGTATATTGTTTATTGTGATGTATAAATTAAATTGTATATCTTGATTATTAATAAATATGACGTTACAGCATGTAAGTATTCCAATTTGCTGGTGATGTTGGTCAATTGTTTCTGGTGTGTTGTATAAACATTCCTATAAACAAACCCTTATTCCGGTGCACAAAACATACACAATGACATGTAAACAAAGGCATTTACTTGCTGTTTGGTCATACATGGATTATGCTTTATGGGCGTCCTGCATCTGTGTCATAGTTAGCCAGATGACTACCTGACGGAAATGTAGCATAGGGATGGATGACGTGGCTTCTTTTTCAGTTGTGGCACGTTTATAAGCACATCTACTTGTACAATTAAACAGTGAAATAGACTGACTGGAGTCAAAGCTTTTATTGATGAAAATTTAAGCCGTACCTTTATAGTAACAAAACATATGTTATTTTAAGAAAGGAAATGCTACCTATATACAATCGTTTCACCCATTTCCCTTTCAATTTCAAAGTCGACGTTAAAATAATATATATGATACTACAAAACGTATTATTATTCTCCAGACATATGGCAAACCTTGTCCAGATGATGGTAACATCTGGTGAAGCCGTTATTAATACCGTTACTATAGCCATAGGGTACTGTTCTAAGTTAACTATCGATTTTCTTAGTATATATAGCCGTCTAATATAATCTGGTGAAAGATGTATTGATATGCGGAAAATAAAATTGTTTCATGTCAGATTTAATATAGATGGATGATTATGTGGCACAGTAGTAAACCACTTGCCTTTCACTTATGCGGCTTGGGTTCGATTCCTCATTCAGACGTGAAAAGCGATGTTCTGCGGGTACTAGAGATCTAGTTTCCTCTCACAACACCCCTCGTGTACGTTCATTTGTGTCAATAAACGTAATTAATTAAGTTGATGTAAATAAACAATATACAAGCTGATTATTTTTGTCTATTAACTTATTTTGATGAAACAGCGAATTACCAGCAAATCCTGCCTTGTTATATCAGCAATCAGCACCTATTACATGAAACATGTACTACATGTGTAGAAATAATGGGACTTGGGATTGCACTAATAAATATTCATATTTTTCTCAAATTAAGTATTGAAAAATCCTACTTTAGATACATCCTTCTAGTTTAATCGATTATTAAGATCAGACACATTTATTCAAGAGAAAATACTCGATACTTAATATTCATGCCGCCTTCAGAAGTAACCATTTCAACCAATGATTATATGTAAAATGATTTTAGACTCACCAGTCACTTAATACAATATGCGAAATACTTTAGCGTTAGTAATGAATTGGAAAGATAAGTAGAGCGATATATTACACTAATAATCAAGTCTGTTCAATTCTCCTCCGTAGTTGGTATTGATTTGATTTTAAATATCGAATGTTGTATTGTGTTTAAATGCAAACTTTCATAAGAAGCATGTAAAACTCAGAAAAAAGTCCAAAAGCAATAAAATACCGACATGCAAACGAAACAGCTATACTAGCTCAAGATCCATAAAACGAAGTCAAAACGAGAACAAAAGTTAGATTTTATACAGACCCTTGAAAACAAATGAAGTGATGATAAAGCAGGTGTTTCGGAACATTAAGCGTCTTCTGCGTCATCGTCAACATTCGCCATGTAGATGAAAATATGGGTCCCATTCTCATAATGCTAACTAGGGTGGTGACAATGGAGCCGCCAGTTATATGAAGATGAGGTTTATAGCCCCATTGCAGTGTTACTACATATATAAGGTTACGTTAAACACATTAACATGCTAATCCTATAATTTCATAGGGTACTGATAAAAACAATTTCCTTCTTTGACTCAGCAATTTATTCAAGTGTATTTTTACATCTGTCATCTAAAGGGCTATCTCTGACACTTCTAAGGTGATATATAAATCCCTGTTGTTTCACCATCTCCGTCTATCAATATCGTTTGTTTTTAGGTGTGCATAATTATTGTCATCGGTTTACAAGAAGTGTTGTGTGCGTTAGTTAGTGTCGAATATATACACATGGTACATTCCATACTGTGGGTAACGTTGCTCCTACAGGGGAATCCAGGAAGAACTGATAACCTGACTCATGACGCATAGTTAGCTTATGATGGACCATAAAATCTACTATTTAATGCATCTAATTAAAGTTCTATATTTTTCTATTACAAAGCAAAAATTTTGTTTGCGTTCATGATTTAATTGATTTTAAAGGGGGGGGGGGGGGGGGGGGGATGAATTGTTATTACCATATCAGAGAAAATCATTTCTAGAGGAAAAAGATATTATTAATCAAATATGAAGTAATTCATAAATTAACCAGGAAATCGAAATATCGACTAACAAGCATTTCAATAATAGATTCACAGAATCGGCTGATATCTTGTGATATCTTTGGCACAGATTTTACAATACATTTAAGTGAATAGTACTTAAAATACGGATTTATTAATATGGTATACATTGAAAATGAATATCAAATTGCATTACACAGCTGTATCGTTCATCTATGACTCGTCAGTAATGTGCATATGTCCAAAATTGTGGAATTCCGGGAGTGAAATCGGAATGAATTGGACTGAACAATTTTGTAATCTATCAGCGTAAGGGTATACTAACCACCTAATAATGATTGATGTGACCAGGTAAAGTGATATCATGTACATAGTGTATGCGGACAGTATTTCAAGAATAATTTAACAAACCAATATGGCTCAAAATAAACTTTTCATTTATCTATTTTTTTTTAATTTGACTAATATCGCTATTATACAGTTATATACTTATGTTTATAAGATAATGAAATGAAGTTACAGTAATTGAAAATTTTTTAAAATTTTTATCAAAGAATGTTATACATTTTTGTACCTATGTTGTCTATGTTAAAAACGAACTAAGGATATTTTCGGGTGACGATATGACTTCACATTTATGAAGTATTTCAGTTACCCCAATTATCCAATAATGTATGATTTACAAACTTTTCTGGCGTGTGTGTTTGCCACATGTGTTAAAACTTTTTGTGTATCATGGTGTCAATGAGGACAATGGGACATTAGAATTATTGTTTCATTTGAACGTTGGTATTATCTGTCGTTCCTGAACACCTGACTGGGAAGGATTTGCAGCCATTTAGCAGGTGTTTCTTTTCATTTTGATGTATTCATATTCCCAGTAGCATTTAAGAAATTGGCTTTTCATAATTATTCATTATGTCCACTCGGATTAACGTTTCGCAAAGGTTTAATAATCAACAAACAAATCTATTCCAATTTCAGAATCAATGGAGTGCCCCGAACAGAGGTAAATGTGGTATATGTGGCGATCCATACAACGGTGACCGTCTGAACGAGGCTGGCGGCAAATACGCCACTGGGCTGATAACCCGGAAGTATTTGGAGGGTCAGACCATCGACATTGATGTGCAAGTAACTGCTAATCACTTGGGATGGTTCGAATTTCGTATTTGTCCAAATAACAACGTCAAGAAAGCCGCAACACAAAAATGCCTTGATCAGCATGTCCTGCAGTTGGCTGATAGAAGTGGCACCAAGTAAGTTGACAATATTATAAGAATCATAACTGAAAGAATACGTTTTAGAAACGAAAAAAAACAACAACAAACAAACAAAAAGAAAAGCAAAAAAAAAAAAAAAAAAAAAACCCAACAGTAAATAGCTAAAGTTGGTTTGTGATTTTAATATTTAACGGTTTTACCAAAATATTTCCTTTCATTAGTTTTGCAGGGCCATCAAAATGTCCACACTCAATGAAAACAAATAATCATGGACGGCTGTCACTTTAGCAACTTACTTGCATAATGTCGTATGATAAATTTTGATGTTTAATTATGTTTTTTTTTTAAATATAATTTGTATCTGATGTAGGGTTTACTTTTGAATATTACAGGTATTATATATCCAGCGACGTTGGCCATTACAAAATGAAATACACACTTCCGACCGGCCTAGCCTGCACGCAGTGCGTGTTGCAATGGAAATGGCATGTTGGTAAGGGGGACAACTCTATATTGACCGAATCAAATTATGCATAGGGTATTCAAAATTTCGAAGTGAATTCATCAATATTCAAATATTGCTATACTGTACATCTTATGACTAATATCGTAAAACCTGTGATTAATATTTTGTGATTTGTGTTCAATAACTTTTTTTTGATAGTTAAACAGTTTATGTGGTGTTGTTCTTGAATGAATGGTTTTACAAATATGAATCGCAGTATTTTAAATCAAAATATCTAATTTAACACAATTACAACAGCTATGATATCTTATTTAACGAAACCATTGAACACGTTTTATATACGTTTTAATATCAAGTTGTTATTCATCGTTCCCTAGGCAACAGTTGGGGGACGGACCCAGACGGCCGAAGTGGGATCGGATTTGGGCCACAAGAGGAGTTTTATGGGTGTTCTGATGTGGCTATACAGGGGTCAGATACCGTGAAGCCAATGACCACATCAAATGTACATAAACCCACAACTACCACTGATAAAATCACAACTACTACTCCTAGACCAACTACTACCACTGCTAAACCAACTACTACCACTACCAAACCCACAACTACTACTCCTAAGCCAACAACAACTACTCCTACACCAACTACTACCACTGCTAAACCAACAACTACCACTGCTAAACCAACAACTACCACTGCTAAACCAACAACTACCACTGCTAAACCAACGACTACCACTGCTAAATCAACGACTACCACTCATGGACCGACAACTACTCCGAAACCGACAACGACAAATCCCATGCTGACTTCAAAACAAGAAACAAACAAAGGAGATCCGGCTGCGGCTGCGCAAAGTAGTACCTGCATAGTAGTTGTGTCGCCTGTGTACTCTCAAGTTCCTGGGATGTTGAAGTGGTGTCGAATGAACTGCGCTAGAGGCTATTGTCCCCGGACCCACTGCAGATGCGTGTAGCACAGCATATTAGTTCAAACAAGGGCAGGCTCTTTATTAACATTTCATTCTGAGTGCATTTCCTTATGCGTGATATATTTATATCGATACCCTAGGTTTGCATGTTGTTATATGATATTGTGAACCTTTTACGATTGAAAGATATTTCATCTCAAGGGACGCATTTACATACCAAGGCTTATATATTATTCTTTCTATTCAAATCATGATTGTTTCTGGTAAAACATGATTACGTATAAAACGAGGCCATATTGAAACATTGGAAAGAGTGTGGTTTACATCAAAGAAGCATGCAAGACCTTAATGAGAATCTTGTGCAATAGTTTTTGTAGTAAAATGGTGATCTCTTTGAGGATTGGAGTAGAAGCCAAATGGTGCTTTGATTGGGTTTCGATTATGACGTCATAATGCAATTCTTCATCTGATTGTGACATTAGGATAACCAAGACCACTTTTAGTAATGTCGAATAAATAGAATTTTCAATTTTCATGGGAGAGAGAAAGTGGGAGTTCAATTCCAAGAGTTCTGATTTGACAAAAGCAAAGGGCTTGTTAATTGCTTTGTATATAAGAATCATTACGCCAAGTTTGAGACCATCCTAGGGAATGAATTATTTTCCCTGTTGGACCTCATATGACAACAATGGTAATACAATGGTGATGAATTTTCCATCAATGAAATTAAAAAAACAACTTGATGTATATTATTCTGAATGCTTTATTTAACAATAAATGGCGAATGTTCACTTTCATTTCTGTAAAATCACAAAATCACTTATATCAATAGCAAACAATACATGTACATGTACTTCTATTTAGATTTGCGTCTAGAGGCGGTAGTAATTTTGTTGCGAAAATCGTGAATTATCTCTATAACTTTTTTTCGGAAAAATATGTTTTATTCTTAAAATGAATATTAATTATGTTAAACGTATCTGTGTAATAAATGTTATGCTGCAGAAATTAATTTTGATTTTATAATTTTTTTATTTTGAAATTTTGAAATGACACATATATACATGAAGTCAATTTGAGAATTTTTTTTTTGGGGGGGGGGGGGGGGGGGGGGGGGGCGGATGTCATAGTGTTTCCTTGGTTATAGTATCCTTTTGTGCTGATTTTTATTTCGAGATCATCGTCCTTTTTTGTGTGGGTGTGTTTTTTATCAATTAACTTTCTTAATCATTGTTTCTTACAGTAATGCTTTACAAAAATCATATGCTGCAGCGTTAGAACGGTTGTGCAGAAAACACACAAGGTATTAACACTATTCAGTATAAATTGTATTGGTATAAACACATACTAGAGCGTAAATGATTATACAAAGACAAGTTTCAATACATATTGAGATGAATTCAATACAGTAGAATCAAAAACTAAATTCCGTCATAGAAATGTTTAACGACCTGTCACTGAAGCTAAGTGTATAAAGTGTTGATACATTGGAGACCATAGGTACATGGCCGAAAAAACAATAAAAGAAAAAAATATTTAAATAATATTCGTGATAATTAATTTTCCATTGTTTGTAATGCAGCTTTCTGATTGGTTGAGCTTTTTTTCATACCTCTTTATAGAAATATATTGATATCAATGCTGTATTCCCATGGGGAAATAGACTATTTCCAAATGAGATCATGATATCCATGGTGATGCAAAAACACTTCCTCATGGACTCCATCAACCTACTTCAATCGAAATCTTGTGTTGTTATTTTTTTCCGCCAGTAGCCGACATCTGTCAAGGAAATCGTGATATTGGAAACAAACCCTATCGAATCAACTAGGACATGTGAACGCCATAGGTAGGTGAAGTAGGGATGTTAGAATAGCTTGGAAAATTAAAATCAACACGCATATTGATATACATATATGTAATTAAGTTCAGCATTAAATAACAAGAAAATGGGTGTATTATAAGAACGCTACTGAGGCGAAATAAGATTTATACTTCTGATTCCAATGACTTGGTACACTATCATTACCAACTGCAGCAGACCACACCACGGGGCGTTTGCATAGCAATACATAATATGGGCACAAATCACAAATAAATAAGGAAATGGATAAAAATTGCAAAAGGAATTAATCAAAAAAAGAAAATCGAACTAATAACGGAAATATAACAAAATCCGCGTGAGTACAACTTGTATAGGTAATGCCATGATAACCAATCTTCAAAATAGAGAAAATGTAAGTTATGTGGACAAAATTTATTATTAATATATATATATTTATAATATGAGAAAATGTGGATATGAATTGGTAGTGATAAAGAGGACATGAGAGTATTTCGAATAAGATTTCTAAAAAATATTCAAAAAAGGGACATAACTGCAAAAAAAAAAAAATCTGCGGGGTAGAAGATGAAAAAATACAATGTTATACACAGGTTTCAATGACATAAAGCTAAGAAAACAGAAATTGACTTGATATACACGAGTAGGAATTAAATTGAGATTAAAGTTTACACTAAAATCATAGGTACCGACGTTTTACATAGTAAACAGTAACCAAATGTAAGTCATGCTTTAGACTTTAACGGCTTTTTTCCCTTATACACATTGTCTTTTGACGCAATCGGCGTTTCTTAAGACCTCTTCATCTGAATCTAGCTTCTGACCTACTAAATGCTTGTTCTCACCAGCATTATTGTTACGACGCACGTCTGCAAACTGGTATAATGAGAGAAATGTGTTAACAAAAATAGGTATGATAAGGGAAAACATGAACACTCCAGAAAGAGCACATATGGTGCCAATGATTTTACCGAAAGCTGTTTTAGGAATCATGTCACCGTAACCAACAGTTGTCATGGTGATCACACTCCACCACCAAGTGTCTGGAATACTAGGAAAATCGTCCCTCTTCTCAACGACATACATCACATTTGAGAAAAAGAGAACACCAATAAGCACATAGAGAAACATTATAAACATGTCCCTTTTCCCCACCCTCAGTGTGTAGCATAGGACTCGATAAGCAGTCACGTTCTCAAGAAGACGGAGAAGGCGAAGAACTCTCAACATTTGGAGGTAGAGAAGGACGTCGATATCACTATGGTAATCTTCAGTTAGAATAAAGGACAACAGACCCCGTATGTATACTGCAGATAGCACGATCATTTCTATGATATGTTGGAAGCAAAAGGCATTTCGCAGAGTACAAGGGAAACTGAGGAGTCTTAAGAACAATTCCACAGTGAAGAATGCATTAGAGGCGTACTCCATGTAAATATATACAAGTTGTTCGGTGTTGTTTGCTGTTGACAACGTCAATAGCTTGCTTTTGGCAGTTTCTGGTATAATATCATCGAACGCTCCGGCAAACATTTGACGTACAGACCCTTTTCTCGAAGAATTGGTAAATATATTAAATGTGTCATTCCATACATGCCATTCTTTATCCGAAGAATGTTTTTCTTTCAATTGCTCCCATTCAGAAATCGAGATATTTCCTGCATCAATTGAAACTCTTTTTGCAGGTAAATCAGGCATTGGTGGTGTATCAGTAGGAGGCATCATTGATTTTGTTGTGGTAGTCATGACGTCATCTAATGACGTATCTGTATACGGTGTCCCTGGGAGTGTTCCGAGAGCTGTAGCTAATACGGACAGGAGGATAACGGCGACAGATAAGACGAAATAAGCCTGTGGAAAGTCAAATAGCATTTGTCAATTAGTACAGGCACATTAAATCATCGCATTCACCCTTCTTAAAATGATTCTAAGTTAATTAACTCTTGAAAGGATATTTCCCCAACATGTAGATTTGGCAATGTATATACTACGCTTCACTGGTCAATTGTCTGAGAAAGGGGAGAGTGTAGTCAATCACACATGGAAGTCATTGCATTACGATATCCGAATGTTTATTCACACACATGCAAACAACAACGAGAACATGTTTATGATATTCATAAAAGAGATTGTTTGATAAATACGGAAGAGCATTAGGGCCATGAAGCAAAAAAATTAAATTCATTTTTTCATGTTAATAACTCGAAATTTCGACTTACTAACTCGAAATTTCGACTTAATAACTCGAAATTTGAAATTTTGAGATAATAACTCGAAATTTCTACTTAATAACTCGAAATTTACTAACTCGAAATTTCGACTTACTAACTCGAAATTTCGAGTTATTAAGTCGAAATTTCGAGGATAATAACTCGAAATTTCGACTTACTATCTCGAAATTTCGAGTTATTAAGTCGAAATTTCGAGTTATCATCTCGAAATTTCGAGTTATTAAGTCGAAATTTCGAGTTATTAACATGAAAAAATGAATTTATTTTTTTTGCTTCATGGCCCTAATGCTCTTCCGGATAAAAGATAAATTCTTCTAAAAAAAAGTCATGTTCGGAACATCAATTATTTCGTAGCCCGCTGAGGAGACTTTATTTTGTTTCTTTTTCAATGCTGTTAGACAGTGTTGTGTGATTTTAGGATGAGACCGTATTTTTAGCTAGGAATTATTGCTTAAGCATGACAAAGTTTCAAGAGTATTTTCAAACCTCATTGACGTTGCATCAAGCCTGACAGGGTATGATTTATACACATTTCTACATTTCATTTTAACATAAACGATATACTTTTATAATGATGATTGATATTCTATAGAATGAGACGCGGACATAAAGTAATGGGAATTACGTTATCTACAATGTAGATGACGTATGTATATTTAAAGCGTAAACAGTATGTCACAGCGTCAAACCAACGAAAAACACGATCTTATTCTTTAACATATAACAGATTTTCGTTTGGTACCTAATTTATCCAGCGTTATGCTTAAATCGGCATTTTAGTGCATGATTTGCTGGACGAAGTACTCGGACAGTGATTAATTAACGTGTTTAAGACAAGAAACACGACTTAGAAGAGTCAGAATCAAAAATAGGCTGCCAAAGGGGATTGCCAACGATAACATCGTCTTCGCTATACGTTTATGTTATTGACTTGATGGGCCACCACTAAGACTGAACTACGTTTACATTAGTTTCATCAGACAAGTGCCCGCTATCCACTTGTTTACAAATTAGGCTGCGATCTCTGACATAAACTGTAAGGTCGAACACTATACAGTTGCTCATCACTTAGACGTTCATATCTAACCTCAGAAAATGTTATAGTAGACTCGAAGTAGATCTGTGCCACCTGGTATAGATATCTAGATGTGGTAAATATCAGCAAATGCTTCACTTAAGTAAAATTAATGTCATATAAATGTGTATGAATAATTTTACTCTTTACTTTCAGAGTTTTCTTTTATTGCAATTATCAAGTTTACAACATGAAATTGAGATTTTTTTCGTAAACATTTTGTCCAATTATGAGACAATGGTTTTGTATCATATAATCATTTAAGACATTCACTTAATAGTATTAACTTGTCAAAATACTAATGATAATATAGGACATGACATACATTATCAGTGATTAATAAATCGAAAACATTTAATAGAAATTAAGCCTGACTTTTTCACTATACAGATTTTGAATTTCTACAAGTTTTTTTTTATACCTTTTCATTATACTGGTATTTACTATTTACAAGATCTTCACTACACTAAGTTTACATAGAGCTTACACAACGAGTGGTTTTTGTATATGGTATTTTTTTCACTCCATTTAGTTATTTTTCAAAAGTTACAAAAAACCCAGCTTTAGCGAGTGTTTGTGTGACCTGTTTCTACCACAATAGAAAAGCCTTTCTGAGGATGAATTGACCTTTTTTTTTTTTTTTTTCAAAATATCAGGTGTAATGTAAGGATATGACCTAATTTGAAATGCCGCTTATTAATATGCAAAACTGATAAATTCGGAAACATATGGAAATATTTCAATTGATTACAAATCAAACAAAATAATAGTAGGTACAATGTGTATATTCTTTCAAAGCAAATAAATTGATAAAATCTATGTATATTTTCAAGAATATAACAAAACAACTGCGAACTACTTCTCGTGCGTTATCATTTCCAGGACATCGTGAACGGCCTTCAAGTGTTAGCCAATGAAATTGTATTGAATCACGTGATTTTAAAAATGGTCCAGGTCAAAGACCACCGTGTCAACCAATCAAAACGCATTTAGAGTTTATTCCACGTGTGGTATAAACTAAATGTTATTCAACATTTGTAAAGATTATTTCATGCCTTGGGAGTTGAATAACACTCACCTGTTGTGGTAGAACCTATTTTTTCACTATACTTATACCTCACTACATGAGCTTTTCACTACACTAGCTTTTCACTTAACTAGTTTTTCACTCTACTGATTTTTCACTGTACGAGTACAAATTGTACTAGTTTTTCATCTTTCCTTTTTACTAGTTATTCACTATACTAAGTTTAAACTCTACTAATTCTTCACTATATCAATTTTTCACTATTAATACTTATTTTCGCTTTACAATTCAATGTCCTTGGTTTTTTTATTCTTCTGTTTACTATACTATTTTTTTCACTATACTAATTTTTACTATTTATTATTTTTCACTATGCTGAGTTTACATTCCACTCATTTTTCATTATACTAGCATTTTTTACTATCCTGATTTTTACTATTTACTAGTTTTTCACTTTACTGATTTTTACTATTTACTAGTATTTCGCTATGGTGGTTTTTACTATTAAGGAGGCATTGACGATTGTAATTACCTACCGATTTTCAACATTTTTTCAAAAATCCCATTTCTCGAGCTAATCATTCAAGGTGAAAATTGCACACATTTTTTTCATTTTTCATTGCATATTACATAGTTATATCAATTCAGAGACGATGTTTCTGTGAGGAAACATAGATCCTATTTGTTTAATGAATGTATTTAATGTAACTTTTTTTCGAACACATATCCATCAAATAAATTATTAATCTATATACAGTTTATATTCCAAGAGATGCTATAATCAAACAAATATTTTGGAATTTGATCTCAATCCATATACTGGAGTTGTTCGAAGCTTTCTGTTTGTTGTTACAAGACAGACGAAAATGGACTCTAACGATTAAAGCAAATTTTGAGTAGTAGCTTTTTGTTCCATTGTATAGAACCTGTCAGGTCAGTAGTAGATTTTTGTTTCATTGTACAGAACCTGTCTGTTCAGATGGACATTTTCGTTTCATTGTACAGAACCTCTCAGGTCAAAAGTACAGTTTTGTTTCATTGTACAGAACCTGTCTGGTCAGTAGGACATGTTTTCTCTCATTGTACAGAACCTGCCTGGTCAGTAGTACATTTTCCGTTTGTGAGTTGTTTAATCTATAACGCTTCGCCCGTGCACTAATAGATATAATTTGGTAGGAGTTATAATGAGACATTTTGTTTCCCATAGATCAATTCTATTTAATACATTACCACGAACGATATTACAAAATTGACAACGTTTAGCCAAAAAAAAAAAAAAATATATAAAAAAATCCCTTTGTTCATTGGCGTGTAGCGCAATAATAGGTCAATTAACGGAATAACAATTGTCAATTACTCAGTAAACACTATACATCATGTCTCCTCATATTTGGTATTTCGAATGCCGGGAACAGAAGATTTAACCCCACACATTTCTCTCTTGAAAAGGAGACAATTTACAGACTATTGTCCATGTTTTGATTATGAAATATAGAAGTCTATATTTTTCGAAAATAAAAACCCAGAAAATAAAAAATAAATAAAAATAAGCTCCATGATTTTTTTTTTATATTCGTTTCACTCTGACGACACTTGTAACTACAGCCATGTTTTATCTGGGACAACTTAACCCTGACTCGACATGACTTCATTTAACTAATCTGATGATCTGTATTAAGTTGTCACCGAAACAGACACGTCCGTTTATAGGAAGGCCACTGCTAGTGGAGTATTACATATTTAACTCTTAATTCAAAATTCTTTGAAAATAACTATTTAATGTTTAAGCGACCTTCATTGACCATTTTCTCAATGTTACATATCATTAAATACACTTAATAGTAGCAACATAGAGTACCAAAACAATAGTGAAACAGTATATCTAACTCAAATTGGATCAAACCAGTCAAAAATAATGTTGTTAAACGACAGGGTTCACTTTTTTATCCAAAGAAAATGCCGTTAAATGATCTTATATCTTAATTGTATGATTTACTGAAAAGTATGAGCTCAAATATGTAGGGAAATATTGTACAATGAATATGTTTTACAATATTTAAGACAGATTATGTTCAAATTTTGAAGCACATTTTTAGCTGTGTCGATATTTAATGGAACTACACGTGTATTACACTCTAATCAGGTTCTGGTACACTAGAAATATTTTGTCATTATTTGGCATAATATGTTGAGTAAATGAGGGTCAAAATTTCATAAATTTGGTGTTAAATAATGAAACACAAAAGCCACAGTAATTTATCTTCAAATCTGTTCATATGGTCATCAGTTAAGCCTGATGTTAATTGAGCTCAACTATAGAAAGATTTTGTTGTTCCTGTAAGAGATTCTTTGCATGGATACCATTGAAAAACCAAACTCGAAAATATAGAAATTTACCGGGAAGATATCGTGGTGTTAACAATTTGCCGAGGAAAATATCGTGATATTTACAATTTACCGGGAAGATATCCAAATATCAACAGTTTACCGGGAACCATACCGTGGTGCTATACAATTTGCCGAGGAAAATATCGTGGTGTTAACAGTTTACCGGGAACATTTCGTGGTGTTAACAGTTTACCGGGAACATTTCGTGGTGTTAACAGTTTACCGGGAACATATCGTGGTGTTAACAGTTTACCGGGAACATTTCGTGGTGTTAACAGTTTACCGGGAACATTTCGTGGTGTTAACAGTTTACCGGGAACATTTCGTGGTGTGAACAGTTTACCGGGAACATTTCGTGGTGTGAACCGTTTACCGGGAACATATCATGGTGTTAACAGTTTACCGGGAACATATCGTGGTGTTAACAGTTTACCGGGAACATATCGTGGTGTTAACAGTTTACTGGGAACATTTCGTGGTGTTAACAGTTTACTGGGAACATTTCGTGGTGTTAACAGTTTACCGGGAACATTTCGTGGTGTGAACAGTTTACCGGGAACATATCATGGTGTTAACAGTTTACCGGGAACATTTCGTGGTGTTAACAGTATACCGGGAACATATCGTGGTGTTAACAGTTTACCGGGAACATTTCATGGTGTTAACAGTTTACCGGGAACATATCGTGGTGTTAACAGTTTACCGGGAACATATCGTGGTGTTAACAGTTTACCGGGAACATTTCGTGGTGTTAACAGTTTACCGGGAACATTTCGTGGTGTTAACAGTTTACCGGGAACATATCGTGGTGTTAACAGTTTACCGGGAACATATCATGGTGTAACAATTTACCGGAAACATTTCATGGTGTTAACAGTTTACCGGGAACATTTCATGGTGTTAACAATTTACCGGAAACATTTGATGGTGTTAACAGTTTACCGGGAACATATCGTGGTGTTAACAGTTTACTGGGAACATATCGTGGTGTAAACAGTTTACCGGGAACATTTCGTGGTGTTAACAGTTTACCGGGAACATTTCGTGGTGTTAACAGTTTACCGGGAACATTTCGTGGTGTTAACAGTTTACCGGGAACATTTCATGGTGTTAACAGTTTACTGGGAATATTTCGTGGTGTTAACAGTTTACCGGGAACATATCGTGGTGTTAACAGTTTACTGGGAACATTTCGTGGTGTTAACAGTTTACTGGGAACATTTCGTGGTGTTAACAGTTTACCGGGAACATTTCGTGGTGTTAACAGTTTACTGGGAACATTTCGTGGTGTTAACAGTTTACCGGGAACATATCGTGGTGTTAACAGTTTACCGGGAACATATCATGGTGTTAACAGTTTACCAGGAACATTTCATGCTGTTAACAGTTCACCGGGAACATATCGTGGTGTTAACAGTTTACCAGGAACATTTCATGGTGTTAACAGTTCACCGGGAACATTTCGTGGTGTTAACAGTTTACCGGAAACATTTCGTGGTGTGAACAGTTTACCGGGAACATATCATGGTGTTAACAGTTTACCGGGAACATATCGTGGTGTTAACAGTTTACTGGGAACATTTCGTGGTGTTAACAGTTTACCGGGAACATTTCGTGGTGTGAACAGTTTACCGGGAACATTTCGTGGTGTTAACAGTTCACCGGGAACATATCTTGGTGTTAACAGTTTACCAGGAACATATCATGGTGTTAACAGTTTACCAGGAACATATCGTGGTGTTAACAGTTTACCAGGAACATATCATGGTGTTAACAGTTTACCAGGAACATTTCATGGTGTTAACAGTTCACCGGGAACATATCGTGGTGTTAACAGTTTACCGGGAACATATCGTGGTGTTAACAGTTTACCGAGAAGATATCGTGATATTAACATTTTTTCTGGAGTTGTTCTAGCTATATTTCGCTAACTTGAGAGTTTCTCGTTCCGGCAAGATTAATTAATTTTGTTCAAAATTGTTTAGAATGAAAATGTTCAGTACATGAATATAAAACAATTTTTCAATACTAAAGCATCAATTTGAAGCCATTTTCAAACTAAAGAATGTAAGTTTAAATTTCAAACATGGAGTTTTTTTTTATTATTGTAAAAATGTCCAATTTAATGAAAAATCAAATATAACAGCCTCTATATAATATTACACAACCGACCAAGGCTTCTAGCAGAAGTTCTTTGTAAGGTGTCAAATCATTGGATATGCAAATAAATCATTAATATATGATCATTGGGCATTAATTGCATGTTTTTACTTACCTGTGTAACTAGAGAGTCATCCTTGTTGTCTAGAACCGACCTCATACGTGATCTGATCCTAGTCCAGTATGGTGACGTTTTATCACAGCTCTCTTCATTAGAAATCTCGTCCGTCTGAACCATGAATCCCGCCATTACAGCCTGCTCTCGCGAAAATGTCAAATAACGATGATAACAACAAGTCTCCAAGTCATCGGGACTAATGTCCCAGAATTCAAGTTCCTGTTTAAAAGCTGCTGGGCACATATCTCCGGGAATATGTAGTCTTCCAGTTTGGTGGTAGGCTAATATCGCCTCGAAAGGTCCCCCTGGCCGTTCGAAAAAGAAATCCATGTTGATCGGTGTATCTTCAGATTCATATACGAGGCGCTGAAGTCGTGAACCGTCGACCGATTCCATGACATGCCGACTGATCTCAAACTGCCGACCACCGACATTGACACGGTACATATTAGAAAGATTATCTTTCTTTCCTGACACAGCCATGTTGCCATGTGTGAATTGAGGTTCCACTTCCTGCGGATGCTTCACGTTGGATATATTTAGTGGGTCACGTGATTACTCCTCCTCCTCCTCCTCCTCCTCCTCCTCCGCCCCGTAACAGATATTGTGGGGTGGTATTCAGTAATAGTTTTCATTATCAGATCTCGCTTGACTCTAATTGTACCCTGTATATTATTGCATGCGCAATATTAGATCGTATTAAACCAGTGTTATACAATTATAGACAATCTTCAAATATTTCTGCTGACTACGCTATTATAGTTCCATGAGTTATCATTAAATGATTTCCGTGTGGTCAAGTGATCATGTCAGGAAATACTAAAAAGTATCTCGTTTAACAGTCCGAAAACAAAGCTTGTCGATCAAATTGTTCGTAGTAAAATGAATCTCGTTAAAATAGCCCGAAACATATACAATATTGATGGCAATAAATGTATTGGATATACATGTATAGTTTTCACGTTTATTCCTGTGATTTATTATTTAAACATATATCCTATGTCTGTCTGTCTTCTTTACTACCGTATTCTCTCTATCTATACATATTTAATGAATGTGTATGATGTATGGTTGTATGATAAAATGATATGGACAAGGCTATTATTAACTTGCGATAACTCCTGTCCGTTGAAATCTAAACTGTACCTACGGGAACGAATCCCATATCATTCATTCGATACCCATTACTCGCCGTCAGCAGCAGATGCGTTCAGTGTACTGGACTTGATGACCGGTGAATTTTTGTTAAACTGTTCTATCAGCTCATACACTGATACTGTATTAACTAGTACGAATAATTAAATGTGAAATCACACCCTAGAGGGTGACAAAGGAATATTGGACTTGTAAAGTTGGAGACAAATCTGTGAATGTTGGGAGAAAACAATGATCTTGAAGGAAAAATAATCATAATCCAAAGAGTGATTGATTGGGTAGCAATGGATGGATAATTATAAGCGCCATAATAATAGAGATAGATACCCAGTCAACGTATTATTTTCGTTTTGCATTAATAGTAACATGAACTATTTTTCTTTTGCGGGGTTCTTTGCTTGTTATTGTAGATATAATGGATATGATCGAACTGGAATAAAATAAATCTCCCCAAAATTGCATGGTTACACTTAACAACTGGGCATGCATTCATAGGAAAAGTCTAGCTTCTTGAAAATATCAAGTATTTCTTTTAATTTGGAATTTAAAGAAAAGTCGCTTCAAGCTAACACTACTCTATAACATAGACTTACTATTGTAGGCCATCGTAAACATATTTGAGAATCAGATCAGACGCAGAAACGATACAGAGATGGGATGGTAATGTAAGCAATTAGAATACGTGATACGATATATAAACACAATTTATCATCTGAAAACCGTAGTATCCCTTCTTATTCACTGTCGTGTTAGCAATTACCGTAAAGGTTAGAGCGCTTACCACAGAGATCAGAGATGTTACTAGATATATTTGATCTTTGCTTTGTTTTTTGTGCTTACTAACAATGCATTCTTGACTTCTTTAGATTGTATGGTGTGATAGTGTTGTCGGGATTGGCATTGTACCCAAGCCCGAGGCGAGACAACACAATCGGAACACAGTCCCCTCTGAAGAAGGCAATACTATTTTTTTAGTTCACCATACTTTAATACTACTTGGCTAATTTCAATATGAAACTTCAAGTTCAAATTCAACAAATTTTATTGACATCAATAATAGTCGATAGGATTGCATATGAGGCATAGCCTAATAGCCTATTTACGTCCTCTTAAGACAGACATACACTAACGTGTTGTAATGAGATAATAGGAAGTAACTCCTTGTGCCTCAACAGACATGTTCAATATTCAGGAATATGCAGATGGGATATTTATGTTTAGGACTCACACAACTAAATCAGCCAATCAGCAAGTGCTTTTACCAGTTTGTAGTTCCTATGTAAAAGTGAGTTCTGGTTAATTACTGAGCACAGAGGAAGTTTAATGAGGAAAAGATGACAAATTTTGGCATGATTGGAATGTGAAGGTACTTAACTTTTGAAAAATGTATACTTTTGATATATTTGCATGCCTTGTGTGCGGATTTACACAAGGGCAAAAAGTCCGGGGTCAGGTCTGTTTTGGGTCACCAGTTTTAGTTGTAAACTTCCGGCTGTCATCTTCTAGAGACTGTGACACGGACATATGCCATTAAACTTATCAAAAAAGTCATTTTGTAGCCTCGGCAAGGTATGTATCTGTGAATGTAGGCAGTTGTCACAGGTGTTGAACTTCAAATATTAAAGTTATTAGCTAAAATGTTAAGTAATAACATATAGTAAATGATTTAATTGTGTGAGTCCTTTAGTAAATGATTTCAAATATTGGTCAGCGCATAATTGATATTCATATAAGTCAAGATATTGATATTCAAAAGTCATTAAAATGTGGTTGAAATTGTGCTTTTTCAAGTGATAATGTCATTCAGCTATTGACTGCGACTGGTTTTCATTTTGTAAGTGTAACAAAGATACGTCAAAAACAAATTAGCCAAATGGTGACATGACTGGCATCTTGAATTTTCAAACACATATTATATTTACATCTCTCCCTTCTTCAGCTAAGTAAACTGAGACTGCGTTAAAATTAGCGTAAAGCATTGAAAAATAGGTTCAGCGGATTAATAAGCGCTGGAATCGGTATCATCAAAATGACTTTGTCTCTTTGTGGGGTTACTGGAATGTCAACTAGATGGCGGCATTTTCAAAGGTCTGATCTACGCAATGTTAGCGTTTTCTCCTGTTACCCGATGACCTCTGTATAAAAATCTATCGTCAAGTGAGTGTTTTGTCGAAAACTAAATTGAAGATTGTGGAAATGAGTGAATATTTAACTTCTCTAAGAGGTTAGCTAACAACAAATGGCTGAAGCGTAGTTTGTATCGAACTAAAAAGTATATCTTCATCCTACTTTTAGGTTATCAAAATCTGCTTCTTTATTTATATGGGGAACATTTTGATTATATATCTTTTATGTCTATTTCTATGTATGTATTATCAAACTGTAAACTTGAGAATTTCTACTATTCTATTTATGATAATTACTACATACCATAACCTTTATACCAAGTCCTTTACATGGAATACAAGAAGTTATAACTTTTAATATTATCCTATGATAAAGTAGCCTATATCACTGATTAATTAAGTCCAATAGTCTTTTAAAGATACCCATACCCAGCTATAAGATACACTCGAAACTAGTGATTACATATTGCCATCGAACCTGATGGCACCATGTAATCGACGATTATTAATAAAATATTACTTGTATTATAACATAACTATTTGCTATTATGTTACTATTTATACTTTGAAGTTTGTTGACAGTTTGTTTACGATGCAATGAAATACAATGTCACAATGCTAACTTGAAAAGTGTAAAATATTCACTTCTATCGTGGGTTGTATCATTGTATTATATGCATATACGTGTACAACTGTCGCTGACTAATTGTCTTTATCTGCTAAACTATTGTGTTATCAAAGATAAATATAACATTTAGGCACTAAAACACATAAAGCATTGTGATATATACGTCTATGATTATATGTATATGTTTCAATATAACAGTTTGTGCTCCATTTTTCGGCATAGCCGTATAATATTCTTTTGGTCCCGGATATGACGCGACAGGTGGCGTTACTGGTCAAGATGAAGTGTGTGATTGGTCAATGTAGCGGTAAATGCAAAATGCAGATATCAAGTTAAAAACGAAACAAAATTAAGATTGAATGCAAGCTGAATAAGTGCATGTATCTTTTCAAATGACACATTAATGAAATTAAATTCCTGATTCAAATGCAGTTCTATTATCACCAAAAATGATTCAAACTGATATAATTCTAGTTATCCTTGCTGAAACGCATTAGTTCGTTGATTTATTTCACCAGTAGTTTTACATTATAACCACCAGCATTAAAACTATGTCGTTTATCTTTTTTAAAGACATTTTCTGTTCTGAATAAATCCTTTAATTGATGAAATGTTCATCAGCCTTTTGGGTAGTCCTTAATCAATAATAAAAGCGTGTAACGTCCAGCTCATTGAAATTAATGGACCCAGGTCAAATTTGACACATTTGATTGACAGGTTGTGTACACTGCGATAGCCTGGTAGGTAGCTGTTTTGTCCTACGATGTTTTTACACACAAGATAATTACTCCTACCTTTTGTAGACAAATGGTTTGTTGTGATTTTCACAAATTTAATATATTGTGATACCTGTACACGATGTATCTGTGAATGTAGGCAGTTGTCACAGGTGTTGAACTTCAAATGTTAAAGTTATTAGCTAAAATGTCAAGAAATAACATATAGTAAAGGATTTAATTGTGCGAGTCCTTTAGTTAATGATTTAAAATATTGGAGAGCTCATAATTGATATACATATTTGTTGATATAGGATTTATCCCCAAACATATATATATGTGTTGCTGTGTAATTAAAAAAAATTGTTGCATAATTTAGCATTTCTCCGAGTAATATTCAAGGTAAAGAAACTTTCATACGTTTTTTCATTACAAGTTATAAATTAAAACGGACAATGTTGTGAGAAGAACTATCGTAAATCCTTTTGCATTTAACTCTTTTACTGGCGATTACTAAAACAGACAATCTGAGGGGTGATTATCACCCTGCTTTGATTTGTCAGCTAATGCGTTATGTCCGTAAGTTTTATTTCCTGTAAACCTCGGTGATTTTTATATTCATTCCAAATAGCAGAACACGAATATAACACAACAACGTGAATGGATTTCAGTCCTGCGAAAAATATCGTACGAATGGATTTTGTGCTTGTGTAACACATTTAAAAAATATAGAGAAATCAATTTGTTCATAAATAGATTTAACAAAAACATGAAAGGTTGTCAGAGCATAGCTATGAACACTGTGCGTGTTAGTGAATGGAAACCACGGGTTTTCTTGTTTAGTTTTAGCTTCATTAAATGACACCAGATAATTAACTAGACAATAACAACATTTAGCTCTATGGAAATTTTAATACACATACATATCAACCGTAATCAAAAGCAAGATAAACTCCGATCAAAGTAAAAATATCACCAACAGAAGCGAGACGACAAGAAAACGGATGTAAAATAAACATTAGAATCCATTAAGTCAACAATACGTGGTCGCCAACACAAGTGAAAGGAGAGATAATGTGGAGAAAACTAAACGGAAGCTGCTTCTTGCTACCTTTTATCGATATATGACAAGTCCTCACTTTGATATCCAAGAGTTGTCCTAATATCACGATATTCACGTTTCCCAATTGTTAATTTTCATTTCTAGATAGTAACATTCCACGGTGTTTTCATATCCAATTTAATTTGACTCAACGTGTTTCCCAATATCACAATTTCGGTAACAAATGTCAACTACTTAATCAAGTATAAACAACACAAGGTTTCTAGAAAGATCCCGGTTAATGAAGACCATAGTGAAATTTAATGGTCGATATGAAGAGACTATCTGGAAATATTACATTTCCTTGTGAGATATGAAGTCAGAAGTGTCCAATGCTTGTTAATGTGTTAATAGTTATTCTGTTGTCTTAACCATAGTTCTTATTTTGAGAATGTGACTTAACCCGGATTTGCTCTGGCTTTGTATGGCGGGAGAGACGCTTGCTCTTTCTGAGCACGTCGTCTTAGTCTCCTTGTACTTTTCAGGGGCTTGCATGTTAATCTAGATTTTTTTATCATAACTTGTCGTCGTTTAATCGATTTTGAGTTAGATTTACGGTTTCGTTATTATATCAATATTCTCTTAGAATGAAAGTCCAGCTGTGTTGGTAGTAGAATCCTAGTAAATCTACCTAGCTAGTCTCAGTCCTACTTAGGAAGATCACAGATGTGGTCAAAGTCGTGGGGGCACGCGAGTGGCCACTATCATTTTCCTACTCCAGTTAGTGGCGTTTTAAGTATATTTACACAACCTTTTATGTGGATTGTTTATTTATTAACTGACATTTGATAAATGCCCAATTTCCTACAACATGGGGATTTGCGTTTTTTGTTAGATAACATATGCATTAATGTAGAGGTAATGCAAGGCATCACACAATGGCAGGATACTTCAACAAGCAGTTTTTGTATCTTCGCAGAGATTTCATTATCACAGTGACAGTTTTACATCAAAGTGTTTGATCTCGGTATTGGTAAACATTGTAGAATAAAGTAACGTTTTGGGAGGTGATGTGTCATAACAGACGTGAAAATTTAATTTAAAAAACGTAGCGATTAGTGTACGTATATTAAAAGCAAACTATATTCATCTAAATTTGTACGAGATATTTAATAAAAGGCAAAAATTATCACGTTTTCTTTGATGCATGCAATATTGCAAAGTGTAGAACCTTATATATAGATGAAATTACTTTCTTAATACGCTATATACATAAATATATATTTCATTCACGTTATTGATATCTATGTATATTGCCGAGTTGCTAAATACGTGTCACTGCAGATGAATAAATTAACTTGTGTAGCATGGTTATAAATCAGTCAACATCTAAAAAAAACATAAAATACAAACACCTCAGCATATTAAATCCTAAATACAATTTTACAGTTTAGGTTGTATCCCCCCCCCCCCCCTCTCTCTCTCTCTCTCTCTCTCTCTCTCTCTCCGTTGCTATTGCTATGGGGATTGGACGGTTTCACTCAACACATTTCTTATATAGCTGCCAATAAATGAAGTACTGTGTGTGTGCTAATTATCCAGTCAGTATGTGTCAGAGTATTGGACGAAAAACATTTAAATTCTAAATTTTGGCGGGAAAAGAATAAACTTATCGGCCAATGAGGTGGTGTTTCACCTCAACCAAGTTCCTTAAAGTTATAATTTGCTGATGTTTGTGTGGATTTATTTGAGGAATTAACGTTTGAATTAGGTACTTCATTGATAGCAGAATGAAGAGTTATAGCTAAAGATTCGGAAAACAAATACATACGTTCCTATTAAAAATAGAATGTGTAGTAATTAATGCGCGAGGTGCAAACATGAAGGAATTCCTCATCTGGGGTTTCCCAGCCCACTGTTCAGGTCAAGATCGCTGCTCGAAGGGAGAGAACGACCCGCCTCCCAGCCCGGCATATTCACATTCTTGTGAGTGTGTATGTTAGGGTGTGGGTGGAGGTTGGGTGGGGGGTGGGGGGGGGGGGGGGGGGATGATGGGGATTGGGGGTGATGGGGTTGGGGTGGGGGTGATGATATGTTAAATATTCTCATTCTTTGCTTGAATGGGGATGTATACTTAGGTTTCTCTCTTAATATGCCTATTTATGGGGAATAATTATCACTGTTCTTAGGTGTGCGGGGAAGTCGTAATTATCTCTCTATAAAGTCGTCTTGTGGGGAATATTACCCATAATTCTTCAAGCCGACTTCTACGGCAGTGTGAGAGAATGGAATTTGCTAGTTGTTCTAAAAATAGCACATTTTCAACTTTTGGCGGCAACTTACAAATTTTCGCATCCGGATTCTTTTCAAATAGTGCTTGGATTTTTGGGGAATCAGAGGAATCCCCTTAAAACCGATTATTCTCCACAATGTTGGTCAAAAGTCTAATCATATTCCTCATAGACATGGTATTGCGAGTGCAAGGAAAATAAAAAGTCATTCATAAGTGCACCCTTAAGATACATTTTGTACATTGAATCGTTTCTATGACGTCTTAATTGTTCAGAACATTATAAAAACGTTTCTCTGTTGTTATTTTCACTACTTTTCTTCGAAATTTCATTTTATACTTTTTTTTCTCTCGAAAATAGCGATAATTACAAACCTTAAAGATAAGAACCACTACAGTAGTTGCTTTGCCTTCAGTATGAAGCGGTAAGGCATGATACAAGTGCATCTGGAAATTGTGAGCAAACTCATGTGGTCTTGGGCACCTCCCCATCCAGATTTTGACATTTCTTGACCATTTTGTCCCTGTGGTTCGACGTGACCTACCCGTGATAGGTTCTGTTTCTCAGGAAGCTAAGTAAACAGATCGGTCTGTCATTGGGCAGGACATTTTACCATAATTGCTTTGGGTGGCATGTGACGGGCTAGCCTGAATCAAGGACACCCACCTCTAAATGACAGTGGCTATTCATGGCATCACTAATGAGTCCACTATCTAAACCAGTAAAATGATTCCCTCCCTAATAATTTCTTCGTTATCTATAAAAGTGTAACTCTGTCTAATCCGGACTGTATTCTGTATTCCGGCCATACTTTTAAATCCCGTTCACTCTTTACACTGGTACACGTTATAAACCGGCATCAGCTTCATACTGGTCCAGTGTGCAGCAGTGGGCGCCCGGTGGGTGGTTAAATTGATCATGCATTGTCACTTTCAAGGCATATAAATAGTCGGCCAAACAAATAAACTCCTTTCAGGTATAATATAGAATGCTGCCTTGTTAATCAAAACATATTACAATGTCCGTAATTGTGTCAGATACAATAACAATCTACTTAAATATCCAAGCGAGGCTTCCTCTCGAGGGCCCCGCGATTATGGAATACCCGGATGAGGAAACAGAGGCACATGATATCTCGTTCAAGTTCATAATAACTCTGTCACTACCGATATAGAAGATTAACTTAAAGTTGAGAGTATTTCTTCTGAATGGGAAACTACACTCCTTTGCAATGTCCGACCAGTTTATTTTGGTACGGGCACAGGTCTATGTCTTTTGTACAGTCCCTGGAGGGCATATTAGACAATATTCCCTGAACAACTGAACATTGATAAAATGCGCAAAAAGTACAGAAATATGGATATGAAATTAGCATTTTAATAAACAGTTTTTGCATTATTTTTGTTTACAAGAGGCCCAATAGGCCTGCATTGCATCCACCTGATTCTATAGCAACTTTGAAGTTGATATAGCTCATTTCTGCAGATGCTAAGCTTGGACTCTTGGCTAATTAGATAAAAGACATCAAGAATTATCATAATAATTTCCAGTACTTATTCATGTCAACAATTCTATTTCTGCTTTGATAAACCTGCTACTGTAGTTTTTCGGAACATATGAACCAATCATTCCTGTACTTTTCCAATGGTCTCGATGCAACTCTATATTGTTTTGTTTGCCTTTTGACCCCATTGATCGAATCTTAATTAGATAACGGGTTCGCGTTCTGTTGGTTTTGCACTGTTAACAGTTTATTTTGTGTACTCGAATGCTGTAATCTCCCACAATCACACTTTTTTTATCTTCATCACTTTGCGATTGAGCTGGTTACTAGTATAGACTCTTGAATAAGTTTTTAGTTATACTTTTGTGAATTTTTGATTACCACGATCAATTGCACCCATATTTCAATATGCCTTATGTAAAAATCAGTTCCAGTAATATGTGAGAGGGGGAGAATACCGTATAGCGGGAAATTTTAGCGGGGCTTTAATTTGGCGATTTGGCGGGTCCGTATAAAGATCGCCAAAATCTAACCCGTCAAATTTTAACACCGCCAAATAAAAAGACGCGAAAATTTCAATTTCCCAAATAGTTTCCGTTCCGACCGCCATTTACCTTTGATAACTCAAGAGAGTAACGACATATATCGCATCATAATTATTTTTTGTGAAAACAAAGCCATCTACCCATACCATTCAATGAACTGATGTTAACACTTTACCTGTAGACTCATTGTTTAACTTACCTGTATACGTATGCACATCATACAATAGATGACCATGGCAATATCTTACGGTTGATTAAATTCTCTTTGTCTGTTGCTTGTACACATACTCATATGTATGTTTTCGTCTGAAATTTTTTGGTAATAGTTTCCGGTTTCGAGAAAGAGGATCGATAATACACAACACACTTAATCAACATGAATTGAATGTATGGACATAACATAATTAGATTCTATCTCTATATATCGGTAGGTAATATATATGCTCAACGCCAAATTAAAACCCTAGATTTAAGGGAAATCGCTAAATTTTAACCCGCCAAAATTTAACTTTCAGTTTTCATGACCAAATCGTCAAATTTTATGACCGCTAAAATTTCCCGCTATACGGTATGATAAATGATTCATACGTAAATGTGAACAGAGAAAGAAATTACATTAGAAGCAGAAAAAAATCCACAGAAAGATATCAATGAAGCAGAAGACACTTACTCGTCTGGAACATCTGGTCTTACTCCTCTTGTACTTTTTCATGAGTTTCCATACAAATATAACTTTTTATTTCCATTTTTACCCGTAATGCTTACTTTACAGCCGTGTGTTAGATAGTTTGTACTTTTGACTTTACAAGTGTGTACGTTCTTTTTTTTCTTTTTTTTTCTTCTTCTTCTTTTTAATAAATAACCTGTCTTCACCTGCTTCGTTTTGTTATTATTTTTTTAACCAATTTTAATATCCAATCAGCATTTTTTGTGTCTGAAGTTAATATTATTCCGTCCTTAAATATATGAGTATTTGACATGATCGTACTTGGTTACGTGAACTATTCAAGGGAAACGGACATCATGGTTCAAGAAACAACAAACAACATGTGGGTATATTGAGTGTTTGTTTTGACTTGCAAATAAAGTTTGTTGCTTAGTGATGACAAGATAGACCAATCATTAAGGCTTTGGTACCCTGTAATTACGCCTATAGTTCGGTATAAAATAAGCTCATTTCGACACCTCGCCATATTGGGCTCGTAATCCCTGTACCAACAACAGTCGTACTTTCAGAAGTCCTAGTTGAAGATCATCTCAAAGGTATGTGTTTTGCTTTTATGTTCAGGTAGCTTAAAACAGAAGTGATGCATCCAATTAATTTAAAAACGAATCACATTACAAAGTTTATCCAATGAAGGCAAACTATTGCCATCTCTAAAAAATATTCTGATACTCTTCGTTTCAGATGGCAGTTTTTCAGCAATCCGTCATTGTGATTGGAACTATTCTTCTAGTGCTGTTGGCAGGTATGATTGTATATATGTACCGTACTTGATATTACCACACTAATTTTAAGCACTCATATTTTCGCGCAATTCCAAATTATAACAGATTATCACAACAAAGAATTGGCTCTTTCAAATTATTTTCAATAAAAATGGTACATTTGTATATTGAAAATTTATAAAATGGAACATTGAAAATACCTCATTGCCCTGTCTGTACTAAATGACCCGATTTCAGTTATATTTCATATTCTTAAATTTTAAATATATATATGTGTGTGTAGTAGGAATGAATGTGTATGTCATCTTAAATATTCGTAGTTTTGCTCGATGAATATTTGTAATATGTATACAATGCGCATCCATGTTTGTATTGCATTGCGATCCAGGTATTCATATCATCTAATAGACGACTTCCACTATGATCATATCAGAATATCGGGCTGACTATCACTGCGCCATTGAAACGTTCTTTTTAAGAACGCCGATGTGGCGCAGCGGTATAAGCTGCGAGTATTTCTGGCTAGGCAGTAGCGTGCCGTAGATCGTGAGTTCGAGGCCCGGTCAGGGCACGAGTCATGAAGTTGTGTTCCTTCGTCAATTTTGTTACTACGTTTTATATAGTAATAATACAATGAAAACATACATATTTCTAAAATGAATTCTATATTTAAGCAGCTTAACTTTTCAACAATAGCATTTCTTGATTTGATTCATGACTATTAAAATTTGACATTCTAAAAAAGAAATAAAAGATATTCTCACACAGGAAAAAAGAACTACCTTGGTTTTTTAGCCTAGCGTGCAAAATATTTAACTCACGATCACCGAACCAAATGGGAAGCCTACGACTATATTGACCTTCATCTTATTCTTATTATCCGTTATCGACAAGTTGCATATACACATACGTAACGTTACTTTGAGTATCTTTTCATTTCAGTATAGATTTGATTGGTTTTGGTTTTTTTGCAGAATATCTGCAATTTTCTATGATTAAATATTGGTAATAATTATGCAACTGTTAGATATGTGTAGCTGATTTTGTTGTGTGTGAATAAAGTCTGTTGTTTTCCAGTATTCCATCAGTCGTCAGCAAACCATGGACATGGACATTTAACCACGGAAGGGAGTTCCTCTATTTCGGAAACGAGTTCCGCTATTTTGGATTCCACTACTGCCCAAAATGTGTCATCCACAAACTCGACTCAAGGGGGATCCAGTTCTACCATAATACCCAGCCAGTCTCCCACTCAAGGAGGTAGTATACTGGCCTTTAATGGTAAACTACTCACCACAACAGTCGCTTTGGCATGTGTCGTTTTCCGCTACTTAATGTAGCTGATTTGTAACATTTGAACATTTCTACGGGCAAACTTGATCTACAAGAAAATTGTACACCAGAAGAGTATTTGACACGTCCTATTCATTGGATAATGACAAAACATTCAGGTGTATTTAAGTAGAATGATATTTCTTGCCAACGAAGGGTTTCTACTACCAAAATGTTACATTTTTTCGTTTCTCTGTTTTTAAATGATACATATTTTCTTTTTTTTTCTTTTCGTGTATTCTTAACAACCAAACTATATGGACATTGTTGTTATTGGTGAATACACTCTATAAATATTTATCAAGATTTGTCTATCGACAGTATTAACCTTATATGTATATTGTATTGATATGATGAGTGTCAAATTTACATGTTCACTTGACACTTTCCACTAGCTACAAAAGATGAATCAGATTTAAAACGTTTTACAACAGATATTCTACGTTCTTTGTTATTTTTTCCGAAGCAATTTAACGCAGATATCCAAATTCTATGTTAGGCTGTCAAAAGTGTGAAGTACGGCACACCCACTCGCCTAGTCTGTCAATAAAAGTAATATACAATCACGATTGATTTTTTCAACTTTAAACTACGGATTTTCGGATGCGAAAATTGTCATTTTACTTCTAACTTGTCTAAAATATGGTAATGACTTCATTTTACTTTTTTTGTGCATTTTTTATATAGATTTTGATAAGCTATAACCTTCATTATAATGAGTTTGGTGACAGGAAAAATTAAAAAAAAAATGTAACATGCACCACGTTTTGTCAACCTTTTTTATGTTCAACTTATTCCGTCTTTTCGTAATGCAGAGTTATCTGCCCTTTCGAGAAAGTAGTGATTGTTATGTCATTTGTTTGCGAGAGCAACGTATTTTGGAGAAAACGACGTAGTTTTCTTACACAAACTAAAGACATAACATATTTATCAGTAGAATGATACACAATATGATCTTTTTTATTTACAGATTACTAACTAAATCGTAGATTGTATATCACTTTGTTACTTTTTGAGACCAATGTTACCATACATATATGCTAATCTTTGAAATAGCCCCTTTTTTGTCTTTTTGCTGGTTTTCTTGAAATAAAATATATTATCTAAATCAAGTAGTTTAGTTAAAAATTCTTTCCTTACGGGAAATTCGTATCGTGAGAGCATCTGGAACTTTCATGCACAATATCATTAAAGGAAGGTTGTGAGAAGTTAGCTCAACACACGACATTCAACATTCCAAAAAATTATCTTGTGTGTTTTCACTGGCCAATGAGGGAGCTTTTGAATGTTCAGCGGCTCGGCATACAACATACGACATTCAGATTTGGAATGTTGTGTAACGCGACATACGGCATTCAAATTTTGAATGTTCAGAGGTTCGACATACGACATTCAGATTTTGAATGTTGTGCAGCTCGTCATTCGACATTCAACATTCAAATTTTGAATGTTGTGTAGCGCGACATACGACATACCACATTCAAATTAAAATGTGATTGAAATCTTCCTTTTGTTTTACATGTATCATGTTCTAAAAGTCATTAAAATGTGGTTGAAATTGTGCTTTTTCAAGTGATAATGTCATTCAGCTATTGACTGCGACTGGTTTTCATTTTGTAAGTGTAACAAAGATACGTCAAAAAACAAATTAGCCAAATAGTGACATGACTGGCATCTTGAATTTTCAAACACATATTATATTTACATCTCTCCCTTCTTCAGCTAAGTAAACTGAGACTGCGTTAAAATTAGCGTAAAGCATTAAAAATGGGTTCAGCGGATTAATAAGCGCTGGAATCGGTAACATCAAAATGACTTTGTCTCTTTGTGGGGTTACTGGAATATCAACTAGATGGCGCCATTTTCAAAGGTCTGATCTACGCAATTTTAGCGTTTTCTCCTGATACCCGATGACCTCTGTATAAAAATCTATTGTCAAGTGAGTGTTTTGTCGAAAACTAAATTGAAGATTGTGGAAATGAGTGAATATTTAACTTCTCTAAGAGGTTAGCTAACAACAAATGGCTGAAGCGTAGTTTGTATCGAACTAAAAAGTATATCTTCATCCTACTTTTAGGTTATCAAAATCTGCTTCTTTATTTTTATGGGGAACATTTTGATTATATATCTTTTATGTCTATTTCTATGTATGTATTATCAAGCTGTACACTTGAGAATTTCTACTATTCTATTTATGATAATTACTACATACCATAACCTTTATACCAAGTCCTTTACATGGAATACAAGAAGTTATAACTTTTAATATTATCCTATGATAAAGTAGCCTATATTACTGATTAATTAAGTCCAATAGTCTTTTAAAGATACCCATACCCAGCTATAAGATACACTCGAAACTAGTGATTACATATTGCCATCGAACCTGATGGCACCATGTAATCGACGATTATTAATAAAATACTACTTGTATTATAACATAACTATTTGCTATTATGTTACTATTTATACTTTGAAGTTTGTTGACAGTTTGTTTACGATGCAATGAAATACAATGTCACAATGCTAACTTGAAAAGTGTAAAATATTCACTTCTGTCGTGGGTTGTATCATTGTATTATATACATATACGTGTACAACTGTCGCTGACTAATTGTCGTTATCTGCTAAACTATTGTGTTATCAAAGATAAATATAACATTTAGGCACTAAAACACATAAAGCATTGTGATATATACGTCTATGATTATATGTATATATTTCAATATAACAGTTTGTGCTCCATTTTTCGGCATAGCCGTATAATATTCTTTTGGTCCCGGATATGACGCGACAGGTGGCGTTACTGGTCAAGATGAAGTGTGTGATTGGTCAATGTAGCGGTAAATGTAAAATGCAGATATCAAATTAAAAACGAAACAAAATTAAGATTGAATGCAAGCTGAATAAGTGCATGTATCTTTTCAAATGACACATTAATGAAATTAAATTCCTGATTCAAATGCAGTTCTATTATCACCAAAAATGATTCAAACTGATATAATTTTGTTATCCTTGCCGAAACGCATTAGTTCGTTGATTTATTTCACCAGTAGTTTTACATTATAACCACCAGCATTAAAACTATGCCGTTTATCTTTTTTAAAGATATTTCTTGTTCTTAATAAATCCTTTAATTGATGAAATGTTCATCAGCCTTTTGGGTAGTCCTTTTCACATCACAAAACTTTAGACGTATGCGTTTTAATTATTGTATCATAATCATTTCAAAGACCTGATATCCATCAATCTTGTAATTATATAAGACAACTTCGCGGATGAGCGCTTCAGGCCAGGGCTAGTCACTTGGTGGTCAGGAATTACTGCTGTCCAGGTAAGGTAGTACACAGCTAGCCATTCAATTCAATTTCAATTTATTTATTCAGGCGCACTTTATATTGTGCGCGACAAGAGGTTAATATGAAATACAATACTCCAATGATAGGATTGACAGTAAAGCACACATCTTCATCTTTACTCGTCATACAACGATAGACGCGACATTTCACTATTCAAAGCCAGTATCCATACACTGTTCAAATTAAAACAATCATCCTCAAGTGATATACAGTTACTGTTTTACATTTAACAATGCTATTACGTTGGTATGATACATTCACTCAGCCGGCACGTTTGCACCCGTCTTACGGTACAATCCTAAAGTGATGTTATTACAGTATTACACAGTATATCACTCGTGCTACATGATGGATGTATCATAGATAGTATACCACACTATACAATGTAGTCATACCATTGCACATAGCGACTATCATACTCAACATACGATATACTATTACAATCCTAAAGTGATATTATTACAGTATTACACAGTATATCACTCGTGCTACATAATGCATGTATCATAGATAGTATACCACACTATACAATGTAGTCATACCATTGCACATAGCGACTATCATACTCAACATACGATATACTATTACAATCCTAAAGTGATATTATTACAGTATTACACAGTATATCACTCGTGCTACATAATGCATGTATCATAGATAGTATACCACACTATACAATGTAGTCATACCATTGCACATAGCACCAATCATACTCAACATACGATATACTATTACAATCCTAAAGTGATATTATTACAGTATTACACAGTATATCACTCGTGCTACATAATGCATGTATCATAGATAGTATACCACACTATACAATGTAGTCATACCATTGCACAAAGCACCAATCATACTCAACATACCATATACTATTACAATCCTAAAGTGATATTATTACAGTATTACACAGTATATCACTCGTGCTACATAATGCATGTATCATAGATAGTATACCACACTATACAATGCAGTCTAGTATACTACACTATACAATGTAGTCTAGTATACCACAATATACAATGTAGTCTAGTATACCACACTATACAATGTAGTCATACCATTGCACATATCATGAGTATCATACTCAACATACGATATACTATTACCCTAGTACAATCTCGTCTTATAGAGCGATCATACCATATTGTAACATACAAATACAACTAACATGCATATAACTTCAATCAGGATATAACAATCAAACCATGATATACACTACAATAATGTTATATTTAACAAAAATGATCAGTAATATATGCATAAAAAAGTTCACAATTTGATGAGTGAATTCACATATCATTTTTTAAATGTCTTTCTAGTTGATGTATGAACCGGGACAAATTTGATAATATTTTAAATGATGCATACTGATATCAATGCTTTCATTTTGTGAACAGATGGGTTGGAGGTATGATAAAGAGGTATATATTTTCTACGGACGGATTTGCCTCGTTTGTCAATATATATCCATGGACTTAAAAAAATGATATAAAAAGGCAATAATTTAAACATGTAAATAAATAATAGATAATGATATTCGCTTCCAACTCCATTTAAACATAGCGGACATATTCTGTCTTCACGTGGTGTTCTAGTCCATCGAATTTTCATGGGCAGATATATATTACTGGTTCTGAACTTTTGAGCCTAATTAAGTATTTTTCAAACTGAAATTGATTTTTAAATATGATATATGTTTGCCCCCTAGAGGAATTTTCAATGTCGGTATACCATTGTTGTATAAATTGGTCATGCAGAATAGCTTTAAACTTACTCTAAGGTAATATTTATTCATATTGCAAGTTTTTTGCTGTAACCATACATAACTTAGTCCCGTGCAATTGAGTAGATTCTTGATATAGGAAATCCATTTAAAATCAACGAAATCGTTTTCATGTAAATTAAGCATAAGCTTGTACATTAAACTAGACAATTTATTTTCACTTGTAATTTGTAATTAGTTTATACCAAAACATTAGCATCCTTGATTTAATTTCACTATTTAGAGGATACATGCCGGTTTCACCAAAAATCAACATATTTGATATAGATCTACGTATGCTTAACACTATTTTTAACAAAACTGTACATGTAATTTCTCAATCATATTGGTATTCTACCAGTGCTGGTGTTGCCGTGAGATTCTAAAACCCGAGGCAAATCTCTCAAAATTAGCGCCTTTACCTTTTCTTCAATTTTAGACACTGTCCTATATTTCTAGTATCGGCCAGCTAAACTAGAGAAAATTGCAGAATAATTAAACACATCACCGAATTTTAGGCAACAAAGACATAATAAGAGATAATTCATCTGTTTTTACTAGTGCCTGTTACAACAATTAAGGCACTAAAAACAATATCAGTGCCTATCACAAAAGTTGAAGGTATGTTTCCAAAATTAGGTTGATGGCAAAATACTAGTGCTTGAATTTCATAATTTGGTATGTTTCTGAAAAAAAATGTCTGTGATGTGCTAAATTATTGCTTATTTTTTAAAATTGGTGAAAAATTCTAAATTAGTAGAAAATATGAAAAAGGCGAGGGCGTTCGTGTCTTCCAGTGATTCCTTCAGCGTCGCAGCGGAATCACAGGCCAAGCGAGTCATTACTGTCCCATTGATCTTATCGTAGTAACAGGCCAATCAGAGTGGATAGTTACTATTGACACGATTCATTACTGTCACATTGATCCTATCGTAGTAACTGGCCAATCAGGGTGGATAGTTACTATTGACATGATTCATTACTGTCCCATTGATCCTATCGTAGTAACTGGCCAATCAGAATGGATAGTTACTATTGACACGATTCATTACTGTCCCATTGATCCTATCGTAGTAACTGGCCAATCAGAGTGGATAGTTACTATTGACACGATTCATTACTGTCCCATTGATCCTATCGTAGTAACTGGCCAATCAGAGTGGATAGTTACTATTGACACGATTCATTACTGTCCCATTGATCCTATCGTAGTAACTGGCCAATCAGAGTGGATAGTTACTATTGACACGATGAATGAATGAAGCACATAATCAAGGACTTGTATATTAGAATATTCTAATAATACGTCCTTGACAGAATCAAAGGAACACAGTAATTGAAATGTACTAGCAACAGTAGTTCAATTTCGGGATATACTGTTTTCAACTTTCTCATATTTAGCACATTCATAATTACAAAAAGATGTTGTTGGTTAAACGTAAATATATGCTACACGTATATCCCTCACTGTAAGTCTTTTATAATGTATAATCAAGTTTGTTAATATATATCCATGGTATTTGAAAAAAATATATATATAAAAAAGCAATAATTCAGCAGAAACTAAATGCTGAACTGAAATATTTCCGTACAACAATACATTTAAACAAACGGTTAAATCTTGCATTTTCGGTATACAAATGATGACAAAAATTATTTCTCTACATTGAACAAAGAAATTATATTACATCATTGTAGGGTATACATGTGTATATCTACATTTGCCTACGTGTTACAAAAACGTGCTAAATATATAAATTGAAAATCGAATAAATTTTAAAACTAAAACAATCCCAAAATTACCCGTTTTAACAAACAAACGACACTAGTTTTATCAAACGTTTAATGATGAAAAGTATTTAAGTGTAGAGAAATTAAACAGAAATAGCCTCACTCGCAGGCGATAATATTAAAAGACATATGTTAGTTTCATAAACGGATTTTTAATTTGAAGTTAAACGGGCACGTGCATTATTTGAGGATTGGATGTAATTGGCGTTGTCGACGGGCCTACCATACATGCCATTGGGAGAGGCGAAACCACGTTAGATGGCGTTATCCAGTTTAAAATTAGGTTGCCAAGCTATCGCGAAGTTAGCCGTCGTGGGGGTCCTTAGCGTCGAAGATGTTTGAGTTTAACTTTAGAGGCATAAGTTTGATAACTAGTCTATGTAAACCTTTTACCTCTATACTAAATAAACGTCTTTTAGACGTATGTACAAAACATCATATTTTAACAGACGCTCAATTTGGATTTCGTCCTGGAGTTAGTACTGTGGACGTTCTTTTTGCTTTTCAATCAATTACAGTGGAACTTCGTTAACTCGAAGTCGACGGGACCACGAATTAAGCGAGTTATCATTTTTGGTGAAAAGTTTGGTCAATATTTGTCAACATTATATAATCATTATAACTCCGCTCTGTCGCTCATCAGTTTAGTGTGAAGACTAGTCAATACATGTAAATATATATGTAATGTTTCGTTCTGTCACTTGTAGTTTGGTGTAGTTTTGCCGATATACAGTCACGATAACATTTCTTTCACTTAGTCACTTCAATAACGATCTGATGTGCAAGTCATGTTTGCAAAAGGAATAACGATAAAACGGAATTCGACAGAATAACAATTTATTCATGTCAAATCAAATAACCGTTTAAGTTTAACACAGATCGTATGTAAAACGTAACAGAACCATTACCTTATATTGGAAATATAAAATGCTGTTTGATAGGCCTACTTACGTTTTATTGATAACCACGCAATTTCCATGTGTATTAGCACCGGAAGTTGGGCTGCGCATGTGCGTATAAAATGTTACTGTTACTGAGTTGGCATGTTATCCGATTAATAGACAGCGCTGACCGTTACCGTCGTACTCTGAACACCTCGGCAGTAATTACACTATTGCTTCAGTAGTTTAAAGATTTAGTAGGCACCGGTGACTGTTTCATTTCTACACCTGTAAAAACATCAGCCGAGTAGATCTACCGGTGTGTCAGAGATTAGTTCCGCTTGAGCGAGCGGGTAGATGAGTTGTTGACTATCGCGTGTACTAATATCGGTGACCGCCTTAGGAAATTACCTGATGTAAGTAAAGCAGTACTTTTATCACCAAGAGTTGTTTTTATAAGATTCCACCGACAATTTCTTTAATGAATTTATGCAACACTTATAATAGCATGTAGATTTGTAGTGCCGATATATTCAGTATTACAAACGGAATTTAGCTGTTAAAAAATGTCAGCATTTACCACCGATCGTTGTTGGACACGAACATTATACTTCGAGTTATTCGATCATTTCAGGTAGGATTTTTATTGTTAGGACCAAATTTTCACTTCGTATTATCCGAGTTTTTCGAGTTTTCCGAGTTCGAGTTTTCCTAGTTTTCTTTACTAAGATAAAGAGAGAATTCGGCCGGGACTGACGAGGTACTTCGAGTTAAGCGGGGTATTCGAGTTTTCCGAGTTCGAGTTAACGAAGTTCCACTGTATTTCAAAAATTTTGTCAGAAAAGAAGAGATTATATTGCTGTTTTGTTGATTTCCGAAAGGCATTTGATTACGTTGACAGGGTAAGTATTGTGGTATAAATTATCAAAGTTGGGTATCAGAGGTAAATTTCTAAAAACATTTAAGTCCCTTTATTCTTTAGTCAAGTCGTGTGTATTAATTAACGGCAGATGCTCAAATTATTTCACAAACAATGTCGGATTGATGCAAGGAGAAATATTGTCCCCTTTACTTTTTTTCTTTATTTGTTAATGATTTTGAAAATAGTTTAATTGAAATGGTGCCACTAATTACGATTTTGGAGAACTTAGTGTATTTCTACTGTTGTATGCAGATGATTAAGTATTGATTTCTGAAACAATAGATGGTCTTCAAAATCTTTTAGATAACTTATATGAATACCCCAATAAATGGAAAATAGAAGTGAATACGGATAAAACCAAAATAGTTGTTTTCAGAAATGGTGGCCGTATAAAAGACAACGAATTCTGGAAATATAATGATCGTAACATGGATATAGTAGACAAGTTTTGTTACATTGGCGCCCTGTTTAGATTTAATAATAAGTTTACCCATATGGTTAAGCATGTAGCTGATCAGGGTCGTAAAGCACTATTTGCTTTACGGTCCAAATGCAGCCGCTTTCAATTAAATATCAAGACTTTGTTAGATCGTTTTGATACATTTGTTGGAAGTGTTTTAAATAATTCTTGTGAATAATAGAAAGGATTCATTTGGAATTTTGTAAAAATATACTTGGTGTCAAGAAATCTACCTGCAATGTTATGGTTTGTGTTGAATTAGATCGATATCCATTGGCAAATGAGCCATACTTAGGATGATAAAATATTGGTTTAAGTTATGAAGTCATGATAATTGTATCTTGAATGAAGTTTATAGATTTTTGTTACTAGACACTAAAAAGTTTATCCGAAATCTAACTGGTTAGTGTTTGTAAAACAGAAACTTTTTGAACTGGGATTTGGTTTTATACGGATGAGACATACTCCTTCCGACATCAGTTTCTTACCTTTGATCCAACAGCGTTTAGAGGATCAGGCTAAGCAGACCATATTTAATTCTTTAAATATTTCTAGTAAATGTGATTTATATAAGTATCTAACAGACAATATCACTTTACAATATTATTTAACCAAGTCATTACATAAACAACATATAATTGCAATAACTAAGCTACGTTTGTCTGCACATAATCTTCCTATAGAAGTTGGTAGAAGTAGAAACATTGTTAGGAATAATAGACTTTGTAACAACTGTACTCAAAACGAAGTTGAGAATGAAATTCACTTTTTACTTATATGTTCTAAGTATTCAGATTTAAGGAAGAGATTTATTAAAAAATATTATTGGTATAAACCATCAGTCTTTAAAGTTTAAAATTTACTGAATTCAAATAAAATAAAGGAACTGCAATAGAATAGGTAAATTCATTGTACAGGCAAATAAACCAAGGTTACGTCAAGGTCAAAAGCGTACGTCCTGTAGAATATAATAAGTGAACTGTTGTGAAGGGCTTGTCTGTCAATCGTCTGACTCTGACAAACAGGTGAGCGACCTAGACTAGAGCCGGCTAGACAGACTGAACTGAGATATTTGGACGTGTGCATGTGCCGCTGGACATCTGAGGACAACATCAATAACTCATTCGTTTCGACAGAGACTCATATATCTAGTGATAACCCTGTGGACCTTACCTTGACCGTTAACAAACGACTATTTTGGTGAGTCGTAAACTCATATGTAACGGCACTGACGATTTGGATGCATTGTATCTGTAGGACGGCCGTGGGGCGGACAGTTAATGATTTAGTGCGATTACTGTGACGAATGGTACCATGTTGAATATCAACCAATACGAGTGTACAGTGTGTGGTAAGATGGCAGTATGGTATATCTATCATGGTCTTTATATATTTTATATCTTTACAGGATCATGAACTCCACTCAGATCGCTGCTAATCGGCGTTTATTCGAGCAAGTGAGGAACGCTACCTCTGATGGGCTGCTTGTGGATGCAAAGCAGATATTTTTGGATCTCTTAAAAAATGACAAGTTGTCATCAGCCACATTGGGGAGTATCGTCTTGGACCAGGTGGCTATTGCAAGACGGAGAAGCAATCGCCAATGGCTTCATAGGGCTACTGCAGCAGCGACAACATTGTTTCCGGATCGGTGGGTAAGTGAAACCTTTTAGAGTTACCCGAGCGACGAGGCCGTCGTCAGATTTCAGGGATGGTGGCCTTCAAGAATAGCTGGAAGAACCCGGTTTTCGTCATCTACAGAAGAGGAGGGATCCCCCAAACAGGTCGTGGAACGCAAGGTGATGGTCTGTAACATACACCCCCTCCAGGCAGAAGAAGGCTCGGGTCAGTAGCCCTCTAAAACCACGAAAGGGAAAGGAGCGTGTCGCCTTTCGCTCTGTGGCCCCATGGAGGCGTGAGCGCAACCCGGATATCCCTCGAGGACGGGAAATGAACAGGAAGATATCTTCGACATCACGAGGGGCATCTGAAGGCACGGGTAGCCAAATCTCCTAGCCTGGGTAAAACGGATGGCCTTCGGATTCAGTCCTGCAATATCCAGGACTGTGGGAAAAATCACATCATTCCCCAAGCTCCATCTCATCGAGGAACACATTCCTGAAGTATTTTGTGAGCGGAAGGAATTGTCGGAGGATCACTCACACGGTATTCCTGTCTGGTGTCAATGGCAAAATGCATGTTGGGACCTCGGGCCAACCTCCAGGATCTCTGTGGCCATATTCGCCGGTACCAGCTGATAGCGGAAGGATGCAGATTACTGATAGCCAACAGGAGGCCATGAATCATCTCAGCAGGGTGATAAGTTGGTCGGTCCCCAAGACGTTCGACTTGGATTTACTGAAATCCACGGCTGTCCTTTTACATTGGCGGTGCCTGAAGATATGGCGGAGGCTCTACCATCTACTATCTTGGCAGGATTTTGAGATCTACCTATGCGGAGGAGATTCCACAGCAGATACCATGAGGTGGCCTCCGAAAGGGCTCCTGAACCCGCGGAGGAACTCGAGGTCGAGTTGCCTGAGGAGGACATTCTACCCATGATCCACGCTTTTGACAGCCACTTACACTTGGATCGGACACGACGGAAACTCCGGCTACCTCAAGGCATCTGTGAGCGATCTGATGGAGGCAGTACCTGTCCCCCAGAAGGATTTGTACTGAAGATGTCAGGGGTGGTAGGTTTCTGTGACCAGGAGACCCCCCCCCCCCCCCCCCCCCCCCCCACCCCACCCCAGGACATATAGGATCTACTAAATCTGGTGAGGATCGGCGTGCATCCTAAACACATCTTGACCCCGCCCCAGAGAAAGGCTTTCTTGGAGCTGCTGCGTGCCCCTGAGATTGCCGGCTTCGGAGAAGTTGGGATTGACAGCACCGTCCGCACTCCCACATGTGGTATGACCAAGAGGAACAACTGAGGAGTCTGTTACCCCACATTCTACCACGCCAAGTGTTGATCCTCCACATTGGCAGGGATGACACCACTGGACATGAAGCCTACATGAGGTGCCTCGATGTAGTGAGGGAATGGGTACCCCGGAGCAACAAATACAATTACATTGCTTCGGCGGGACAGAGGAAGTAACTGGCTGGGTGGAGCGCTTCCCCAACGCCTATTTCAGCCTGTCAGGGATGGTGGCTAAGTTCACCAATGCTCAACGCAGGGCAGTTAAAAGTATCCCTGCTAACCGTCTCCTCCTGGAAACAGATGCCCCTTATTTGCCAGTCAGCCCTGAGTTCCCTTGCATTGCTCCCCATCTGGTAGACCATACAGCTCGCCATGTATCTCAAATACGTGGAGACCTCACTGCGGTTCTAGAGCTCACAGAAACGAACGGGAGGAACCTCTTCTAGCCTTTCTTACTTCATCCCTGGCTGAAAACGACCAGACCCCATTTGGGAGAGACGACTGAGGAGGCTTTACTTTCCTTGATACTGATGCTGACTTAGGACGGTCAGTTAAGTAATTGTCACCATCTAAATATGACGTTGGAGTGCTGTGAACTTATATATGGCTTGTCTGTCAAGCGTCTGACATACCCTAGACACCTGAGGACAATATCAAAAACTCATTCGTTTCCACAGAGACTCCTATATCTAGTGATAACCTGTGAACCTTACCTTGACCGTTAACCAGCGACTTTATTGGTGAGTCGCCTAATTGTAGTTGTCACAATAGAACTATTTACCAAAACGACCGATCATAGACTAAGTCATCGAGGGATCGAGATGGATTATTGGTAATTCTACCATGTTTGCTATGTAACGCCAGTTTTGATTGGTTAAAAACCATGTATTATTTTCCAATAACCCGCGCTCGTGCCAATAATACACGCTCGTGAGTCACGGCTGTTACAATTTTAAATATCTAATATTCACCTATTTCATAAAAGGTTACTATAGCCGAGTGGGCTAAGGGGTTAGTCTTTCAATATATTTTTATCACGACGCGAGTTCGAATCCTACGGAGGCCCCCACTTTTTTTCTTTTCTTTTTTATCCTTTTTTTTTAATTTTCAAAATCAATGCCATATGATAGATGCTCTTGATCGTAGTACTGTATTGCCTGTATATTTCATCAACAAATAATGCAATACTCAAGAAATAAATTACAAGGTTTTCCCGGGGTTTCTTTGCTGTTTTTCTATTAGATCTCAGAACTAAACAGTACATTGTAGAATAGAAATAATCAACTTTGACTGTGTATTGTTGCAGGATATACAACTCGGACTCGGATATTTTGCAATTTTAATTAATAACTCAGGCCTGCGGCCTTCGTTATTAATTGAATTGCAAAATATCCTCGTCCTCGTTGTATATCCTGCAATAATACACGAATCATCGTTAATTATTTCTTAAATAATGGTACAGGTAGGTAGCTTTTATGCACATACAATAATGTATCATCGCAAGAAATACACATTATATCTTTGATAATGTTACTGGAAATTATTAAACGTGTTCATCTGAAAACGGCATGTAAGATCCGGCGCTATGCTTATCGTACATACTCATATTTGCATTTAGATCTACTGCTATGATTTAAGTTGATATGAAGTTTTTGTGGTCATGGTCTATCAGGTGCCAAACTGTTTTGGCGTATCTTGATCAGTATGATATGATTGGGAGATGTATCTGTAGTTTCATAGTGGCATTGTGTATATGAAAATCGTGTGTTAATACACAGCAGATGTCTGCTTTACAGAGCTCCAAATTGACATTTACATATTAAATTTAATCACATCCTTAGTTCCAACTGTGGTTTTATTTCAAAAATCATTGGGGAAGTATTTATGGTATTTCAATGACTTCGTGTGAGGTTTAAGATCAGTGATGCGTTATCAACAAAGGCCATGGGCGAGCAACAGGGTAACGTTTAGATAGGAACACATGTGCAAGTAAGTTTGTTTCCTGCCTAAGTTTCATCGCTTATAGACTGTAGTGTTGACTTTTGAAGCTACTCTCTAGAGACATTTCGTGTTATTCGCTGGACAGATGAGTGTCCGACTAAATGAAATCTGACTATTTCCCGATGTTTTGTCAAGTCTAGTGATAGTTATATACTCTATACCAAATCAAAGGAAAAACATCTGTATGTCAATTGAGACCATTACCAGCGGCACATTGTCAACGGTTTGTCTAAAACTACAATTTTCCTGAAATTAGGTGGTTTATCTATGCCGATCGAGTTATTGACCTTGATTATATATTGGATGTATTGACAGGCGAGGCTAGGAGTTACCGTTCCTGATCACAAAAACGCATTTGTGACCGTGATTGAAAATTTGACAGCTTGCCACGATAGCAGACGAACCGCCTCAGTCAAGGCCAAGAGAAAGCGATAAAAACACAATTAAAATGGTTCGATATTTTAAAAAGTATAAAAGAAAGGAGTACAGCCATCTGCAGCTGACATATATTAAGTCCACTCGTCCGTTACTGTCAACAAATAAGCTGTGGAATGCGGGACCAAGTCGGAACTGGAAGTAAAACTTGAAGTGTTGTCGACGGGTAGGCCCTACGAGTTCGGTGATTTTGTAAACTGCCTTTACATTTTACCTAGGATACACTTTCCGAGCGCACATACTTGGTAGTATTCTGCAAACAAAATGCACACATTGGGAAGAGGACGAACAACGCACGGAGATTTTGACATAAATTCAGAAGCTGCAATTAGAGTTATCAAAAATAAGCCGCTAACGTATACGCATACGTATATTGGGACGTATATGTAAGGGAGCATTCATTACTTTGAATATGTTTTATCACTTTATGGGTTTTAGATGTAGAAAAGAAAATACTGATGAAATATCGCTTTGGAAGGCTAATCCAGGTATCATGTAGCTTACAGGTGTTTATAGACCTTGTAACAGCCTGTCAGACGAAAAACGCACTGCATTCACCTAAATAAACTGGCACAGGGACCCGATGGGCGCTTCGCTTAATCGGGTTTAGCTCCATCCCTCTTGTTGTAATGACTGACATATTCGCTCGTGTCTATGGTATAGCCATTGCTAGTAACATGGAATATTGAGCCTCGCGGGTCTAAAACAACTGCCGTTCATAGTACATGTCTTATTGATACAAATCAATTGTAAAAGCTACAACACCCACTGCGACGTCTGAAAGGCCACAGGCCGTAATAGCGGACGTAATACCTGCATAGGTTATTCGACAAGATTTCTTCTTTGTTTGTGTACTTGTAGTAAGTCCGATCGGGGTGTGCAGTTTACAAGCGTCATACATTGCATCCATTCCTTCCTAAATGTGCTTTTTCTGTGACTTGAAATTTAGTAAATATTTCATTGGGAACATAATATGAAAATATCCAATTGATTTAATCAGATTGACTACATATATATACCGATGGGAACGTTTGAATATTTCAGCAATATACTGCCAGGTGTACTGTTATGCGGTGTTATGTGCGTATGTGTAGGCACTGGACACCTCGGCCCTGCAGGTATAAGTCGGTGATGAGGGTGCCATGATCACATGGTCCTGCGCTGGATGCGATATTCCGATAAGTAATTTTCCTATAATAATATCAATGTACATTAAAACGAACTATTATATGATAGTTTCTATGAAATAATCTGATGTTAGTAAGTATTCCCTTGATGTCTACTGTTCGTATGGTTTATTATTATTTTTTCTTGTTATAGATCATCTCGATTGACGAGTCCGCCGACGCTGCTATGGAGTCGACGATGGTGTACGCGGACGACGCCGCACCGCCGGTCTTGGAGTTGTCCGCCGTACCCGTGGTTCCAGTTCTTGACCCTAGCGACATCACGCACGTACTAGAGCCATCGATTGCCATGGCAAGTTGTAGACAAGATACATTAGATATGATACATAATTTTTGAATATTTACATATATTTATTCTGACAACATAAAAATCTACATAAAATTATTAAAAATATTTACTTTCGTCAATAATATCTCCATGAAATGATAAAGCCGAAAACATTGAATCCATGAATATGAATTTTATTGAATATTGCTTTTGATTTCAGGACTTGCCTCCTATCATCGAGCCCCCCATGCTGGAGATGTCCGCCATTCCGACAGAGTTGACATCTTCCGAGTGTTTAGACGAGGAGACCCCCCCCCCCCCCCCCCCCCCATGGAGATGTCCATCTTCCAAGTGTTTAGACGTTTAGACGAACCCCCCCCCCCCCCCCCCCCCCCCCCCCCCCCCCCCCCCCCCCCATGCTAGAGATGTCCGACATCCCGACAGAGTCGACGTTTGTCGTTCCCAGTATGCCTTTGTCCAGGTAAGTTACATGAGAAAATTGCTTTCGTATATTGAATTTTAGTAAAATGTGTATGTAATGTAAATGAAACACCAGAAGTAAGATTATATTTATTAATTGGTAATTTATGAAAAAAATACTGTATTAATTACAAGTAATATTGAACTCTCTGTTTAGAGCTTAGAGCTCTCTCCAGTCCGTTCCATGAACTCGACCTTCATCGTGCCACACCCTCCAGAGCGGTCCCTCAACGAGTCATTCGACCTGATGGTATAGAAAGAAGACGACCCCGTCTGTATATCTGAGACGTATGTGGAAATAAAAATGAAATGTGAATTGTTCCATCGAGATTGTCAATAACAGAAGAACCTTTATCAACATTTACATAAATCAAGTAGTAGTAGTAGAACATTTCATTCTAAAATATTTGACAATTATGTGCTTAAATCTCAAATTATAACTGATGATTTGTTTGTTTTTGCAGATACTTTAACGCTTTTTTTTACATGCAAAAGGAAAAAAGTCGTCTAGTTGTCATAACTTATTTTTACCCCCCCCCCCCCCCCCCCCCCCCCCCCCTTTTTTTTTTTTTTTGCAGAGCTCCAGCAGCACTTCCACGCAGTGGAGATGTTCCGTTAGGAACCGTACGTCATGGTGCCGTGCAGCGATTAAGCAGAGATGAACCACGTTCACCCCCCGGATCGGCGGAGCATCGCATGTACACCCCCCAGACCACTCTGCAGACTACCAAACGGGTCCTTCGCCAACAAACGTTCTTAGAATAATACTTAATTGTCCATCTTTTTTATGATTTTGAGGCCGGTATGTATATTAACGGGAGAGTTTCTTACGTAATTGTCCATTTTTTATGAATTATTTGTGTTGTTTGTTTTTATCAATATATTCATTTATTGTTGTAGGATGTTGGCGAGCTGTCCGAGCCGTATTCCCAGATGTCGACCTGAAGGGCTGCAGTTTTCACTGGGCGCAAGCTGTTCTCTGTGTAACGATATCTAATTAATGTATATTCAATCGAACGCGCCGCATTATGTATTGGTGTACATGTTGTTGTGACGTCACGATGTATTGTGTAGAGCACATGGAATCCTCAGAATACAAAATTATGGACCTGAAGCTGATCAGTTGTGTTATATGTCTAACGTTGGTAAGGCTAATATAATTTTAGGCATGGCCTATGTGAGAGCGCAGCAATCCCGGTGCCCATGGAATTCGAGAAACAAGCACACATAATCTAGTGTACTAGCTAGAATAGTAAATCCCACGTTACAAAATGAATATATTGCCAACAGATCTATACACTGGTTTGTAATAAAGTATATATCAACAAGAATTATGATTTAGATAACTTACTACAAAAACTAATCGTAGAATAAGTCTTAAAATAGACTGATTAAGTGATGACAAGGTGACGGGATGAGCAGCAGACGACAAAAAAAAAATCAAAAAAATCGGAAGTCCTCTTTATTTTATGTGCTATATTTGGTAAACTTGTATGCAACTCGAACGGACCGGAGCTGCACTCGTAAAACACCGGAAATATTTTCGTTGAAAATTATACCGTTACGTTTTGAATATAAAAAAATAAGAAATTGTTCGAGAAAATTTTATTAACAAATTCTAACTAGAGTCTAGTGTGAAGTCAAACATTTGCATATTTTTAAAATGTTGATATTTTGTTATCTCCCGAGAATGTGACTTTGAATACAGTCTTGCGCAACACTGGATCTTGTCGTGACTTCCTGTTTCCGGTTACTGAGAAAGTTTTTGAACTCTAAGTATATTGGGGGGGGGGGGGGGGGGGGGGGGGGGGTTCCGAGACATCTCTACCATTAAGTTCGCTACGAAGGTTGCTAAGACAAACGTTACATGGTGTCAGATGATACGAAGTACGATAAATTCTTGACAAACAGAAATCACACAACAAAATCGTCATGCCTGGCGATGAAAATCAACATGATGATCCAGCGGCCGGTGCTGCTGCTACCGCTCAGGTTCCCCAGGTCGTCTCAAATAATATTCCATTCCCACCTATACTGGACATGAGATCTAATCTTTCACAATCGTGGAAACGATTTAAGAGGGTCTGGAATAATTATGAAATAGCAACAGGCCTCGATGTTAGAGACAATAAGTACAGAGCTGCCACATTACTAACGTGTGTGGGGCCCGAGGCCCTGGAGGTTTTTGAGGGTTTCGAATTCGAAAACGAGGACGATGGAAAAGATGTTGAAAAAAATAATAGAAAAGTTTGAAAAGTTCTGTATAGGGTCAACCAATGAAACATATGAACGTTATTGTTTTAATAAGCGTGAACAGGAAGCAGGGGAAAGTATTGATGCTTATGTGTCAGCATTGAGAACTCTCGCTAAAACATGCAATTACACGACCCTTGAGGATGCATTGATACGAGACCGTATTGTGATTGGAATACGCGATAATCACACGCGTAAAAAACTCCTACAGGACTCAAAACTAACTTTGAACTCGTGTATCGATATTTGTCGAGCAGCCGAGAAAACATCCAAACAAATGAAAGCTATTTCGCAAGAAGAAATACAAATGGTTCAATATAAAGAGAGAAAAGAAAGTGCTCGAAGATCACAACATAGACCAGAACCGAAAGAATGCAGATACTGTGGAACAAATCATGTATTCCGTAAAGAGTCATGTCCCGCATGGGGTAAAAAATGCTCCAAATGCCACAAAAGTAATCACTTTGAGTCTAAATGTCGGAATGAAAGGCCCAAGCGTAAACCGTCCAAGAAAAAGCGGTCTGTGAACTTTATGGTCGATTATGACACTGACAGCAGTGATGATTTCTTGTTCAGTGTTGAGACTGATAGTACTGATACTCAAAAAGGAGAGAAAAAAATCTACGCGCTCGGCAAAGTGAATGGAAAAAATGTCAATTAGACTCAGGAGCTACAGTGAACGGGCTACCAGCATCTTTATACAAACATTTATGTGGTGATCGAAAACTTTAAAAACTTATCAACAAGTCAAAGCCACTTAGAATTTCCAATCACAGTGTAACAAAACCAGTGGGGAAACGTCGACTGAGAGCAGTCAATCCAAAAAACAACAAAGAATATGAGTACGAGTTTGACATAGTTGACGCAGATGTTCACCCGATATTAGGATCGTTAGCAAAACAGGAAATGAACTTCATAACAGTGAATGATGATGTAATCGAGCGCGGTCCCGGACTTGTAAATCAAATCAGTGAAAATGAACCTGTTCCAATCACTAAAGAGAACATTTTCGAGAAATTCCCTGAAGTTTTCAGTGGGGTAGGCAAGCTACCAGGTAAGCTACACCTCGAGATTGATGACAAGGTTCAACCTATACCTACTCGTAAAATATCCTTAGCACTGAAACCCAAGGTCAAGTCTGAACTCAACAAGCTCGAGAAACAAAAAATCCTGTCAAAAGTTCACGATCCAACAGATTGGATATCTGCAATGGTTGTAGTTTCTAAACCGTCTGGCAAGATTCGTCTTTGCATAGACCCCCAGCCGTTGAATGCAGCACTTAAGCGAAACCATTATCCGACCCCCACCATCGAAGACATGTTACACGACTTACAAGGAGCACGACTGTTCACCGTATTGGACGCAAAAAATGGTTCTGGCACGTGGAATTAGACCACGAAACTAGCCTACTCACAATATTTGCTCACCGTGGGGAAGGTACAGATGGAATCGGATGCCCTTTGGCATTAGTCCAGCCCCCGAGGAGTTTCAGAGAAAACTCGACCAAGCGCTTGAAGGATTGGATGGCGTGAAAGCGAACATGATGACATCATTGTCTACGGTTGTGGAGGCAGCGACGAGAAAGAGCTCTACGTGATCATGATATTAAGCTAGTAAACCTTCTACAGCGATGCAAGGAAAAAGGTATCTGTATCAACAAGGAGAAAATAAAGCTTCGATTGAGTGAAGTGACGTACATGGGACACATAATTTCGAAACATGGTTTCCGTGCAGACCCCGCGAAGATGAAGTCGATAGTTGAAATGCCGACACCTACTGACAAAAAGGGTGTACAGAGGCTCTTGGGCATGGTTAATTATGTCCAGAAATTTGCGCCAAATCTCTCCGAGTTAACGGCTCCATTAAGACAACTGACACACGAGGAAAATGAGTTTGTCTGGGATGAGACTGTTCACGGTAAAGCACTAAATGACATAAAATCTGTGCTAACGGATGCGCCAGTTCTCCAATACTTTGACCAAAATAAACCAACCGTACTCCAGTGTGATGCTTCGCAGCATGGTTTGGGTGTCTGCCTTCTCCAAGATGGCCACCCTGTTGCGTATGCGTAAAGACCTTTGACGCCCACCGAACAAAACTATGCTCAAATTGAGAAGGAGTTACTGGCGGTGGTATTCGGTATGGAACGATTCGAGAACTATACATATGGCCGAGAAATACTCGTTGAATCAGATCATAAACCCCTTGAGATCATCACAAAGAAAAGTCTCACCAGCGCGCCAAAACGTCTACAAAGGATGTTACTGCGCCTGCAGAGATTCGAATACCTTGTCTTATACAAACCTGGATCGGAAATGTATCTCGCTGATACATTGAGTAGAGCGTATCTACCGTTGAAACATAATAGTGACCGATCGCCGAATGAGCAACTATTTGAACAGGTCAACATGGTACAAAACCTACCGATATCTCCCCAACGCTTGAAAAGACTACAGGACGGAACTGAGGAGGACGAAGCAATGAACATGCTAACTGCAACCATCAGAAAAGGATGGCCGGATAGAAAGAATGTATTACCTCCGCAGGTACAAGTGTACTTTCCGTTCCGTGAAGAGCTCACAATACAAAACGGGCTAATATTCAAGTCGGATCGTGTTGTCATACCGCAAAGCGAAAGGTTTCCTCTTATCGAAACTGCTCATCAATCGCACATTGGCTTGCAAGGATGTCTCCGCAGACTGCGTGAATGTCTCTATTGGCCAAATATGAACAAAGATGTTACTGAATACATTGCGCGATGTGAAGTGTGCAATACATTCAACAATAATCAATGTAAGGAAACACTACAGAGTCATGAGATCCCATCGCGTCCCTGGGAACGTGTCGCATGTGACATATTTGAATTCAACCAGAAGTCGTATCTATCAACCGTTGACTATTACTCTGACTACTTCGAAATTGATGGATTACACAACAAAACAGCAAAGAAGATAATTCCGAAACTGAAACTGAACTTTGCACGACACGGCATACCAGATGTGCTAGTTTCGGATAACGGTCCACCATTCTCTAGCACAGAATTTAAAGATTTCGTTCAAAAGTACGAAATGCAACACATTACGAGTTCGCCCTTCCATGCGCAAGCGAACGAAAAAGTGGAAAACTCAATCAAGACTGCGAAAGGTCTTATGAGGAAAGCATTTGAGGACTCGAACGACCCGTATTTGGCACTTCTAGAGTGGCGAAATACACCGACTGAAGGAATCGGACTATCTCCGAATCAGCGACTCTTCGGACGACGTACACAGTCTCTCCTACCGATGTCGAACTCTCTCTTGACACCGTCCCTAACTTCACCTAAAAGGACCATCTCAAAGGCTTTGAAGGAACGAAAGGAGAAACAAAGGAAATATTACGACAGAAACGCGAGAGACTTAAAACCACTTAATGAGCAAGATTCTGTTAGAATTAAACCAAGTGGACGTGAAAAGAACTGGAAACTCGGTAAAGTTGTTAACATTCTTCCCCATCGTTCATATGAGGTTGAAACAAGTTACGGAACTAACATCAGAAGGAACCGTAAATTTTTGAAAAAAAACACAAGAACAATTTCAACCATTCAGTGAATCAGAGCCTCCAGTTGATAGAAATGTACTACAAACACCGGAAGTACAAGTACCGGAAGTGAACATACCGGAAGTAGAGGCACCGCGAATCGAACAATCACAAAGCGAACAAACTATTGTTAAACAACCCGTAAGAAACATTATGCCTCCTTCACCCAAAGTATCACAAGGAATCAGAACCTCAGGAAGACCCTGTTTGTCATTGGTTGATTGACGACGTCATTGAACAGTTATCATTGGCTTATGTTAAAAACTCAAAGGTCATGCTGAGATGACCTCCTACGGGGTGTTGTTAGATCTTGTATTGCAGTGTATCGTAGAGGAACAAAATTACAAGTCTAATTTTAATTAGATTGATATACATATCTTATCCATCTTAAAGTTGAAAAAGTGGCTCAATGAACCGAACTATTTATGAAAACTTCTCTCCGCCAACACTTCATTTAACTTTCAGTTTAATATACTTAGTTAGTTATCTTATTGCTTTACTTTACTTTAAACATATTTTATTTCAATTAAGGAAAAGGGATTAGGCACAAGTTATTGCAACTTACTAAGGCCTTCTCCCATTACACATATAAACACATGTATATTACATATAGAAATAGGCATAAAGTTTGAATGACTATGAAAATTTAATACAAACACAATAGTTCACAAGAACTTTATAAATATTTTAAAATCTGTTGCTGGATTTTATGAATAAATGCACAAGTCTAAAAATACGACAATTTAGATCTACGGAAAATTGAGTATTACCATACAATAGAAGTTTTAAACTAGGTTCTGTTCCAAAGGCATTTATATGTTGTAGCATAATACGTCTTTCCTGAGCATAAAGGCGACATTCAAATAAAAAGTGAAAGGCATTCTCACATGGATATCCACATGAGCAAGCTGGATCATCAACAAGATTTACACGATACAAATCGTACTTAAGTGGACTACACTGGTGTCTTAGTCTGGTGTGCATAATATTGAATTTTCTTTCACCCAAACCGAAATAGATAGGTGGGGATGGTTGCACGTTATTGCTGTTTTCCATTTGGGAAAATACATGTAGAGCTACCACTGAATTTTTTGGAAAACACCTTTTTTTTTTGTCTGGGGGAACTGTACTGAAAGTCGACAGAAAAATAGGGCTTAAAACTCACTAAATTGAAAGTGTTGATTAACCATTTTTGAAAATTGTAGAATTTATATGATAAAACAGCAATATTTAACTCAAATTTAGTGTTTGCGTAATTATTATTTTTTATGTAAAACTCTAACAATTTGGTTGCCTGGTAAGGTATTTAAGGCTTCATTTATAAACACTATTCAATCTTCATATCAAAAGGAGGAAATCGAAGGGAGTGGACAGGTTTTGGGATGCCGGAGCATGGCATAGCTGCTGGAAGGTTACCTTACACTACATAATCAATAATTCGTTATAGTTGCAGGGGATATATATACTTATATAGGTGGCGTTATTCTGAAATGATTGTTTTCCAACTTTCTGGTGGCGTCACGTGACTAAGTCAGTGTTTCTAAATATAATATATGGTCGTTATTACTATACATGCAAGTAGATTAATATCTTTAATTAAGGAACAAATCAAAGTTAGAAAAGTAATATTTCTGAATGTTTGAAAGTTACATGTATTTCATTGTGGTGAACGATTACATTTTGTTCCTGTTCTTTTCAATATTATTCTCATTCAGAGTCAAAGAGTCGAGCACAAAAATAATTTTGAACCTTAAAGTTGTGTACGTCATTCAATACATGTATGCACATGAATTGGTAGTCCTTGTAGGTCAATTTTGTACAACTTAATTCATTAAAATAATGTCGTATATCAATATATAGTGTATACATGTACTTGAGACATTTTTCTAATTTCTGAAACCACTGAACATAAATCAGGGAATGGGAAAAAAAACCGGACACTTTTCGAAGCTACGTATACCTCCATCGAACTTCCGAACGCGATGGAGCGAAGGAGCGAAATACGATGGCGAATGAGCGAAAACACGATGGCGAAGGAGCGAAGTTCCATCGTGTTTTCGCTCTTTCGCGTTTAGGTCGAAGGAGCGAAGGAGCGATATTGGAAATTTGGCCCTAACGGAACACCATAATTAAAGCATAATTGAATTGGTGCTTATATATATATATATATATATATTTACCATTGTATGGCACTGCCACTATATAACCCTACCAATTCAGTTGCGAGTTCACCAGCTTATGAACTGCCAACTGAAATTTGAATTTGAAAATTAAAAAAAAAAAATCGCACGACAAATAAAAAAATCGCAGATGGTTAATATAAGCATTGAACGGCTTTCAGTTGGCATTCATAGTCAATATGAATGCCAACTGGACAGAGGCAAATTCAACATGAAGCGCTAGCGCGCTTCATTGAATTTGCCTCTGTCCAGTTGGCATTCATATTGACTATGAATGCCAACTGAAAGCCGTTCAATGCTTAAATATATGCGTTGGATTCACGGTAATCGGACATATAAATTATAGAGCGCAGCCTAGCGGAGAGAAGTGTTACCAAGGCAGATAACCCGTCCATATACACAGCAAATAATGACGTAACGCAATTATACACATATGTAGGATATGGATAAGATGGAAATATGCATCTACCATGGTCATGTTTTGCCACAATAAGTCTGGTTTTCGTCATTCTTGTTCCGACCATTGGTAAGATTATTTGTTTTCAGGTTTATTTTAGTTAACAATACATGCATATTTACTGGCCAGTAGGTTGGAATTGGCACAGGTTCAGCAAACATTAGGGACCTTCGTGTACCTAACTTCATAGAATCTAGACCGAATTTTCTGACGATCTTACTACGTAGATATCCCACAAGGCAGCTTGAAAGGCGATATTAACATCAGAACCCTTCGGATTACTAACTTCACAGCCTGACAGGTGTTGGTTTCGGGTTAGGGAGAAGACTGCCATCCCATCACCGATCTAACTTGCGAACTAAACGTGTCACTGGATATAACTACTTTGAACATTTGTATTTTCGCGCAAAATAACTGTTGGTCAAAGTCAGTGACGTCAAATAAAACTTGAATTGAACGTCGAGTCATAGTCCTTAGTTGAAGAAATGTTAGGCCAGAGTCAATCTTTATGCACACTGCAATTTATGATATCATCTAACTATTTCCTATAGGCCAATTAAGCAGAAATGTTCATTCTATTGTTTTCAGCCATTGGTCTTCAGTGTTACCAGTGTAGTACAGTTGAGAACAAGGATTGTGATGACCCATTCCGTAACCATGACTACTCCCCTACAGAATGTTCCACAATTTGTGTGAAGATAAGGTTTGAAGGGACAGGTACAATAAATCCCCATTCTGATTAATTGTTTCCTCACATATTTTGTTTAAACTGTTTTCTAACCCATTGTTTTACAACCTTAACAGACTTACAAGCCCCTGTACCCGGCTAGTGGAAATGTACCATCTTGGCCAACATTTCACATGCATGATTTTTCTCAGATTCAATCTTGCCATATATTTTTGTTTTGATTTTGAAGTTGAACGAGGGTGTTTAAACAATCAGTCTCCTTTCCCCGTGATCAGCCCAGGTGGGTCAGGCTGTGTCTCCCAATACATCCCAATGAAAGGTGTGACAACTGTATGCAGGTCAGTATAGAAGTCATAATGAGGAATATATATTGTAATTGTTTGGTTTATGAATTAATAATATAGCATTGCCTTGTCAGTTCTTAAACAGGATAATTTAAACTCTAGAATGCTAGACTACTTCAATCAAGGAAATGTCCTTGTGGGTTTTATTACAATGTGCATGTGTTACCATAATTGTATTAAATCACTATATATCATAATATGTGGATGACCAAGAAAAAACACTTGTTTCATAGTGTTGGGAATTACTTTAAAATCTGAGCAATCATCACAATTCTCAAACAATTGATGACCTATTATTGATCGATCATGAACAAAAAGGGATGTATCTAAAAAAAAAAAAAGAAAAGAAGAAAAACAATTATCACAAGAGTTGTCAGAAAACAACAACGCCTACAGAATGGGTTGAAATTCAGAATTAGCTTTTTTTTTAAAGTAGGTCAAAGGTCACAGATAGGGTCAGGAGGTCCAGAAATGTAGTACTCACGGAAATTATTTGTGACAAGGAACACGCAAGTCAAATATGAAAGTCCTATCTCTTAAGGTAAACATACTGTGGCCAAGGTTAAAGTTTTTTAAAATTAGATTAAAGGCCACTGTCAAGGTCAGCAGGTTCACAAATATAGCACCAATGAAAAGGTCTTGTCACAAGGAATACACATATGAAAAATCTTAGCTGTATCCTCATTAACATTGAAGCGGACACTGATGCCAACATCAATGGTATCAAACTCCCCTGGACTTTGCCCCAGTGAGCTAAAGATGGGGGAAACTGTTGTGGATGTTTTGAGGCATCTAGCTATATCTAAATTTTTAAAATCTTGTTTAATGCATTTTGATATATTGATATTTGTTCATTCATCAATTTTTGAGGCCTGCTGTACTGTACATTTCAATAGATATCCATGTTATAGTCAAACCATGATTGATCACAGAATATCATGATTAATTTGTCAAAGTCAGAGGTAAAATATTGTATCATTGTTTAGATTTATCAATCAGAACAATGCTATTTCTTACATTGTTTACAATATAATATTCATAAACGTGTATTTTCATACTTTTTTTGGTTGTTGCAATAAATAAGAGCCTAACTGATGCACTCATTCCTATCCTCCCATTTACATGCTACAGCATAAGAACTTGACATGGTGATCGAAAACTTTAAAAACTTATCAACAAGTCAAAGCCACTTAGAATGTTCAATCACAGTGTAACAAAACCAGTGAGGAAACGTCGACTGAGAGTAGTCAATCCAAAAAACAACAAAGAATATGAGTACGAGTTTGACATAGTTGACGCAGATGTTCACCCGATATTAGGATCGTTAGCAATACAGGAAATGAACTTCATAACAGTGAATGATGATGTAATCGAGCGCGGTCCCGGACTTGTAAATCAAATCAGTGAAAATGAACCTGTTCCAATCACTAAAGAGAACATTTTCGAGAAATTCCCTGAAGTTTTCAGTGGGGTAGGCAAGCTACCAGGTAAGCTACACCTCGAGATTGATGACAAGGTTCAACCTACGAAAATACCTACTCGTAAAATATCCTTAGCACTGAAACCCAAGGTCAAGTCTGAACTCAACAAGCACGAGAAACAAAAAATCCTGTCAAAAGTTCACGATCCAACAGATTGGATATCTGCAATGGTTGTAGTTTCTAAACCGTCTGGCAAGATTCGTCTTTGCATAGACCCCCAGCCATTGAATGCAGCACTTAAGCGAAACCATTATCGGACCCCCACCATCGAAGACATGTTACACGACTTACAAGGAGCACGACTGTTCACCGTATTGGATGCAAAAAATGGTTTCTGGCACGTGGAATTAGACCACGAAACTAGCCTACTCACAATATTTGCTACGCCGTGGGGAAGGTACAGATGGAATCGGATGCCCTTTGGTATTAGTCCAGCCCCCGAGGAGTTTCAGAGAAGACTCGACCAAGCGCTTGAAGGATTGGATGGCGTGAAAGCGATACATGATGACATCATTGTCTACGGTTGTGGAGGCAGCGACGAGCAAGCACTACGTGATCATGATATTAAGCTAGTAAACCTACTACAGCGATGCAAGGAAAAAGGTATCTGTATCAACAAGGAGAAAATAAAGCTTCGATTGAGTGAAGTGACGTACATGGGACACATAATTTCGAAACATGGTTTGCGTGCAGACCCCGCGAAGGTGAAGTCGATAGTTGAAATGCCGACACCTACTGACAAAAAGGGCGTACAGAGGCTCTTGGGCATGGTTAATTATGTCCAGAAATTTGCGCCAAATCTCTCCGAGTTAACGGCTCCATTAAGACAACTGACACACGAGGAAAATGAGTTTGTCTGGGATGAGACTGTTCACGGTAAAGCACTAAATGACATAAAATCTGTGCTAACGGATGCGCCAGTTCTCCAATACTTTGACCAAAATAAACCAACCGTACTCCAGTGTGATGCTTCGCAGCATGGTTTGGGTGTCTGCCTTCTCCAAGATGGCCACCCTGTTGCGTATGCGTCAAGAGCTTTGACGCCCACCGAACAAAACTATGCTCAAATTGAGAAGGAGTTACTGGCGGTGGTATTCGGTATGGAACGATTCGAGAACTATACATATAGCCGAGAAATACTCGTTGAATCAGATCATAAACCTCTTGAGATCATTACAAAGAAAAGTCTCACCAGCGTGCCAAAACGTCTACAAAGGATGTTACTGCGCCTGCAGAGATTCGAATACCTTGTCTTATACAAACCTGGATCGGAAATTTATCTCGCTGATACATTGAGTAGAGCGTATCTACCGTTGAAACATAATAGTGACCGATCGCCGAATGAGCAACTATTTGAACAGGTCAACATGGTACAAAACCTACCGATATCTCCCCAACGCTTGAAAAGACTACAGGACAGAACTGAGGAGGACGAAGCAATGAACATGCTAACTGCAACCATCAGAAAAGGATGGCCGGATAGAAAGAATGTATTACCTCCGCAGGTACAAGTGTACTTTCCGTTCCGTGAAGAGCTCACAATACAAAACGGGCTAATATTCAAGTCGGATCGTGTTGTCATACCGCAAAGCGAAAGGTTTCCTCTTATCGAAACTGCTCATCAATCGCACATTGGCTTGCAAGGATGTCTCCGCAGACTGCGTGAATGTCTCTATTGGCCAAATATGAACAAAGATGTTACTGAATACATTGCGCGATGTGAAGTGTACAATACATTCAACAATAATCAATGTAAGGAAACACTACAGAGTCATGAGATCCACTCGCGTCCCTGGGAACGTGTCTTTCGCATGTGACATATTTGAATTCAACCAGAAGTCGTATCTATCAACCGTTGACTATTACTCTGACTACTTCGAAATTCATGGATTACACAACAAAACAGCAAAGGAGATAATTCAGAAACTGAAACTGAACTTTGCACGACACGGCATACCAGATGTGCTAGTTTCGGATAACGGTCCACCATTCTCTAGCACAGAATTTAAAGATTTCGTTCAAAAGTACGAAATGCAACACATTACGAGTTCGCCCTACCATGCGCAAGCGAACGGAAAAGTGGAAAACTCAATCAAGACTGCGAAAGGTCTTATGAGGACTCGAACGACCCGTATTTGGCACTTCTAGAGTGGCGAAATACACCGACTGAAGGAATCGGACTATCTCCGAATCAGCGACTCTTCGGACGACGTACAAAGTCGCTCCTACCGATGTCGAACTCTCTCTTGACACCGTCCTTAACTTCACCTAAAAGGACCATCTCAAAGGCTTTGAAGGAACGAAAGGAGAAACAAAGGAAATATTACGACAGAAACGCGAGAGACTTAAAACCACTTAATGAGCAAGATTCTGTTAGAATTAAACCAAGTGGACGTGAAAAGAACTGGAAACTCGGTAAAGTTGTTAACATTCTTCCCCATCGTTCATATGAGGTTGAAACAAGTTACGGAACTAACATCAGAAGGAACCGTAAATTTTTGAAAAAAAAACACAAGAACAATTTCAACCATTCAGTGAATCAGAGCCTCCAGTTGATAGAAATGTACTACAAACACCAGTACAAGTACCGGAAGTGAACATACCGGAAGTAGAGGCACCGCGAATCGAACAATCACAAATCGAACAAACTATTGTTAAACAACCCGTAAGAAACATTATGCCTCCTTCACCCAAAGTCTCACAAGGAATCAGAACCTCAGGAAGACCCAGAAATCGACCAAAATATCTGGAGGACTTTGTGTCCTACGTTTCAAATTGGTGGTGAAAACAGACAGTGTCATGCTATCAGTGTGTAAATAGTGTTGTTAAAATCAGTTATACTCAGTTAATTCTAGTCAAGACATTTTAGTGTTAAAGCATATAGCTCAGGACTCAGACTTGTATTCTCCATGATATATAACAGTTTTGTAGTGAAATAACAACATGACACAAACGCGTACATATGTGTTTTGAACTTTTAATTCTGTTGATAATCATATAAGTTTCCAAAGTTTAATATGGACAATTTAAACACACGGACAGTCATATTCCATATTAAGTTCCAATCGTGCATCTCCAATATTCAACATCATTTGTGAACTTTAATGGTAATTTTTACAATTTCAACTAATCTCAAAAAAGGGGGATGTAACGATATCTCATTAATGTATATTCAATCGAACGCACCGCATTGTGTATTGTGCACATGTTGTTGTGACGTCACGATGTATGGTGTAGAGCACATGGAATCCTCAGAATACAAGATTATGGACCTGAAGCTGATCAGTTGTGTTATATGTCTAACGTTGGGAAGGCTATAAAGGTTGCTAAGACAAACGTTACATTTATCAAATTTTGCGTATTTCAAATCAAGCGCTAATTTGAGTCTTCAATACTAAGGAGACGCAACCGAAGGCTCGAATAAGGCTGTTTGTCATTGGTTGATTGACGACGTCATTGAACAGTTATCATTGGCTTATGTTAAAAACTCAAAGGTCATGCTGAGATGACCTCCTACGGGGTGTTGTTAGATCTTGTATTGCAGTGTATCGTAGAGGAACGGAAATTACAAGTCTAATTTTAATTAGATTGATATACATATCTTATCCATCTTAAAGTTAAAAAAGTGGCTCAATGAACCGAACTATTTATGAAAACTTCTCTCCGCCAACACTTCATTTAACTTTCAGTTTAATATACTTAGTTAGTTATCTTATTGCTGTTTTCCATTTGGGAAAATACATGTACCACTGAATTTTTTGGAAAACACCTTTTTTTTTGTCTGGGGGAACTGTACTGAAAGTCGACAGAAAAATAGGGCTTAAAACTCACTAAATTGAAAGTGTTGATTAACCATTTTTGAAACTTGTAGAATTTATATGATAAAACAGCAATATTTAACTCAAATTTAGTGTTTGCGTAATTATTATTTTTTATGTAAAACTCTAACAATTTGGTTGCCTGGTAAGGTATTGAAGGCTTTATTTATAAACACTATTCAATCTTCATATCAAAAGGAGGAAATCGAAGGGAGTGGACAGGTTTTGGGATGCCGGAGCATGGAATAGCTGCTGGAAGGTTACCTTACACTACATAATCAATAATTCGTTATAGTTGCAGGGGATATATATACTTATATAGGTGGCGATATTCTGAAATGATTGTTTTCCAACTTTCTGGTGGCGTCACGTGACTAAGTCAGTGTTTCTAAATATAATATATGGTCGTTATTACTATACATGCAGGTAGATTAATATCTTTAATTAAGGACCAAATCAAAGTTAGAAAAGTAATATTTCTGAATGTTTGAAAGTTACATGTATTTCATTGTGGTGAACGATTACATTTTGTTCCTGTTCTTTTCAATATTATTCTCATTTAGAGTCAAAGAGTCGAGCACAAAAATAATTTTGAACCTTAAAGTTGTGTACGTCATTCAATACATGTATGCACATGAATTGGTAGTCCTTGTAGGTCAATTTTGTACAACTTAATTCATTAAAATAATGTCGTATATCAATATATAGTGTACTTGAGACATTTTTCTAATTTCTGAAACCACTGAACATAAATCAGGGAATGGGGAAAAAACCGGACACTTTTCGAAGCTACGTACTTCCGAACGCGAAGGAGCGAATGAGCGAAAATACGATGGCGAATGAGCGAAAACACGATGGCGAAGGAGCGAAGTTCCATCGTGTTTTCGCTCTTTCGCGTTTAGGTCGAAGGAGCGAAGGAGCGATATTGGAAATTTGGCCCTAACGGAACACCATAATTAAAGCATAATTGAATTGGTGCTTATATATATATATATATATATATATTTACCATTGTATGGCACTGCCACTATATAACCCTACCAATTCAGTTGCGAGTTCACCAGCTTATGAACTGCCAACTGAAATTTGAATTTGAAAATTAAAAAAAAAAAATCGCACGACAAATAAAAAAATCGCAGATGGTTAATATAAGCATTGAACGGCTTTCAGTTGGCATTCATAGTCAATATGAATGCCAACTGGACAGAGGCAAATTCAACATGAAGCGCTAGCTAGCGCTTCATGTTGAATTTGCCTCTGTCCAGTTGGCATTCATATTGACTATGAATGCCAACTGAAAGCCGTTCAATGCTTAAATATATGCGTTGGGTTCACGGTAATCGGACATATTAATTATAGAGCGCAGCCTAGCGGAGAGAAGTGTTACCAAGGCAGATAACCCGTCCATATACACAGCAAATAATGACGTAACGCAATTATACACATATGTAGGATATGGATAAGATGGAAATATGCATCTACCATGGTCATGTTTTGCCACAATAAGTCTGGTTTTCGTCATTCTTGTTCCGACCATTGGTAAGATTATTTGTTTTCAGGTTTATTTTAGTTAACAATACATGCATATTTACTGGCCAGTAGGTTGGAATTGGCACAGGTTCAGCAAACATTAGGGACCTTCGTGTACCTAACTTCATAGAATCTAGACCGAATTTTCTGACGATCTTACTACGTAGATATCCCACAAGGCAGCTTGAAAGGCGATATTAACATCAGAACCCTTCGGATTACTAACTTCACAGCCTGACAGGTGTTGGTTTCGGGTTGGGAGAAGACTGCCATCCCATCACCGATCTAACTTGCGAACTAAACGTGTCACTGGATATAACTACTTTGAACATTTGTATTTTCGCGCAAAATAACTGTTGGTCAAAGTCAGTGACGTCAAATAAAACTTGAATTGAACGTCGAGTCATAGTCCTTAGTTGAAGAAATGTTAGGCCAGAGTCAATCTTTATGCACACTGCAATTTATGATATCATCTAACTATTTCCTATAGGCCAATTAAGCAGAAATGTTCATTCTATTGTTTTCAGCCATTGGTCTTCAGTGTTACCAGTGTAGTACAGTTGAGAACAAGGATTGTGATGACCCATTCCGTAACCATGACTACTCCCCTACAGAATGTTCCACAATTTGTGTGAAGATAAGGTTTGAAGGGACAGGTACAATAAATCCCCATTCTGATTAATTGTTTCCTCACATATTTTGTTTAAACTGTTTTCTAACCCATTGTTTTACAACCTTAACAGACTTACAAGCCCCTGTACCCGGCTAGTGGAAATGTACCATCTTGGCCAACATTTCACATGCATGATTTTTCTCAGATTCAATCTTGCCATATATTTTTGTTTTGATTTTGAAGTTGAACGAGGGTGTTTAAACAATCAGTCTCCTTTCCCCGTGATCAGCCCAGGTGGGTCAGGCTGTGTCTCCCAATACATCCCAATGAAAGGTGTGACAACTGTATGCAGGTCAGTATAGAAGTCATAATGAGGAATATATATTGTAATTGTTTGGTTTATGAATTAATAATATAGCATTGCCTTGTCAGTTCTTAAACAGGATAATTTAAACTCTAGAATGCTAGACTACTTCAATCAAGGAAATGTCCTTGTGGGTTTTATTACAATGTGCATGTGTTACCATAATTGTATTAAATCACTATATATCATAATATGTGGATGACCAAGAAAAAACACTTGTTTCATAGTGTTGGGAATTACTTTAAAATCTGAGCAATCATCACAATTCTCAAACAATTGATGAACTATTATTGATCGATCATGAACAAAAAGGGATGTATCTAAAAAAAAAAAAAGAAAAGAAGAAAAACAATTATCACAAGAGTTGTCAGAAAACAACAACGCCTACAGAATGGGTTGAAATTCAGAATTAGCTTTTTTTTTAAAGTAGGTCAAAGGTCACAGATAGGGTCAGGAGGTCCAGAAATGTAGTACTCACGGAAATTATTTGTGACAAGGAACACGCAAGTCAAATATGAAAGTCCTATCTCTTAAGGTAAACATACTGTGGCCAAGGTTAAAGTTTTTTAAAATTAGATTAAAGGCCACTGTCAAGGTCAGCAGGTTCACAAATATAGCACCAATGAAAAGGTCTTGTCACAAGGAATACACATATGAAAAATCTTAGCTGTATCCTCATTAACATTGAAGCGGACACTGATGCCAACATCAATAGTATCAAACTCCCCTGGACTTTGCCCCAGTGAGCTAAAAATGGGGGAAACTGTTGTGGATGTTTTGAGGCATCTAGCTATATCTAAATTTTTAAAATCTTGTTTAATGCATTTTGATATATTGATATTTGTTCATTCATCAATTTTTGAGGCCTGCTGTACTGTACATTTCAATAGATATCCATGTTATAGTCAAACCATGATTGATCACAGAATATCATGATTAATTTGTCAAAGTCAGAGGTAAAATATTGTATCATTGTTTAGATTTATCAATCAGAACAATGCTATTTCTTACATTGTTTACAATATAATATTCATAAACGTGTATTTTCATACTTTTTTTGGTTGTTGCAATAAATAAGAGCCTAACTGATGCACTCATTCCTATCCTCCCATTTACATGCTACAGCATAAGAACTTGACATGAATTCCAAGCCCATGGTCCATATTATCCCACAGTCCATATTAATAGTAAGTTGATACTACAATTATACATATAATATGGACCGTTAGTTGGGATTTTGTGCCAAGTCTCTGAACTCTACAGAGATTATTATAAAAACATGTTTTTGTACCTATATGTACAAAGGCCAATCTAGGTCATCATTTCCAAGTCCAAAGAAAACCTCTTGATAAACAAGAGATCCCAGAGGGATCTTGGCGCCCACCATTGAATGATCTTTATAGGTTCCATGTCAGATTGATCTTTTCCCTACTTTTCCCTTCCTCTAAGTCTTACTTATCTGTGTAAATTCAGAAACAGCCCTCTAGTACTTTTCAAACAAGGGGAACCTATATACAGAATTTAAGATTTAGCTATAATGGCTGTCTGTCGGCCATGTTGTTTTCGTATTGGTCCCAATATGCAAAACTAGGCACTGAGGGGAACCTACATATGAAATTTGAAAAAGATCCCTTCAGTACTTTCACAGAAATAGCGATAACAAACTTCAATTGTCAAAATCCGAAATGGCTGCCTGTCGGCCATGTTGTTTTCTGATTAGTCTCAAAATGCAATATGCATAACTAGGCACCGATGGGAACATGCATATGAAATTTTAGAAAGATCCCTTCATTACTTTCTGAGAAATAGCGATAACAAACTTCAATTGTCAAAATCCAAGATGGCTGCCTGTCAGCCATGTTGTTTTCTGATTGGTCTCAAAATGCAATATGCATAACTAGGCACTGAGGGGAACCTGCATATGAAATTTCAGAAAGATCCCTTCATTACTTTCTGAGAAATAGCGATAACAAATTTTAATTGTCGAAATCCAAGATGGCTGCCTGTCAGCAATGTTGTTTTCCTATTGGTCTCAAAATGCAATATGCATAAGTAGGCATCAAGGGGAACCTACATATGAAATTTGAGAAAGATCCCTTCAGTTCTTTCATAGAAAAAGCGATAACAAATTTCAATTGTCAAAATCCAAGATGGCTGCCTGTTGGCCATGTTGTTTTCTGATTGGTCTCAAAATGCAATATGCATAACTAGGCACTGAGGGGAACCGGCATATGAAATTTCAGAAAGATCCCTTCATTACTTTCACAGAAATAGTGATAACAAACTTTAATTGTCAGAATCCAAGATGGCTGCCTGTCAGCCATGTTGTTTTCTGATTAGTCTCAAAATGCAATATGCATAACCAGGCACAAAGAGGAACCTGCATATGAAATTTGAGAAAGATCCCTTCAGTACTTTCACAGAAATAGCGATAACAAACTTCAATTGTCAAAATCCAAGATGGCTGCCTGTCGGCCATTTTTTTTTCTGATTGGTCCCAAAATGCAATATGCATAACTAGGCACCAAAGGGAACCTACATATAAAATTTGAGAAAGATCCCTTCAGTACTTCCTCAGAAATAGCGTTAACAAACTCCAATTGTCAAAATCCAAGATGGCTGCCTGTCGGCCATGTTTTTTTCCGATTGGTCCCAAAATGAAATATGCATAACTAGGCACCAAAGGGAACCTACATATGAAATTTGAGAAAGATCCCTTCAGTACTTCCACAGAAATAGCGATAACAAACTCCAATTGTCAAAATCCAAGATGGCTGCCTGTCGGCCATGTTGTTTTCTGATCGGTCCCAAAATGCAATATGCATATCTGGGCACCAAGAGGAACCTACATATGAAATTTGAGAAAGATCCCTTCAATACTTTCTCAGAAATAGAGATAACAAACTTCAATTGTCAAAATCCAAGATGGCTGCCTGTCGGCCATGTTGTTTTCTGATCGGTCCCAAAATGCAATATGCATAACTAGGCACCAAGGGGAACCTACATATAAAATTTGAGAAAGATCCCTTCAATACTTTCTCAGAAATAGAGATAACAAACTTCAATTGTCAAAATCCAAGATGGCTGCCTGTCGGCCATGTTGTTTTCCGATCGGTCCCAAAATGCAATATGCACAACTAGGCACCAAGGGGAACCTACATATGAAATTTGAGAAAGATCCCATCAGCACTTTCTCAGAAATAGCGATAACAAGAATTGTTTACGGACGGACGGACGGACGACGGACCACGGACGCAGGGCGATTTGAATAGCCCACCATCTGATGATGGTGGGCTAAAAATAGTCCTGGAGATTGTAAATATTTTTGAATTATAATCTATATAAACATGAGCAAATCAGGCCTACTTCAAAGAGTAACTGTGAGAGACTATTGTCTAACTATTAGGACAGTAGTAAAAACTCAATTTGGTTACATGTATAATGCACATGTGTACAGAAACAAGAGATAACAATGAATATTTAATTTTATGACCAGTCGACTATTGCTCAACCATCAATTTCCTTGGGTCTGACTAAAGGAGCAAGATTTGATTTACGCCTGCATCACCATTTGGAAGCATGACAGTAACTAGTTGTTGCTTATCCTCATAATCACCTTAGATCGAACAGCCCAACTATGGTAAATAGTTGACTATCAAAGTTAAAAAATATGTTCTATGTTTTCCCTGTGTTTCTTCCTAGGTGCAGTACTCCCCGATGTAATGGCGGAGTAGGGAACAGAAGCTTGGTGTATCTACCATTCATCCTGTCAGGACTTGCCCTGGTCGTTCTCCTGGTGAAGTAAGCGTATTTGGCCTGTGTGGTGTATTGACCACTGAGCGTACATTGTCAAATACTACATGAACTTTATATAGAGAGAATACCGAGTACATTACCATTTTATCTCATTTGTAATGGATTAATTTTGCACATGAACATGTGTTGGAATTTACTACCAAATGAATGCCATTATCTATAAAATAACTATATACAACTTGTTTAAATATCACGAAATTTTGTTAATTTTTACAATAAAAATCCATTATTTCTACTTAAGGTAGATGGTTCTAATCAATTTACAAAACGGGTTTTCATCTCCATGTATTGTAGTTCCAGTGTGATTAACACCAGAATGTAGCATAATGCTTCTAGTGAGACTAAACACCAAAGATGATCATACATGTGAACGAAAGGTTTGGTTTGGTTTTGTATTGTTTAATGTCTTATCAACAGCTATTGTCATTTAAGGACCGCCTTCCCGTGTGCGAGATGAATGTGTATGGTGTGTGTGTGGTTTGAGGGGCAGCACAGTGTTTTTGTGTTTGTTTCCTTGTGATAGTGCAGAACTGATGCTGACATTATATGGCTACTTCACTAAGCATACTGCCAAAGACATCCAGCAGGACACCCCAACTGGTCACATTATGATTATACTCCCAAAATGCTGAACGTTAAACAGGCTGATTTTGATGAACATATTTTCTTAATATAAATCTTTGGGTAAATCCCAAAGGCTATTCCAGTAAAATATGTATCCAACTCGAGGACTCCAGAAATAAATAAATTCTAGGCATGATGGGTGCTAGAGAAAATGCAACCTTTCACATGATATTTGAATTAAATCACCTCTATTGGTGGTCCCTGTTCGACACACCTGGAGTCCACACATGGGGTAGACATCAGGAAAAAACCTAAATATAAATTCACTTCCAAGTATAAACCTCACTTTAACCTTTTTCTAAGAGTCTACACAGATAATTTTTTGTCAGTTTCCAACAGTCATGTTCAAGTCACACTATCAACTCTGTATGTTCAATATCATAATCTCCTTTTTCACAAAGAGTGTAAGTTGAGTGTTTATGCATTCCTTAATTATTATATATCTCATGCATTATGTAGTTTATGAGTCAAAACGTCTGACAATCATCAGAATTCTAGACCGTCTCTTCGCCTCCTCTCCTGTCCTTATTCACGAAAAGTAAAACTACTTGGGTGTTATCAAGGCGAAAATGGTAATGGAAGGCATTTTGGAGACTTCTGGTCGCTTATTAGAGAGTTATTGTTATCACAGGAATGAAAAATTGCGGTTGCTGGTCGCGTAAAAAGAGGGTCGCTTAATAGAGTTAAAATATATAGCGAAAACACTCAGGAGGAATTGAAATGGTCGCTTAGAACAGAGAGTCGCTTAATTGAGATGGTCATTTTGACAGATTCGACTACATCTTTATCAATAATTGAACACATCTATGGATGGCGACATTGTGTATAACCTGGTATAATATGAGATTTTCATTTTTGGATAAATCATTATAAACATGTCATGAAAATCACCAGAATCTTTATAGATTTCTATGGTGAAATGTTTATCTAGTACACATTATATATTTTACAATTTAAATATCAATATTCACCAAGAAAAGCAAAAGAATTTTTTTATTTTTTTTTTATTTACAAAGGTTTAATTTGTTCGTTAACAACATACAAAAATATAAAAGGGATAACAAAATTAAATTGGACTCGTCAGGATAACCCAGCAAACTGCTGTGAGGATTGTTGTGTTTCCCTAGAACAGGCACAGCCGGGACAGGAATGAAGAGTTTCATGGATATACAAGTCACAGTCAAGACAGTATAGTTGCTGGCACTTCCCACACTGGTACACCTATAACATAGGTACAGTACTGTAGTATACACATCAACAAAATAAGGTTATCTAAAGATTAACTTGAATATATGTTTTATATTGACTCCACCTAGAGTTGAAAACCACTTCGAGAAAAATGAGACACAGTTTAAAGTTTAAGATGACCACCAGTGCCTCCCAAACCAAAATAGACCAGCTTTAAGCTATGGCACTCTATAAAGGAGCACGAGTCTGTTTACTAAGCATACTGATCAAGATACAGTTTAATACTGGTGAATTGTTGTTATAGAGAGCCTTGACTGGAATATATAGTAGAAAGGTCTCTAAATTGGAATATGTCGTACCACTCGTAACAAGATGCCCAGAGGGCATATATCACTCATCTGGAAATTTCAGTAATCATGGCAAAATGCTCATCTGGATATTTCAGTAATCATGGCAAAAATATTTTAAGTTAAATTACCATTATTTATCTACTTTTTTTTTTTACTGAAATTCCAACTATGGTTTAAACGAAATATGGACCAAATCCAGACATTCTTGAAGGAAAAGGAATTTAGATATTTTTTTTCATAATTCTCCTGTAAGGCCCCCTCATTCAAGCCCCAAGGGACCCATACCTTCCATTTAAACATCATAAGATCTCCTTTGTCTAATAATGCTTCAGACTAAATTTCATCAAAATCCATTTGGTCATTCAGGACTAGTAGGGATTTAGATGATTTACCTCAATTTACCCCATTGAGCCCCACCCCTCTAGGGAACTATACTCAATCTGTACATATGCTGACTTTGAGATTGCTACATTCTCCAAATCCTTGTTTACCTGATACCCTGCTCCAAATGAAAATAATATGTTGAGGAATTAAACTTGAACTTAAGAATCCATTTGCTTAGATTCCATTTCTTTGAACATCCTTGCTACATTAGACAACATCAAAGAGACAGCCCAGAAGCACTCCATTTCAACTTCCAATCACAGTCACACTACAAACTGGAACAATCAGAATACTACTGAATACATCACCTCTTTACCATGACACCAATAGGGAACAATGTCCACAGGTAACTTGTGTCCTACTAGATACACCAACTCTTTACCATGACACAACTAGGGAGACATGTCCAAGGGTAACTGTAGTATCCTACTAGATACACCAACTCTTTACCATGACACCACTAGGGAACAATGTCCAAGGGTAACTGTTGTATCCTACTAGATACACCAACTCTTTACCATGACACCACTAGGGAACAATGTCCAAGGGTAACTGTTGTATCCTACTAGATACACCAACTCTTTACCATGACACCACTAGGGAGTAATGTCCATGGGTAACTTGTGTCCTACTAGATACACCAACTCTTTACCATGACACCACTAGGGAGTAATGTCCAAGGGTAATTGTTGTATCCTACTAGATACACCAACTCTTTACAATGACACCACTAGGGAGTAATGTCCAAGGGTAATTGTTGTATCCTACTAGATACACCAACTCTTTACCATGACACCACTAGTGAACAATGTCCAAGGGTAACTGTTGTATCCTACTAGATACACCAACTCTTTACCATGACACCACTAGGGAGTAATGTCCAAGGGCAACTGTTTTGTCCTACTAGATATACCACCTCTTTACCATGACACCACTAGGGAACAATGTCCAAGGGTAACTGTTGTATCCTACTAGATACACCAACTCTTTACCATGACACCACTAGGGAACAATGTCCAAGGGTAACTGTTGTATCCTACTAGATACACCAACTCTTTACCATGACACCACTAGGGAGCAATGTCCAAGGGTAATTGTTGTATCCTACTAGATACACCAACTCTTTACCATGACACCACTAGGGAACAATGTCCAAGGGTAACTGTTGTATCCTACTAGATACACCAACTCTTTACCATGACACCACTAGTGAACAATGTCCAAGGGTAACTTGTGTCCTACTAAATATACCACCTCTTTACCATGACACCACTAGGGAACAATGTCCACGGGTAACTTGTGTCCTACTAGATACACCAACTCTTTACCATGACACCACTAGGGAACAATGTCCAGGGGTAATTGTTGTATCCTACTAGATACACCAACTCTTTACCATGACACCACTAGGGAACAATGTCCAGGGGTAACTTGTGTCCTACTAAATATACCAACTCTTTACCATGACACCACTAGGGAACAATGTCCATGGGTAACTTGTGTCCTACTAGATACACCAACTCTTTACCATGACACCACTAGGGAACAATGTCCACGGGTAACTTGTGTCCTACTAAATATACCAACTCTTTACCATGACACCACTAGGGAACAATGTCCAATGGTAATTGTTGTATCCTACTAGATACACCAACTCTTTACCATGACACCACTAGGGAACAATGTCCAATGGTAATTGTTGTATCCTACTAGATACACCACCTCTTTACCATGACACCACTAGGGAACAATGTCCACGGGTAACTTGTGTCCTACTAGATACCTCAACTCTTTACCATGACACCACTAGGGAACAATGTCCAAGGGTAAATTACAAAAATATGTTAAATGGTAGGATATATACCCTATAATGATGATATCATGTGAGAATCAATACTGTCGCTTTTGATTATTGCTATCAAAACTAGGAAACTACCAACTGATTATGCGGAAGCTCCACTCTATGTAAATAAGCCTCAGAAAATATGTCATACATGCACGCTCAAACTGCTTTGTTTTAAAGAATGGCGGACTGGCAGTCAAAGCCACATGTCGACTCGGAAGCCCAAAGTTGATCATACTGGTTGCTGCGGCGAAGGCAAAAAAAAGGATTGGGCAAAATCACATTATCTATGACTTACAGAGTCAAGTTGAGTCTGTTAGACATGAATTGAAGACAGACTAGCGTGAAAATCCACCATGAATTGGCAGTGAAACTTCTCAGTATTTGATAAACAAACCCATATTTTTCTGTTCATCATCCAGGGACATAACTTGGTTTATGTTCTATTTTTAGATGTTAATTACATATTTTACCTATGAATTGTTGACATAACTGAGCGGACTTGACGGAAATTAAATTTAGATAAAGCAATATTGAATTATGAAGTTTAGCTTGATATATATATATAGATATTAAAACAAAAACATAGAGAAGCTTGAAGGATATCTGACTTTACAGAAACAAGCGTATTGGTGTAAACTGAAGTCAAAAATTTCACTCTATGACTTTTCTGGGACCCCCTCCAAACCCCATCCCAACCGCCACCCCTATGTAGATAGCAAGGTGAGACTTATGATGGGTATAGATTCTGATCCAGTATACAGGGTATAATAGCAATAATTTCCTAGGAAATGTCATATTCAATTATATTTTCACCTATACTTACATTTGGTTCTTGCACAGCTATTTGGCACGAATAACAGGATCTTAAACAGAAAGAAAAAACCCCGATACAATACACAGAGAACTCGGTTTTATATACAAAACAGTATTCAAGGGAGTATTTGAAAGGCTTCTCATCTATCCAAATATAGATATGTGTATATCAGTCTGTTTCCTGAATCTGAAAAATTATTTGTGTTTGCTTTCAAAAGTAGAAAAAAAAATTAAAAAAAAAATCAGATGACAAATCAATAATGCTTTATTTGATTTGGATGAAAATCTGTCAAATGTTTACTGTATTTATCACAAAACTCCTTCCCATTGTAAAAGTTTGGGGAGGGTAGATTAATTTTTTATGGGGCTTAACATTCTATATCCAGTTATACCGGCCTAGGACACTTTGGGGAGGGCTTGTTTGTTAACTACTTTTTGCTAACTATTTTAAAATCGATGATTCTGTGAATAAGGAAAAGGGCCTTATATCTATTTGTGGACAGGTGCTTATTTGCTGTTAAATATAGTATTGGCAAAACATGAGCATTTACAAGATGATATAATAATAAGGTGTATATTCGTACGTACATGGTTGACTCTGTAGGTATACTGGATACTGGAGTCTCCACAAATGTGTCGAGTGGAAATAGGTGGTGATATGACCGAGCCAGGTGTGGTGCCGATACCAACGTCAAACCTTAAATAAGACAAAAAAATATCACATCATTTGTACCATAAAATCCATGTGATCTTTACTAAACAAAACATTAGCCGCCCTTTCATATGCAGAAAACTAGAAATATATTAGTGCAATGTGAATGTACCGGCATCCAGTTTTATTTCCACCCCCACAAATAAAATGTGTCCGGACAGTTTGTACCTGTATGAGCATCTTTTGCAAGTACAGGATATCCATCAAGAAACTATTAGAGAAGCTGTGTTAGTAACAGATTCACAAACTGAATCTAAAGTCCAACAGCTTACTCCATACCAACAGGTAGTGAGCAGAGCAAGTCTAACGGACTGGCAAAGATTATACTGAGCCAGGTTGATTTCACTTCGATGATATCAAACAGCCCCTTAAAAGTTGATTGAAAAATGTTTGTGAAAATCAAACTTAAAGCAAAAGATTTTTATCTATTAACAAGAGATCCCAGAGGGATCTTGGCACCCACCATTAAAATATCTTTACTGGTTCTATGTAGATTCGTTCTTTATTTTTCCCTTCTTTCCCCATTTCCTCTTTCATGATTTAAGTACAAGAAATAACCATAAGAAACTTCAACTGTCAAAATCGAAGATGACCACCTGTCGGTCATCTTGTTTTCCCAATCAGATATTAATTGGGCACAACAAGAGACAAAGGGGAACCTACATGTACTTCTCAGAAAAGAGAGATAACAAGGATTGTTTACGGAAGAAGGAAAATGGACCACGAATGTAGGGCGATTTGAATAGCCCGTCATCAAAAACTGGCTAAAATAATTCAATCTCTCTTGTAGCTGCGGATAGACGGATGGAATCAAGGTAAATACCCAGACTAAGTCGTACGGGGCATAAAACATGACAAATGTTACAAACAAACCTATTAAATACTAAGGTCCAACTCATAGTCCTGATATATCTTTACAAATACTTACCTATTAAGTTACCATTAGTTAAAGATAATGTTTTACACAGACACATAGATATGACTCACAAAACACTTATAAAGTGATAGTAAGTCTAGATTTAATTATGCCAGAGACTTTTTATTTATATTTATATTGAAAACAATATTTTCCACTCTCACCTTGTAACCTTGTTTTATGTTTAACATAATGTCCATTCAGTAGAGGTGATGCTGGAAATGTGATTTTACACAGATCATACTGCATGGTAAAGTATGGTAATAGTGACAATTAACCGCCAATACTTACCACATGATTTACATTCGATGGGCAGCTCACAGTATTTACTCTTACACTGGGGACAGAAATACCCACTGCTACTAAATCCCTGATTTACCTTGCTGTCCAGATGACTGAAACACCAATAATGTTCTGATAACACATCCATAACAGTACCAGAGTGCCTGTATCACTCACATGAATATCGAGTAAGACATTTTAAGACAAAGGTGAAGTGCCACATTACAGGTCCATACTTGTCATATTATAACATGGCTATGAAGTGCTGAACATCGTGATAGGTATAGGACATCAAATGTAGAATGATGAAATATCTTGGAGTTTTGTATGTTCTTTTTAACACTGTTCTCAAAAGCATTTTTTAATACCAAGTAAAGACATTTTATTGTTATTATTGATTGTTATTAGTAACAATTAGTAACAAGTCAGGGTTCTTACCACATACACATGGAAGCCTTCTCTCCCTTTCTCTTATCTCCACTCAAATTATGGTGAGGAAACCCTACAATTACAATTACAGTAAAAGCATACTGGTTATTACTATAGCAATACATGTCCCCTACTGGCCCCAACTAAAAATTGTAACAGCGACCCAAAACAATGAAACTTGCATATGTCAACAAAGAAGGGATAGTGTAACTCCAGAGGGACACTATTACCAAATATCAGCACACTAGTACAATTATACAGTGATGTGTTAATAGCTTTCAACACTTGCACCAAAAACTTAACAAAAAATATTCTAAGACCAGAAATTTAAAAAATCTATTTTTTCCCCCAAAAAAATCTTTTAGTTTAACTCCGGCAGGGGATAGTTTAACTCAAAAGGGACTCTATTGCCAAATATCAGCACCCTAGCACAATTATAGAGTGGTGTATTGATTAAATTTAACTAAATTTAAGATTTAATTTTAAAAGATCAATATTTGATTTATGTCTTCCAAGTTTCATCTGATATTTATAGATGCCATAATTTTATTATCAAATAAGTATAAGCCCTGTTGGGTAAGTTTATCACAATATGTGGAGTAAAGCAAGTGAAGAAGTTATGCTTTCATGAAACTTAGGCCTAAATCTACCAGGCACCAGTTAGCTGTGTGATCACTTCCCGGGTAAGCATCCTGGCCACTTTTAGTTAACTATTAAGTATTTGCACAGAGGTCATTTTCTTCCGTACCAAAGCTAATCCAGACCTTGTTCTCTTAATTAATATGTACATGTCCAGCTTGACCAATCTCTAACGCACATCTTTATCAGGTAGGATTATAGACAGTTGACCAAACAGTATCATACCTATCTTTATCAATTATCTTAAACAGACTTGAGAAGAGTTTTCTGAATGACCCAACACCATCATACTGTACATACCCATCTTGATCAGTGAAGACTCTGTGTTGCTCTGGTGAAATAAAATAACATGTTTGTTAATCCAAAACCAATTAAAAGAAAAGGAAAATCAACACGGTATAATCATTTATTGCATTTTTGCCAGTGAAATATAGAAATGTATCAAACTAATAAAACTTATATTTTCACTGCAGCGATGAGCAGTGAAAATATAAGATTTTGTAGTGAAAATATAAGTTTTCCATTTTTGACCAATCAGAGCGGACCTTTGTATTCACCTCGTTGAAACTTGCCAATTTTTCCAATCGAAGCGGAGATAGAGAATCTGGTTATTTTGCTGTATTTCTGAAATATTCTGACTAGTTTTTGACTTAATACTCACTTGACGTTAGCTATTCATGCACAAATTCTCCGATAACAGCAGAAAACGCTTAAATTGCGCTGATCAGTCCTTTCAAAATGGCGTCGTCAAGTTGACGTGGAGTAACGTCACAAAGAGATGACGTCATTACTGATTCCAGCACTTTTTGACTATTATTTTTTTTATGTTTTTAATTTTGTTTTTAAGTTGATGAAATGCAATAAAAAGAAAATTGAATGGTTTCCCGTTAAATATAACATATATTTCACTCGTATGACAGAATATTTTCGATATTTTTCACACGTGCTTCGCACTCATGAAAATATCGATATTCTATCATACTCGTGAAATATATGTTATATCAAACGAGAAACCAGTCAATATCCTCTCTATCCTAAAAGCATTTTACATGCCTATTTTGAAAGCGGAATTTCACCTGAACAGCTACTGTGATTTGACCCATTGTGAGAGGAGACAAATAAGTTTCTTCAATGAAATCAGGATCGTTTACATTATTTTGATTTCATAAAAAATTATGTCCCTCCTATAATACTTACTGTTGCTGGGGGTGGTGTTACATGGGAGATGAGGAGATCTCGGAAGTGACCTTCGTCCAGTATCACAAAATATTTACCTGGAAAGGATCATAGAATTAAGATATTTTATTTGCATGCCTTATTTGTATACAAAAGTAACATTATTATTAAACATCTTTAACATTTTTGACCCTGTATAATACACAATATTCATTTTAACTCTCACTTTAACATTCATTTATTTTCATTTTACACTTCTCCTATGTTTAAAAGTTTTTTATTATGTATTGATAAATCTGTTAACCTCTTAAAAATCAATGTGTAATTCATAAATACTAAAATACCATAGTGTGTCAATTAGAAAAAAAATAATAAAAATTTAACAAAATGTTGAACATAAAATGTATGGTCTTCTAACATTACTTATACCCTGTCTGAAGACAATAACTGAAAAAAAATTCAACAAAGTGTCATAGCTCACCATTTGTTTCTTGGCAAATCCTCTTACACACGCGGACTTCAGCAGCAAGACCTATGATAGAGCACCTCACATTGTTTTCTTTCATTGTCTGTAAAAAGTTGAAACATTTGATGCATGATCAGGTACTGTATAGACTTAGGAATATAGACCTAGGAGAAAGACTCTTGTCTTACACTAAGATATAGTATACAATATGGTCATGGGTGTCTGTGCAATAGTTCAGAATATTTGACACGAGGTACTGGTAATCGACCGCTGTTCTATTGAACAAGACCAAAGTGTCTCTTACACATATTTAACAACCTGGGAACTATAGTGATGTCACTCAAAAATAGTTCCAGAATACATCGGGTTCTGAAGGTTAGCGTATGCAATCTGTTATATCCTCGGGGTTGACAGAGAAATCTCACATCTAAAACTGGAGAAAAATTGGTGAACTATGGGAGAATCATATATGCATTTCGTAGTCTTCAGTGAAAGACTAAAACAAAAATTTACTAAATATTCAGCTTCTACATGATTTTTCTGTGCATTCACATCTTGCTACATTCAAATTCAGTTTGCTGTATATGTAATGTAATGTCTACTGAATCCTAGAGTGATAAGATCAGTTACCCATCCCCAAGGTCAAAGGAAGTGCCTGCCTACATACTATACCTGTATCGTCTCCGATATATCTCCTGGGTCACAAGACGTGAGACTGCCAAGGACAATTAACACTTCACGGCTTGCATGACTAGGCATATGTCTAAAATAATAAAACATTATTATTTTCATATTTTTCTTACAAGTGCTGGTATTAAATTTTTTTAAATACAATCCTTTGGTTAAAATCACAAATTTGGCGATATCATTCATCAGTATGGTTAACGTTGAATAGCCAGAAATATCAAGGTATGTGTAGAAAATATAGTCAAGTATGAATGAAGTTGCCAGATGTTTTGGATGATAAAACTAAGTTTTTATAAAGTCTAAAAGTCAAAACTACATACAGTATTAAATTGGCTAGAATCATTGATATTTGTGGTACCATTAATTAGAATGATTAAAAAATGCAAGTTCAACCAGCTATGATCATACATTCATTTTTTGGTTATAACCATATAAAGTGGAGAGTATGATTGGCTAGCATAACAAACCGGAGTATCTGATAGGCTAGATTCACAACCTGAGAATCTGAATGTAATTACAAAACTGAGTATCTGATTGGCCAGATTCACAACCTGAGAATCTGACAGTAATCACAAACCGGAGTATCTGATTGGCATGAATAACAAACCTGAGTGTCTGTCTGATCGGATGGAATCACAAGCTTAAGAGTCTGATTGGCTAGAATCACAAACCTGAGTGTCTGATTGGCTAAATCAAGAGAATTCTGAAGTGATGGTTCTCCCTGGAAGGTTTTATTGACAAGAGACTGCAGTGTAGTGATGTGACGGCGCGGGTTTCCTGTGACAACACAAAACAAATGGTAGTCTTACTTCAGTGATCCCCAAGCAGGATGTCTTATTACAAATAAGTCATAAGAATGAAATTTAGAGTCTTAATTCACTTGACAAATAAGACTATTTCAAGTTATAAATTGTATTAGTGTCACTTTATTTCAATTAGCATACCTACCATAGATTATAACCAAAGCTTATTATCTTTAAGGTAAAACTCAAGAGAAAATTGTGTTGATAGAACAAAATGACCTGAATGTACAAAATTAACATTAAAGACCAATAAGTTTATAATTGATAGAGGAAATATGATTTGTCTGATAACACTGCTGTCTCTAGTGACCAAAGATCTGATAAGCTGGAAAGAATGACTGATACTAACTAATCATAACGTCATAGAATATCTACCCGGTATGCTGAATGACGAGTGAAAAGGCAAACAGACATTACGGACTGAGGCTGGAAAGGCAGCCAGTCTGTACTGATCAGAAGTGAGATAGAGAAAGATAGGCCACTGTACAACTAATTAATAGAAGTTGAAGAGACCTGATTATAAGTATGTAACAGAGCGCATGATAAATTAAATTTAAATCACTGCCTCCGCTAGGGATCGAACCCGGGACCTCTGGCTTACTAGTCTTACGCTCAACCGATCGAGCTAAAGAGAAGATCTCTCTAGCCGAGCGGTATATTGCGGCTAGTATTTACCAGGGTTACATACTCCCCCTCCAGGAAAGAGCTCATCCTCGAGTTTCCAGGGGTAACAGCGATGCTTTCGCAAGCAGCGATGAGTATCATTCCCGAGTCCCTACATGGGCGCCAATGTAACAGAGCACATGATAAATTAAATTTAAATCACTGCCTCCGCTAGGGATCGAACCCGGGACCTCTGGCTTACTAGTCTTACGGTCAACCGATCGAGCTAAAGAGAAGATCTCTCTAGCCGAGCGGTATATTGCGGCTAGTATTTACCAGGGTTACATACTCCCCCTCCAGGAAAGAGCTCGTCCTCGAGTTTCCAGGGGTAACAGCGATGCTTTCGCAAGCAGCAATGAGTATCATTCCTGAGTCCCTACATGGGCGCCAATGTAACAGAGCGCATGATAAATTAAATTTAAATCACTGCCTCCGCTAGGGATTGAACCCGGGACCTCTGGCTTACTAGTCTTACACTCAACCGATCGAGCTAAAGAGAAGATCTCTCTAGCCGAGCGGTATATTGCGGCTAGTATTTACCAGGGTTACAAGTATATTACTTATATGACAATTGATTGTATGCCTGTTATCAGTCAACAAACTTTAGATTTACATCTTCATAGACAATGGGTCTATGGAATAAAATGTCATAGACCTTCTCAAAACTTCATAGACCTATTACTTTTTTCGCTAAAACTACATGTTAACAATTTGAATAAACTTGAAATTATATGTATGCTAACCTTAAACCAAAAGTGAATTTAAAGTAGTAGGCCCTGTACAATGTTATTTTTGTATTGTCATCATATGACATTATTATATGTGTATTCAAAACTAGTTATGTGAATCATGTATGACTACATTTACTTGAATACAGATGCTTTCTTGTAACATTATGAATACTAAATAAAATAAGTTGAAACAAACTATCATATAGATGAGGGGAAACTTTGCGAACGACCCTTTTTAGACCGGAAATACCTTTAATTTTTACCAAGGTGGACAAATTGTCATTCTAGATAAACAGAGCCATATTAACAAGACGTGTTGATTGAGATTAACTTTATTTATAAACCAGTAACATAAAATATAGGGCTGGGGTGATACACCGGTGCACCGCGATCACTTTCACTACGATACCAATATGGATCCAAATGCAATTTTACTAATACCTATATCGAACCAAATGCAATTTTACGATACCTATATCGATCCTGTGTCTTGCTCTTGTTGTTAATTTGTTTAATACATAAAATGCATTTTCTTCGGAAAGACTTGGAATTCAAATTAAATGACAATTGTCAAAAACGAAAGTGTTATCGATTTCCGGGAAATCGGAGTGCTACTCTGAAAATGAAATCAGTTAAATGATTGGTTGAGGCCAGCTGCAGTAGGTCAATCAGAAAGCGTTTGACAAATACTCGTTCACAACAAACCAAACATCATGGCGAACACTGGGTAGCTTTGAAATCACCTCTCAGATCAAAATCTATGGTTTCTCTATGAATCGCGATATGTATTGGATCGTAGCTCTAGTATCGTGATACGTATCGGATCGGGGCATCACTGTATCGTCCCAGCCCTAGTAAAATATGTTATAAATAATGTTGTTACTTGTACTTATAATCACATTCAAATGTCTTGATAGAAGAATACAATTGATACAATGAGGGAAATATTGGTTTTGTAGTTTGGCTTTTGGACCCTTGATGTCCCTACTATTGACGGCCGGTAAAAATCAAAGTCGCCCGATTGTTTGAAAAAAATGGAGAAATAGTCACCGAATAATCAGTAAACAATTTGATACTCAATCACATTGTTACGGGAAAATGTAGCCTGTTGGTCGATTGAACTATTTTGAAAACATCTGTTCATATAATTTTGGGCCATTTACAGTGCACCAATGAGAAATCCTTATAGACATTCGGTTTTCTGTTTATATCTTACATAGACTGATGGTAAATCTAATAGACTCGGTCTATCATTAACTTCGCACACTGCTGTTATATGACTTTATATTCATTTTCACTGATGCTCTACAACATAGTCAGGTGTTTAGTTTAAAACTAGCTCATTAAGAAGCTGATGTATACACTAACCTCCTAGCTCTGCGACCTTTTCTGCCCTCTTGTTACGAGTTGTTATGATACCAAGCTGGCTGATAGGGTTCTGATCGAAGTATTCCTCCACAAAATGTTCCAGAAGCTGTAAAAGAAGCACATGATGCTAGTGGTTATCTTGAATATGCATCTACATGTCACATGATATAGAGTGGTGAGAGAACAAAGGACCATTCCAATCACCAAATGTAATGATGACGATTGGATGATTTAGTTCAGACTCATATTGTGTGTTTTTGTAACCATCATTTTGAGTAAAGTGTTTTTTGAGTAAAGTGTTTTTCTACCATCGTTTTGAGTAAAGTTGTTTTTTTACCATCATTTTAAGTAAAGTGCTTTTTTACCATCATTTTGAGTGTAGTATTTTTTTACCATCATTTTGAGTAAAGTTGTTTTAGCACCATCGTTTTGAGTAAAGTTAGTGCTTTTGTTACCATCATTTTGAGGAAAGACTTTTTTTACCATCATATTGAGTATTCAAGGTGCACATGTTTTTGTTACCATCATTTCAATTTTGAGTATACAGTTTTTGTTACTATCATTTTGAGTATACAGTTTTTGTTACTATCATTTTGAGTATACAGTTTTTGTTACTATCATTTTGAGTATAGAGTTTTGAGTATAGAGTTTTTGTTACTATCATTTTGAGTATAGAGTTTTTGTTACTATCATTTTGAGTATAGAGTTTTTGTTACTATCATTTTGAGTATAGTGTTTTTGTAACTTTAGTATCATTTTGAGTATAGTATTTTTGGTACCACCATTTTGAGTAGTGTTTTTGTTACATTTATTTTGATACAGTGTTTTTGTAATATTTATTTTGAGTGCAGTGTTTTTGTTATCATTATTTTACAGCCACCTGTGGCTTTTCCAATGTGAAGATATAGCATTTCTGGAATATGGAACCAGGATGCATAGCAATGTACCATTTTTGGCCTTGGGGAAGCCACTGATATTGGGTAGTTAAAGTGTCCAAACAAAAAAAGTGTTATAATAATGAAGATAAAGTCCTTAATATAGGTATGCATTGAATGTGACAAGTTAACATGTATATCCTTTTTACCTTGAGTGTTGATGCCAGGCGAGTAGGTTTGAGATCCTGATCTTTCATTGCCTCTGAAATATCTATCACCAGGAACATATGCCGCATCTAGAAAGAAGACTTATAATGCAACATAATTCTGAACACATGAAAAGAGAGAAATTAAATACTGAAGGAACTACAGTGGAACTTTGTTAACTCGAAGTCGACGGGACCACGAAAAAGCTTTGAGTTATCCGAGTGTTCGAATTAAGCGAGTTATCGTTTTTGGTGAAAAGTTTGGTCAATATTTGTCAACATTATATAATCATTATAACTTCGCTCTGTCGCTCATCAGTTTAGTGTGAAGACTGGTCAATACATGTAAATATATATGTAATGTTTCGTTATGTCCCTTGTAATTTGGTGTAGTTTTGCCGATATAAAGTCACGATAAAGTGTCTTTCACTTAGTCACTTCAATAACGATCTGATGTGCATTTTATTTAGTCTTGTTCTTTACTAATGAAATAACAATTTTACCATGATTTTTCTAAAATTTAAACACTAAAAAGGTATCTGAATATTTGTATCAAGTGTAGATACACCAATTCTTTTTTAAATCAAGTTTGAAATGTGTTGATGCATGTTGGTAAGGAATAATAAGAACAGCATCATAAATCCAAGGAATTTAAAAAATATCAATCGATGATCCATCTAAATTTGATGAGGTTTTTAGGTTACATGGAACAGTGTGTTGATTGAATTTTGATACTTATTATCATATTTATCCAGCTAATACGCCTACTGGTGTCTGGAAGTAGTAGTTATAAAGATGAAATACAGCCAAACAATATTTTATTGTTCTGCAAATAACCCCACCAGGGCTTATTACAGGATAAATATGGTAATAGATACACCAATGAAAAGGAAGTTAACCCACAATAAGTAAAATCCCAAATTCAAACCTGAATAAGTTGGTGATATAAATTACTGTGTTGTGTCTCGCCTATGTCTGTTTTGAAATAGAGATGTCTATACCCTAAACATACCATGCCAAGTCTAACATTGCCAAGTTTTTCCAGGAGACGTCTCCTTTTGGCCTTGTGTATGATGTCATCAACACTTGACTGGATAGTACCATCATCATCTTCTTCGATAACTTCCCTGTAAACATGTTGTATGACATCAAATCAAGAAAAAAGAGAAAAAAAGAGAAAAATTACTGTAATTTAATCAATTAAGTTTTTCAGATAAAGTGGTGGAACAACAGTTAACAGGGTAAAAGGGGAAGAAAAAGCAAAATTATGTGAGGTTGTGAAGACGAGAACAATAAACAAGAGATCCCAGAGGGATCTTGGCGCCCACCATTGAATGATCTTTATAGGTTCCATGTCAGATTGATCTTTTCTATACTTTTCCCTTCCTCTAAGTCTTACTAATAGCCCTCTGGTACTTTTCAAACAAAGGGAACCTATATAACAAATTGAAGATTTAGCGATAATGGCTGTCTGTCGGCCATGTTGTTTTCAGATTGGTCCAAAAATGCAATACCAGGAACCAAGGGGAACCTACATATGAAATTTGAGGAAGATCCTTTCAGCAATTTCTGAGAAATAGCGATAACAAACTTCAATAGTCAAAATCAAAGATGGCTGCCTCTCGGCCATGTTGTTTTCTGATCGGTCCCAAAATGCAATATGCATAATAAGAAACCAAGAGGAACCTACAAATGAAATTTGAGAAAGATCCCTTCAGTATTTTCTGAGAAATAGCGATAACAAACTTCAATTGTCAAAAGCCAAGATGGCTGCCTGTCAGCCATGTTGTTTTCCTATTGGTCCCAAAATGCAATATACATAACTAGGCACCAAGGGGAACCTACATATGAAATTTGATAAAGATCCCTTCAGCACTTTCTGAGAAATGGCGATAACAAACTTCAATTGTCAAAATCAAAGATGGCTGCCTGTCGGCCATTTTGTTTTCCTATTGGTCTCAAAATGCAATATGCATAACTAAGCACCAAGAGGAACCTACATGTGAAATTTGAGAAAGATCCCTTCAGTGCTTTCTGAGAAATAGCGATAACAAACTTCAATTGTCAAAATCCAAGATGGCTGCCTGTCGGCCATGTTGTTTTCCGATTGGTCTCAAAATGCAATATGCATAACCAGGCACCGAGGGGGAACCTACATATGAAATTTGAGAATGATCCCTTCATTACTTTCGGAGAAATAGCGATAACAAACTTCAATTGTCAAAATCCAAGATGGCTGCCTGTCGGCCATGTTGTTTTCCCATTAGTCTCAAAATGCAATATGCATAACTAGGCACCGAGGGGAACCTACATATGAAATTTGAGAAAGATCCCTTCAGTACTTTGAGAAATAGCGATAACAAACTTCAATTGTCAAAATCCAAGATGGCTGCCTGTCGGCCATTTTGTTTTCCAATCGGTCTCAAAATGCAATATGCATAACTAAGCACCAAGAGAAACCTACATGTGAAATTTGAGAAAGATCCCTTCAGTGCTTTCTGAGAAATAGTGATAACAAACTTCAATTGTCAAAATCCAAGATGGCTGCCTGTCGGCCATGTTGTTTTCCGATTGGTCTCAAAATGCAATATGCATAACTAGGCACCAAGGGAAACCTACATATGAAATTTGAGAAAGATCCCTTCAGTACTTTCTGAGAAATAGCGATAACAAACTTCAATTGTCAAAATCCAAGATGGCTGCCTGTCGGCCATGTTGTTTTCCGATTGGTCTCAAAATGCAATATGCATAACTAGGCACCAAGAGGAACCTACATATGAAATTTGAGAAAGATCCCTTCGGTACTTTCTGAGAAATAGCGATAACAAACTTCAATTGTCAAAATCCAAGATGGCTGCCTGTCGGCCATGTTGTTTTCCGATTGGTCTCAAAATGCAATATGCATAACTAAGGCACCAAGGGAAACCTACATAGGAAATTTGAGAAAGATCCCTTCAGTACTTTCTGAGAAATAGCGATAACAAACTTCAATTGTCAAAATCCAAGATGGCTGCCTGTCGGCCATGTTGTTTTCCGATTGGTCTCAAAATGCAATATGCATAACTAGGCACCTAGGGAAACCTACATAGGAAATTTGAGAAAGATCCCTTCAATACTTTCTGAGAAATAGCGATAACAAACTTCAATTGTCAAAATCCAAGATGGCTGCCTATCGGCCATGTTGTTTTCCGATTGGTCTCAAAATGCAATATGCATAACTAGGCTCCAAGAGGAACCTACATGTGAAATTTGAGAAAGATCCCTTTGGTGCTTTCTGAGAAATAGCGATAACAAACTTCACTCGTCAAAATCCAAGATGGCTGCCTGTCGGCCATGTTGTTTTCCGATTGGTCTCAAAATGCAATATGCATAACTAGGAACCAAGGGGAACCTATATATGAAATTTGAGAAAGATCCCTTCAGCACTTTCTGAGAAATAGCGATAACAAGAATTGTTTACGGACGGAGGGACGGACGGACGGACGGACGGAGGGACGGACGGCCGGACGGACGGAGGGACGGACGGACGACGGACCACGGACGCAGGGCGATTTGAATAGCCCACCATCTGATGATGGTGGGCTAAAAATGGATAATTAGTGTAATGTACAGTTGTAATTAAAAAAACCCAGTCCATATGCACCAGGCCTCAAATAAGCAACCTCTTGCTCTCAAGGCAAACATTGTAACTAAAGGGAAATTCCTGCTAGCATGAGTTAGTAATTAAGGTGACATTATACTATCTTCTTTTATGCTACCCCCTCCTTTACAAGGTCTTAATATCCCAAAGACAACCACAACCAAGGTTCTTTAGCTCCAAGAAGCCTCTCAATCTCCTATAGATTACACATGGAGTGAGGAATAATGAAAAATACCCTGCCTGTGCCGGCCCTTGAACTAGTGACCACTTGCTCTCAAGGCAAACATCCTAGTACCACTAGGCTAGGGAAATTCCTGCAAGTCTGAGTTATATTTTTAATTAGTTAGGTACCTTATACTTTCTAATTATACACATGTATATATATATCGGTCCTTGATAGATATGATTATGGTACCAATTTCTTTTTTTTCAATTTCGCTGTCTAGATGAGAGTCTCAGACAGAAGACATGTGTAAAAGTGGAGAGAGGAAGTCACCTGATAATTTACCAGCTCAGGCTAATGGGAATTTTTCTTTAGTCTTTTATAGTTGTAGAATGTCTGCTTAAAGAGCAAAAAGTCACTAATCTGAGGCCCAGCATGGGCTGAGCATGTTATTTTTCATTATACTCTGTCCGTATTACACAAGAGAGGTGGATAGATGAAGAACTTAAAAGCCTGTTCTTTAATTCTCTTGAAACTTACAAAAAAAATAGTTAAAAAAAGGGGTCATTTATTTATTTATTTTTTTTAGATTTTTAAGAGAAAATTATTTAGTCAATAAAATTAGTTTATTAAATAAGTAACAAATCATCTTGTGATATGAAGCCCTCTGTTTGGGCGAAACCACTTGACATACTCTTATAACTTAATTATCCCAAGCTTGTTGTGATTAAGTGCTTTACTTAATATGTCCCCACTTATTCTGCAATCGCCCTACATACCGGATGATACCCAAGGAAGGGATATATTAAACCATTCAAACCCTAATTAAAGTAACAGCGTTTGCTCTACTTCTGGATCCATTTCATTCAAATCTATTACAATGATAACTGATTTTGATTGTAATGCTAATGTCCATATTTATCAATAGATTTACCAATTATCAAAGCAAATACCACAAGCAGTTGTGTAGGTCTATTGACAATAGTAGTGTATAGGTATATTGGACGGCACTATGAACGTTGCCTTGGCTTTGGTAGATAATGGGATGCCACAAAAGGCGGCTTGACTTTTTACTCAAATACACTAAAATATACTCAAATACACTCAAATACACATAAAATATACTCAAATACACAAAAATATACTCAAATACAAATGTATTTCACACACATAACCTTATTTTGTGCGTAACATGGTCGTTAATATACGATCTTGGTGATTCTTACGAACTATGATACCTAGGTCGGTTGGGATATTTAGGCTTTACCGAAATTGACTTGGAATTATCGAAACGTTGGGAAATGGGGCTTAAATTAGCATTTTTTTTCAGAGAACAGAGCCAAATATTTGTTCTGAAATGCTCAACTGTATCATATGCAAAACATAAGGGGTTTATTTGACCGAGAAGTAGTTTAAATCAATGTTTTAATCATTCGCGATTCGCGGCCCTATTGTCGTCAGAGTTGAATTACAGAAATGGCCGATAATGGACCCGAAATCGATATTTTCATAAGAGAATGGACTCAATATGGTATTCTTTGGTTTCTATAGAGGGCATATGTAAAATATCTTAGATTAATTTTCACTAGAAGTATTTTGAAATAATTGCCAAAATATCCGATTTACGACCCCATTGCCGTCAGAGTTGATTTGTAGAAATGGTCGATAACGGACCTGAAATCAATATTTTTATTATATAATGGACCCAAAATATTATTCTTTGGTATATATAGAGGTCACATGTAAAATATTTTTTATTTATTTTCTCAAGAAGTATTTTAAAATGATAATCAAAATACCCCATTCACGACTCAATTTTTGTTTACGCATTGGGCGCGAATAAAATAAAAAGGAGCAGGAAAACTGAAATCCGGATTATCTACTCACAAATGCAAAAATACTCATACTAGATAGTTATACTTAATATTAATTACAAGAATTTCTATACTGTGTTTGATTCTCTGTATAAAATTGTTGTCAAATTTGTGGTATTTTGTAAAACAATTCATTTTTATTGAATTTTTTCCCCTCACAAATCCATATTTCAATCTTTGAGTAATTAATTCATTGAAAATTAAAGTCAAGGCAATGAATTAGTATTTTCCGTAATAATTTTTCGATAAACTGTTAAAAATTTTCCAGACGACTTTTAGTGCATGCTGTCATAAAATTTCAGTTATAATTTTAAAATTAAATTACATGTAGTATGTTGTTAATATGATAGCCAAGTTGTCAATATCCACAAAGCGAGTGTAGTCTACTGAAATCTCAATCACTGAGTGGATAGCATTACATATGAATATTACTGTAAAATACCTGTAGTATGAAGAGATATTTGATCAACTTTAGAATGAATTATATCAAATTTAGATTATATCTCAAGAGCAATAGGTGGATTATTAGAATCGACTTCCAAATGAAATCAACATGTCCGTGTATCTTTAGCAGGATTTCATCATTGTTTAAATCAGACTTAAAAAAGCATCAGAAATAATCATAAACCATCAGCTGTATAACAAGAGATTCCAGGGGATCTTGGCGTCCACCATTGAGATTAATCTCTTTTCTACTTTTCCCTTCTTTCCCCTCTTACTTGAATTCATTTGATTATATTGGAAACCTACATATGAAGTCTAAGATAGATCTTAAGAAAAACTTTAGGAAATGTATCATAACAGATTTAATTGTCGAAACCTATGGTGGGCAGACTGCATTAGAGCCATTTTGTTTTCCTGATCAGACTAAAAGATAAATAGGAATTGTTGATGTACTTCCATCTGATGATGGCAAAAAATCTTTATTCCATATAGATTTTCATTTTTTGTATAAATAAATACTTAAAACATTTGACCTTTCTTTAAGTTTTAGGAAATACTACTTGTACCGAAGTGCGTTACTATAGTGACAGTATGATGATTTATGGATATAATCTATTAACTAGTCCTTTAACATCAACTGATCTGATATTAGTTTTTTGGTTGCTTTTTGGTCCTTTGATCACTGTGTTAAGTCCCTGAGCATCATTCACGTATCCTAGGATAAAACAACTATTATTGGTTTTTGCTATACAGCATCCATCTCTTAATTTATTTTGAAAGATATTAATATCATGTATCTTTTGTGCAATCCTAAATCATGTTGTAAAGATCTTCAATATTTATTACTTGTCATTTTCAGAAAGGTGTTTGTACTCTGTAGGATGATGCAGATATTGTTAGAAACATTTGAAAATTAATCCCAAAACACATTATTGTAATGATTTCCTTATAATACATGTATACTGCATTGCTTTCCATTTATTAAATGTCGAAAGGAAATGAAAATCTTCTTTAGGGTGGTTACGCAAAAACAATTGAAGTGATATAATACAACCAATATTATATGTAAGAATGTTGAAAGTCATATTGGTTGTGTTGTATGACTTCAATTTATGTTATTACCTTAACTTGGTGATGAGTAATTAGATTATGAACATTATAATATGGCCATGGTTTACATGATCAAGTTTCTGTGTGATATATTGTTTGGTTTTATTTACTGGACAATATTAGTTTGCCACATTTTAGTTAGATTTTATAAATCACTCCACCCCCTCAACACTTTCACAGATATGGATGTTATTTCTAAAATATTTGTAGATCAATTTTTCACACCTTGGGAGATGATTGACACGCCTGTGTAACTTACACTAATTGACCAGTGTATTGAAAGATTCCCCCTAAGGCTATAACTGAACTGTCCAGGTAATGAAAGGGTGTCACACTGGTGTTAAGTTTAATGCTGAAAGTGACTATAACCTGACAAAAAGTCTATTTCCTCAACTAAAAAAATATTTGTGCATGAGTAAATATTCTTTGCATACATGGCATTTTATAGTTTATGTATTGAAATCTAGAGTATTTGATTGAGTAACAATATTACATGTAATTCGATATATTTAGTAGAAAGAGACAGGCAGACTAACATCCTTATAAATAATAATAATAATCAAATATATTTGTAGGAAAGAGTCAGGCCTTAAAAAACATTAAAGAAAACCAGACTGACGTTTTCAATAGGTATGATAGGTTGTATAGGAAAAGGAGTTACCTCCCTTGCAAAGTTGTTTGTTTGGTTTTGGTTTTTATCAGGCCTTATGTCGTAATATTTACAAATTAATGATCACATTACATACAAATTGATGTTATAGAAGTGAATTTTATTTGTATTTGAGTATTTATTTTGTGTATTTGAGTGTATTTGAGTATATTTGAGTGTATTTGAGTATATTTGAGTGTATTTGAGTAAAAAGTCAAGCCCCACAAAAGGTGATAGCTTATGACACATGATTGAATTCAACTTAGAATTGTGAAAATTCTGTAACAACATATTACCAAGTCTTTTCATATTCGGTTTCCCATCTGTATCCCTTCTCGTCTTCCTCTGCCATAATTTATTATAGGTTAGTCCTGACACATGCAGTTTCAACAACTTGCTGCTTCGCGCTTTAGAATAAATTAGAGTTATGTCCCCGAAGTCGTCACTTCCGCATAAATCAAGAAAAGATTTTACGTTTTGTGTTGTAAATAGCGAGACTTGTTGGAGAAAATGAGTTCAAAATGGTTATTTGTAATTTTATATCGGATAAAATACTTCATATGATTTAATCTTTATGTTATTATTCAAAACATCTTTTTTACGAAAATAAACAAACAACATAATTTGCCGGCTCTACATGTGAAGGTCATTTTGCAATTTTTCGACAGGAAAGAAAAGTAACTTCCATGAGGATAAAACTCAAGATAATGGAGAAACGAAAGCTTGTGATATTATAATAGATGTTGAGACAAGCAACAAGGTCAAGATGTTGAAGGCGAGATTGGTACTCAACGGACACTTCGGGTACATATAATATATGATGAAATGACGCCTCGTCTCTCCCTATGCCAATTTTATAATTCTTCTATTTTCACTTGCAGTTCATCACCTTGTAGCATGCCACCTGGCTTCGAAGTTGTGCTGTCAGTAAATGAGTTGATGGCTTTAATTGTTTCAACTCTTGTGCTGCTACTTCTATTTATCAAGGGCTTTGTTTTCAAATGCTTAATTTAAAAATGCTTCGTTCCCCAAAATATTGCAATCGCCTGAATCGGTAGAAAAGTAAGGCGCCAGCTGTCAAAAGTATCTCGCCGTGTAAAACCTCTAACATTGTTGGAGTATGCAACATATATGCATGTTGATGAAATGTATCATTGACATTATATTAAAACTCAGACAACCAATGCATATATTATTGATTAGCTTTTACAACTAAGCGATCCGAAACTGGAATAATACCAACATTGTTTAATAAGAAAGGATGGACCAACTTTTAATTTTATGATGAAATTCTTGACAATCAATGTCACATCGACTGATCAGTGTTGTATATCTCACTGAGAAAATTTAAGTCATCTTTACAATTCTGAATACCATATTATGATTATATTGTCTTAAGTTAATATTGAAATAAAACAATTAAGACTTGAGAATATATATGTAGGGTCAACATTTAATTAGACAATCTGCAAGCAAAATTGGCCTTGAATTTGTAGCTGACCGACATACATAACATATGGCACCGCTGTGTGCTGCACGTTATAACAAGATGCATGGTCTTTTATTTTATACAATCAATTAAACACACTCTGTGTTGAATTTCATTAGAGAGATGGTATTAGTTGACAAGCAGTTTGATAATTATTCCTCACAATGCAATGACAATTAGGATATAGCTGGGGAAAAAATCTGAAAATAATAACATAACACAAAAAAGGTAACAAAATTTAGTAGTTCTTATTGAAATGTAACAGGGTTTATAAATATAATGAACACATGAATATGTTAAATGAATATTTATGTGATACGTACTTATTACATCAGCTTTTTATAAATTGGTTCAAAGTGCATTTTATGATTATGATTCTTAATTTTTTTGAGATTTTAAGATTTTTTTGTTTGAAATCCGTGTTATGATATTTCATTTTATGTTACATTGAAAGAAATATGGATCTACCTTTTTCTGGTTGCATATCTACTGAACGTAAAATACACAAAGAAAATGGCGACTTAATTGCAACCTTGCACTTGCCAGATGCCTGTAAGATAAACATATATATGGATGTTTACGCATTATATTATATATAAGTAAACAATTATGGCAGATGTAAGTATTGCTAGATTCATCATTTGATGGAATTGGTAATATAATGATGATTCCAGTATCATCTGACCATGCATCATGTCTACATGTACACCATGGTTGAAAAGGCGTCACTTGTGTTGTCGAGTGAACAAACACCTCTCTCCCCTAATATAATCGCTGCCTAAGACTAACTCCTCTGATTACTGTCCATTGTAACAGGTATATATCAGGTATAGGGGTAGTTACTGTCGGACTGACGGGTATCTACGATATATAGTGGCTTCCCAAGCTGATATATACTGTAGGGAGACTTCCTGTGTGTGCCCACATGCTTAAATCGGTATATAACTGAAGACTTATTTCCCGTAGATTCAGATGAGATATTAATTATCTGCCATAAATGCACAGCACCTTGTTTGATCAATTATTTCTACTTTTTCAGTCCATTGTGTGAGGTGTGTCTGAAAAAAGCTGCAGAGAAATCAATACATGATGGAAGCGTCACTAGTGCTCAGCGAAGCATGGCTGTTATACCACGGTATTACACTGTTGGTCAGCAACCACAGCAGCAACAGCCAAGAAGACAACTACAACCACATATTTTGAATATTTCTAGATACCCGTTGATTGGGTTAACAATAAGAGAATTACACACGAGGATTCCACCTTCGGGGAGTGTAAATTTTCTAATTCCTAGTCCTTGGTTAGCTCAAATTGGAGCAGGATCTAGTACTCGCAGTGCTGGAACTGTGGCACGAGTCATCACCAGTGTGGGGAGATTCCTCAAAGTCCGATATATAATGCTGGTTGGTGCTGTAGGAGGAGGCGTCATAGCTAGTCAGGTAACACAAGGAATCAGGATTGGAGTTTTTTAATGTGATAAAGAAGTGCAAATGTCATGTATATAGAAAACAACAATAAACAATGTATAATTAATGTCTATAGAAAATAATCATTAGCAATATACAGAAAGCAAAAAATAAGTTATTAAAGTACAAATTGTCAGTTAGGTAGTTTTACATGCAAATGCTAGAATTATGCTTGCATGGATGATATACCATAAAAAATAATTGAATAAAATTGTGTTAAATTTATATATTTAATGTATTTGCTGTTAGAATTATGTAATACAATATACTATAATACAGATATTGCTTTAACAATAACCTATAATTACATTTGTATCATAATTTCTCCTGTATTTCAGAAAATGGATGCTTTGAAAGAAATGTTTCCTGATCTGTCATGGACAAAAAAATATTTTCCTAATTCTGAGCAGATGGACAATTTTATGCAGTCTATAAAAGATAAGAGGAAATCTCTCTCTCTTCCAGAAAAGGTAAACAGAAACTCTCTTCCAGAAAAAAATTGAACAGTAAAATTTCTCTACTAAAAGGGTGAAATTTCTCTCTTCCAGAAAAAATATTATCTCTCTCTCCCAGAAAGGTAAAATCTCTTTCTTCCAAAAAAGGTTTTTTTTTTCAACATGTCCCAAGTTTGACACATACATGTAAATTAAATGTTTTTGGAAAATGTTGTTATCTCAAATATTTTAATGTTCGAAATTTATAAAGAAAAAAAAAATTTAAGACTTTTCTTTGCAAAGAGCAAAATGTTTCTCCTTTTCAATTAGGGATGGATGAAAAACAAAGTTGAAAACATGAAGAAGAAGCAAGAAGAATGGCTCAGTAAGAAGACCAAAATGGATCTCTCTTCTGTTCTTACTGAGGGCAAGTATTTATCCTTTGTTGACTTGTCATTGGATGAAGTATACTTCTACCTAAGAATTGTGATGGATGAATAAGCAAACTAAGAAAAAGTTGTCCTTGAATATCTGAGTTTCCATAAAATTTTCATTTGAAGTCCCTAAAAGTATAATGAAATTACTTTCAATGTTGTTTATAATGTCCATAATATATATATCAGCTTCAGATTGTTATTAAACTTATCTTCAAAATCTGAAGGTTTCTGCCTCAGCATAAATATATATTTTTTACACCCCTGTTTGAAATATCCATTGTGACAAAATTGAAGGCTTGTCACCTTTTGTGTATTTTCATAAAAGCTAGTCTAATTATTTATGTCCAGTTTAAAGATGATTAGACTAGTCACAGTTTAACAACAGTTTTAAATTCCTGATAAAATGATTTCTTAATCCAGTAAAACTAACTTGGTAAAATGTTACAAAACTGTAGTAGAACTCTTCAGTCTCTTCAAGGCATCCAGTTGACCCTTGATTTTTAGCAATTTCAGAAATCAAATCACAATTTCTCAGAAATTTGAAGGGTCAAAACATAGTCAAGTAGACAGGTCCCTTCAAACCTGAGAGTGAAATGTTATTTTCGGGAGTTGAAACACACTCTCAAGGGTCAAATGCATGGATGTCCTGTTTTTGCTACCTGTTTTAAGTAATCTACACTCACAGGTTTTTAAGTAAAGGAGAAATGAGATTTTCACTAATCAAGTGATATAAGCTAATCACCTTTTTGATCAACTGGGCCCTGTTAAGCATTCAGAACCTTCAGTTTTGTCGTGACACAAGCTTAGGAAAGATAACATACATGGATATTGGAACTTGGATTTTGAAGATAGCTTTCACTTTTCATCATCACATTTATAATTAATACTAAAACCTTAACTTGCAGAAACTCTGATAGATCAAGGTTTGTTTTAAAGATTTCCAACATACTTTGATATTGTACTAGTACTGTTAGATTACCTAATATCTAGTCAGGAACTTTTTTTAGAATTATGAAATATACATTATATTTATATGTATTTGGTGAAATATTCTTTCTCCATGTATGGATACTATAATGTAGTCACATACATATACATACAGATCTGTTTGAAAATGGTCGTAATGATCACATTTTTAACCCACCATCATCAGATGGTGGGCTATTCAAATCGTCCTGCGACCGTGGTCCGTGGTTAGTCCGCCCCTCCGTCCCTCCGTAAACAATTCTTGTTATCGCTATTTTTCAGAAAGTAGTGAAGGGATCTTTCTCAAATTTCATATGTAGGTTCCCCTTGGTGCCTAGTTATGCATATTGCATTTTGAGACCTATCGAAAAACAACATGGCTGATAGGCAGCCATCTTGGATTTTGACAATTGAGGTTTGTTATCACTATTTCTCAGAAAGTACTGAAGGGATTTTTCTGAAATTTCATAATGTAGATTGGCCCTTGGTCCCTAGTTATGCATACTGCATTTTGGGACAAGTCGGAAAACAACATGGCTGACAGGCAGCCATCTTGGATTTTGACAATTGAAGTTTGTTATCGCTATTTCTCAGAAAATACTGAAGGGATCTTTCTCAAATTTCATATGTACGTTGCCCTTGGTCCCTAGTTATGCATATTGCATTTTGGGACCAGTCAGAAAACAACATTGCCAACAGACAGTCATTATCCCTAAATCTCAATTTTCATATATAGGTTCCCCTTTTTTGAAAAGCACTGGAGGGATGTTTCTCAATTCACACAGATTAGTAGGAGGAAGGGAAAAATAGAGAGAAGATCAATCTGACATGGAACCTATAAGGATCATTCAATGGTGGGCGCCAAGATCCCTCTGGGATCTCTTGTTCAAAATGGCACTGTATGTTAGTTTGCTTCCTTGTGAAAACTAAGTGATACGTTTCTAATCTACAAAAGTGACTAATTTTCACAAAACTGAATATGCTGATAGAATATACTAGGTAATCTAGAGTATCACATTAGCAATTTGACTTATCTTTTCTGAAAGGAAAAAGAAATGCAATTAGACTTTGCCTGGTTTACTTTTGGAAATAAAAAGATGTAATGGAGTAATTGAAAGATAGGGAACCAGTCTGTTGTCTGAAAATTTCATTCATGTATGATTAGTGCCCTCATTAGGTTGATCCCATGTATAACATCATTTTATTTCCCATAAATTGGATAATGTCTGAATGCATTGTCTTTTCCTTTTAGTATATTCACTCGGTATTCTTTTTTTTTTTAAGTTGCAATGAAAATTGATTTATATGGTGTAATTTGTCCTTGGTTTTGTATTACATCCACTTTGTATCTTTCGCTTTCTATAAAGTGAAGGACCAAGCTGTTTATGTTTGGGTTTAGCACATATATATGATGCATGCTGTATATAACAGTCACGTATACGTAGTCTACACAACCTTACTTTTAATGAGATGAACATCCTGTAACAGTTGAACTATATAGGGACATGTTTTTAATTGTAGACTGGCATTTGTACCCATAGAAGGTTCAAACTTCTACTTTTGGTGTGTGTCATGATCAGCACTTTACAGAAACTGGCCTTTATTTTGTTCCCTCTTGTGCAGATGTATTGCTTATAATTTAATTAATAGAATTTGATGTATATTTGCTTAATTTTAATATTTTCATTTACAGTAATTGTACCTCATATTTTATATTACAGTACATCATTGTGATCACATTAAGAATTTTATTTCATAAGGTCTGAAGTGATTATCTTTTTTTTTGTTATGTCATTATTATTCCATAAAATTCAATGCAATTTACCTTCCAGACTGAATTAACAACAGTATTCATTAGGAAATAAAGATCGATATAAGATAATTAAAGGGGCATTCCTTCGTTTGAATAAAGTTAAGGTTGTCAAAATTAAACTTACCTGGACAATATGTATTTTTTCCAAGTAGTAAAAGTTATTATCTTTACATTGATAAGACAGTTTTACTCTCAAGATAAGTTCTTGGAGTATCAAGCCCTAAAAGTTCTTAATTCGATCCCAAGTAGACATACAGTACTGGTATACAATACGCCTTATTCCTTTACCTTTTTGTGTTTCCAGTAATTACATGTAGGCATAAACACTCATATTACTAGCATTCGGACATTGAAATTGTGCATGTTTCTGATGTGCGAATCAAGGAATGTCCCTTTAATGAACAATTTCATACCTACTTGAATGGCCAACTGTTGTTATTTTAACTTCCACTCAAAACCAGTATATGTAACTTCGATCTTTAAACAACTTCATGTGCACCCTACTACCATGGGTTCTCATGACTGATTTGTATGTATTCAAGAATTGGATTTATAAAGTTTATGAAGCATTCAGATTCCAGTTGTCAAATGATCATGTGACGAGACTATTGTTAGGTATCGTGTATTCTGTTTGGTCACATTCTGTTGTATCGCCAGCTTATACCTATCCACCAAGTGTCATTGTGTCCTTTTGTCCTTTGTCAGGTATACCACAAATGCAAACAGGTGCTTTCCACCTAATGGACTCGCCAGTGCCAGGTGTGTAGACTTATATGTGGTGACGTTTTCCTCCCATACTTTTCTATAAAACATCATCATTCCAAAATGGTTTCAAACCTATCAATTAGGATTTAATTTAAAAACGAACACAACAAAGATTATGAAATTGTCTTTAATTATGAAATTAAGGACTGGTTCTTTGTTTTGAATATCAGTTAAACATTCATGCTTATAATGGTAATGTATGTAGTTTCCATGATTTATTACCGTATTTATCCTCAAATAGCCCCCTCCAGATCCCCAAGTGTAAAAGTTTATCATTGAAGCCTAGGGAGGGTTAACTTTATAAATAATTTTGAGAAATGTTTTTATCTTGTTATTGTGATAAATTAGGATGATTCTGCAAAAGTGAAGAAAGGACTTATTTTGGCCTGGGGCTTATTTGCAGATAAATACAGTACTCAAGTCATTGTGTTAAGTAGATTAAAAGTCCTGTAATATATAGTCTTTGTCAACCATGAACCAATGTTATGACCCTAGATGAGTGAGTTATTTAATTTGGGAATGCTCACTTGGCGGATAGCGTAACATTAGATGTGGAAGCATCTTTTTGTTGTCAGTGCCCTGTGCTTCATCTGTCATTGGTGGTGTCAGCAAAACATCTTGCACAATATCAATCAAAATCAGTTACAACTGTATTTATAAATTACATTCAGTTTCAGTAGCAAAATATTATGCACTTTTTCATCTTCATTCAAAATGCTACATTTATAACATTATATCAATGTTATCATATGCTTAATGACATCACAAGAAGTTCTCCATGCATAACACTACCTTGGTAATACATCATTGTAATGATGAATACACATTCATTTTAATTCTGTAGCTGAATACATATTTGATTGTCATGTAAAATTTCTAGATAATTTTCATGATTTAATTTGATTTTTTTTTACACACTAATTACCTTACATTTAGTTTTAACTCCTGAAAATATTTGATAAACATAATTTACTTTGTAGCATAAATCTATGCATGGTTTCCCATTGGCTTTATTCTATAGCTTATGCATTGATCAGGAAAGCTGAGTATTTTTTAATTCTAAATTTTCCTATTGACAATCGAGAATTCTTATGGCCCTTCCCATCCCCCAATAACACGTTCTGAATAAACCAGTAAACCAGCAGATTTATAATAAATAATGACCACATGTTGTGTTTGTTGGCATTTTGATACTCCAGCAATATAAGTGTGTAGTAGGCAATTTTTGCAAAACCAACTTGGAAATACTGATGATTTTTTACTGTCTAAGTGTCTGTAATGCCATTTTACAAGATCTGGATCCAGTCTAATTAAAGTATCAGGGGCTGCGACATCTCAGTAAGTTAGAGGGCCAGCTGCATAATGTACCTCAGGTGAAGGTCTGAGGTGCGTGCATCAACGCTTACTACCTGTACTGGTTTGTGTTTGTCAGGAAGTTGAGAAAGGGACCAGTCTGTGCTGTAGTGGTTTTGTCCTTGGGCAAGACACTTTACTCTAATTGCTCTAGATGACATGCTTAAGCCTCCTGTAATGTTGTTCAGTGAGGTAGTCACCAACTACTACAAGGAAATCATGCCTTAAAATAAGCCTGGCTGTTCACCAGGTATTAAATCCAACAAACAAAGTACCAACAGAAAATATTCAGTTATTTTTTACCCAATGAAAAAATTGAATGATAAATATTGTTTCTGTTGGAAGTTAGATTTTAGCTAATAGTGACATGTTTATTTCAGATTCGTCCACTAAGAAGGAGTCCTACCTTTGCTTGGAATGAGTGATAAAAGTGGTGGTGTAGATGACAAGAAACAGGTATGTCTACTTTGTGTATGTTGACAGTTGTACTAGACATATTTTAGTTGTATTTTTAACGATTACATGTATATTATGAGCGACAATTCATAGATATTTATAAAAAGTTCAGATTATTACCTGGGTATTATAAAAAAATCTTGAAAAGAATATTTAATTAATTTCTGTTTTAGATTTGTTCTTAGTTCTGAATTTTTATATGCCCATCAAGATTTGACAGGGATATTTTAGTATAACATTGTCCATCTGCGTATATATTGTTAACTTTTGTTTGTCAGGGTATTGTTTCACAAAGCTTCATAACTTACGAATGTTCATAAATATTTACGAAAAAGTTACACAAAATTTATGAAGTGTGTAAGTGCTTTTCACAAAGGTGTTCATCACTTTTTTCTTATCTTACGTCAAAATGGACCGTTCTCCCGGTAAAATTATACCACTCTCTTGACTCTAACTTGGAGGTAAAAAAGGACGACACCTTAATTTGAAGTGAAAATTGTGCGCCGCTCCTATTCTCGAGTCCCTTACTAAGACTATGAACTTCATTTTGTTCTTTCAAAACAACCATATTATTGAGAGAAAATCAAATTTTCTGTAAAATTCCAATATCATATTGTACTGGTATAAATGCTCACAAGTAACCTAAACTATTGAAACAAATTTAACAATATAATTATAAAATAGGACTGCCTCTGGTATAAATGCTCACAAGTAACCTAAACCATTGAAACAAATAGTATAATAGGACTGCCTCTGGTATAAATGCTGACAAGTAACCTAAACCATTGAAACAAACAGTATAATAGGATTGCCTCTGATATAAATGCTCACAAGTAACCTAAACCATTGGAAAAAACATTTTCAAGTATAATTATGGAGCATTAAAGAAACTTTTGAGTAAAATGTAATTGGGAAATATGTACAGTGGACTGTTGTTCATCAGGACATCTTCATTCTTATCCAAACTCATGTAGATTGCTAGGTTTTGTTAAATTTTCAATATCTGATTAGAATATTCATGATAATGTAGTATTATTTATTCCAGACTAAGGACCAACAGAAAAGACTAGAGGAAACTCGAGACGAGATGATCCAGATACAGGTAAGAATTTTAAAAATGAGATGTTTTTAGCTCACCTGGACCGAAGGTCCGGTGAGCTTATGTCATGGCGCAGCGTCCGTCGTCCGTCCGTCCGTCGTCCGTACGTCGTCCGTCAACATTTGCTTCAAATCGCTACTAGTCAAAAAGTTCTTATTGGATTTTGATCAAATTTGGCCAGAAACATCCTTGGCAGAAGGGGAACAGATTTTGCATAAATGGTGACTCTGACCCCCGAGGGGCCAAAGGGGCGGGGCCCAATAGGGGAAATAGAGGTAATTCCTTTAAATCGCTACTAGTCATTAAGTTATGAATGGATTTGAACCCAATTTGGTCTGAAACATCCTTGGGGAAAGGGGAACAGATTTTGCATAAATGGTGACTCTGACCCCCGAGGGGCCAAAGGGGCTGGGCCCAATAGGGGAAATAGAGGTAATTCCTTCAAATCGCTACTAGTCATTAAGTTATGAATGGATTTGAACCCAATTTGGTCTGAAACATCCATGGGGGAAGGGGAATAGATTTTGCATAAATGGGGACTCTGACCCCCGAGGGGCCAAAGGGGCGGGGCCTAATAGGGGAAATAGAGGTAATTCCTTTGAATCGCTACTAGTCATAAAGTTATGAATGGATTTGAACCAAATTTAGTCAGAAACATCCTTGGAGGAAGGGGAACAGATTTTGCATAAATGGTGACTCTGACCCCCGAGGGGCCAAAGGGGCGGGGCCAAATAGGGGAAAAAGAGGTAATTCGTTAAATCGCTATTTGTCATAAAGTTATGAATGGATTTAAACCCAATTTGGTCTGAAACATCCTTGGGGGAAGGGGAACAGATTTTGCATAAATGGTGACTCTGACCCCCGAGGGGCCAAAGGGGCGGGGCCCAATAGGGGAAATAGAGGTAATTCCTTTGAATCGCTACTAGTCATGAAGTTATGAATGGATTTGAACCCAATTTGGCCAGAAACATCCTTGGGGGAAGGGGAACAGATTTTGCATAAATGGTGACTCTGACCCCCGAGGGGCCAAAGGAGCGGGGCCCAATATGGGAAATAGAGGTAATTCCTTTAAATCGCTACTTAGTCATAAGTTATGAATGGATTTGAACCCAATTTGGTCATGAAACATCCTTGGGGGAAGGGGAACAGATTTTGCATAAATGGTGACTCTGACCCCCGAGGGGCCAAAGGGGCGGGGCCCAATATGGGAAATAGGAGGTAATTCATTTGAATCGCTACTAGTCATTAAGTTATGAATGGATTTGAACCCAATTTGGTCCAGAAACATCCTTGGGGGAAGGGGAACAGATTTTGCATAAATGGTGACTCTGACCCCCGAGGGGCCAAAGGAGCGGGGCCCAATATGGGAAATAGAGGTAATTCCTTTAAATCGCTACTAGTCATTAAGTTATGAATGGATTTGAACCCAATTTGGTCAGAAACATCCTTGGGGGAAGTGGAACAGATTTTGCATAAATGGTGGCTCTGACCCCCGAGGGGCCAAAGGGGCGGGGCCCAATATGGGAAATGGAGGTAATTCATTTAAATCGCTACTAGTTATTAAGTTATGAATGGATTTGAACCCAATTTGGTCATGAAACATCCTTGGGGGAAGGGGAACATATTTTGCATAAATGGTGGACTCTGACCCCCGAGGGGCCAAAGGGGATGGGCCCAATAGGGGAAATAGGAGGTAATTCATTCAAATCGCTACTAGTTATAATTAAGTTATGAATGGATTTGAACCCAATTTGGTCAGAAACATCCATTGGGGGAAGGGGAACTAGATTTTGCATAAATGGTGACTCTGACCCCCGAGGGGCCAAAGGGGCGGGGCCCTAATAGGGGAAATAGAGGTAATTCCTTTGAATCGCTACTAGTCATAAAGTTATGAATGGATTTGAACCCAATTTAGGTCATGAAACATCCTTGGGGTAAGGGGAACAGATTTTGCATAAATAGGTGACTCTGACCCCCGAGGGGCCAAAGGGGCGGGGCCCAATAGGGGAAATAGAGGTAATTCGTTTAAATCGCTACTAGTCATAAAGTTATGAATGGATTTATCCCAATTTGGTCAGAAACATCCTGGCAGAAGGGGAACAGATTTTGCATAAATGGTGGCTCTGACCCCAAAGGGGCCAAAGGGGCGGGGCCCAATACAGGAAATAGAGGTAATTCCTTTGAATCGCTACTTGTCATAAAGTTATGAATGGATTTGAACCCAATTTGGTCTGAAACATCCTTGGGGGAAGGGGAACATATTTTGCATAAATGGTGGCTCTGACCCCCGAGGGGCCAAAGGGATGGGGCCCAATATGGGAAATGGAGGTAATTCATTTAAATCGCTACTAGTTATTAATTAAGTTATGAATGGATTTGAACCCAATTTGGTCAGAAACTTCCTTTGGGGAAGGGGAACAGATTTTGCATAAATGGTGACTCTGACCCCCGAGGGGCCAAAGGGGCGGGGCCCAATATGGGAAATAGAGGTAATTCCTTTGAATCGCTACTAGTCATAAAGTTATGAATGGATTTGAACCCAATTTGGTCTGAAACATCCTTTGGGGGAGGGGAACAGATTTTGCATAAATGGTGACTCTGACCCCCGAGGGGCCCAATATGGGAAATAGAGGTAATTCCTTTAAATCGCTACTAGTTATTAAGTTATGAATGGATTTGAACCCAATTTGGTCAGAAACATCCTTGGAGGAAGGGGAACAGATTTTGCATAAATGGTGACTCTGACCCCAAAAGGGCCAAAGGGGCGGGGCCCAATAGGGGAAATAGAGGTAATTCCTTTAAATTGCTACTAGTAATAAAGTGATGAATGCATGTTCTAAAAACAATTCTTGAGGACTTTCAGACCTTAGATAGTCTGGACTTCATTAATCTTTATAGCAGTTCCGATTCCCACACTATAACCATATTTAGCATTGTTTGAGATTTACAAATAAAACAAATTGAATATGAACATTATTTTGACATTTGGTCTAATTCAACCAGGTGAGCGATACAGGCCCCATGGGCCTCTTGTTCCAATAGAATTACTGGTACATGGATGATATTTATATGCAAGACTTGTCTCATTCTAATTAATGCACAAAAATAAATTGAAAATTTTTCATCAGTTAATACTGTAACGATTTCTGATGGAATTGGTGTTTTTAGGTTAGCTAGCTCATGCATTACGTTGATGTCATAATTTGTTTTACATTCCTCATGAATTTTTGCAGCATTCGCAGCACAATGTTCAGGTCATGCTGCCACACAGACTGTACAGGGTTTGCACAGGGTATTTTATAAATAGGGTGCTCTTCAGGTTAAGTGGGATCCTTCTGAATAGTCTCAATGAAATTACAGAAAAAAACGGGTTCCTTATAATTTCCATTCTTCAAAAGTCTGAAGTGAGGATTTAAATGCAAACCCTGTTTAAAATGGTTATCATGATGGTCTACTTTGCCATTTCTATACTTCTGAGTTTCATATTCATCCAGATTCGCTACCAAAAAGAAATTGACAGATTAGAGAAGGAAAATAAAGACCTGAAGAAAAATCTACTGCTGAAGGAAAGCAAAGGTGGACGAAAGAGAGTGATGAAGGTATGCATGTATTTCTCTTGTCCATGTGTACTGGCACAATACACTTCACAAGGAATTAGTTTTGATTATTGAATTTCACAAAAAAAACATATTCATAAAATTTGATTCAATGTATGCATAAAACAATAGTCAAAGGATGAAACAAACATATAATTATATAGCCTGAGAACTGTCATTTATTTTCATTGTAGAAGTCCCTGATAGATATGTATTCTGAAGTACTGGACGAGTTGGCCGTTTATGACTCAAGCTACAACACACAGGATAACCTTCCTAGGGTATGTTACTACATGTACATCTACCTGTATTAAAAGTGCAGCTTATCTGTAATAAGCATTTCAATAAGCAATAAGTACATGGCCACGACTGGTGAAACTAGCACTGCACATGGAAACCACGACTGGTGGAACTAGCACTGCACATTGAAACCACGACTGGTGGAACTAGCACTGCACATGGAAACCACGACTGGTGGAACTAGCACTGCACATGGAATCCACGACTGGTGGAACTAGCACTGCACATTGAAACCACGACTGGTGGAACTAGCACTGCACATGGAAACCGCGACTGGTGGAACTAGCACTGCACATTGAAACTACGACTGGTGAAACCGTGATGTGTTATATCCTGGCCACTTACTCTGTTTTAATGGTTAATTTCTAGATTAAAAACGGTACAGGAGGTTTCTTACCTATCTGTCGGCGTGCATTGCCAGTAAAATCAGGCACAGAAAATATGGACATTTCACTCTCTCTGTTTCATCTTTAATTTTAATTTAATGCATACATGCCATATTTTCAGGAGACCAATAAGGGAGATTGATGATTATTTTAAGGGAATTTTGCCTAAAATAAGGGAGATTTGTGCGCGACATGAATATCGGCATTTTTACTCAATTTTAAAGCAATAAACTAATTTTGAAAGTGATAAAGTATATTTATATTTATTTTGGATATTAATCATATTGTATATGCAAACAACAAAAAGTTGTATAAGGTAAAAAATGCAATAAGTATACATTCGGATTCTGATGATATGAAACTATTTTTTTATTTTTTTTTTGTAAAAAAAAGTTTCACAGCTGTATGCATATTACGTAACAGCATTTGGAAAGGGTAATTATAATTACATGTAGCTTAAGATTAAGACAAACAAGTTAATCATTTATCAGTTTGGATTTTTCTTAAAATTAGAAAGCTTGATCCACTCTGAGGGAACACATGATTCAGTTGTAAAAATCACCATGAAATGTCATGTGGGATCCCTGATGTTGGAACATTTAGATATAAAAATATTCCAAGTGTGCAAGGGTATACATGAAGTCATGAGAATTAATTAAAATACAGTTACCATTAACCTGCATATACATTTTGTACCTGTAATAGTGATACAAAAATGGGAATACCGCCCATCATGCATACACAAAACCAGAAACTCTACCATACCTTGTTTGTCTTTTCGGAATGAAATAGGAAATAAATATCAGAAATTGATTTTTGGATTCTTTTTTAAGTTTGTTTCTGAGTGATGTTTTGTTGTAATAAAAACATAGTTCAGGTATCATTGGGTATCCATTCTTAATGCAGACCACCCCACTGATCAATCACTTAAATTTTAACTGATGTTGGCTCTATTTTTAAATCTAATTAGTTGTTACATATTAAGTTGTTGTAAATACTGTTTCCAGTAATTTGATGATTAAAAGTGTGTTTTACTTTATTAGGACAAATTAAACACATCTACACTCTTCTTGTAATAAACAGATTTTGTATTCTTTGTGACTGTTTGATTTATCACGGGCCGTAATATCTTGTAATTGCTGTAAATGTAAACTTTATTTATTTAACAACAATTGCAAAACAAGTTATATCAACTTATATTAATCACGCTTGTTGGCCTGTATGAGAGAAAGTGAGTGGTCTTACTGTGGGAGGAAACCGGAGTACCAGGGGAAAACCCACGTGGTCGGGCAGGTGACCCCACACCTTTTCACCTCCGATCTGACAATGTGATAATGTTGTCTTACAAATACTGATGTTTATTTATTTTCTCCTGTCAGTAAGAATGAAGGAGACAGGATAAGGTTATTCGAACTGGGCTGCTATATACATGAATGTATACCGACATTTAACCTGCAGTCAATACAATTAAGAGTTTGATTATATTCAACTGATCATAAGACTTATTATTGTTATTGTTATAAGATTATAATATACTGACTGACTGATGTGTTTATAGGTGGTTGTCGTTGGCGACCAGAGCTCCGGTAAAACCAGTGTGCTAGAGATGATTGCAAGGGCTAGGATATTTCCAAGGTTTGTAGCCTTTGTACATGCAGTATGTCAAAATCTATTTAAAATGCTGATTCTATAAAAAAATTTCAAAGTGAAGACTTGGTCACTCTTGATACTGTATTTATCTGGCAACTATAAGCTAAGCACGTGTATTAATTGTACAGCACAAGCTATTTCATTGTTTTTTCAATACACCCATTATCTGCCAGATATCTTGTTATGAGTGATATCACTGCCTTTTCTTTGCTGTGTGTTCCACAGGGGTTCTGGGGAGATGATGACAAGGTCACCAGTAAAGGTCACACTCAGCGAAGGTCCTTATCATATAGCACAGTTCAAGGACAGCACCAGGGAGTTTGACCTCACCAAAGAGTCTGAGGTATAGATAATCTTTGAAAAGAAAAGATGAAAATTCTATTTCAAAACTAAAGGAAGTGCCATATTTTACAAACATTAGACATAAATTCAGTAATATTGTATTCATTGAACTCAGATTTTTAAACTAAGATATTTAAAATTATATATGTTCATACTTGCCAACTTTTTAAAATTCTCATGGGGGAGAAAGTGTGTGAGCGACATTTTTGACCGGAAAACACATTTCACGCACGACACATTTAGCAAACAAAAACTAAGGGGAGATAATTTGCTATTGGAAAATAAATTCCTTGCATGAACACTCAAGCTTCCTTCCCTCACTTAAAAAAAGGGGGGGAAAAACTTATTTCAAGCTTGGCCAATGATCTTTTTTATTCAAGTTTGGAAAGATAATTATATAAGCAACAAGGTACAAAAAAATAGCTGCAAAATTACATCATTTTTAGGTCATCTGACCCGAAGGGTCAGGATGACCTATAGTCATCATGCTTCGTCCGTCGTCGTGCGCCGTGCGCCGTCCGCCGTCCGCCGTGCGCCGTCCGCCGTCCGCCGTGCGTAAACTTTTCACATTTCAATCTTCTTCTCAAGTTCCACCAGTGGGATTAAGCTGAAACTTGCCTGAAATGATCCTGAGATGGTCCTGACCAAGTGTTGTTATTTTTCGGGTCAGTCCGAAATCCAAGATGGCCGCCATAGCCGCCATTTTGAAAACACATTTTAAACTTCTTCTCAAGTTCCACTGGTGCCATTGAGCTGAAACTTGCCTGAAATGATCCTGAGATGATCTCGACCAAGTGTTGTTATTTTTCGGGTCGGTCCGAAATCCAAGATGGCCGCCATAGCCGCCATCTTGAAAAACACATTTTAAACTTCTTCTCAAGTTCCACTGGTGCCATTGAGCTGAAACTTGCCTGAAATGATCCTGAGATGATCCCGACCAAGTGTTGTTATTTTTCGGGTCGGTCCAAAATCCAAGATGGCCGCCATAGCCGCCATCTTGAAAAACACATTTTAAACTTCTTCTCAAGTTCCACTGGTGCCATTGAGCTGAAACTTGCCTGAAATGATCCTGAGATGATCCCGACCAAGTGTTGTTATTTTTCAGGTCGGTCCGAAATCCAAGATGGCCGCCATAGCCGCCATCTTGAAAAACACATTTTAAACTTCTTCTCAAGTTCCACTGGTGCCATTGAGCTGAAACTTGCCTGAAATGATCCTGAGATGATCCCGACCAAGTGTTGTTATTTTTGGGGTCGGTCCGAAATCCAAGATGGCCGCCATAGCCGCCATCTTGAAAAACACATTTTAAACTTCTTCTCAAGTTCCACTGGTGCCATTGAGCTGAAACTTGCCTGAAATGATCCTGAGATGATCCCGACCAAGTGTTGTTATTTTTCGGGTCGGTCCGAAATCCAAGATGGCCGCCATAGCCGCCATCTTGAAAAACACATTTTAAACTTCTTCTCAAGTTCCACTGGTGCCATTGAGCTGAAACTTGCCTGAAATGATCCTGAGAAGATCCCGACCAAGTGTTGTTATTTTTCGGGTCGGTCCGAAATCCAAGATGGCCGCCATAGCCGCCATTTTGAAAACACATTTTAAACTTCTTCTCAAGTTCCACTGGTGCCATTGAGCTAAAACTTGCCAGAAATGATCCTGATATGATCCCGACCAAGTGTTGTTATTTTTTAGATTGGTCTGAAATCCAAGATGGCCGCTGAGGCCGCCATCTTGAAAACACATTTTAAACTTCTTCTCCAGTTCCACTGGTGCCATTGAGCTTGAAATTGGTGAGGATGTTAAGGAAGGAGGGCCAACAAAGTGTTTTGTTATTTTTTCGGTCTCGTAAAAACTTTGACATGGCAGCAATGGTGGCCATTTTGTAACATGATTGCGCAATCATGGTTTTCCTGAACAACACCTATTTCAAACTTCTTCTCAAATTCCACCAGTGGGATTCAGCTCTAACTTACCAGAAATTATCCTTAGATGGTCCAGACCAAGTGTTGTTATTTATTGGGTCCGTCAGAAATCCAAGATGGCCACCATGGCCAACAGTGCCACTATATACTTGCTACAGAGAATGCATACTACAATAATATAAGGGTTTTAATTTAGAGTCAGATGACCGTTAAGGCCCCTGGGCCTCTTGTTAATTATTTATGGAAATGATTTAACTCACTGTTCACTCTAAATAAAAGTATTTACTTAGATATGTTATGAAAATTATGTTGTAAGATAGATGTCAGTCAATTAAATGCAAATTATCACAATGATATCACTTTCTATGAAGCTTTCTCTCAGCAGTAAACTTCAAAAGAAAATACCTAAAATGTCACAATAAATATCTAGAGTACAAAATAATATCTGAATGAAATTTCAAATGTTTCCTTTGGATTAGACTACAACAAAGACAATAATACAAAAATAAAAATAAAAAGGGCTGCACCAGCAGTTGTAATCACTATAGGCTTACAACTCAGTACTTTGTAGGTGGGGACTGATATTTAAATTCAAAGTTTTAACATGACAGTATTTAGTTTAAGAAAGTGAGTATTTGTGGACATGTTTTTGTCTTTCAAAATGTGAATTGGGAAAGTTTCTGCCAAAATAACACCAAGTATGCTGATGCTACGGTGATTGAAACGACGTTACCTACCGGCAACCAGGCCTTCGGTCTATATGGTCGTTATTGTGAATTTATTTCCTTGTGCTAATTATCTAAAGATCAGCCAATGTTTAAATGTAGTTAACATTTCAGTAAGTAATCTGTCAAATTTGATACTCTGTTGATAACATTGCCAGTGTTGTTTTCACTTTTTCTGTCCGAGATATACTGTCAAGTAGAGGTCGTTTATGCGCTTGACATCAAAGGCAGTATACGAAGCCATTTACAAGCGTTTAATCAACCATGACTGACCTGCTACAAAACCATCACCACGCGTCCTCAGCTTAATTGGTTTTAATTAATTGTTTATTTATCGGGGTATTGTCACCCTTGCAGTCAGTGAAGTGTCAGAATTTTGTTACGGTCTGTGAGCAGGTCAGTTAACTGACCAATGCCCCACACATATGTCTTTCACCAGCCAGCAAGCGTTACCTGTCATAGGCCTAAGTGAATCTAACAAGATGAATAGGGGCTCCATACGGGGTTATCAAGACATATTCTCCAAAATCGGGAGAATACACTATGTTTTATCTATACGATCGGGAGACGGGGCAGGGAGTCTGGAATCGGGAAATTCCCGACTAAATCGGGAAAGTTGGCAAGTATGTATGTTGACATAATTATTATGCTATGAATGATATACACAATGTATTAGAAATATAGCTATATATGATAGTTTTTGTATGGCAAATAAGCAATATTAGGTTTTCATATTAATTTTTACACAGTTAGCAGCTCTCAGGAAAGAAGTGGAGCTAAGGATGAAGGCGAGCGTACAAGAGGGACAAACAGTCAGTCCAGAGGTTAGTATCTGTCTGAAGTCCAGACTTAGGTATCTGTTTGTCTTAAAGTAGAGAACTACAAACGATCACTGTTGTGCTTTCAAATGGTGAAGCATACACAGATCATGTCTCGTTGCTGTGATGGGACCAATGCAAACCTTTTGGTTGAGCCATAGTTGACCAGGCATGCGCATCATAATTTTCTGTTCCTCTACACATGCACATTGCATGCAGTGAGTTGGCTCCTTCTGTAGTTAGACAATACTCACTTTAATTTCTGATTAAACTTGGCCCGATATTTTATAACTGAATACCTACAATGGTTTGTGTTTCTCAGGAAGCTAAGAAACAGATAAGTCTTTGTTGTCATGGGTGTGTTCTTGGGCAAGACACTTTACCCAAATTTATCTGGATGGCATATGACTAGCCTCTTTTATGTTGTTCAGTGAGGTAGTTACCAACTACTGCAAGGAGACCCCGCCTAAAATGACTGGCTGTTCACAGGGTGATAAAACCAGCAAACAAACAAACAAACAATCTTTTGGTAAAATAAATTGAACAGGCCATAAGATTGATACATGAACAAATAATGATTCTCAGTACGTAACCAATGTTAACTTACTTTTGTAGTGTATAGCTATGACGGTGAAGGGACCCACTCTCCCGAGAATGGTACTTGTGGATCTACCGGGTATTATTTCTGTAAGTATTTATCCACCTAATGTGAAAAGAATTACAAAAATGCAATAGGAAGTCAGCACTTTTTCCTACTTAGGCCACAGTTTATATGAAAATGAATGATATGAAACTAGAAATTGACAATGACGATTTGACAGGCTTTTCACACCTTTTGAAAACTGAAGGCAGAAATTACCTTTATGACCTTAAATGGAGGTCATCCTTATCAACAGATTTTGTGGCGGCCATACACCCAAGCTTGCTACAGACCCAATATCGGGTCCCTGGGCCTAGAATGTAGGTCAAGGTTATTCATTTGAACAAACAAGGTAGCCCTTCACCCAAGCATGCTACAGACCAAATATCAAGTCCCTGGGCCTTTTGGTGTGTCTAAAACTGGCATTTCCATCAACCATGTGTCAAATTTTGGTGTATTCCAATGATATGTTATCTGAGTTTAAGATATAATTGTTTTTTCCTGGGCACTGTTAAAGTTTATTTTTTATTATTTTCACGCAGCAATTACTTTTGAATCATTGTGTTTCACAGACTGTGAGAACTACTGTGGCCCATACAACAGACCTACACAAGTTTTGTTAAAATACAAACAAACATTTCAATATAGTCAGTAATATACACAGTGCAATTGTCAGCAAACTTACATATTGGCTGATTGAATTTAGACAAAGAATCTAACAAAACCATGTGAACTTACAATTACCTGCAGTGCTTTTGTTTGGCCAGTTTTACTGCCGAATATCGGTTTTTCCCCTATGCCAAAAATTTTGTATTTTCCTAAAATTTCAATAAAGTTTCCCATTAATAAAGTAAAAAAGATAAACATTTTGTTTCTTTTACCTTCTTTCTGACGTTTTGTAAAATGATAACATCACAATTTTGTAAGCCATGAAATATTTTCAGAACCTAACTAATACGAACATTATCACTTCAAACATGTTACATCATCATGTAGGCCTAGAGGCGTGCGATCTTTATTCTTTTCGATCTTGATCCTTAAAACGTTTTGTAATAGATGAATATAGATGTCAAAGATTTCAAGTGCTAAAATGACACCGACAATGTAAAACCATGTCACATAATAACAAATACTACACAAAATAACTGTCTAAAAAAGACACAAAATTACAGAGCCAGAAAAAATATTCAGCATTTTGATACCACCAGCACTATAATCCAATTTTTTGTGCTTTCATGCCCGACACCCAATAATAAAACCAAAATAAAACCACAATAAAAATATCCCATTTTACAGACCTAGGGTATCCTTGATAGAATCTTACATTTGTGTCAGAACAATAAGGAATTAGTTAAATTTTCTCAATAAATACATGTAAATGTAGGTGATATGTCACTCACCTTAAGGCTGAAATGAATTCCATATTACATTCACCACATCTGTGTAAGTTAGCCTAAATCTTACATTTGTGTCAGAACAATAAGGAATTAGTTAAATTTTCTCAATAAATACATGTAAATGTAGGTGATATGTCACTCGCCTAAAGGCTGAAATGAATTCCATATTACATTCACCACATCTGTGTAAGTTAGCCTACATGTATGTAGAAATTAACAGACTCAAAAATCTCTGTTTGGCTTGCCTTACAGACTGTAACAAATCAGATGGCACCTGACACTAAGGATTCTATCAGACATCTAGTCAGAAGTTACATGGAGAACCCCAATTCCATTGTTCTCTGTATTCAAGGTAAGTATTGTACTGGATCCATTATAACAGACAGAGTTTCTCAATACCTCTGCTACAGAATTGAGATATAAACCAGGACATTTAGTTTTTAAATTATTAAATTAATATAATCTGATGATCTACTGATTTCAGTATAAGTTATTCCCAAGTTGAATCAGTAGGAATCTGCTTGTATTTACCAGGGTAGCATAAGCAATGAGAGTTAACTCTAGTGTTTTGTATCCTTTAATACATACCAAACAGCCGTAGAGCAGGCTTTTGTATATACAGCGACTTCCCCATCTGGTATCTTGGGTTAATATGATCACCATACCAAGCTGTAGTAAGCTGTGGTCACAGAAAAGAACTATTGGAGTAAGAAAGGAGTGAGATATCATATATTATATAAATTTGTTTGTAATCCTTTTGTAGGTAACGCTATGGTCAGAAATACAGACTTAAATACCAGGGGTGCTGTGTAGGTAATGCTATGGTCAGAAATACAGACTTAAATACGAGGGGTGCTGTGTAGGTAATGCTATGGTCAGAAATACAGACTTAAATACGAGGGGTGCTGTGTAGGTAATGCTATGGTCAGAAATACAGTCTTAAATACCAGGGGTGCCGTGTAGGTAATGCTATGGTCAGAAATACAGACTTAAATACCAGGGGTGCGGTGTAGGTAATGCTATGGTCAGAAATATACAGACTTAAATACCAGGGGTGTGGTGTAGGTAATGCTATGGTCAGAAATACAGACTTCAATACCAGAGATGCGGTGTAGGTAATGCTATGGTCAGAAATACAGACTTAAATACCAGGGGTGCTGTGTAGGTAATGCTATGGTCAGAAATACAGACTTTAATACCAGGGGTGCGGTGTACGTAGGTAATGCTATGGTCAGAAATACAGACATAAATACCAGGGGTGCGATGTAGGTAATGCTATGGTCAGAAATACAGACTTAAATACCAGGGGTGCGATGTAGGTAACGCTATGGTCAGAAATACAGACTTAAATACCAGGGGTGCGATGTAGGTAATGCTATGGTCAGAAATACAGACTTTAATACCAGGGGTGCGATGTAGGTAATGCTATGGTCAGAAATACAGACTTAAATACCAGGGGTGCTGTGTAGGTAATTCTATGGTCAGAAATACACACTTCAATACCAGGGGTGCGATGTAAATGTATTACTGATTTTGTTTTGTTTTAGATGGTTCCTTAGATGCGGAGAGAAGTAATGTGACAGACCTGGTCAGTCAGATGGACCCTACTGGCCGAAGGACCATATTTGTGCTGACCAAAGTCGATTTGGCAGAGAGTAACCTATATAACCCTGATCGTGTAAGTGGCAAAACAAAATTCTCCAAACCTTGGTGTTCAAATCAGATCCAAAAGCGCTTCTCAGCTATACTATGAAGGGTGTGCTTTGTTTAAAACCTGATCAACATGTTAACAATCTTGTACACTTTTCGCCTCATTGTATGCACACTTCACTGGTAATTTGTTTGATGAAGGTGGCCGAAGTGTAGTCAGCAAAATGTCACAAAGGAAATCTAATATAGGGTGTGATCGACCAAAGATTATTTATATATGCAAACTTACGAACCTGAAGAATATCTTTTATAATACAGTCAATTTTTGTTATCTTGAACTCTGATAACTTGAATTCTGTGCTTAACTCGAGGTAAAAATTTAGTCCCAACAGTGAAAATTACATAAAAATGTTCTCAATGTTACCTCCAATACCCTGGATATGCATAGGGTATCTAGATGGTCATTCTCACTTCGTTACATGAACATCTAACAACATCCCATAAGGGGTCACGTCAGGGTGACCTCTGAGATGTGTGTACGTGTATTTCACTTTCAGGGCGAATTGTCAATTTGTCGATGTCATCGAAGCAAAACATTTCGTCACAGCATGCATCTGAAGCAAACCATTTCAACACAGCATGTATATAGCTATATGCTTTGTGGGACGAAATGACTTGAAAACAATTGACAGATTATACAGGCTATGCACTCTAGTCATGTTAATTCGGACATATAAAATTCACTTCCAAGATTCTGGAAGTAGTCATTTGATTGGCTAATCCAAAAGGTCACCCTGATGTGACCCCTTATGGGATGTTGTTAGATGTTCATGTAAGGTAGTGAGAATGACCATCTTGATTTTAATTAGATTGGGAAAATTTGTTATTTAAAGAGAATTCACTGTTATCTTTTCCACATGTATTTAAATTTTTTATGAAGATAAACCAGCCAATGTAAAGTGAAATTAGAAGGAACAATTTGAATGTTACAAAATGTATTTCCTTTCAGATCAAATCCATTTTAGAAGGCCGACTTTTCCCAATGAAAGCCTTAGGGTACTTTGCAGTAGTTACTGGGCGAGGTAAATATAATTGTAGAAATTTTATATCCTTCTAAGTTTTGTGTTAATGTATTGATAAATTCACCCTTATTATGGAGGGCCAAATAGGAGAGAGTTAAACTAGAGTTAACGGTTCTAGTTCATCTGTGGGAATTTCTGTGTTGTAAAGAATTTTAATGGATGGACATATGCTATAATGTAGGAAAACAAAGAGTAAATTAAACTGGAAACATTTCCTTAAGTGGTTTTAACAGAATAATTGAGATGATCTCTCAAGGGTAAACATCAAAATTTTCACAACGAGGAAGTTTAAGCTAAATACACAATGCCATTTGGCTGCAAAACTTTCCCCTATGCATGTAATTTTGTAATGTTTGTGATATTTATGGAACATGAATGTGCAAAAAAAAAAAAAATCACAGAAATAACCCTCATGCATATAGTTTATCTATCAAAATTGTGAGATTAAACCCCTGAAGAAATAACCACATTTACATTCTGATTGTGATGGTTTATACACACAACAGGTAACCAGAACGACAGCATACAGACAATCAAGGACTATGAGGAGACGTTTTTTAGAAACTCCAGATTGTTCAAGTGAGTCTGTAAAATGGTTTACAGGGAAGATGTCTTACCTGTGAGATTATAACTGTGATAATAGTGTTTTGACATTGTGGTTGTTTTGTGAAAGTAAGATGTGGAATATTATCTCGGAGAATATTGTATAAGTGTGTCATCTAGACAGGGAAGGTGTCTAATTGTAAGATAATGACTGTTATGTTGTGATTTGTAAGATAATGACTGTTATGCTGTGATTTGTAAGATAATGACTGATCTATTTTGACAGGGAGGGTGTGTGATTTGTATGATAATGACTGATATGTTGTGATTTGTATGATAATGACTGATCTGTTTTGACAGGGAGGGTGTGTGATTTGTATGATAATGACTGATATGTTGTGATTTGTATGATAATGACTGATGTGTTTTGAAAGGGAGGGTGTGTGATTTGTAAGATAATGACTGATATGTTGTGATTTGTATGATAATGACTGATCTGTTTTGACAGGGAGGGTGTGTGATTTGTATGATAATGACTGATATGTTGTGATTTGTATGATAATGACTGATGTGTTTTGAAAGGGAGGGTGTGTGATTTGTAAAATAATGACTGATATGTTGTGATTTGTATGATAATGACTGATCTGTTTTGACAGGGAGGGTGTGTGATTTTTAAGATAATGACTGATCTGTTTTGACAGGGAGGGTGTGTGATTTGTATGATAATGACTGATCTGTTTTGACAGGGAGGGTGCGTGATTTGTATGATAATGACTGATATGTTGTGATTTGTATGATAATGACTGATCTCTTTGACAGGGAGGGCGTGAGATTTGTATGATAATGACTGATCTGTTTTGACAGGGAGGGTGTGTGAGATTTGTATGATAATGACTGATCTGTTTTGACAGGGAGGGTGTGTGAGATTTGTATGATAATGACTGATCTGTTTGACAGGGAGGGCCTGAGATTTGTATGATAATGACTGATCTGTTTTGACAGGGAGGGCGTGAGATTTGTATGATAATGACTGATCTGTTTTGACAGGGAGGGTGTGTGATTTGTATGATAATGACTGATATGTTGTGATTTGTATGATAGTGACTGATCTGTTTTGACAGGGAGGGCGTGAGATTTGTATGATAATGACTGATATGTTGTGATTTGTATGATAATGACTGATCTGTTTTGACAGGGAGGGTGCGTGATTTGTATGATAATGACTGATATGTTGTGATTTGTATGATAATGACTGATCTGTTTTGACAGGGAGGGCGTGAGATTTGTATGATAATGACTGATCTGTTTTGACAGGGAGGGTGTGTGATTTGTATGATAATGACTGATCTGTTTTGACAGGGAGGGTGTGTGATTTGTATGATAATGACTGATCTGTTTTGACAGGGAGGGCGTGAGATTTGTATGATAATGACTGATCTGTTTTGACAGGGAGGGCGTGAGATTTGTATGATAATGACTGATCTGTTTTGACAAGGAGGGCGTGAGATTTGTATGATAATGACTGATCTGTTTTGACAGGGAGGGTGTGTGATTTGTATGATAATGACTGATCTGTTTTGACAGGGAGGGCGTGAGATTTGTATGATAATGACTGATATGTTGTGATTTGTATTATAATGACTGATCTGTTTTGACAGGGAGGGCGTGAGATTTGTATGATAATGACTGATGTGTTTTGAAAGGGAGGGTGTGTGATTTGTATGATAATGACTGATCTGTTGTGATTTGTATGATAATGACTGATCTGTTTTGACAGGGAGGGTGTGTGATTTGTAAGATAATGACTGATCTTTTTTCACAGGGAGGGTGTGTGATTTGTATGATAATGACTGATATGTTGTGATTTGTATGATAATGACTGATCTGTTTTGACAGGGAGGGTGTGTTAAAACCAACTCAGATGAACACACAGAACATGAGTATGGCTGTATCGGAACTCTTCTGGAAAATGGTGAAGGAATCAGTGGAGCAACAAGCGGATGCCTTCAAAGGTCAGTCAGGTCATGGTTCAAAGGTCAAATATTTGTGGTCAGTCATATCATTTTTAAGGTCAGATGTCCTTGTACATTTTCATTCATTCATGGAATCAAATCTCTTCTTTGTTAACTATAATTACATTTGCTGATTTAACTAAAGCTATTGAATATGTTTGATACATTTCAGCTACAAGATTCAACCTTGAAACTGAATGGAAAAATACATTCCCTCGTATTAGGGAGCTTGACCGGGTAATATGTCTTGAAATTCAAAATCTACAAACATATTCTAGTTTAGTCTTATGGCTTAAGCTTCTGGAAATAATTTTCAATTTTAAAATATCCTCTTCAGTGTTAGTTATAAGGACAAAACGGATGTAAGTCATGTTAAATTTGCTGCACTAAATGTGTCTGAAAACCCTTGATTGTCAAAGTAAAAGACATATTTGTAACAGCCCGTATCAATGAATGCTTAATGCTTATCCGTCCTCACATTTAAGATGCTAAGCAAAATGTTTTGGTTGATTTTGTTAAAATGGAGTGTTGATGTGGTTTTGATTGTCTACCCACAGGATGAACTGTTTGATAAAGCACGAGGTGAAATCCTGGATGAAATCATCAACCTTAGTCAAGTCACTCCGAAGGAATGGTAAGTGGGTTAATATCTTTTCGAGGATTTAAAACATGTCAAATTGATTCTAAAGGTCATCTTATGATGTCTTAATATACCATTATCCACAATTAATATTCAAGACTATATAATCATGTGCTCTTGTTATGTCAGGAGAGGACATGAATAATAGTCTTGGTCTCTAGGACTCTTTGCCATCATGATAAATCGAGAATATTACTTGAAATGACGCTTGAGTAAATTTAATAATAATATCAAGTTAATGCATTTTGTAATATATTTTGAAAAAACTTATAGCTAAAAAGTTTTATCTTTATAATTAAAATTTATATTTATAACTAATTAAAAGTATCTTGATAACTTCAGTTTATCTTTAAGTTTATTTTTATAACTAAAGTTTATCTTTATAACTAAAGTTTATCTTTATAACTAAAGTTTATCTTTATAACTTAATTAGTTTATCTTTATAACTTATCAAAAGTTTATTTTTATAACTAAAGTTTATCTTTATAACTAATGTGTATCTTTATAACTGAATTATGTTAATCTTTATAACATTTTTAGTTTATCGTTGATTCACAGTGTAATTATTTACCTGTTTTATGTTTACAAACAGGGAGGATGCTTTCACTCAGCGTCTGTGGGATAAGGCATCAACACACTTCTTTGAGAATATCTATCTTCCTGCTGCTCAATCACAAAACTCGGGGTATGTGTTCAACAGATACATAGCAAACTCTTCCATATTTATCCTAAAAAAACACCCCATCTCCAAGTGCAAATGTTTAATATTAGTTTTAATTGTAAGTTCGAGGAGGGCTTAGATTCTGCAAAAATGAAAAAGGGGCTTATATATTTGTGGGCAGGGACTTATTGACGGGTAAATATAGTAATATACAAATGATTCTGATGATGTTTTTGATGATAAATTAAAAGGGGTGGAAATGCTGCAGAAGTGAGACTAAGGTGGGTTTTTCTTTCATTGGCAACATCAAGGGGTTATATATATGTATCGCTACCGATAATGTCGTGTTGGTTTTCTTTTATTTTTAATATCTACTGATACACAACGTTTTTGTTCAATATATATATTATATTAAATGTATGTTTAGATAAATTTGTTTAGAGTTTCTTATTACTGTAAATGTTGAAATTTATGCAAGAAGGAAATTTATGCTAATTAGGTGGAGTCCTTTTGATCGCAGAAATTTCCCCCATACGTATTATTTGGATATCAGTTTGCATAATCACACTACTATTGTGGGGCCTTTTTTGCATAACAGTTTACTGTGTTGATCAATGATTGATAACCAAGTAACTTTCTGTACAATCTCACCTTAGTACTGATCTAATGTAACAAAGCTTTATGTTACAGTACATTCAATACAACTGTTGATATTCGACTCAAACAATGGGCAGACGCAGTATTACCACGCAAATGTGTAGAGGTAGGTGGTTATACTTAACATTTAGTTTTCTGTTCTAACTTGTTCTCACTTATTGATTTCTGACAGTAAAACATTACTTTTTTTATTTTACTTATATAAGAATTTATTTCTGCTGTGAAAATCAATAAATAAAAAACTGACAACTTCTGTTTGGGACATTTCTGACTTTAATTATGATGCCTTTTTTAAGTAGTGTATATAAATTAACCATAAATCTTGTTTGACAAAGTTTGATATGTTTGACTTTTTTTCTTACTCCGCCCCAGTTTTGTATTTTGAGATAGTGACTATGTTATGGACACTTCAGGTGGGGTGGGACACGTTGCATGACGAGTTCCTAAAGTTTGTGGAACGGGACAAGAAAAGTAAATCCCACGAAGAGCTTTTTGACAAACTGAAGCAGACAGTGATTGAGACAAGCAAGTCTAAACACATGTGGGATAGCAAGGCAGAAGACAGTCTGGTAAGTACGCAGAAAAGTTCTTCGTAATCACGGATTGGTTGAAATTAAGATACACAGTTTTCAGAAAAAGAGTTTTCTTAATCAATGATAGGTTAAAATAAAACACAGTTCTCACTAGGTAAAGGTCTTCCTAATCACTGATTGGTTGAAATTAAGCCACACAGTTTCTCAAATAAAAATTTTCCAAATCACTGATTGATTGAAATAAAGACTAACAATCCTCAGAGATAAAAGTTTTCTTAATCATTGATTGGTTGAAATTAAGACACACAGTCCCAAAATAAGATATGTTAAATCACCGATTGGTTTAATGCTGGACCCACAAACAAGTTCCCAAAATTACTGTTCAGTTGATACTATAAACTGGAGGTATAGTCAGATTAATTCAGCAGTAGTTTCAAAACAACACTCAGAATTGTCCTATTTAGCACACTGAATAACTTGATGAGGTTTTGTGATATCTTCATAATGTTACCATGATAGCGTCGTTGTGACTCTCATTGTGATGTGACCTTATAGCTGTTAATAGGACATTAAACAAATAAAACAAAACCAAACCAAACTCATTGTGACATATTGTGGTTGACAGCGTGTGATCCAGGTAAACACCTTGGAGGACAGGTCTGTCTCTGATAAACAACATTGGGACAATGCTATACGCTTCATGGAGGAGTCCATACGCTCTCGCCTTGATCAGAGTGAGTACATAAAATACGCCTTTCCTACTCATAAATTGGTGTTGGTCACACTGTACACGTTGTTCACAACACTTCTGGTTAATCTGGATTTTGTTTCTGTCAGTGACAATTTATAGAATGTAGACTCATGAAAATCTGTAATTCTGCAAAATGTAAAAATGCAAACTGGATGGCCTGGATGGAAGTGCTAGAGGGGTCATACTGTCTGAGGAGACCCAGAGTACATGGGAAAACTCACATGGTTGGGCAGGTGACCCCATATATTTTCACATCTGATCGGGGATTTAAATCCCTGCTGCCTAGGTGAAAGGTGAGTGTTACCTCTGCTGCACATGACCGCCCACCAACTCTGTAAACTAGAGTATACAGCTAGATAACAAATAACTAATGACATGTATAATGACTGTTTGCCCAGTAACAATTTTCTGGACTTGTTATAATTTATCAAGTAAGTAATCAATGACCATTTTGCTCATTTGTAGCGGAAGCTCGACTCAAAGAGATGACCGGTCCAGGGACTCGGGAACAGTGGCTGCATTGGAAACACCGTACTACTGATCACAAAAATCGAGTTGCTACCAAGGACGAGCTGCAGAAAATTCTTGCTTCAGACAAGGTACTTGTTCACTCTAGGCTATTTACCTTTTTTATTGATCATTCTTACTTCTGTTGAAGCTTTATAACAATTTACATGATAGAACACAGGGTACCTCAATGATATTGATACAATTAGATCCAGCTCAGAGACTCAATTTCTTGGTCAGGGCGAGTCTTCTTTGGAAGTTACTGTACAATAATACACCATAAGGGACTATAAGTTACCTCTACATCTGTTTTGTATGTATACTTCATACTTACATAACGCCAAAGTCAGCGTGCTAACAGCTTCAAATTCAAAGCTTGAGGGATTTCAAGCAAACTTCAAACAATGATCAAGGACCATAGTATTTCGGACAAGTTCGAGTTTCAGGGTCAAGGTAAAGGTCACTGTTATTATTTTTAGCAGGGGCGAGTCATAATTATATTGTTTTAGAAATACCAAGTATGCTTGTTTATAAAAAGTAGTTCCTTATCATGGTTTGGTTTGTTTGGTTTGGTTTGTTTGGTTTGTTTTGTTTAACGTCCTATTAACAGCCAGGGTCATTTAAGGACGTGCCAGGTTTGGAGGGGGAGGAAAGCCAGAGTACCTGGAGAAAAACAACCGGCCTACGGTCAGTACCTGGCAACTGCCCCACGTAGGTTTCGAACTCGCAACCCAGAGGTGGAAGGCTAGCGTTAAAGTGTCGGGACACCTTAACCACTCGGCCACCGCGGCCCCAGTTCCTTATCAACCATGTAAACAACTTACAAATGTTTATATTACAGGTGTTAAAGTGTATGTATTGGTATTGTTAGTGCTGAGTGAGGCAGAACAAAAAATAATGTTGTTGCTAAAATAAGTATCTTTCTTTTGTCACAGACTCATAAATCTGTGATAGCCCCTGATGAGTTGACCACTGTGAGGAGGAATCTCCAGACACAAGGAGTAGATGTGGACAATGAATTTGTAAGTACTTATAATCATAATATACAATTATGGCACTTTGTTTTGAATGATAAGTTTTCTGTCGGTGAGATGAAACCTAGCAATAGGTGGAGTCATGTAGTTTGTAAATTAGCAACTTAAATTTATGTCTTAAGGTACCATATATATGTTTACTATGAACTGATGTTTGTATTTACAGATTAAGGAGATTGTATTTAGTAATTTAAATTATGTTTTAAGGTACCAGATTAAGGAGACTGTATTAATTTAGTAATTTAAATTATGTGTTAAGGTACCATATATGTTTACTGTGAACTGATGTTTGTATTTACAGATTAAGGAGACGTGGTACCATGTATACAGGGAATCCTTTATGAGGAAAGCATTATCTCAAGCCCAGGACTGTCGCAAGGGGTTCTACTATTACCAGAAGGGCTTCCAGGATACAGGGGTAAGTCTGAGATCATGTATTGTGCAAAACTACACTCATATATTCAGTGTGATAGTGAGCAAGTTTAACTTATACAGCAGGACATGCTCATCGTCACACCAAGCCTGTTTAGTTGGATGACACATTCACAGACCCTTGTTTCTCATTCTGTGTTAAACTGAGGGTGGGTACATAGAGAAACTGGGATTTAGTTCCTCAATTCTCCAAAGAATGTGCAGGCATATCAGAGTTTGTACCTGCCTAGTTTAGACCGATACAAATCTGTTCATGTGGGATGACTAGGTGATTTATAATGTAATCTGTTCATGTGGGATGACTAGGTGATTTATAATATAATCAAACCTTAAAACAACAGTCCTTAAAATGCTACATAAAAGAGACTTTGAAGAAAACATACATTTCAAAGTCCCCATCCTGTTTAATGCATAGCTTGGTTCAATTGGTCATTCCACCATTCCAAAGGTGACATCACCATTCTGAACACCAAACATTTCATGTATTTGGAATACAAAATTGGCCTGGCACTTATCTCTGTTGATGTAGCACACACTGTCAGCATAGTTCTCTTGTTCTGATAGAATAAAATCATGCTGACAATTTTTAAGGTGAAGTGCTGATTGACTAAACTGAAAGGTCATTTAAATGGGACCCTGATCACAGTAAATTGAAATATTTTGATGTACCACATAGTAAACGAAGCCAAGACCAGGGTATTCTAATAAGATTGTACATTAGGATAATCCAGAGACTATTTCACATTTACGATTGAAAGTCTTAGAATTTCTTGGTTATTTTGATATTAACTGTGTGTTGTAACAGCTGGAGTGCCATGACGTAGTACTGTTCTGGAGACTACAAAGAATGCTACAGGTCACTAGTAATGCTCTACGCCAACAGGTCATGAACAATGAAGGTAAGCTCTTCATCTAACAATACATTCTACTTAGTGTTCACCTCTTCCATACTGAAGAAATCATTTCATTATTTTGAAACTAGCAATTTCGTTCAAAATGGAATTTGCAATTATTGATACATATTGTTTTGTTCAGTGTTGCCTCACATTGTTCAGTGTTGCTTCACATTGTTCAGTGTTGCTTCACATTGTTCAGTGTTGCCTCACATTGTTCAGTGTTGCTTCACATTGTTCAGTGTTGCTTCACATTGTTCAGTGTTGCCTCACATTTTTCAGTGTTGCTTCACATTGTTCAGTGTTGCCTCACATTGTTCAGTGTTGCCTCACATTGTTCAGTGTTGCTTCACATTGTTCAGTGTTGCCTCACATTGCTCAGTGTTGCCTCACATTTTCTCTTGGCATATTTATGTTCCTAATATGTTTATATTCCTAAACATTACTGCTGTGATGTTGACAGCTCGTCGACTGGAGCGGATCATAAAGGACGTCCTTGAAGACTTTGTGGACAACAAGGAAGTTTTGAGCAAGTTGTTGACCGGACGCCGTGTCCAGCTGGCTGAGGAACTGAGTAAGTTTGGAAGAGCGGGTACAGAATTTGACTTTATCTAAGAGTAGCTATGCTATGTTGTTTCACTTTCCTATTGAATATTAGTGATTCGGAGAAGCCAGGACATTGTTGCCACACTAAGATTAATGATGTCACAAATAGTCGCATATCTTAAATGGTTTCACAATAAACAGTACAACCTCTGTATATTGTGATTGAAGATTCAGAGGAAATGTAAATAAAGTAACTGAAAACTCCTATTTATCTATATGCTACTAGAGTTGCCTAATTGTAAAAATGAAATCTTATGAATGTATTGCACTTCTTGAGTTTAAACTCTTTGTCTATACCAGGCAGGTATCAGTCAGTTATTAAAGGGTTTTCAGATTGAGTTGATTAAATGATAATAATAAAAAAATAAGACAAAATTAATTTCAATTTTTTCTTCTGTTTCAGAAAAAGTAAGACAGATTCAAGAAAAATTAGAAGAATTTATCAATGCTCTCAACAAGGAGAAATGACGAAACACTACGCTGTAATTAGACGGTTATCTCGACTGTGTTGTGAACTTGGCACATTGTGATTGGTCTACTTGGTGCAGATCCTGAACGCAAGATTACATGGATGTTGTGACAGTTTCCTTTAAATATCTATGTCATGCCATCAACAGATTCCAGATACTTGTAGCTTTTGTGAATGTGTATGGAATGGGTCGCTGTCTATATGTGCTGCTGGCAACAATTTTATTTATTGATGGACAAACGTCTTAGGTATTATGACCGATAGCCAGTAATTTTGCATAATATGATAAAATATTATGCTAAGTATCAGTAAAACTTTTTATGTTTAATAATATACTTATTATACTTAAGATTTAATGATTTATAGCCTAAAACTATCAAGGAGAGGGACAGAAACAGATCTATCAAAAAATATCCCTCTGTCTGTATCAAATATTAGATTTATTTAATACATAATTATCTTTTCTGTACCCGTTTACCTGATCGGAGTATTTACTACAACTATATCCCATTCTAAGTCAATGCTGCCCTCAGATCTCTTATCAAAAATCGTGTAGCGAATGATGTTCATTAAAATTTATATATTTCAATTCAATTTTACTTTTAGTCAACAGTCATTAATAATACCTATGAATATGCTATTGTATCAAATCTATGGTATACAATTTGTTCATTTTAATTTTTTTAATTTAATGAAAACTTAATGCAATGTGTGTTGAGCTTAAATTTATGTTAGGAATGGTTCATTTAAATGGAAACACCTATTCTAGCCTACCTGTAAAATGTGCTACAACAGCAGAATTCTTAAGACTTCTACAGAGGTTTAAAACTTTGCTCATTCCTGTGTTTGGGCTATAAATAATTATGGCATTGCGGTCTATCAGAGAAAATGAGTTGAATTTCTTCACCATTTGTGTCCATGTGTACTATGTGTGACATCAGAAGATGGATCAATACTCGGTCATTGTTCTTGTTAGATTAAGGTACTTTATATTCTAAGTCATTTTAGTTACAGAATTTTAACTTTGTTGCTTATATTTTGTTATTCTGGTTAAATTTATATTCATTATAATTTCTCCATTTATTGATACTAATTAAAAATTATGTTACATTCACCATTTATACTAATCTAGGAGAAGAAATTAAATTCATATTCAATGATAGCATTTTTTAGGTCATCTGACCCGAAGGGTCAGGATGACCTATAGCCATCGTGCTTCGTCTGTCGTCGTCCGCCGTCCGCCGTGCGCCGTGCGCCGTCCGTAAACTTTTCACATTTTAATCTTCTTCTCAAGTTCCACCAGTAGGATTCACATGAAACTTGCCAGAAATGATCCTGAGATGGTCCTGACCAAGTGTTGTTATTTTTCGGGTTGGTCCGAAATCCAAGATGGCCGCCATAGCCGCCATTTTGAAAACACATTTTAAACTTCTTCTCAAGTTCCACCACTGCTGTTGGGCTGAAACTTGCCAGAAATGATCCTGAGATGATCCCGACCAAGTGTTGTTATTTTTTAGATCAGTCCGAAATCCAAGATGGCCGCCATAGCCGCCATCTTGAAAAACACATTTTAAACTTCTTCTCAACTTCCACCAGTGCTATTGAGCTGAAACTTGCCTGAAATGATCCTGATATGATCCCGACCAAGTGTTGTTATTTTTCGGATCGGTCCGAAATCCAAGATGGCCGCCATAGCCGCCATCTTGAAAAACACATTTTAAACTTCTTCTCAAGTTCCACCAGTGCTATTGAGTTGAAACTTGCCTGAGATGATCCTGATATGATCCCGACCAAGTGTTGTTATTTTTTCGGGTCGGTCCGAAATCCAAGATGGCCGCCATAGCCGCCATCTTGAAAAACACATTTAAAACTTCTTCTCAAGTTTCACCAGTGCTATTGAGCTGAAACTTGCCTGAAATGATCCTGATATGATCTCGACCAAGTGTTGTTATTTTTTAGATCAGTCCGAAATCGAAGATGGCCGCCATAGCGGCCATCTTGAAAAACACATTTTAAACTTCTCAACTTCCACCAGTGCTATTGAGCTGAAACTTGCCTGAAATGATCCTGATATGATCCCGACCAAGTGTTGTTATTTTTCGTTATTTTTCGGGTCGGTCCGAAATCCAAGATGGCCACCATAACCACCATCTTGAAAAACACATTTTAAACTTCTTCTCCAGGTTCATTGGTGCCTTTGAGCTGGAAATGGATAAGGATGTCAAGGAAGGCGAGCAAACATAGTGTTATTTTTTTGGCCTCGTAAAAACTTTGACATGGCAGCAATATGGCGGCCATTTTGTAACATGATTGCGCAATCATGGTTTTCCTGAACAACACCTATTTCAAACTTCTTCTCAAATTCCACTGGTGGAATTCAGCTCTAACTTACCAGAAATGATCCTGAGATGGTCCTTACCAAGTGTAGCTATTTATCGGGTCGGCCAGAAATCCAAGATGGCTGCCATGACAGCCATCTTGAAAAACACATTTTATACTTCTTCTCCAGTTCCACTGGTGCCATTGAGCTGGAAATTGGTGAAGATGTTAAGGAAGCAGGGCCAACAAAGTGTTGTTATTTTTTTGGCGTCGTAAAAACTTTGACATGGCAGCAATGGCGGCCATTTTGTAACATGATTGCGCAATCATGGTTTTCCTAACAACACCTATTTCAAACTTTTTCTCAAATTCCACCGGTGGGATTCAGCTCTAACTTACCAGAAATGATCCTGAGATGGTCCACACCAAGTGTTGTTATTTATTTAGTTGTTCAGAAATCCAAGATGGCCACCATGGCCAACAGTGCCACTATATACTTGCTACAGAGAATGCATACTACAATAATATAAGGGTTTTAATTTAGAGTCAGATGACCGTTAAGGCCCCTGGGCCTCTTGTTTGAATAAATTTTGATATTCCATATTCATCAACATACTATTTGTACCATATGCTTGTACTCATGTGCGATTCAAAAAGTAATTTTTTTTTAAAGAATACTGAAAATAGAGACATGCTCTCCAGAATTTACTAAGATATCCGATATATTGTGCAATTGTTTAATTTCTATACTGTAGTGACCATCATGATCAAGAAAAACATTTCCCGCTCCACAGGCATACTGCATGGAGGTCATCATTATAATCTTGTTCAATGAAACATTTTCCTTTGGTACTGTATAGACAATATTGGTCAGTGAAACGTTTTGCTTTTGGTACTCATTGTACTGTAGTGACTGTTTAAGTTGGTAAACGTCATTGTCAGTGAAACGTTTAACTCTCAATTTGGTATCAACTGTCTTGGTCAATTAAACATTCATCTTTGGTACTGTTTGTACTGTAGTGACGAGCATGTTAATAAACTCTCTTGATGGTCTTAGTGTATATTATACTGCAACAGAAAAACTCTGTTTTGTGCAGTTCAGATATGAATGTGTTCACGCAATAGATTCTTTTTGGTGTTTTACATAATCAATCTATTCATTACCTACTTCGCATTATTGGAATAAGGTAGACTAAATGTATTAATGAAATAAAAATATGACTAGTATAAAATGCAAAACTCTACTACCTTTTTTTGTATTTCAACAAAAGCCAGTATCTGAGTGCTGATGTTTGGGAGAAGTACAGTAGTAAATCTAGCACCATGCTGTGTGTGGTTCTACAATGTAAACTTCTTCTCTTTCTGTGATTTATTTTGAATGTATAACTGATGTATGTAAAACAATAAAATCATTAAATACAGCTATTTTCTATTATTTTTTACTGTACTTTGTATGACTATCAACTATTACTTCCAAGATTTGATATTAACTTCATGGGGCCACGTTTGTTTATGCAGACAAACCGGTCGGTCAGTTTTTAAATGTAATATTTTAAACATATATCATGACCGTCCTGCAAATGTTAATACAGGACTTGGAAGTAAAGGCTCGTCTGAAAACAATATCAAATCACCTGGTCTGTCTTCATAAACAAACAAATCTGGTCCAACCCTTTGTACCACGAAAACGGCTGTGGTAAGTGATTGGTTTCCATGATTGATTATGTTCAACAGCCAGTGGACAGCCATGGTCACTCTTTGGGCCAAACAAATTGAGCTGGGTACAATGTATATGGAATGTCAAAAATGTAGGGGTTAAAGTCGCGTGTGGTGTACATAATTCAGATTAATTTGTTCTGCTTACAATTTATCCCCTGCTTTCATCTAAACGGGGGATATTATTTTTTGTCCGTCCGTCTGTCCGTCCATCTGTCACATTTCGTTTCAGTGCAATAACTGCAACAAATGTTACAAATGTTAATGGATTTTTTTCCCAAGTTTATTAACAAGATTAAATGCTCCTAGGGCTCAGCCAGGTTTGATTGCCACTTTTGCCGGACAGCCAATAGACAAAGGACAATTTGAATTGTCCACTATCTGATGGTGGTGGAAAAAACACATAAAAAGCTAAATCATCATTTATGACATTTTATTCATAGATCAGTGTACAAAATCCCAACACTTATATTATAAGCCAACTACATTACTTACTATGCATATAGGAAAAGTTCAGTGAATTGTTTATGATATTTTATTCATTGCATTCCATCCCCAATGTAAAAAAAAAAAATATATGGTATTGTTAATGGATACGAGGTACAATGTATTTGAATTGAAAATATTCTTTTTTTTTTTTGTATACAACCTAATAAGTGCACTGTGCACTTTACAAACAAAATAGATGTACAGAAAAAAATTCCATGCAAAATTCGGTTGGTATTTTTTCCCATGAGTTTTTGGTTAAAAGATTGAAGATTATATACATATCTATTACCAGGTATATAGGCAGACCAGCAAAGTAAGGAACTTTTATATGTTTAAAGTAGCGCACCCATCCTCTTTTCCCATATAAGCTGGGGTGTACTTAAGGGGCAAGTGCGCTTATTAGATTGAATATGGTACATACTGAATGATGTGGGCTACACTTTACAGTAATACTAGGAAACCTGTCTCTCAGATACTCTACGGGATATAAATAAAAACAATAGGACCTTATCTGGTAGAACATTTCATTTGACAAGATACACTCGGGGTGGTTTATAGGTTTTAGATGAGAAGACTTAAAGTGCCCCTGAATATGTTCTAGAACATCTCACAACATACACACATAAAACAATAGTGTATTTCATGTACACATAATGATCTCTACAGTGGACATTCGTGATGAGACAATTGTACACTGACAATAAGGATCATTTCTTCATTTTAGGTTAACGACATTTATTACAATTCATTTTGCTAAACAAGTTTTTCCCTCAGTAATCTATTTCTAGTCTTGCTTTTATTACAATATTTTACACTTATTTGTTAAAATAGTTACAGTTTATACAAGACAAATATTACATCAATTTCTTCAAAATTAGTCCTTTGATTAAAAATTATTTTTGAATTTTTATCAAAACATTACTCAAATAACACACTTCCTAGGACATTTCATTGATGAGATTCGATATTTTGAGGACAACCTGACATAATGCAAGACATGAAAATCACATTTACAACAAAAATTTTATCAGGATAATCAACATAACATGACACACTGCCAAGTACCTAGAAAATATATATATATACACGTTTTGTGAAGGCAGACTTTTTTCAAACAAACACAGATATTCAATACCACATTCTATATACCTGTATCTGGAATATACTTGTACACAATTTCCGTTCAACTCTCAAACCATTACGATTAAATCCATGTTTCTCTTTCTAATTTTCCTCATACAATACTGTAAACATGGAAATTTATGCTAAATAAGCGAAGACCATTTGGCCATTTTAATTCCCCCCCGGCATATTATTTCATAATGCATGCAAAAAAAAAATTTGCAGAAGCAATCCCCATGCATATAGTTTACAGGTACAAATGTACCTATTAAAATCGTGAAATTAAACCCCCACGGAAGTAACCATGTTTACGGTATGACACCGAGACCTTTTGAGTGAATCAACAAACAAAACATAATATCATTGGTCTATACAGTATTTGGGATCATTATGAAAACAGAATTTAATATGATCAAAGTATTCCACATGAAACAAAAGGAAATCAAGTGTAAACCATCAATATTAAAAATAAACATTTTTCAGACTTAGAATACTAAATACATAAAAATATTAAACTAGCCATATTAAAATAGTGACAATTACAACCTCAAATCCATTTTTTTTCTTTTTTGATTTACACAAGCATGGAAGTTAAATTCCAACTAAATGCATTAGCAGACCGACATTTCCATTTTTAGAAAAAAACACTACAATTTGAAGCAATAAAAAACATTCCCATTCCATCACAACCTCTAAATCTAAATATTGTTAATACACTGTCCCATTTTTTCAAAAGGTGATTAACGTAATCACTTGATAAGTATCACCTTTTGACCAACTAATGGTTAAAAATATGTCAAAATCAAAAATAAATGTTCTAAATTCTCCAATAAACCACTTTAAAAAATATCATTTTGTTTATTTCTTGTACGACATGAAAATAAAAAAAAAAAAGAAGGAAATTACTGCTATGCCACCATCTATGCAAGAAACCTAAATTATTGTATACACTATAGAAAAACTTAATGCTTAAGGAAACTGTATGGAAACAAGCACACCAAATATACCCTACCCACATCTATTATGTTTCTAATAAAACTTGATAGTGTTACATTCTACACAGTACATAACAGGGCAATTCTGCTGTATAGTACAAAAAATTAACACATTAGAGTGATCTTAATAAAATTTCTGAAAGTAACAGTAGCTGCTGCAGAAGTTGAGTATTTCAATTTGTGACAATTCTTCTTAATGAAAAAGGCATTTGGCTTTTCTCTTTTTGAATCTAAAAGGATGTTTAAGTGGTTAGTAATAGCAAATGCAGCTACATAAATATAATAATATATTTTGAGCTTAATACGTGTACAAAGGCTGACATGAACATTTTGATGTACACATATTATATTCTTTATAGTTAGAAACTACAACTTTACAATAAGTTTACAAATGCATGACAAAGCGTTCATAAGAACACAACATATACATTAATCCAGTGATGATTTAAGTCACCCTATCAACATAGCTGGTGTACTAGGATCTAACTGCTTCAAATCTAAATGATCTGGTCACAACAGAAAAAACAAGTGCAATCAATGATTGCGAAAGCTCACCGACGGCAGCAATCACACTATGCATTCATTTTTTTATGTATGTATAAGCATGTCATTTTAAAATTGTATGTCACATAATATCGCTCCTAGACCTCTAATGGATGTATAAACCAAATAAGAAGGGTGTGGACTTACAAGCTTTCCAAAACTAACCCCCAAAATCTTTAAAGTGGGTTTTTGTTTCAAAAAAAGTAAGTCCACTAAATGGTAAAATGCGAAAAAATCACAATTTTTGTCTGCATGATTTTGTCATAACATCACTCATCGACCTCTAATGAATGTATAAACCAATTAAGAAGGGCATGAGGTGTATACTTTTGGACTTACAAACTTTTCAAAAACTGAACCTAAAAACATTAATTCAAAAGTGGGTTTTGGTGCCAAAAAAGTTAAGTCCACAAAATGGTAAAATGCGAAAAAAAATCACAATTTTTTTCTGCATGATTTTGCCATAACATCACTCCTAGACCTCTAATGAATGTATAAACCAAATTAGAAGGGCATGAGGTGTATACTTTTTGACTTAGAAGCTTTCCAAAAACTAACCCCCAAAAAAAGTTTTGGGGTGGGACGCTGACGCCGACGCCGGGGTGACAGCATTAGCTCTCGGTTACTCGTAACCGGTGAGCTGAAAAAACAAACCAAAAAATCACTCAAATCAGGAACCAATAGTAGAAAATAAACATAAACTGTTAAAACATAACAAACAGCAGTAGCAGAAACTTTGTGTAGCACTCGTATTAATAATTAAAACATTTACAGAACAGTGAAGATCACATCCAACTCTCTTTACTCCTTGCATACACAGTTATTGCAGTGGTAATGATAGACACAGAAATAACAGGTGCTTCACTTTACATGTGATTCAGCAGTGTAACAGAAGCATATTATCACTGCATCCAAAAAGGCACAAAAATAATTAGCTATGATGATGTAGATGATATCCCGTCACAGTAGGACCGTACAACTGATGTTATAGATGATATCATCCATCACAGTAGGACCATACAACTGATGTTATAGATAATATCCTCCGTCACAGTAGGACCGTACAACTGATGTTATAGATGATATCCTCCGTCACAGTAGGACCGTACAACTGATGTTATAGATGATATCCTCCGTCACAGTAGGACCATACTGCCAGGCATATTAGATGGTGTTTCTAATTCTTTATAAATCTAATATACTGAAGTATTACAAACATTGCTTCATAGACATTTTTTTGTTTGTTTTATTTACAAGTTTTATATTGTACTGTACACACAAAGTTAACACACAGTATAATACATACACTAGACATATTTGTACTACATTTATCTGACATACTAAAATAACCACAACAATTACATTCTTTCTGCATTTGAACATTTGTGTCAATATTTTTCAATCTTATCACAGATAGACATTAACTTTCTCCAATACACATTTGTACCAGTATATCATACATCACAATGGCGAGAATGAACCCTGATTAGTCTTCATTTTAAACACTCATGTTGGCTTGGTTTCGTCTATATGCCAATAGTCAAACTGTTATTGTTTCTCTCTCGATATCTATTACTATGAAAGATTGCGACAATATGCACACACCACTGTACCATGTAATTATATCTGATTCATATTCCCATGCTCTATGAAAAAAGTCTATGTTAAACTGATCAAATGGTTAAATGTTTTTCAGAACATACATCAAAATAATCCATTATTCAGACATCATTATTTAGACATATTTCTTCAATTTGTTAAATTTACATGATAGACTTACTTACTAACCTATGTATACTGTAGATAGAATATAACTGTCCCAATTAAACTAAGACACACAAAAACTACTAGATTACACTCCTCTCACACAAAACAATTATCTCCCCTTCTATAGAAGAGTTACCTCCCCTCCTACAGGAGTGAGATTCTGTTTACCACCAGTCGGTTTGAGCTAGTGATTGAAAATGATATCATCAAAGTGTGATAGAGAGAAAAAAGGAGTTCTGTACCAACAATGTAGAGACTAGAACTCACTTTTAGCTCTATAGAGCTGTTTTCTCAACGTTTAAATATCACAATCTCGCATTATCTCGGACCTATCAGATTGCATGAGACAAGGGCAGTACATTAGCTTTACTTACTGGTACAATTGTGTATCATTTATATTTTTTCTCTTCGTTGATTGCATGAACATTGGAATAAGAAATGACTTTGATACTAGCATACACACATAGTTCCATAAAACATAATTTACATATAACGGTATCGCTTTCAAATAGAAACAGAATTATAGAATATTCTGGGTTCAGCAGATAAGTACTGAAAACTGATGATATTTTTGCTAATGATGGTTGATAAATCTATTGTATCAGACCAGGAAATATATGGCACCATTTTGACCAGCAACACATTAATGTCAGAAATTAAACATTTTTTTCTTATTTTGGAACAAACATTTTGACCTAAAGATACTGGTGAGTTATGAAGATTATGTATTGTGGTGTTTCTGATCTTCATGAAGTTTTGCCAAGTGTCAATTCCTCCCTGGTGGTCCGGTAATTTCTGTGGAACAAAAATACAGACCATCATGAATAATATTATCTAGTGTATCAAATACAGGCAAGAATGAATATCATTTTCTAGTGTATCATGATCAAATACAGGCGAGTGTGAATATTATTTTCTAGTACTGTATACAGGCGGGTGTGAACATTATTTTCTTGTATGTCATGATAAAATACAGACGAAAATGAATATTATCTTCTAGTGTATCAAATACGGCGAGTGTGAATATTATTTTCAAGCATATCTTGATAAAATACAGGTAAGAATGAATATCATTTTCTAGAATATCAAATACAGGCAAGTGTGAATATTATTTTCTTTTTATGTCATGATCAAATAGAGGCGAGAATAAATGTTATTTTCTAGTATATTAAATACAGGCAAGTGTGAATATTATTTTCTAGTATGTCAAATACTGTACAGCCAATATGAATATTACTCTTACTAGAGTGTCAATCTACATGGCGAAGAATCAAGAAATTGAAACATAATTTGGTGTAAGGTGTTGAAATAAGATAACCACTTATACATGACCATTTTAAGTATCCAATTGATGCTTGATAAAGATGGTAATACCAGTGAGTGTAATTGTACCTGGGTATCACTGGTTGTTGCCGAAGGGCATCTGAGGCTTGTTGGCGAATGGGTCCGGAGCATTGTCCTCTCTGTTCGCTGGTTCATCTTCCTTGTCCTCTCCCTTGTCATTGTAGTCATCCTCATAATCCTCGTCCTTGTTGTCTGTTAAGGTTCAAAACAATATTTTACATAATGACAATATTGTAGGTACTGGTTAGTTTTAAATTAAAACATTGTCCCAACCTGTTGCAGACACCCTACTCAAAGTGAACCTTCTAATAAGGATCACCTGATAAAATACAGCCTGGCCTCAACAATAGACAACCTTCTATACAGTCCGCCAAAAACTCTTTTAACATACCTTCATCTTTTCCATCCTCTTCATCTAAGGCCTTTTTTTCATCCTCGTCTGCATTATCCTGGAATTTTGACAGTTTGAATTACAAACTTTACTTATCACAGCGAGTGTCAATATTATAAATTTTGGCAGATAGTGATAACAATTTGATAAATTCAAAATAACATCAAAATATCTAAATTCTACAAAATGTGTATTGAAAACCATGGAACTGGATACAAGATAATGAAGCGAAAGCTGTTCCATAGAGCGATGTACACATGTGCCTCACTACAATTCACTAGTGCAAATAGTTAACTACACTAAAAATTAAAAGTCTGCCAATAAGGAAAAAAATACATAAAGCTATAATCACTATAATAAATAGGAAATGTTAATAAGAAATGAAGAAAAAACACCACAATAAAACCCACTTAATAGACAGGTAAAGCAACCTTATGTGTACATGTAAAAGGAGATTCCTCAGAACTATGTGTGCATGACATCATCAATTTATGTGGTTTTGTATCTGCTACACATAGCAACATCTTGTAGCACAGTGATTACAATACATAAGTCCAAACGTGTAGACAATTATGTTTGAATGACAGATTTTCGCAATGAAATTTTGTGCAAATTATCTGTCTGAGCATCAGTATTTTCTGACACAATTAGATCTTAAATCTTCCTTTAGTTACAAAATATCGAAAAATTGAGCTTTAAACATTGATGCTTTAAACATCGATTTTGAACACCCGATTTCTCGATACTTGGTAACTGCCTTATTGGTCTCCAAAAAGTATGGCATGTATGTTCTTAAACAAACCTTCGCACATGCACACATGTCGTAACGTCCTTTTATGTAGACGTTCCAGACAAGAATGGACATGTATATGATGCCTACACGCACACATACAAGTAAGGTTGCTTACCGGTAACCTCGTTAATACAAAATGTATCACTTAGAATTAATTATCATTTGTTACAGTATTAATCTAAATGAGAAATTTAAAAGGTGTTTTTTAGAAATGAATGTACAGAGCCATTAACCTGTCATATGTGACCTTCCAGTAAACAAGGTCACATGTGACAGGTCGTCTCTTTATCCAGGTTCATGTAACTAGTAGAGTAAATAACACTGGGAGGGGGAAATACGGTCACATATGAGAGGGAGTCGCTTAATTCAGGTGGTCACGAAGGCAGGTCTGAATATTGAAATGACCGAGAAATCCAACCGAGAAGGAAGCTAATTTAAAGCTTAAATATTGAAATTAACTTTAATTTGTGATCAAAAGTTTAAATATTGAAAACTTTAATTCCTGATCAGTAATATTGAAATTATCTTATTTTATTTGGTTTATCTATTTGATATTTGACGAACATCTTGTATCATCATATTCATATCATAATATTATACTTGCCCTAAGCTTGTACAATCATACCATACACTTGCCCTCTTGATCAAATTACTGTTACAATTCTTAATTAAAATCATTTACAGGCCTTATAAAAAACTGTATTGCTAAAACTATACCATATTAATTCAGAAATATACTGAATGTCGGGCACAAACAGGTCATTTTGAATTTATAGATCATGTATTTATAATTTTCTTTTATTGGTAAGATATTTTAAGGAAAATTTGAACCAGAGCAATATTGAATAGTGCAATAGTTGAATGTATGTAATAATTTAAAACAATACAATTACAACTTAACACAGAGTGAACAACACAACAATACAATGTACATCACAACAAAAATCTAACAAACATTGGGGACAAACCTAAGTGACATATGGATAGTTTCAACAAAGGGCTTGCAAATTGGCTGTATACTAATTAACAAATCCTTAAAGTTACGATAAATATCATCTGTATCTCAGAAAAACTCTGACAAGTACAATTTACCATAGAGTATGAAAAAAGTCTGATAATTAATTACAGAACATAAGAAACCTATACTAGATACGGTACTCAAAGGTTTACTTAATTCACTCTCTCTGGAGAACGAAAATTGTAACCCTCTGAGAATTAGAGGATGTAAAACATCAATTACCGGCCAAAGTGTCATTAACAAAAATCTGTCATTTGTACAAAATTTACAACCAAAACCATCTGTCTGGGACTTTCTGATACAATGGTTTGGTTTGATTTGGTTTGGTTTGGTTTGGTTTGTTTAACGTCCTAATAACAGCCAGGGTCATTTAAGGCTGTACCAGGTTTTGGAGGTGGAGGAAACCCTGAGTACCCAGAGAAAACCACCGGCCAATGGTCAGTACCAGGCAACTGCCCCACGTGGGTTTTGAACTTGCAACCCAATAGGCGGAGGGCTAGTGATAAAGTATCGGGACACCTTAACCACGCGGCCACAGATACAATTGAAATAGTAGTAAACACTATGGATTACAGGATCCAAGTCATTTATGTTGTTATAAATTAATTCTTTGTACAATTTCCCTATTAAGTACCATTCAACATCTAATTCAAAACATACAGCAACATGTCAGACCTTGCTACACAGTGTACTTTTGACAGTTTATACCCCTGTTTTTATCGGTATCTTTAGTAACAGGGACACCATGATCTTACTAGGTACTTGTTTAATCCTTATTGACAAATGTACTGCCGGTATATGTAGTTATTAAACACCATGATGAATTTCAATTTAATACTCAGATTATGAGAAATTATGGAAAAGAGGTGTGGATGGACAGACAGAAGGACAAACAGACAGACAGGCAGTGGCACATATGGAAACACTAAAAAGTTTTAAGTATTTTAGAACTGGAGATAATACTTTTGGAAAAATGTGTTGGTGCAAAGTTGAGAAAAGATCTGTGTCAACTCTTCCTTAAACTCAAATTTTCTGGCTATAATCTCACTGTAAGATGACTGATGGGTAAAAACCTTTAATGCTTGTATACTGAAAGACTTATAAGTAGCAGACTCAGCAATCCTAATGAAAGTGTTAACCACTATTTCAGGAACTTTAAATTTGATTCTTTCTCTGCATAATATTAAGCACCTTTGGATATGTTTACTTAAGGATCTACCTGAAATCGATCATCCACCAATGGATTGACCCCGTTCCAGTGATCTAAGCCTTCATTGTCCTGGCCAACAAATGGATCATTCTGAAATCCAGAAGTATAAAGTAACTCGATGTTACCAGTCTGGTCAAAGTAAGGGAGATAATTCATGCCAGAAAAAGGTGAAATTCTGAAATCCAGAAGTATACAGTAACTCGATGCTACCAGTCTGGTCAAAGTAAAGGAGATAACTCATGCCAGAAAAAGGTGAAATTCTGAAATCCAGAAGTATACAGTAACTTGATGCTACCACTCTAGTCAAAGTAAGGGAGGTAACTCATGCTACAAATGGGTGAAGAATAACTGAATTATGTATATACCTTAAGATTGCAGATTAATGTAAAGCTATGTATACAGTTAAATAAGTAGTAAAGCTAGTCCTATGATAAACAGGCTTAACAGAAATATGTGTACAATCAAATATTGTCAGTCTAAAGTGACATATTATTGGAGAAATTTACTTCCGTTACCTGGGCTGTGGTGGTATGTATACAAAATAACCCTAAGTTTCAGAAATCGCTTTCATGCATCACAATGAATGAATGGCATGTATAAATGTAGCTCATCCAAAAGAATGGCAAATTCATATACAAGTCTTTAATCTTGTTAACTACCTGTATTGGCATTAACTGGAATGATAAAAATATTTAGTTTTTAATGAAATCAATGATCAAAGTTAGCAACATGAAAATTTGACTGTACACTACAGCATCACTTTACATGAAAGATTTGATATAGATGTTCATGCAGATCTCATATTTTTTAACTGACAGCCTTGAAGCTTGTACAGCAAGTGTTAGTCAAGGTAGCAAGGGACTACATGACCCTGGTAATTGTCAACAGATAAAAAGCATTACTAATATATCTATTAACATCCAAGTAGAATAATTACAACACAGCATTTATATATTTCAAATATGTATATACAATATACTAGCTTAGTAGTAAAATTAATGTCTAGCAGTTAATTATATATATATTTCTGGAAGCCTAGTGACAGGACAGGAAATTATAAAACATGCTTTTGAAGAAAACTTTCGCCAAGCCTACACACAAAATCAATCTGATCCACAACCTTCTCTATCAGGGAAATTCACCAAGTCTTCATGCAATTATCATAGCAATTTGATCCACAATATTCTCCAACAAGCAAACATGCAACATATGTGTATGTTCAGAGTTCTGACCAAGTCCTTATGCAAAATCACCAAAACACCAGGTACATGTAGGGTACATGTTTTAGTATGTCCTGTACAAACTCCATATCTAATACTCTATGTATGTATTTAATCTGACATAAATTGCTATTAGATGTACTAGACATGCAATGATTTAATGTATATCTATTCCTTTAACCTTAACCGTGTTCAAGCCATATGTATACATTACATTTTGTAACATAGTTTCAGTCAAAAACAAAAAAAACAAAAAACAAAACTTTTGAAATTAAACCCTAACTATTTACAGGAGTAACAAGTGAATCAAACCAATGGTTACAAAAGTAAGTGATCATTAAAAGTCAACATTAATAAAAAAAAAAAAAGATTATTGAGCCTTAAATTGTTTTATACATGCATGTGTTTGTCATTATAAAACAGATTCATGGAATTTATAACAATTAAAATGTTCCCCATTTCCATCAAAAAACATTATAGATCAAGGAAAATCTTCTTTGGAAAAATTTCCTCTTAAAAGCAAGGTGACCAGAGGTATGTGGAAATTCTGTCATATTTTTAATGTCGTTTTATTTTTTATGTGGGTCCTACCACTACAAACAAGCTTGACTACAATGTAGCATAACTAAAACCTACTTGAAAACAATACAAACGTAACTATACCTACTCGGACACTGTCCTTAAACAACCATAGCCACTGCTACATTAAAACAATATAAACAAAACTATACCTACTCGGACACTGTCTTTAAATGAAAACAGCCAATGATGCGTTAAAACAATACAAACGTAACTATGCCCCAGATAAATCTGGAAGTTTATCGCAATGATTCAAAACAGAGGTCATATGAATGTCATCATTCTAAAAGCAATGGGTGCCAAAAACAAAAACAGTGAAATTGTAATAGGTAAAAACACTTATTTATGTCAGAGCCTTAGTCTAGACGAGTCACAGTAATCTAATACTGTCAGAACCTTAGTCTAGACGAGCCATAGTGATCTAATACTGTCAGAGCCTTAGTCTAGACGAGCCATAGTAATCTAATACTGTCAGAGCCTTAGTCTAGACGAGCCATAGTAATCTAATACTGTCAGAGCCTTAGTCTAGACGAGCCATAGTGATCTAATACTGTCAGAGCCTTAGTCTAGACGAGCCATAGTAATCTAATACTGTCAGAGCCTTAGTCTAGACGAGCCATAGTAATCTAATACTGTCAGAGCCTTAGTCTAGACGAGCCATAGTGATCTAATACTGTCAGAGCCTTAGTCTAGACGAGTCACAGTAATCTAATACTGTCAGAGCCTTAGTCTAGACGAGCCATAGTAATCTAATACTGTCAGAGCCTTAGTCTAGACGAGCCATAGTAATCTAATACTGTCAGAGCCACAGTCTAGACGAGCCATAGTAATCTAATACTGTCAGAGCCACAGTCTAGACGAGCCATAGTAATCTAATACTGTCAGAGCCTTAGTCTAGACGAGTCACAGTAATCTAATACTGTCAGAGCCTTAGTCTAGACGAGCCATAGTAATCTAATACTGTCAGAGCCTTAGTCTAGACGAGCCATAGTAATCTAATAGTCAGAGCCTTAGTCTAGACGAGCCATAGTAATCTAATACTGTCAGAGCCTTAGTCTAGACGAGTCACAGTAATCTAATACTGTCAGAGCCTTAGTCTAGACGAGCCATAGTAAATCTAATACTGTCAGAGCCTTAGTCTAGACGAGACACAGTAATCTAATACTGTCAGAGCCTTAGTCTAGACGAGCCATAGTAAATCTAATACTGTCAGAGCCTTAGTCTAGACGAGACACAGTAATCTAATACTGTCAGGGCCTTAGTCTAGACGAGCCATCGTAAATCTAATACTGTCAGAGCCTTAGTCTAGACGAGCCATAGTAATCTAATACTGTCAGAGCCTTAGTCTAGACGAGCCACAGTAATCTAATACTGTCAGAGCCTTAGTCTAGACGAGCCACAGTAATCTAATACTGTCAGAGCCTTAGTCTAGACGAGCCACAGTAATCTAATACTGTCAGAGCCTTAGTCTAGACGAGCCATAGTAAATCTAATACTGTCAGAGCCTTAGTCTAGACGAGCCATAGTAATCTAATACTGTCAGAGCCACAGTCTAGACGAGCCACAGTAATCTAATACTGTCAGAGCCTTAGTCTAGACGAGCCATAGTAATCTAATACTGTCAGAGCCTTAGTCTAGACGAGCCATAGTAATCTAATACTGTCAGAGCCTTAGTCTAGACGAGCCATAGTAATCTAATACTGTCAGAGTCTTAGTCTAGACGAGCCACAGTAATCTAATACTGTCAGAGTCTTAGTCTAGACGAGCCATAGTAATCTAATACTGTCAGAGCCTTAGTCTAGACGAGCCATAGTAATCTAATACTGTCAGAGCCTTAGTCTAGACGAGCCATAGTAATCTAATACTGTCAGAGCCTTAGTCTAGACGAGCCATAGTGATCTAATACTGTCAGAGTCTTAGTCTAGACGAGCCATAGTAATCTAATACTGTCAGAGCCTTAGTCTAGACGAGCCATAGTAATCTAATACTGTCAGAGCCTTAGTCTAGACGAGCCACAGTAATCTAATACTGTCAGGGCCTTAGTCTAGACAAGCCACAGTAATCTAATACTGTCAGAGCCTTAGTCTAGACGAGCCATAGTGATCTAATACTGTCAGGGCCTTAGTCTAGACGAGCCATAGTAATCTAATACTGTGTCAGAGCCTTAGTCAGGATGGGCCATAGTAATCTAAAACTGTCAGAGTCTTAGTCTAGACAAGCCACAGTAATCTAATACTGTCAGAGCCTTAGTCTAGACGAGCCATAGTGATCTAATACTGTCAGGGCCTTAGTCTAGACGAGCCATAGTAATCTAATACTGTCAGAGCCTTAGTCTAGACGAGCCATAGTAATCTAATACTGTCAGAGCCTTAGTCTAGACGAGCCACAGTAATCTAATACTGTCAGAGCCTTAGTCTGGACAAGCCATAGTAATCTAATACTGTCAGAGCCTTAGTCTAGACGAGCCATAGTAAATCTAATACTGTCAGAGCCTTAGTCTAGACGAGCCATAGTAAATCTAATACTGTCAGAGCCTTAGTCTAGACGAGCCACAGTAATCTAATACTGTCAGAGCCTTAGTCTAGACGAGCCATAGTAATCTAATACTGTCAGAGCCTTAGTCTAGACGAGCCATAGTAAACTAATACTGTCAGAGCCACAGTGTAGACGAACCATAGTAATCTAATACTGTCAGAGCCTTAGTCTAGACGAGCCACAGTGATCTAATACTGTCAGAGCCTTAGTCTAGACGAGCCATAGTAATCTAATACTGTCAGAGCCTTAGTCTAGACGAGCCACAGTAATCTAATACTGTCAGAGCCTTAGTCTAGACGAGCCATAGTAATCTAATACTGTCAGAGCCTTAGTCTAGACGAGCCATAGTAATCTAATACTGTCAGAGCCTTAGTCTAGACGAGCCATAGTAATCTAATACTGTCAGAGCCTTAGTCTAGACGAGCCACAGTAATCTAATACTGTCAGAGCCTTAGTCTACAGCTCATCTTTCCATTTTGAGAACAGAGCTATACCCACACCTCCACATCCTTGCCCTTCACCATAGCTACTTCACATATACAAGCAGGCAGCAACTGACTGAAAATTAACTTACCAAACTTGGATTCGACATAGCAAACAAATTAATGCCAAACTCCTCAAGGTGCATTTCAATACCTGGCCGCACACATGGCACAACTTTCTCAGCCAGTTTTCAGTGCGAACATGAATTTACTGATCCAGACTTCAAATTTGTACTTTTATAAGTATATTTCTGTATTTTTGGAACAGATGGTTCAAAATAATATATTCTGAACAAGCTTAAGCATGCTGGGTATTGCTAATTAAAACATGTCCCCTAGCTCCTGGCCCTCGCTAAAAATAGTAACAGTGACCTCGACCTTGACCTAAAAATCCTGAAACTCGTACTTGATCTGTAGCTACTCATATTGAAGTTATATACTAACTTTCATCAACATACCTTGAAGCACGGCTGAGAAAAGTGTGGATAACCGAGTGGACGGACGTATGGTGATACGGACAAGATCAACTTATGGGGTGAAGTCTTTTGTCTGAGAACTAATATAATGTGGGGTGCAGGGCACAAGTTTTATTTTGATAAGGACATCACATTTAATTTCCATTCATTCCGTCGCTAAAAAAAGCACATGCGCAGCGAGATTTAATGATGAATTATGGGAAAAAAGACAAATTTACATTAAATTTCCTTTCCTATAGGCGACGAAGATTTTTGCACAGAATGAATCGTTAATTCACCCCACAAGTATATCTTAGTGAGTGCGGACGGACGGACAGGGAGGAAACCTGTAGTCCCCCTGGTTTCACTTGTAGGGGACTAATAACTGGAGTTGTTTGAGTTATCATTGATAATGCCCATTATTGACAAATGATTTTAAGTTATGGTGTCAATGACTGCAATCAGTCTCTGAAGAATCCACAAAAAATCTACAGATATTTTAAATTCAGCAGACAATCTGTGTCAAACATGTTCTTGTGTTATATCTAATTGGTGAACCAATAAGAATCAGTTGCTGTTAATTTCTAGTTGTGAGGCAGACTTAATTACAGTTCTTTAATATTGAAGTGAACAACGTACATTACATCCTTTTTTATATCCAGAAATAACTGTGTTCATAAGTCAACTGTCAGTCTGGGTTTTTTTCTAAATGAGCTAATAGAACTGACAGTAGATTTACAAAATGGTGATAAGCTATAGACTAGAGTAATGATTTGACAGAAACTTTTTTTAGTTTCAGTTTACATGTAGTAAAGTAAGTCACACTTTGCATTTCCTTGCAAAAAACTTTTTCAAACACAACTCCAAAATTAAGAAAGACAAATGGAGAATGACAAGCTTTTTTGAAATCTTTTACATATTATCATAATGACTTTTCATGTGTTCTTCTCATCACTAAATCTATCGGTATTGTCAGGTATGTTAAATCATCCAATTTAGTCTCAATATCAGACAGACAATGCGATATATTCTACTTATAGTTATCATTAATCAACAACAAGACATTTGCATTACTTTCACATGATTTTATTACCATAATTTAAATACGATGTTTATTACAAAATGTTTCTAAAGCCCTTTCCCCTGCTAAAAAACTACCCTAACTATAACACTACAGTTTATCCCACTTATTACCAGATTTCTCAATTTCTGGCAAAGTGACCATCTTCGTATCAAGCTGAACTTCATTAATGCCTCATTACTTTACCCTAATAAGCTGTGCAGTAATAAACTCATTTTTGTTAACATTTAAGAGGAAAATCTTATAAAAAAAATTTCCTTGCCCCACGGCAATGATTCACACCTAATTTGTGTTGGAGCTCTGGACTTCTTACCATTAAAAAATTATGTTTAGTCTCCTATCACTTTGTTGCCCTCCAACAGGAATTTGACAATACCTTTGATTTAAAAAACAGGCTCCAAAAACAGGTTAGAGATTAATATGTTGTAGTGTATATCTGGTTAGAGATTAATATGTTGTAGTGTGATATCTGGTTAGAGATTAATATGTTGTATCTGGTTAGAGATTAATATGTTGTAGTGTGATATCTGGTTAGAGATTAATATGTTGTAGTGTTATATCTGGTTAGAGATTGATATGTTGTAGTGTATATCTGGTTAGAGATTAATATGTTGTAGTGTGATATCTGGTTAGAGATTAATATGTTGTAGTGTGATATCTGGTTAGAGATTAATTTGTGGTAGTATGATATCTGGTTAGAGATTAATATGTTGTAGTGTGATATCTGGTTAGAGATTAATTTGTGGTAGTTTGATATCTGGTTAGAGATTAATATGTTGTAGTGTTATATCTGGTTAGAGATTAATATGTGGTAGTTTGATATCTGGTTAGAGATTAATATGTTGTAGTGTATATCTGGTTAGAGATTAATATGTTCTAGTGTTATATCTGGTTAGAGATTAATTTGTGGTAGTTTGATATCTGGTTAGAGATTAATATGTTGTAGTGTGAAAATATCCTTAATGGCTGTGTTTTGGTACAAATGCAAAGACTCTGACTGGCCTGACTACCCAATGATATTGGTCTGTCAGTAACGACTCATTCTGTTTGTCTTGTTAATGACTTTGAACTAGTTAAGCTTAGCCGCTGTTTGCCTGGCCTACAGAAGGTCATGTTTATTGGAAGGCAGGGCTGTATTTTGCAAATTTGAATAAAAAGTTTGACTTAGCAGATTTGATTTCATTCCTAAGCATTTTGCTGTGTTGTCTATGTTAACATGTACATTTCCATCTTGGGCCTCACAGCTCTGCCACTTAGCAGGCGTGATCCATACCAATTAAGTTTGGCTAACATTGCTTCAACCATTCTTAACTAGAAGTCTTCAAAATGAAAATTTAACAGCTGACACCATACAACTCGGCAAACCTGTGGACCACGTTTGACAGAAATTGAGAAACAAATAAGGTGGACTAGACTGTCATATACTAATCTGTAATGTGTTTGAACGATAGAGTGATGGTAAATCAGACACAAATGCAAAAACAAATATCAGTTATAATCGGAAAGGCCTTCCAAACAAATATAATCGGAAAGGCTTTCCAAACAAATATCAGTTATAATCGGAAAGGCTTTCCAAACAAATATCAGTTATAATCGGAAAGGCTTTCCAAACAAATATAATTGGAAAGGCTTTCCAAACAAATATCAGTTATAGTTGGAAAGGCTTTCCAATGTTAAGTCAATCGATGACATAATCAGATGACTTTGTATATTCTAATTTCTAAGTTACTGTGTCATATCATCTTTTTGTAAATTTAACTTAAGTATGCCCAACTTATCTAGGATTCATTTATGAAATATAAGCATGCTAGGTATTGCTAATGCAATACATATACCCTACTGGCCCCGCTAAAAAATAGTAACAGTGACCTTGACCTTGACCTTGACCCAAAAACCCTGAAACTCGCACTTGATTTGCAGCTTCTCATACCAAAGTTACAAATCAACTTTTACCAACATACCTTGAAGCATGGCTGAGAAAAGAGCAGGAAAACTGAGTGGATGGACTGATAGACGGACGGACAGACAGATGGGCAGAAAGTCAGAAACCTATAGTCCTGGTTTCACCGGCAAGCAACTACCAAGTAATAATACAGTTGGAGTCCAATTGATATCTTTATTTTGCACAGTTCTAAATAGGCAATGAAATTTGTTTGATTTAATTACATACCGGTATATCAACTACAGGAAAATATCAATTATGAAAAATCACTATTGATTATCAGATCAATTGATGTTAAACAATTAATTAATCAATTACATTTGATCATCATCCCTTTACTTATACATATATAATTCTACTTTTGGTATGATTATAAACATTATCAAAACACATGGTCATTTTAATCTAATTTAATTTTAATTCATTTTAATATCAAACAACATTCATGGAAGAGGAAATGATACTACAGAAAAAGGTGAAACAGCAAAAAATAAAAAAGAGAAATAATGATACCATGGAAACCAGCTCTTAAAACAAAACATAGATATAGAGGTTAATAACTGTTTTACATCAATAACGAGCCTTTTAAAATACAATGAAAGAAGGTAATAGTAACAGATATATGTATTATTATACCAACGCTACCTAACAGAAATGAGTGCTAATCATGTATGTTCCGAATATAGAGAAAATATTTTTTATTATAAGTTACACAAGTTCAACCACATTTCTACATCAAAGACTATATATAGGTCACTGAGATTACCAGGATATGTAATACCTTATTAGGATTTACCTCACATCACAACAGGATATGTAACACCTTATTAGGATTTACCTGATATCACAATAGGATATGTAACACCTTATTAGGATTTTACCTGATATCACAATAGGATATGTAACACCTTATTAACCTTATTAGGACTTTACCTCATATCACAATAGGATATGTAACACCCTATTAGGATTTTACCTGATATTACAATAGGATATGCAACACCTTATTAGGATTTTACCTCATATTACAATAGGATATGTAACACCTTAATAGGATTTTACCTGATATTACAATATGTCTATAGAGTTGTGATAGAATCTCTAGACTACCTAATTCCCTTGTTATTTAGCTATTATTATAGAATTCCTCAACTCCTGAGATTTAGATGATATGAGCATCCCATAATTAATGAGATCAAATTATACATGCACTTAACAGATATATAGCATCCCGCAAAACTTAAGTTTATATATCATGTCATATTTGATGTCCAATATGGATGTTTATCATTATAAAGCAGCCCACAACAAAGCAATATATCAAATGTCAACATCTATATGATGCTTTAAAGAAAATAATTCTAAACATTTTATCAATAGTTTATGAAAGATTTTCATCAAATAATCGGTAAAAAAATGTCTAAAACTGATTTGAAAATATTTAAGATCTATTTACACCAAGGTAGAGGAGGAACAAAAAGTAACCGTTCTCGCACCAGGGATGGTTAACACATTGGAACATGTGGGTCGCTGTGGGTATAAATCCCAAGCTACAGGACCAGTGTTGTTCTAATATTTCATTAGTATCAAGAAGCTGGGTTCTATGAATCAAAAGATACAAACAGTTCTATATCCTACAAGTGTCTCTGCAAGTAAATCAAAACAAAACCATTCAACATTAAGAAAAAGACATCAATGATAAGATCAACAGAAAAAGACAATTTTGATAAAAGAAAAAGAAAACAAATAAATAAAAATAAAAATTCAGGAAAAAACCCCAAAGAAAATCCCCCAATTCAATTGTTCCTTTCCAATAATCACCTAGGACTAGTACATTATAGGTAATTTTCATGAAAGATACCTTAGTAAGTAAAAGTTTTGGAAAAATATTCATCAATAATTATATAATATCTCCTATGGACAATTTTAAGTTAAGAAATGTTCTGTAAGTTTATAATCATTCACCTAGGACTAGTACATTATAGGTAATTTTCATGAAAGATACCTTAGTAAGTAAAAGTTTTGGAAAAATATTCATCAATAATTATATAATATCTCCTATGGACAATTTTAAGTTAAGAAATGTTCTGTAAGTTTATAATCATAAGATCGAATACTGATGAAACTGGGGCCAGTCTTTCGCTAGGTATCCATCGTACATACAGTTGCTTTTAAATGTCTTACGGACAGTTTATACCTACAGCATCTTATAAATTGATATAATTCCCCCTTACCATGAGCCCTAACTGATGGACTTCGGCCTGGAGAATTGGAATTACCGGTTAACCAACCTGTCCATGAACAAGATCTTAGGAACAGGTTAATTAACCTGTCCATGTATACCTTAGGAACAGGTTAATTAACCTGTCCATGTATACCTTAGGAACAGGTTAATTAACCTGTCCATGTATACCTTAGGAACAGGTTAATTAACCTGTCCATGTATAACTTAGGAACAGGTTAATTAACCTGTCCATGTATACCTTAGGAACAGGTTAATTAACCTGCCCATGTATACCTTAGGAACAGGTTAATTAACCTGTCCATGTATACCTTAGGAACAGGTTAATTAACCTGTCCATGTATACCTTAACAATCCTGCATGGCATCTCTCCAGAAGTGGTTAAAGCCTGATGAATCTAGACTTATTTTGAACAGCATTGAATATGGCTATAGCAACATAATATGTATACATAGAAATCACAAATATATTATCTATCTCCCACATCATGGACTTAATTTGCGACATAGAGAACCAGTGCCAGCTGACTATACAAAACACCAGAAATACCCATGATCATTAACAGCTTTTAAAGCGGTACAAAATATCTTTCTTAAAACCATATTATATACAAATGAATAATAACTACTTTCCCCACATTCACATAAACACGATTTAGACACAGACTTTCTCACAATTACACATAATATGAACCAACTATCAGAGTGAGACATGCTGCTGTAAATTCAAATTTGGAATCACACATTCCAACATTTTCTATCCCAATGGTTCTCACCTATACAAGGAACAGTTTTTACAAATTTGAAGTCACAATAAATGCATATGCCTGACCTTTTTGTATGGTCAAAGAGTCAAATTTTTTACCATAGTTATATACTGATATTTACAATTATATATGACGAAGGTTGTTTTACAGCCAGGCCACTTTTAGGTGTAACATCATGATGTTTATAATTACTGTATAACATGTTTAAACAAACAATTTATTGAATTATTGTTTACAGAGTAGTCTTACGAAGGTCAAACTCTACAGCAATTCAGGACGTATGAAGGTCAAGCGCCAATATACCTTCTGTCTGGCACCAACTTATTTCCAGCTCTTGGTTGGTAACTAGTTTCCAAACATACATGCTGACACACACGCACATTTACACAAGTTCAGACAGCACATTCCATGAACAACTTTAGGTACATCATGGCACTTGAAGCTACCAATTAGGTAACTATGAATAACCCTTTCAACCCTAAGAAACTTTAGTGGACTCTGCCATTCATATATCCTTTGAAGTCCAATATGGTCAGTAGGGTTGAGAGGGATAATATTAATTAATTACAAACAATAAACATCAATAGATATGAAACATGTGCCATTAGTCGACTAGGACATCTGGTTGAGCTAAGAATTTTAAAATACATTCAATGGGCAAGCTGAAGACTTTCCAAAGGGCTGCATATCCCGAGCCAGTCCACAATCATTGTAAGAAAAAAGTCATTGCATAGAAAATCGGTCATTAATGTGCAAGTCTTCAACTGGAGGTTTACTGAGCGATGACCTCCATTATGATTCCTTTAAAAATAAAAACTTGTAAAAAAACCTGTACTTTAACAATATGGCATGCAATACCTGCTTGCATTACCTGTGCATGCTAAACTGGAATGTTGGATATTTAGCTTTAAGCTAGTCACCTCATTTGAATATACATAAAATAATAGAACAAAATCATTAAATTCATAAAAAAACATTAATACTTCTTGGAATAATTTCCATCTGTTGTGATATTCTCTATTATAATATGTGAAATAAAAATTTCAACTTTTGTGACTTAGATTAGTGAATGTTCTCGACAGCTTGTTATGAGCATGACAAGCCTTAAGGAATTAATGATTTTTCAAATTTTTCCTGTTCCTTTTATTACTTATTTTTTAAAGGAGTTTTCTTGTTAGAAAGGTCACTATCTATCTCAGATACACTAAATCAGGTTGTGGCGAAAGTGGAATTTTGGGTCTTGGTTAAGCAATCTGGGCCGTCGGCCTGCAGCCTTTTGACTGTTTGCTTTCCCACTGTGTCGGTGTGATGGAGTGTGGTGTTGATGACGTTCACTGTCACCTAGGTTGGGTGGATCAACATTATCATCTAGTGGAGGAGCAGGTCCCACATTTTTACCTCCCTTCCCTTTTACATCAGGCTCCATCTCCCCAGCCTGGTTGGAATCATGACCCTTGTTCTTATGATGGTAGAGAGTTTTGTCCATCTCATCCGCAATATTGGAATCTGGCTTTTTTGTCTTGTCCACTTTGAGATGACCACCAGGGGGAGCTACCTGGTGTCCTTGTTGTTCTGCATCAAGGAGACGGTTATTCCTATGTCGTTTTTGTTGTTCCAGTCTCTGTAGAGATGAACCAATCAGAAGACTACACCAAGCAGGCAACTGTCGTCAAGCTAGATGTAGCCCTATCAGGCACCTGTTTATTTAATTTCCTATACAGGTTGTAATGCCTACTTCACCTATTGCTCCAGTTTATTTTTAGTACAAAAATAGTTCCCGCTTTTTTTATTTACCATGATATGTTAAGAAACTTTCAACTATTTTGTCCTTAATAAAATTCTGACTTTGACTAATGAAACGGTTAAAATATCCCCTTAATGCCTTAAATGCTCACAGATTTATTCTTTCAATTCTCTTTTATTTTCATAGAAGATTTTTTTTCCATGTTATCAAAGTACAAAGACACATATGACATTGTTAATTGTATTTTCAAAAATTATTTAACCAAATTAAGTTGTAAAGATAAAATATCAATAAAAGAGATCAGAGACAGATGCTGCAATATGATATAAAGTATAAAAGAGTACCAGGCCACTAACCAAGCAGAAATTAGGAGGCAAGTCTGAGAACAGTATGAGAAATAAAACGACAGTAAAGGAAAACATGAATAGATCAAACAGCATGAACAAATACAGGTAACACATAAGTCACAGACAAATTATACAATAAACATGAGGGCTTATCATGAAACAGAAATTTTCTTAGACTGAAAATTAAGATTTAAAAACAAGAAATGTGGAATACATTTTAGTAATATATTCGCATCAATTGTAGTGAAGGACACATGCGCATAACTTACGATTTTGTTCAATTTTTTTCCAATCTCACTCTTGCTGTTTCTAAAATTTTGTTCAAGTTTTTTAATCTCAATCTTCATGACAAATACATTTAATTTTTTAACATTGATACAGAATTTTCTTCAATTCAATTCCATTTTAAATCTTTCTGTTTTCTCTATCAAATAATAAATTAAATAAATGAATCTTGTAATCAATAACAATATCTTTGGTTCATACTTGGAACTCATTATTACAAGGGAAATGCATATGATAAAAACACTATTTACATAACATTTAAACAACCCCAGAGTTCCAATACAAAGGTAACACCACATAATTCACCACACAACTGGATTAGCAACATTGATATCGCCTACCTCTCGGGGAGGTGGAATATTTTGCTGGGGATTGTCCGCTACAATGGGTGGATCAACGTTGTCATTAGCTGGAGGAGCGGGTCCAACGTGATTATCACCCTTCGGGTCCGGCTCCATTTCCCCAGCCTGGTTGGAGTCATGTTTCTTGTTTTGTCCATTTTTATCTCCAAAAGGATTTTTATCCATTTCGCCAGCCATATTGGAATCTGGCTTTTCTATCTTGACATGGTCCCCAGGGGGAGCCACCTGATGTTGTTGTTGTTCTGCGTCCAGAGCAGCGTTATCGTTTACATCCTGTCAGACTCATCTCAGGAACATTTTCAGGCAAGTTTCAGCCAAACAGTACTGGTGGAACTTGAGAAGAAGTTTTAAAATGTGTTCTAAAGATGGTGGTTATGGCGGCCATCTTGGATTCGGACCGACTCGAAAATAACAACACTTGTTCGGGATCATATCAGGATAATTTTCAGGCAAGTTTTCAGCTCAATAGCTCTGGGGGAACTGAGAAGAAGTTTAAAATGTGTTTTTCAAGATGGCCGCCATAGCGGCCATCTTGGATTTCGGATCGGCCCGAAAAATAACAACATTTGGTGGGGATCATCTCAGGATCATTTCTGGTAAGTTTCAGCCCAACAGCACTGGTGGAACTTGAGAAGGAATTTTAAAATGGTTTTTTCAAGATGGCGGGCTGCCACTGGATTTTCGGACCGACCCAAAAATAACAACACTTGGTCGGGATCATATCAGGATCATTTCAGGCAAGTTTCAGCTCAAATAGCACTGGTGGAACTTGAGAAGAAGTTTAAAATGTGTTTTTCAAGATGGCGGTTATGGTGGCCATCTTGGATTTTGGACCGACCCGAAAAATAACAACACTTGGTCGGGATCATATCAGGATCATTTCTGGTAAGTTTCAGCCCAACAGCACTGGTAGAACTTGAGAAGAAGTTTAAAATGTGTTTTTCAAGATGGCGGCTATGGCGGCCATCTTGGATTTCGGACCGACCCGAAAAATAACAACACTTGGTTGGAATCATATCAGGATCATTTCAGGCAAGTTTCAGCTCAATAACACTGGTGGAACTTGAGAAGTTTAAAGTTTAAAATGTGTTTTTCAAGATGGCGGTTATGGCGGCCATCTTGGATTTCGGACCGACCCGAAAAACAACACTTGGTCGGGATCATATCAGGATCATTTCAGGCAAGTTTCAGCCCAACAGCACTGGTGGAACTTGAGAAGAAGTTTAAAATGTGTTTTTCAAGATGGCGGCTATGGCGGCCATCTTGGATTTCGGATCGACCTGAAAAATAACTACACTTGGTGGGGATCATCTCAGGATCATTTCTTGTAAGTTTCAGCCCAACAGCACTGGTAGAACTTGAGAAGAAGTTTAAAATGTGTTTTTCAAGATGGCGGCTATGGCGGCCATCTTGGATTTTGGACCGACCCGAAAAATAACAACACTTGGTCGGGATCATATCAGGATCTTTTCTGGTAAGTTTCAGCCCAACAGCACTAGTAGAACTTGAGAAGAAGTTTAAAATGTGTTTTTCAAGATGGCGGCTATGGCGGCCATCTTGGATTTTGGACCGACCCGAAAAATAACAACATTTGGTCGGGATCATATCAGGATCATTTCAGGCAAGTTTCAGCTCAATAGCTCTGGTGGAACTTGAGAAGAAGTTTAAAATGTGTTTTTCAAGATGGCGGTTATGGCGGCCATCTTGGATTTCGGACCGACCTGAAAAATAACAACACTTGGTCGGGATCATATCAGGATCTTTTCTGGTAAGTTTCAGCCCAACAGCACTGGTAGAACTTGAGAAGAAGTTTAAAATGTGTTTTTCAAGATGGCGGCTATGGCGGCCATCTTGGATTTTGGACCGACCCGAAAAATAACAACACTTGGTCGGGATCATATCAGGATCATTTCAGGCAAGTTTCAGCTCAATAGCACTGGTGGAACTTGAGAAGAAGTTTAAAATGTGTTTTTCAAGATGGCGGTTATGGCGGCCATCTTGGATTTTGGACCGACCCGAAAAATAACAACACTTGGTGGGGATCATCTCAGGATCATTTCTGGCAAGTTTCAGCCCAACAGCACTGGTGGAACTTGAGAAGAAGTTTAAAATGTGTTTTTCAAGATGGCGGCTATGGCGGCCATCTTGGATTTCGGACCGACCCGAAAAATAACAACACTTGGTCGGGATCATATCAGGATCATTTCTGGCAAGTTTCAGCCCAACAGCACTGGTGGAACTTTAGAAGAAGTTTAAAATATGTTTTCAAAATGGCGGCTATGGCGGCCATCTTGGATTTCGGACCGACCCGAAAAATAACAACACTTGGTCAGGACCATCTCAGGATCATTTCTGGCAAGTTTCAGCTTAATCCCACTGGTGGAACTTGAGAAGAAGATTGAAATGTGAAAAGTTTACGGACGGCGGACGGCGGACGGCGCACGGCGCACGGCGGACGGCGGACGGCGGACGACGACGGACGAAGCACGATGGCTATAGGTCATCCTGACCCTTCGGGTCAGATGACCTAATAAAAGAGATCAGAGACAGATGCTGCAATATGATATAAAGTATAAAAGAGTACCAGGCCACTAACCAAGCAGAAATTAGGAGGCAAGTCTGAGAACAGTATGAGAAATAAAACGACAGTAAAGGAAAACATGAACAGTTCAAACAGCATGAACAAATACAGGTAACACGTAAGTCACAGACAAATTATACAATAAACATGAGGGCTTATCATGAAACAGAAATTTTCTTAGACTGAAAATTAAGATTTAAAAACAAGAAATGTGGAATACATTTTAGTAATATATTCGCATCAATTGTAGTGAAGGACACATGCGCATAACTTACGATTTTGTTCAATTTTTTTCCAATCTCACTCTTGCTGTTTCTAAAATTTTGTTCAAGTTTTTTAATCTCAATCTTCATGACAAATACATTTAATTTTTTAACATTGATACAGAATTTTGCTTCAATTCAATTCCATTTTAAATCTTTCTTTTTTCTCTATCAAATAATAAATTAAATAAATGAATCTTGTAATCAATAACAATATCTTTGGTTCATACTTGGAACTCATTATTACAAGGGAAATGCATATGATAAAAACACTATTTACATAACATTTAAACAACCCCATAGTTCCAATACAAAAATAACACCACATAATTCACCACACAACTGGATTAGCAACATTGATATCGCCTACCTCTCGGGGAGGTGGAATATTTTGCTGGGGATTGTCCGCTACAATGGGTGGATCAACGTTGTCATTAGCCGGAGGAGCGGGTCCAACGTGATTATCACCCTTCGGGTCCGGCTCCATTTCCCCAGCCTGGTTGGAGTCATGTTTCTTGTTTTGTCCGTTTTTATCTCCAAAAGGATTTTTATCCATTTCGCCAGCCATATTGGAATCTGGCTTTTCTATCTTGACATGGTCCCCAGGGGGAGCCACCTGATGTTGTTGTTGTTCTGCGTCCAGAGCAGCGTTATCGTTTACATCCTGTTTGATCTTTATCCGACTGGTATCAACCCCTATCTTCTTCAGTTGTCCGTATTGATTCTGTGGGGTAGAGTCACTAATCAAAAACTTTCTAAAAAAATGTTGCCAAAATGCAAGGTATCTTATATGTTCTATCAATGTCCTATAGTAATTAAGGTTCCTGTAAGTATATAGCCCCCAGACCATATATGAATGTTATATACATATGCTATTGCCATCTTTGCAGGCATTTCATCTGAGCAACATGACAATTGCATTTCTTGCAACTTAAAAATATATTACGCAGACATCGAAGATTTAAAATTTCATATTTCAGTAGAATTTCACAATACTTTCGTCTGAGTACAAACAATCCAAGACAAACTGAGAGTAACAGAAATGACTAGAATGACTATAGATCAAGGATAATAGATTAGATGTAGCTAGGACCCATTTGAATATATTATAATCCTTAGATCTTAACGACAGACATTTGTAACCCTGGGCCACGAAGTAATATACGCCATGGAGACAAGATATATATCAAATCTGTCTGAAACTTTTTCAATTTAGTTTTCTGAAATAATATTGGTGATTTATTTTTGTGATTTTGATACTACAGAATCTGAAAATGTTGCCTTTAATCTTAAATGAGGTTACTTAAAATTAAAAATCCTTAAGACTTATTTTGTAAATCTCACATGAACTGAAACCTCCTGTTAGGCCATCTACACCTATCCATCAAATGCAGTATAAAATATTTAACAAGAGGCCCAAGGGCCTTAACGGTCATCTGACTCTAAATTAAAGAACATTATACTATTGTAGTATGTATTCTCTGTAGCAGGTATAGTGGCACTGTTGGCCATGGTGGCCATTTTGGAATTTGGATAAACACGAAATATAGCACTTGATCAAGACTATCTCAGGATCATTTCTGAAGTAAGAGCTGAATCCCACAGGTGAAATTTGAAAAAAAGTTTGAAATAGGTGTTGTTCAGGAAAACCATGATTGCGCAATCATGTTACAAAATGGCTGCCGTGGCAGAGGCAAAAAAATAACAACACTTTGTTGGCTCTGCTTCCTTAACATCCTCACCAATTTCAAGCTCAATCGCACCAGTGGAACTGGAGAAGAAGTTTAAAATGTTTTTCAAGATGGTTGCCATGGCGGCCATCTTGGATTTCTGACTGACCCATAAATAACAACACTTGGCCAGGATCATCTAAAGATCATTTCTGGTATGTTAAAGCTGAATCCCCCTGGTGGAATTTGAGAAGAAGTTTCAAATAGTTCAGGAAAACCATGATTGCGCAATCATGTTACAAAATGGCCACCTTAGCTGCCATGTCAAAGTTTTCACGATGCCGAAAAATAACAACACTTTGTTGACTATCTTTCCTTAACATCCTCACCAACTTCCAGCTCAATCGCACCAGTGGAACTGGAGAAGAAGTTTAAAATGTGTTTTTCAAGATTGTTGCCATGGCGGCCATCTTGGATTTCTGACTGACCTGAAAAATAACAACACTTGGTCAGGACCATCTCAGGATCATTTTTGGTAAGTAAGAACTGAATCCCACTGGTGGAATTTGAGAAGAAGTTTCAAATAGGTGTTGTTCAGAAGAACCGTGATTGCGCAATCATGTAACAAAATGGCCGACGTGGCTGCCATGTCAAAGTTTTTACGAAGCCGAAAAATAACAACACTTTGTTGGCTCTCCCTCCTTAACATCCTCAACAATTTCCAACTCAATGGCACCAGTGGAACTGGAGAAGAAGTTTAAAATGTGTTTTTCAAGATGGTTGCCATGGCGGCCATCTTGAATATCTGACCGACCTGAAAAATAACAACACTTGGTCGGGATCATCTCAGGATCATTTCAGGCAAGTTTCAGCTCAATAGCACTGGTGGAACTCGAGAAGAAGTTTCAAATGTGTTTTCAAAATGGCGGCTGTGGCGGCCATCTTGGATTTCAGACTGACCCAAAAAATAACAACACTTGGTCGGGACCATCCCAGCATCATTTCAGGCAAGTTTCAGTTCAATCCCACTGGTGGAACTTGAGAAGAAGTTTGAAATGTGAAAAGTTTACGCACGGCGGATGGCGAACGGCGAACGGCGGACGGCGCACGACGACGGACGAAACATGATGACTATAGGTCATCCTGACCCTTCGGGTCAGATGACCTAACAAGAAATGCTGTGAAAAATCTTTGTACATTACATCAAATTTATCCAAATATGCATCATTACCCAGGTAAATTTAATTGCAATCCAGATATTCATTGGTCAACTAACAAAAAAAATAATTTTTCTTCATATTAGATGTAGATAATGAAAAATTAATCCTGGTTCTAATGCATGGTGACTATGTAAAATGCCCAGCTTCTAATTATAAAAGAAATACCAAATCAGATGAGGACAAGTGTGAAACCCTGACCAGATTCTAGACATGCATTCCCTATAATATTATAATCATGAGCAAATTCCTGATACCAAATTAAATGTGAATTTCTGATGAGACCCCTGACAATGCCGACATACAGCACCAACCCAGATTAACTCAAGACATTTGTACCAAAGCATGTGAATCCAAGTATACATTCAATATTATTCCTCACCCAGGTTAGACTGAAGCCTAAATACATCATCTTCGCTAGCCAAGGCTTCTGATTACGTTACGTAACGTAATCTGAAGCCTTGGCTAGCGAAGATGAAATACATAAGCTTGTGAATCACCGACTAAATTATTGACATGTGAATCCTGGAGACAAGATCATATGGCATGTGAATCCCTGCTTAAATTAACGCTTTTTCCCTGCTTAAGTTAAAGATATGTGATTCCAAAACTGAACAGACATGTAAATTTCTTACTATATCTGTTCAAAACTTGTGAATACTTCACCAGATTATGAAAATGTGAATCTTTGGCTTGAGTTTATCAACATGTGATCAACTCCTGACCAGAATTATAAACATGTGAATCTCTAATAGACCTATCAACATGTGAATCCATGATCACATTATGGAAATGTGAATCTCGATCTCATCTGATTATTTCAGTCTGAGGTCAGATGATAGACACCGGAATATATAATCAATATCTGACCACGCTACAGGTGTACAAATATTTCACCTGTGTACAGGAAACCTTAGTTAGTAAGATTATACAGACAATTTCTCATTCATATCCGAATCAGATTCTTACCAAAATCTTGCACCTGAACAAAAATGTTTGCTATTTCCAAATTGAATGCTTTATATATCTATAATTCTATAAAGGTAAAAAAACATACACAATAATATTTTTTGATAAATTTATGACATCACGCTGTTGTGTCGACAATGATTATGTTCCCTGTCATTTGTCACTATATCGAGAGAAATACCTGTATGCATTGACAATGTATTTGTAATCATGCTTTTCCAGTAATAAACATGATGTAAGACTAGTGTTTATGTAAACTGCAGCTCCTCAGAATGTGAAACCAGAACTCACCTAGCCTGACCTTTTTGGACTAGGTTTTTTTTTCATTAGCTTTGTTTAAACAGCAAACTTGGTCAAGGGAATTTTATTTTTCAGTTTGTTTATGCAGCACTGATGTTTAATCCCAAAAGAATTTTTATGCAAAATATTAGCACCAAAACACTAAGTGAGTAAATGAAAAACACTGCTGCAGAACTTCTCCACCAAATTTTTGGTGAATGAGAAGAGAGACTGACCGATGGACAAACGAAGGGTAACACTAACTATATATATATCAATCTGACCATTTGTGGAGAGAGACTGTGCTTGAGATATATATGACCTGGGGTTTCTTGTTTGTCATACAAACAATCCTGTATCACTACAATCTTGTAAACCTGGACATATTTTGATAAAATTGTAACCCTGGTTTGTTAATCTTGGTGTTACATGTACATGCAACAGAAATCAAGATACCTAAGTCAGCTAACAGTGGGCCATGTTTATTTTGTTCATGCAAATACTGTAAAATTTAATTTGACAAAATTTTCATTTCCACATTTTTTTTTCTTATAATAAATATGGATCTAGATACAATATGGTAATGATGGATTTTTTTCATGAGCCTTCTATATTACAAAATATATTTATCATCGAAAATATCCTAAATTTGCAGTTAGTAAATTTATAAAATAATGAATTAACTGCTAAAAGTATGAAATTTGCAGTATTTGATAGCAAGAACATAATATGATTGGTTGACTAAGTTAAAAAGCAGGATGTTAAATGAGTAGTATAAGGTTATCAGGTAGGACTGGTTATTACTGTATCGTAAAACAAACGTGAGAAACAAGCAACTACTCCATGCATTACTAATTATGTGTTTAGAATCATGCAACAACATCTCAATAAATGCAGAAATTAAATTAATTTGTCAATTAAATTTCTAATTTTCTTAACAAAAACTCCATTCTGAATCCATCATCAAATTTAGTTTTATCCCTCCGAGTCATTAAAGAATCCCCAAAAAACTTCATGGATACAAGTAGGACTTGTATAGACCACGTCTACATTCCTGTCAAATCATACTGGCTAATAAATTTGAAATTTAACTAAATCCTTCAGGTTAATTTGAAATTCAATTGAAAGATAATGATGTTTTATAAACTTTTGATTTGACTTTTTCACCATTAAAATCTACTACATTAATTTTCAATTTTTTGTTAAATGTCCTTTCATTCATAATATCTTATTTACTTACTTGCTTACAACTCTCTCAACAAAATTCAAACCAGCACAAAATATTAAGATCAAAACAAATAGAAATGGTGATAAATCTAAGGAAATCCACTTTATATTGTATCAATTTCCTGCACAGGGTAAAAACTAAACACGTGACCATGCTATACAACAGGACCTACCTTATCTCCTGCACCCGCATTCAGGTTGGGGGCTTGCACTTGATGTTGTTGTTGTTGCTGTTCCATTAAATTATCTGATATTTTTTTATCACCTGAAAATTTAAACAAATTTTAGAAATTTGATATAATTGATCCTGAACTATTACATTCCGTAGTTTAATTATAAGTTTTCAAAGGTTTAAAATAAGGCATTTCCTTTTTGTTTGTTTGCTGGGTTGATTACCCCGGGTCATTTTCAGGCGGGCCTCCTTGTAGTAGTTGGTGACTTGCTCAGACATTGAACCAAGTATGAGAGGTCCATCGAATCAAACCAGAGCAATAAGAATAAAGTGTCTTGCCCAAGGACACAATCATGACAACACAGATTGACCCATTTCTCAGATTCCCGAGAAACATAAACCGAGTAGAAAGCATTAAACCATAGCCACTAGCCTCAGATCTTCACCTTAGGTTAAATGGCAAGCACTCTTACCAACTGAGCTATCACAGCCCTTCCTTGGCATCTGAGACAATCCGTTATATCTATCAAACTTCCGAGATTAAGTATACCATGAAGGTACTACCTGATATACAAGGTATACATTTGTTAAATATCGTACCTTCAATATTCTGTTGCTGCATTTCCTGTACACCCTGTAAAGATAAGTCAAACATGTTTGTTTCAGATTTCTTATAAAAAGTACAACTTAAGTAACCAATTTTTTTCCACAAGAACACTTTGTAATGTATTTCTCTTTACATATTTGAAGAAATTCAATTTTAATTTTGTAGATTACTGATATTTGATTACAAAATTCTGTATTAATTGTCGTTGTAGTTTCTCACACCAGAGATATCTGTGAAATGACATTTGTATATATTAAAGATATTATCATATTTATCCAGGAATAAACCCCTGCCAACAAATATGCCACCTTCTTCATTTTACAGAATCCTGATCGATCTTAAAATAGTAAGCTAAGAGTGATTATCAAAAAAGCCCTCCTCAAAATTTAATGTAAACTTTTATACACATATGGGAGGGGGCCGATTTGAGGATAAATATGTTATATATTAATTTTAAAACATGTCTACTTTTCTGTAGTGGTGGAAGACTAATAAAAGACTTGGGTGAGTTTGTATTATACTGCAATACCATTTAGTATACCTGATTATGCTGAGCAGGCAAATTGTCGCCTCCTAGATGCTGATTATCACCGACCAAAGGGTTATTAACATTCCCCATAACGAATCCTTGACTTTGCTTGGGTTGCAGGCCCTGGACTGGTTGAAATTGAAGACTTTGCTGGACTTGTTGTCCTGCTACCTGATTAAGTTGTGGTTGTTGCACAACAGCCTGGTTCTGCTGAAGTAGTCCCCTGTTGTTGGGGTTGTCCCCCCTGTTGTTGGGGTTGTCCCCCCTGTTGTTGGGGTTGTCCCCCCTGCTGTTGGGGCTGTCCCCCCTGTTGAGCTTGAGCCAGTTGCAAATTCTGCTGCCTGATCTGTTCCTAATAAACAAAATGAACATAAATATATATTTCAAAATACATATCTTATTAACTTTAAGCAGAATGATGGAAAAAAAAAAGTATAATCAATTTAAAATATTTGTATTAAATCTATCTTAAAATAATAAATCAAGACAGCAAACAGATTTTTTCTTCCAGCAATCTGTATGCATTTTCACAAAATATAAGTAGATTGAAAGAACTAATATATTATTATTACAATCAGGACACTAATTCAAAACTGAGTCAATCTTACTTGACCTAATTCCTTTTTTGTATGATTATTTCAGTTTGATGATCAGATACAAGTTTGTATTCATGCTAATTTATACACAGGATACTGGAAATATACAGGTTTGCATGAGCTCTGATCTACAGATATGAATGCAATATTATATAATGAACTGTTAAAGAATTTACAGTGGGACGGTCTCTGTTTTCAGCACTATGCATTGCTAAACATGTAAGCTTGGATTATATCTGGGCTTGTACATCTATAAAATGCTCATGGCAAAATTACACATGTAGAATGGCTGGCCAAAAGTGTTTGCATTTTTTTGTAAATATGAAGAAGTTTTTGAAATGGATAGAGATTAAAGAACTATCCAATCAATTTTTAGTTACTTGAAGAGAACACACAAAAAATGAAAGAAATCGTATCAGATTAATGTTTTTGCATTCAACTTTCAGTATCATGATAACAATTAAAAGTCTTCATATTAGAATCTATATTTGAAGCAACCAATCAACGAAGTTTTGCAAGCTACAATTAATAAGTGCTACCGGTATACAATTTCACATGCTGCACACAAATTAGTACCATTTAGGCATGTGCAGGCAAAAATATTCTCACCCATGCAAAAGACAAGGTTAAAAAATTATATATAAACAAATGCTATTTTGTAGATAGAAATTTTTATTTTTTTTGTCAGTCTCAAAATATACTTTCGTTTTTAAACTATTATTTATGGTATTGAATAAGTCATGATCAATAAACTGAAATCAATACATGGAGTTCTCAAGACAGTCTCAATTATATTATATAATTATAAAGAATATACTCTAGAGAATTTGGTTTTTAATACAATTTTCTATATCAAAATAAAATACCCCAATGTGAAAGATATACAACAAAGAAAAAACGTCACAAAGAGATATCGAGAAGTAAGGAAAAAATAAAACAAAAAGAAATCACATATAAAACAAAAAACTAAATTTGACAAATTCATTACTTAACACTGCAAAAGAAAACTTGCATATTTCAAGTTTAAATTTATATTCAAAAACACAAAAAGTGATAATTAAGAGACAACTGTAGAGCTGATAGTGTAGTTTATGAAAGATGGATTCCAGCTGATTTTCATCACATTTGTAATCATAAATGACATGCACTTCATATTTTAACATGATAGATTTATATACATTTAAATGCAACAGAGAAGGAGTATGATATGGTGAACTCAAAGACTTTGTTTTTATCTTGATGGGATATAAAAGTTAACCAACACATGATCTCATATCATACAAGGCAACTTTCAAATTCATGATACACTAGTACACAAATCTGGTATTAATGAAAATGTTTGGGAAAGTTTGCCTTTCCCCAAGATTTCAGAATGTTGTCTTTCCCAGGGATGTCAGAATGTTACCTTCCTGAAGATATTTTAGAATGTTGCCTTAAATTCCCCAAGGATTTAATCATTTTGCCTTTCCATAAAGATCTCAAAAGTTTGCCTTTCCCCAAGGATTCAAAATTCTGCCTTTCCATCAGGATTTCAGATTGTTGCCTTTCCATAAAGATCTCAAAATTTTGCCTTTCCCCAAGGATTTTAGATGGATTTTAGAAGGTTGTCTTCCCGAAGTATTTCAGGATTTCAGAATGTTGCCTTTCCCAGGGATGTCAGAATGTTACCTTCCTGAAGATATTTTAGAATGTTGCCTTAAATTCCCCAAGGATTTAATCATTTTGCCTTTCCATAAAGATCTCAAAAGTTTGCCTTTCCCCAAGGATTCAAAATTCTGCCTTTCCATCAGGATTTCAGATTGTTGCCTTTCCATAAAGATCTCAAAATTTTGCCTTTCCCCAAGGATTTTAGATGGATTTTAGAAGGTTGTCTTCCCGAAGTATTTCAGGATTTCAGAATGTTGCCTTTCCCAGGGATGTCAGAATGTTACCTTCCTGAAGATATTTTAGAATGTTGCCTTAAATTCCCCAAGGATTTAATCATTTTGCCTTTCCATAAAGATCTCAAAAGTTTGCCTTTCCCCAAGGATTCAAAATTCTGCCTTTCCATCAGGATTTCAGATTGTTGCCTTTCCATAAAGATCTCAAAATTTTGCCTTTCCCCAAGGAATTAAGATGGATTTTAGAAGGTTGTCTTCCCGAAGTATTTCAGGATTTCAGAATGTTGCCTTCCTCAGGATGAATCATGAATGATGCCTTTCCCCAAGAATTTTAGAATTGTGTCTTTCTCCAAAGATTTCAGAATGTTCCCGTTCCCAAAGGATTTCAGAATGTTCCCTTTCCCAGTGGATTTCAGAATGTTACCTTTCCCCAAGGATTTCAGAATGTTACCGTTCCCCACAGGTTACAGATCGGAATGTTCCATTTCCCATAGGATTTCAGAATGTTACCTTTTTCCCACAGATTTCAGAGTGTTTCCTTTCCCCAAAGATTTCAATGTTTTTAGGTTTAAATCCCATCACCATACTCCTTTTAACCATTCATTAGTCAAACAACTACAGCAACATATTATGGACCCAAACTTAAGTGTGACCAAGACTAATTCTAAACTACACGAACACACATTATTTGTTGTTAAGATGAAAGTACCTATTCATAGAGTTTTCACATACTAGTGGTGTTATGAAAAGAAAACTGTTAATTGATGGCGGGAGACAATTTTCAATGATGATGCAAAATGCTTGGCTTTATTAATTGAAAGAGAATGCTGAAAATCAGAAGGAACCAATCTTTAATCTAGCTGCTAGATAGAAAAAAATAGTGATTAGATCAAAATGGCACCTTTTCTGTTTCGAAGTTTTTCAATCGTTGTTCTAACTGTGCAATAACAGTCTGTTCTGAGAAGAATTTGTCCTGTAAAATAACATTACATGGTAAAGAGGAAGAGAATACTATTTCTATGAATCTGTAATCACTGGTCTCTCCTTCAAACTGCAATTAACCTCACCTATCTGTCTGTGAATAAAAATAAATCTATTACCATTAAAACATTACATATAGCATCTGTGTGTGGATATGTAGTACAACCAACAAATTCAGGTATGTGGTAACAAGCTTCAAGATTCATCAGAATATTCTGAGCTGTGCAAGTGTAGATGAGTTATGTTTGACAGCTGTAGAAAATGCATGAAAAAATGTGCAAAATCTTACTATTTATTGACCAGTTTCTCTTTTCCAAGTTGTGATAATTTATTTGAATTTTCTTTTTTTTTAAGTCACAACAATTTTTATTTGGATTTGCTGTGTCAGTATTAAAATCCAAACATCCAGTTTGATGAATTGAAATTCCAACCCCCACATTGCAGACATTATCTACAGCATGTGTACATGATACATGTAGATATTGACATTGTTATATTTATCAGTCACAGTTATTACGGTAAACCTCCGGTTAGTTCGAACAAAATTAAATAAATATTGATGAACCAGTTCGAATTATTCGAAATTATGCTTCAGAAAATAAGCATGAGTTCGAACTATTCGAGTCGTACCTAAATTGTGGAGTGAAACGATATAGACCTCCAGCTATTCACCACATAACTTCTACAATCTACTACATTCTGAACATAAATAACTCAAAAGAAATATAACTATAAGTTATGAAGCATGACATATTTTTAGATTGATTGGTAAGTTTGTTTTTGTTTTGTTTTTTTTCTCTCTTTTTTTTCTCTTTGAAATAATTATGAAACTGAACATAATAACAGTTTGTTTTAGTACTTCTTTTTGTGTTCCATGTTCCAAATGTCTGTAAATAAAAGCAGTGAATTAAGGAGTACTCAGTTAATCGTTTCACTTAATTGTAGCAAGTTTAATTTCATGCCAACTGCCTATACACCTCGACAACTGCCAACTATCCACACACCATGACAACTGTCTCCAGACAAGTTGTGCATCTAGCAGGCTTACTAATATATGTGCAGCTAATTGTTATATATGTTTTTTGTGAACCTCATGTAAATGCAATGGAAATAGAAAGTAGAACCTGATACTGCTGTATCTGCTGTCGCACAAACTGAAAGTTGTTTTCATACTGGTAGAGTGTTTGCTGAAGAAAATATTTACACAATGTGTACAAAATCTCATTTATTTGACCATTTTTCATCTTATATCACATACTACACAAATAATTTGTATCAAGCATCCTAAAAATGGAAATTCAATGGAGGACAATACATTGTTTTATTTTGATTTAAATTTCAAACAGAAACTTTGCTTCAGACTCACAGTTCTTGAGCAATACCTTGTTCTGGACTGCTGCATGTGTATCAGTTTATTTAACATGCAGTAAGTTTGTCCATGATGTGTGGTACTATATAAGTTTCAGCTCTATAGCACTGGTGGAACTTGAGCCCTTTTTTGTGGATGGGGGCTTACTTGTGGACATGGGATTATTTGGCTTATTTGCAGATGTGTATAAGGAGCTGATAAAAAAATTTCATATATTTCCTGGTCTTGGACTTTAGTAGCTTATCACAAGACTCCAACCAGGACCGTCTCAGGAACACCTTCAAACCACATCATTCGATATATTCCATGTAGCACTGTCATCTCTCCAAACTCAAACTCACACACTTATTATATTAAAATTAAGGCAACAATTTAAGGATTCAAGTGCATATATATACCGCAATGCAAGCACCACAGAACAAGTCAAATAGCTTAAACATGATCTACAGGAAATGTATTAACAGGAAGAAAATCAGTATTGAATTACACAAAGCCAGCCCTACACCAAGATCTTCAAACTAAAAACATTTAAAACTACAACACTAATAATATTCTTCAACAGATCTGTATCATTCATGTTATTATTTTATTTCTCATCTTTTTCTGTTTTTTTTTTTTTTGTTTTTTTTTCAAATCCCATATTAAGTTAAAGCTGAAACACATGTGATGTATGCAGAGAAAAGTATTGTTACTTATTTCATTAAATTTCTGACGATGTCGGTAATTATTTGCAAATTAGTTAATTTAGCAAAATGGCTTCAAAACAACATAATTAAGAGAATAAATAATGTAATTACAGATCCATGAAAGCAACATTGATCATTATCACCATTAAACCATACTAAGAAGACAGGGCTAGCTAGCGCTATTTCCATTTTTCCAAACGGCTGCACTAGTTGGACCGGAGTTGTTCGTTTATGAAATAAATATGGATCTGGTGATTTTATGTTATTTTCAGACGAGCTTTGACAAAGACTTTCAAGGCCTGTATTAACATCTACAGGTCCATAAAGATATGTCTGAAATATTAATTCAGGATGAACCAGTTTGTCCACATAAACGAACAGGCCCCAGGTCTAGATCTAGAGGTGTAACAAAAATCAAGCACCCACACCCAAGGGAGATAACTGAGCTTAAACCTTCATATCAGCATTCTCCTTTTCTAGGTTCCTTTTCATCGCTTGATCTAAATTAAGTTGTTGCTAAGGAAATGCAAAAAAATCAAATTGAAAGTTAGGGAAGATTATATCCATATATTACATGCAAAGTTTCCCATATATCTACTGCAGAGAAACTACAACTACAGATTTTAGTAGTAACAGATTACAAAGAAAGATTTTATAATTAATATAATTGTACATGATGTAGCTCAGATTTTTTCTTTACACAATAAAAAGTTAAAGTAAATCACATACATGGATTAAACACTTTTTTTATGATAAGTCAGTTTTCCAGATGTTTTTTTTCCTGCATATCTCTTTATTTTTTATCCTAAGACACTTCCCAAAGATGATTAATGAAATGACATTACGAGATGAGTCAGTCCAATGAGACAACATGTTTTCATTCTTGGTTCATAAACAGTAAAGAATAAACCTAAGGCGTTGTACAATGAACAATAGGAAGGAATTTTATAACAGAATAACAAAGAACAAAAGGAAAAGGGAAGGACATAGAGATACCATCTCACCTCTAACAATAATACAGGAAATTAGTGGAACATGTCAAAGATAAATATTCAATGATTCATGCTGAAAAAGGAAATATAAAGTAACGTCTACATTGCTTTAGGAAAAAGGTGATCAACAGATCATATTTACATTTCCACTGTGTGTTCTTTATATGAAGGTACTAACAAAATTAGCGTTCATTCCTAGGTGAACAATTAACCTGCCGCGTATGAATACATACAGTACATTGTTGACGGTGCCACGTAGAATGCAGAAGTGTCAATATAAAATCGTGTTTGATTACACATGAAATAATGTTTTATCAACTTTAAAACTTGTTAATAATTGTAAAATTGAAGACAACATTTCAATATTTTTCTTTCATGATGATTAAAATAATGAATTTGTGTGGAACTATATTTTGTGTACTTGTGTACTTGATTACCTTTCCCGCCAAATTGGAACTATCTGTTACGCTGTTACATCGATCATTCAGCTGTTTCGTCACTACGTATAACGAACGTAGAATATTGTTTCTTATGATTTTTTTCAAAGATTACGTTGAAAAATAGTTTTGAAATGTAAATATAAGAAATAATTGTTATTTTTTGTTGTTCACTGGTGTATGAACGGCTTTTTTTGACAGATATTTCAACATGACACGCGTCATTTAAAATATCTGTCAAAAAATGCCGTTCATACACCAGTGAACAACAAAAAATAACAATTATTTCTTAATTGACAGCATGTATATATACAGTGGAACTTCGTTAACTCGAACTCGGATAACCCGAATACCCCGCTTAACTCGAAGTACCTCGCCGGTCCCGGCCGAATTCTCTCTTTATCTTAGTAAAATAAACTCGGATAATTCGAATTCGGATAACTCGAAAAACTCGGATAATACGAAGTAAAAATTTGGTCCCAACAATAAAAATCCTACTTGAAATGTTCGAATAACTCGAAGTATAAGTTTCGTCGATCGGTGGCAAACGCCGACATTTTTTAAGAGCTAAATTCCGTTTGTAATACTGAACATATCGGCACTACTAACCTACATGCTATTATAAGTGTTTCATAAATTCATAAAAGAAATTGTCGGTTGAATCTTATAACAACAAGTCTTGGTGATAAAAAGTACTGCTTTACTTACATCAGGTAATTTCCCAAGGCGGTCGCCGATATCAGTACACACGATAGTCAACAACTCATCTACCCGTTCGCTCAAGCGGAACTAATCTCTGACACACCGGTAGATCTACCCGGCTGATGTTTTTACAGGTGTAGAAATGACACAGTCACCGGCGCCTATTAAATCTTTAAACTGCTGAAACAATAGCGTTATTTCTGCCGAGGTGTTCAGAGTACAACTGTAACGGTCAGTGCTGTCTATAAATCGGGTAAAACGCCAACTCAGTTACAGTAACATTTTATACGCACATGCGCAGCACAACTTCCGGTGCTAATACACATGGAAATGGCGTGGTTATCAATAAAAAGTAAGTAGGCCGATCAAACAGTATTTTATATATGTCCAATAAAAGGTAATGGTTCTGTTACGTTTTGTATGCAATCTGTGTTAAACTTAAACGGTTATTTGTTTTGACATTAATAACTTGTTATTTTGTCGAATTCCGTTTTATCGTTTACCTTTTGTAAACATGACTTGCACATCAGATCGTTATTGAAGTGACTAACTGAAAGAAACTTTATCGTGACTGTATATCGGCAAAACTACACCAAATTACAAGTGACATAACGAAACATTACATATATATTTACATGTATTGACCAGTCTTCACACTAAACTGATGAGCGACAGAGCGAAGTTATAATGATTATATAATGTTGACAAATATTGACCAAACTTTTCACCAAAAAACGATAACTCGCTTAATTCGAACACTCGGATAACTCGAAGTTTTTTCGTGGTCCCGTCGACTTCGAGTTAACGAAGTTCCACTGTACTACTAAGTACCAGTTTCCCCACAAGATAACATTGATTTCAGACAAGAGGACACATGCACTAGAGAAAGCAGGGGAAATTGTGTATGACTATTGCTGAATAAGCTAGTCTGATGACAATCAATCCAATCATCCTTCATTATAAACTCATATACATGTTCAATAGTGTTTTGGATACTGCGGTAGTTCAGATGGCAGCTACCATGTTGGCTGAATGCAACCTTGGGTATGTATATACTTGGGACACTCTTGTGTCCTTGAGCAAGACATTACCCCAACTGCTCTGGATTGCATGCATTTGGGCCTTTTGTATGTCCTTCAGTGAGGAAGCTATACAAAAATACCCTAATGGGTTTCTTAAGGGTGCATATATATATATTCATTATATTAATATCAATATACACTATGTATGTACTCTTTAGTTTTTGCAAGGGGCCCACAGAGCATACATGAATTAAACATTTATGTAGAGACAAAATAATTACTACGTAATATACCCACTCTGCTGAAGGAGGTGGGGGGAGGGTGATACAAAGTTCAACATCTAGAAGCTGCCACCTGGAATTACTATTACCAGCCAGCCAGATCCCAAAGTGTGTGGTTACTGATAAACATGTCGTGTGGTTACTGATAAACATGTATGTATATGAATGAAATGAAGAATTAGGTTTGAAATCAGATTGGAAGGAGTGTCCAGGTAACCCAGGGAAAACAAAGCAAAAATATCTATATCTACACCTTAATGTCCTCAATCTGCTTCTCAAGTCCAGTTCTCTCCCTTACACCTGAACCAACTTGTTTCTGTATACAATAATATATGCTCAATTTTCTTACATTTCACATGTACATGTAATACACACAAGTATGCATGTAGCTTTTGTATTTGTCAAGAAAACGTGTCAAGGAAAATGAATTTAACTGAAATTCTTTTAGTCTTCCTAAGGAAAATGTGTGTATGTGTATAAAGCTGTACTATAGTACTAAGGCAATTCAGTTTTGCAAAATCTAACACCAAAATCCTAAATATTTAGCAATAGAATAATTATTAATGTTTACAATACATCAAAGTTTATACATTATTTCTAATTACTTAAATTGTGGATATCTGTATAGATAGTTATTCAAATATAGATTGGCGAAATAAGCTTAAGATGCATAATGATGTGAACCTGTTAAATTTAATGTTTTGGGGTTACCAGTATGATTACACAAGAAAATGAAATAATTTGTTAATTATACAAAATACATGTACAACAGCATTATCATCTGCTGGCAACTTTGACATTTTCCAAACCAATATTTTTCAGTCCAATAGCTGATATGACCTGTAAATGTGTGAATATGTGACGGGAAGATTTATGCTAATTATGTAGAGTTATTTTGATTGCGAAAATTGAACCTACACGTATTATTTTGATAACAATTTGCATAATCTCGAACTACACACAAAGGTGGATCAATCGTGAAAATTAGCCTCTCACGAAAATGATCACTTTTACAGAATATCTTATTTGATGGTCACACTCGAAAGTATTGTGAGTTACACAATAGTTTGTACTTGAAAACATATGTAGCAAAGGCCCTGCTCACCAAAGGAATGGGTTAAAACTAAAACTAAACCTTAATTTCCTGAATCTGCTGTTCTAGATGGACTCGCTCTGTCTGTTCTAGACCTTGTTGTTTCTACCCGCAGTGAAAAAAGTCATGCAATTTGAATAGTGTATCAATCAGAAAAAGCAGCATCAACACAGATATAGGGTTATGATATACAGGTCTTAGCCTGGAATACAACTTTTGATAAATCTATTATGAGAAACATAGCCACCACCAATAAACAAAATCTTCAAAGATAAACCTGTCCTATGAAAAGATTTTAGAAATTATTAACGACATATTAATGGTTTATGAACTGAAAGAAACTTCGGATCTTCATGATTTTCTACTCAAATTATTACAGCTGAGGTGAAAACTACCTAGCACCAGCTTACATATAGGAAAAGTAAATTAAAGCTTCAATTTCTAAATAAGCTTAAGTATTGGAAAAGTAAACTAAAGCTTCAATTTCTAAATAAGCTTACGAATCGGAAAAGTAAATTAAAGCTTCAATTTCTAAATAAGCTTACGAATCGGAAAAGTAAACTAAAGCTTCAATTTCTAAATAAGCTTACGAATCGGAAAAGTAAATTAAAGCTTCAATTTCTAAATAAGCTTCAGTATCGGAAAAGTAAACTAAAGCTTCAATTTCTAAATAAGCTTACGAATCGGAAAAGTAAATTAGAGCTTCAATTTCTAAATAAACTTAATAATTACATAACGGAAAAGTAAATTAAAGCTTCAATTTCTAAATGAGGATACGCATAGAAAAGTAAATTAAAGCTTTAATTTCTAAATAAAACGTCATCACATTTATGCCAAAGCAAAAATCAATATTCATATAACCATAATAACCATTCTGATGCCTTCAAAATTTAATTGAGTGAACAATTCAATAGCTGGAGATTTTAAATCTATTGAGCTGATACTAGTGGGACTAAAATTTGATGTGAAAACAAAACACTTTAATAAATTACATGTGGTGGGGTGGGTTCAAATTAAAATCACATCGATGGCTCAGTGGGGTTTGAAATAGATTTATTCTGTTGTTGGATGCATGTAATTGATGTGTCTGTACCATTTTATACATGAAAATTGCTTCTATACCAGGGTATATGTACCGTTCACAAGAAAGTGGATATGGGGGAGAGTCATCAAAATTTTTAATTGTTTCTATAGGCGACCGGGTCCCCTAATCTCAAAGTGCCTTAGCTTTCCCCCATCCCATATGTTTTCCTGTAACAGCCCTTACTGAAGATTTATGTAGTTCAATTCACAACTTTCAGACAACACAGTAAAACTATTCGTGATGCCTACACGAATCCAAGGGTTTATAACCCTAGGAATGAAAGTGTGGTTGAACACAACAATAATCTGTATCAGAAGTATATGTTGGCTATTTAAAGACTTCCAGAGACTATTAAATGCTGCAAATATTTTTTTCTGAAGAAAGAAATATCTTAATAAGCAGGATATCGCGTGGAAAGTTTTGGGACATCAAATTTCTTACAATGAAAAAAACTGAATACTGATTTTTTAAATGTACGACCCATACAAATGAAATAACTAGAGGAAAAAAAATGTGTTGACCTTTGAGCTGAAAACAAAAAGTATATATCCTTAATTCAATTTATTTCCTAATCTTTACCAATTAAGAAGCATCTACACACTACTTAATGAAACACCTGGTAAGGTTCACCATATTGGAAAACTCACTGTAAATGTATTGTAATTACCTGGCTTTCCTTGAGCTGCGCTGCCAACTTGTTAATTTGGTCAGTCAGATCTTCTTTATCTCTGCCCAGATTTGCTAATTGATCTGTCAAAATCAGTAGACATTGTTTGTAACACAGTATCCTTAACACATGTTTGTAATTATACAAAACTAATATTAGATATGGATTTCAAAGCAATACATTGTTTGGTGGGTTTATCGCCCCATGAACACCCCAGTTCATATCACGTCCAGGTTTCCTTGTAGAAGCTGGTGGCTACCTCACTGAGCAAAATATGAAAGGCACTTCGATTCCAGAGCAATTAGGGTAAAGTGGCTTGACCAAGAAAACGACGACAGCTTGCCCAAGGGCAAAACCACGACAGCAAAGATCGGTCTGTTCCTCAGCTTTCACGTAGGCAGAGATTCTAACCGAATGCGCTATTGCAGCCCCTTGAAATCAATAAGCCCCTTTTCAAACTTTTCCCAATTTTTTTTCTCAAAATATCAAATGAAGAACACCACACATTATAATAAATCAATTCAACATGAATGCCAAAATTTGACACAAGAATGACAAAAATGTTCATACTTTAGATAAATTAAAATAAAACTATCGAAGTTTTACCCAAAAGTATCAATTTGAAATTTTACCAACACTGATACATTCCAGTATGTATTCTTACCCCTTAAACTGGAGATTTCTAATTCTTTCTCCTGTTTTAGCTGCATGTACTCCTGGTTCCTCTGAACTTCCTGTAGTCTTGTATCTTCTTTGTCTTTCTCTTTCTCCGATTGTAGTCGGCTGTAATCTGCTTGTAAATCATCATGCTGACTCTGTTACAAGGAAAAAATATCAAAATCAGATTCGCGCTATCACAAGGATACAAACACGAACTTATAACAGCATCCTCCCAAAACACACACACATACATTACATGCATGGCATGCATTTCACACACAGGGGAGGCCATCCTTCAATGACCATAGCTGTTGATAGGACGTTAAACAATACAATTTTAACCACATATAATTTGCATTCACTTTATTTTTGCAAATGTCCAATTTATTATACTACTTTGCCTGTACATGTGTATTTATTTAGGAAACAATTTATCTGTGATCATGATCATGAGTACAAACTAAAAAAACTTCCATGTAACCAGTGTTATTGCAGGGGAAGAAAAACCCTGATCCCCAGGCCCGAGGCCATAAGTTCAATCACATGCAATGAACCGTTTTCCAGTTATCATTAATTGCAATGATCTACAACATACAAGTGAAAGTTACTTCTTTTCGAAACTTTTAACGAAATTTTAAACTACATATCTAAAGGCTATCTGTCTGTACCACAATATATGAGTAAGCATTTTATGCACATTTGTCATTTTAAAACACTGATATGAGATAGTACTAAATAAATATACTTTTACATGGTTTAAATATCACTTTTGTATGATGTTGTTTTTTATGGCCCTAATGATCTTTATAGTGTTGAAAGGGGCCAATAAGACTGTTATTAAGCATTGAACTGTAGTTGGCAGTTACGGGCTGATTATGCTAACTGGACAAAGGCAAATCTGATGACGCCGCTAGCACTTCATGGTAAATTTACATTTTAGCCTATAACAACCAACTGAAAGCAGTTCAATGCTTTTATAATTTTGAATTGGACCTGAATGTTTAAACTTCAGGCTATATATAGTTCTGTTGAACAATATAACTTGGCCGACGATTCAGTGATGTTAAAATTAATGAAAACTTCACAAAACTTCCCCTAATTTCAATAAAGGGAATAAATACTAATTGTAATGGGTACCATTACATATGGCCCACAAATATATGCATAGGGACAAAGTAAAAGTGTACATTTAAGTAAAATTGCAACTATTTATTCAAATAATTTTATATGCATTCTCCGCATTTACCACAAAAACAGTCACACTGCCTCCAGAAGCACCTGTCACATTTAACCTAGGTGTAAAATGTCAGCATGCGATCATGTTCAAATACATCTTGACTCGGGAAAAGCCTTACACAGAATCTTATGTTTTATATATTATAACATAATTAGCTGTGAACATTTTCATCCAATTTCGTCTTCGCCACCCTCATGTTTGTTCATGGGTAAATGAATTATGCATGTGCACCATGACCCTAAATGACCACAGCCGTCGATGGGCAGTTATAAACCCATACAAACAAACAAACAAACAAAGATTTCTGGGTACAATATTAGCATGCTAGCACTGCACATACACATACATTACTGACCCAAAGCCTTCATATAACTTACCCCAAAAACTTTAACCTGTCCCAAGCTTATGTTCTTCGAACAGACGAGCTAAAAATACATTTTTGATCCTCAAAACTAGTAAGTGACCTTGTTAATCGACCTTCAGTCCTATCCACTAGGTCCTATAATTATTTCATTTATATCGACCATTGATATATTCAGGCAACTTCATTGATTACAAGAAGTGAAGACGTAGGTTTTTTTTTGGCAATATTTTCCTTTCAAATGGTTGTGCCTTTTAATTAGCTTTTAATTATATATCAATTACCATTCATATCCTAGAACATTTGATGATATCTAATCTAGAACATTTTATGATGTTAGATCTAGAATATTTTATGATGTCAGATCTAGAACATTTTATGATATAAGATCTAGAACATTTTATGATATTAAGATCTAGAACATTTTATGATATAAGATCTAGAACATTTTATGATATAAGATCTAGAACATTTTATGATGTCAGATCTAGAACATTTTATGATATTAAGATCTAGTCTAAGAACATTTTATGATGTCAGATCTAGAACATTTTATGATATTAAGATCTAGTCTAAGAACATTTTATGATGTCAGATCTAGAACATTTTATGATATAAGATCTAGAACATTTTATGATATAAGATCTAGAACATTTTATCATATCTGATCACTTTTGAAATTTATTCAGGAGAAAAGAACATGATATATATCTAGAATCTTATTATGGTTAATTAAAAGTGACCTTGGCCTCTGACCAAGTCTCTACAAAAGGAAGGTTTCTCTTTAATATTTTGGCTCAGTGAATAACAGTATACTGTATAATATATATGTGATTATTTACTGAGGTTACAAGGTTAATGTCAATCAATATTTGGAGTTTTAAATTGAAAGCTTCAAAGACATTAATACTAGTCAGGTGATCTCCAGATTTTGAGCTCTGATCTTGAACAGCTGAAGCTTTTACATGTACACTATGCATAAATATGTACAATTATTACAAGTTAAGTTTGGTTATACAAACGAGGTTAATTTAGCAAGGGTTTAATATTGTGATTTCAATGTTGGTTAACCATATTATATATGTATACCATGGGGGTATTTCCATGAATTTTTCTTTTGCACCTGTCCATATATATGACATACATCACAAATATGTTGCAAAAAAAAAATGTTCAAAGACAAATTTATGGCCTTCACATATTTAGCATAAATTTCCCCCTGGTGTAAATCCACATTAACAGCTAGCATATATATACGGTATATAATTTGCAATTGTGAGACTGTTGTGAAATATAAGCAATAGGAAAGAAATAGGAAAAAGTTAACGCTCCAGCTACTTTTTGTATGTGTAGCCATATTTCTAATGGAAGAAACCCTTACCTTAAGCATTTTATGATGTTGATTTAATGTATTTAATCTGTTAATAAATTCTTTCTGAAAAATAAGAGAAAAATATTATTGACAACGAATACATTATATATATCTATGATACAAACTAATTCAAACGAGGATTAAAACCATCATTTTTAATGCATAATATTACACCAATGGTGTTAAGAACCACTTGAAGCTACATGTACAGTATAGGTAAGATATATCACACATTTATTAAACTCCAATATTATTAAAAGTGCTGTTTTCCAATTACACAGCTTTAAGATTTGACATTTTCACATCTCCAATTACAACATATAACTAGAATTGTCCACCACAGAAATAGTCATTAAATGCAAATATAATATTTCAAAGTCCTACAATTACTGTGTATATATATATATATATATATATGACTCTAACAATTATGGTATTATGGGATAGAATGTTGGAACTTGTTTATATACCTAGATCAGGTAATATAAAGGCTAAATTGTTACATTAACAAAGTAAATATTTTCAAACTCACTTTTTCATTTTCACTCCTCTGTTGCATATCATCTTTAGCTGATGTTAACTCTGAAAAAAATAATATATATATATCAATAAGTTATACCTCAAATATTGAAATAAAATATATATATAAATATTGATAATAAGTTATACCTCAAATATTGAAATGAAAAATATATATATATATCAATAATAAGTTATACCTCAAATATTGATATAAATATATATATCTATATATATCAATAATATGTTATACCTCAAATATTGATATAAAAATATATATATATATATATCAATAATAAGTTATACCTCAAATATTGATATAAAAATATATATATATATATATCAATAATAAGTTATACCTCAAATATTGAAATAACAAGGAGCCGCAAAGCCTGGCATTATCCCCCGCGCCCTGCAGTTGGTATGAAAACCCAAATACATGTATAAATTAAGCTCATTGTAAGAGTTATTAAGGAAACAGTAATTTGGTATTTTTGATTAAGAACCACTTTTTGATTAAGAACATGGTGACAGAAAAAATACCGAAAATGGAAGGTCCGCAATAGCAAAAGGCACAACTAGTCTGATATATTCAGAAAGTTTCAAGGAGCTGCGTTGAACAGTTTTGGAGTTGTAGCCAAGAAACAAAAGGAAACAGTAATTTGGTATTTTTAATTCAGTTTCCATGGTGACAGAAAAAATACCGAAAATGGAAGGTCCCCAATAGCAAAAGGCACAACTAGTCTGATATATACAGAATGCTTCAAGGAGCTGCGTTGAACAGTTATGGAGTTATAGCCCGGAAACAGTAATTTGGTATTTTTGATGAAGTTTCCATGGTGACAGAAAAAATACCAAAAATGGAAGGTCCCCAATAGCAAAAGGCACAACTAGGGCACTAGTCTGATATATACAGTAAGTTTTAAGGAGCTGCTTCGAACATTTTTTGAGTTATAGCCCGGAAACAAAAGGAAACAGTAATTTGGTATTTTTGACTAAGTTTCCATGGTGACAGAAAAAATACCGAAAATGGAAGGTCCGCAATAGCAAAAGGCACAACTAGGGCACTAGTCTGACATATACAGAAAGTTTCAAGGAGCTGCGTTGAACGGTTATGGAGTTATAGCCCAGAAAAGAATCTCGGACGGACGCACGGACGGACGGACGGAGCCCAATTTAATATCCCCCGCAAACGCGTTTCGCGGGGGATAAAAATATATATATAAATATCAATAATAAGTTATACCTCAAATATTATAATAAAAATATAAATATCAATAATAAGTTATACCTCAAATATTGATATAAAAATATATATATAAATATCAATAATAAGTTATATTATACCTCAAATATTAAAATAAAAATATATATATAAATATCCATAATAAGTTATACCTCAAATATTGATATAAAAATATATATATAAATATCAATAATAAGTTATATTATACATCAAATATTAAAATAAAAATATATATATAAATATCCATAATAAGTTATACCTCAAATATTGATATAAAAAAAATATATATATATATCAATAATAAGTTATACCTGAAATATTAAAATAAAAATATATATATAAATATCAATAATAAGTTATAACTCGAATATTGATATAAAAATATATATATATATATATATATATCAATAATAAGTTATACCTCATATATTAAAATAAAAATATATATATAAATATACAAGTGTATCAATAATAAGTTATACCTCATATATTAAAATAATAAAAAAAAAATTCCTAGAAACCTTAACAGTATAATTCTATACATGCATATGTATCTGAAAGATCTATATATCCACATATATGTGTGTACATGTATAATAATCCGTAATGGCATGCACCGGGATGTACATGTCACCATATACATAGTGTATAATCCTATAGAATATATCAGATACATGAAGTTATATAGCTCATTCAAGAATAGATACGTATACGGTACATATAACTTAAAACTGTTATTTGGTTTCAATTGATGGAATATTTTAATAAATCTATTCAGGATATGTACATCTCATTTTGTATACAAGCTACTGTACATCTTTAATTTTCTTCCTTAAATATGATAGTCAAACAGCTGGTTAAGGTTAGCTTAGTTATCAATACATGATGATGTACGTATTGCCAAGGCAAATATATATATGTGCTTCCAGAAAAGTATGCAAACAGAAACTTATTTTAAAACTAAAACCAGCTGACAAAAATTAAAGATGTTTGCAGCAGACTCATTAAATATGCTTGAATTTAATCAAGCACTTACTCTGTGTAACAGACTCTGAGGAAATTATACCCAGGACAAGTAATCTTGAAATATTTTACCGACCATGGCCACAAGTAATTATAATTCCACCAACTTATAATTCTCTAATTATTATATGATATCACACAGAAACTACCAGCAGTATATAGAACACCATTTCTAAATGTTTGATGTCAACTCAGTCCCAATACAAAGTGGATATGGTACATACTCCAAAGATTTTTGGTTTGTTTGGTTTGTTTTTGTTTAACGGCCTATTAACAGCCAGGGTCATTTAAGGACGTGCCAGGTTTTGGAGGTGGAGGAAAATACTCCAAAGAACGAGTACCATATGTACATGCACATACATGTACATGTACATGAAGCTGCAGGAGTTTGTGGGACTACAGTCCCAAAAATCACTGGGATAATATAATCAGTCATGATCAGATGACACCTGGCATTGGAACAGGTTTCATCAATGTTCTTTTACTCAATAAAAAGGAAATTTCTGATCTTAAAATTTTGCATAAGAAATCATGACAAAACTAAGGAATTCCTTTTACTTATGCCCATTAAAGGACATTGATGTACTGGGACAAGCTTTTTTTTCAAAATTAACCAAGCAAGGAACTTTAGTGATGAACTAGAGTAGAAATTATACCAAAGTTTTCAGCAAAAGGTCTTGATCTAAGTTACCATTTGTAAATACCCGGTATATCTGACTGATAAACTGTTATTTAGATTAAAGTTAAGAGTAAACTTTAGAGCTGAGAACCTGTAAAACTTGTTTAAGTAAGATTTCAAAAACGCAAAAATATCAAATCATTCCCTTAAGAGTTATGAATTCAAAATGAATTCAGATAAATAAATTATCAACTTGAAAGAGTAATCATGGATGAAATAAATTATAAGTAGACCAAGTTTAAAATAATATTTGAGCACTGATTACTTCAAGAATTATGGTATGACACCCACAATATTAATGTGTGATTTGCTTTACTAATATAAACAGCAATATCAAATGAATCTACAAATCTATAGGATATACTTACCTGATTGGAATTTTAGAATGACTTATTGCCTAAGGGTCATTGCAATTGAAAATGATCTATTCCTGGCAAATAATGTAGTGGTATATACCATATACTAATACTATACCATACATATATGTATTTTCAGGGTTTATATATATATTTATTACATTTTTACCAGTGAAATATCAAAAATTATTCATTCTATAAAAGTGATATTTTCACTAGAAAAGGAAAATGATCTATTCCTAGCAAATAATGTAGTGGTATATACCATATACTAATACTATACCATACATATATGTATTTTCAGGGTTTATATACAAAAAAGTAAAAATGATACTTATTTAATTAATAAAATGATTTATGGATGAAAAGTATCTTTTATTTTGTTGTGTTTGAATTAAATCAACTTAACGTTTCAATGTGAGTCTGACAGGTGACGATCGACACTACGACATCGAGGACATGTAACAGCTATATAAGATTTATGGTCATTATCATAAAAAAGTAGACCTATTGTCAACCATGAATAATTCGAAGTCCCGCTGTATCGAAGTTTTTCTGCAAGTCGAAGTTTGACTGTATATATATATATAAACTTATATTTTTAGTAATATGATTATATATATTATCCCACCAATGTGATATATTTGGACATATATACACACCTGACAATATACAATAGAGTATCAACATGTTCAATCATGTCATGTATCCCCATTTCTAGCCAAAATTTGATATCAAACACGAGCTCTAACGTTAACTCTATCTAGTCAGATGGATCACGGCATTAAAACGGCCGGGAAACAAGACACGGCATTAAAACGGCCGGGAAACAAGACATGGCATTAAAACGGCCGGGAAACAAGACACAATCTAAATATAATCTTTTATATGAATCTCTATTACATACAAAAGCACAAGCAGAATTCGGTTGTTGAATATATCTCATTACCAGTGATCAGGTTTGACCTTAACATGAGTTGTAAAAACATAAAACTGTCCTTATTGAGATTCCCCAAAAGTTAATTTGTGTATAGTAATATCAGGTACCGAAGGACATCATTCGCTTTGTTTTGTATACGTATGTACATGTACATGTAATTGCTTTGTTTTGTATACGTATGTACATGTACAGGGCTTTTTCTCAATGGTTAGGAATTCGAAGGGGCCATTTTGTCTGATTTAGGGACGAAAATTAATGAATTGAGAAAGATTTGTTCAGCAGTAAACAGCAAATTTTGGGAATTTGGTTTAAATATGAGATGATTTCAACTGGGAATGGGGCCCATTAAAGGCCTCAAAAAGCCCACAGAAAAAACCCTGGTACTTAATTAAATGTATATATATAATGTATATGTATATACAATACATATATATATGGTGCATAAACTGTTACATCATTTCACAGCCTGTAGACACTTTCTCATAGCTGATAAAGTAACATGTTGGCTTGACCTCAAGGCTTTTTTTTTTACTACTTATAATTACCCGGCCAAGCACTACATATATACTGTATAATGTTATACACAGGACGCTAGAACACTATACAGTATATTATAATTAGAGCTAGTTACCTGTCCCTCTGCAGTCATTTGAGTCTTAGTATAAGCTTTATTTAAATCTTTTCGTTACATATATATACATTAGGTACCCTCAATTTTTCTTATATAAATCAACTCATGTCATACTGATAATTAAACAATAAAACTGATCATTTTTCATAGAGATTTCAATGTTTACTGTGGTTTGTATACATACACAGGAAAACGTTATTGTTACACTGCAAGCCATTTGTTATTGCTGATGTCTTTTTCTGTCGTCGTGCACACAAAACGACAGTAAAAGTCAGACAAACAGCATGGCTTCCTAGATCAAAGTGTATCATATACAATACAACATGGAACGTTGCAAAGTAAATATATCCTAGGACAAATATATTGTGGCAAAGTCACAGTTTCAGGGCTTGTATTTGTCTCCTGATGTATATGACTAACTTTTAGCAATTTCAAAAGTCAGCAATATTATGTCAAATAGATATGTCCTTTCTAACCCCCGAGTGAAATATTATTTAGGGAGAAATTAGTTTCTAAAGGGTTCGTATATCTATAGCCCTAAATTCTGGGACAACAAATTAGAAGTGTTTTATTTATAAAACTTGAACAAAATAAGACACTTGTTATATCATAACAGTTTGTATTCTGAATGTTAACTTTATCACTTGATTATACCTAGAAAGTGCCAAGAGGGTATATATTCAGGGTTGGGTCACAAGTCATGATCCAGGACCCAAGGTGAAAATTGTTCACCTGTGACAGCACTAGTACTAACCTGTACAAGTATATGATGAGAGAAGTACTTGAGAACATACATATGAAGTGGAACTGGACTGCAATGAACGCCAGCGACCAGGTAGATCATCTGGTTAGTGTTCTTAGGTTTTGGGTTCGAAACCATGGCCGTGCATTTTTCTCTCTCCTATTACATAATACATATGACGCACTGCCTAACTAAATACCCAAGGAGGTGGTATAGAGTCCCGTGTCAAAGGCTTTATCGAAAGAGCGAAGAATCTAGAGGAACTCGACTTGGATGAACGCCGGCAACTATATGCTTATAGGTAGATCAATTGGTAGAGCATCTGGCTAGTGTTCAGAGGTCCCGGGTTTGAGTCCTGTTCTGGCCGAGCATTTTCCCTCTCCTATTACGCATATATGTCCCAGACAAGGTGCACGTGAGAGATAACAAAAAAACAGCTAAATCTCTGTACAAGGTGAGGAACATGTTTCATAGCATTATATACTGGGTATACTTTCATTCCACAAGGATATATATTCACATACAAAATTTAGCAATTGCAGGTGAGTTACCCAGTAGTCATCTACAAGATTTAGCATCTGTACAAAGGTATACATGCATGCCATAGTGAACAAAGGGCAGTAACTCTGTTCATGAAATGGCAATTTTGCCAAAAATAAGGTGATGCTGCAGTCTGGGGTCGGGTAATTATGCAAACCGATTGTGACAGGTGATACATATACAGTAACCATATATATATGCAGTATGTAATTTGTACCAATACAAATATTGTGAGAATAAATATTTTAGTGCATATGTACTGACCACTTGCAATCAGAATTTTGAACTGCATTCTATAGATACACTGGACATCTAAAGCTACAGAGGTTCTGATCGGATGCAGATGAAGCAGAAAACAGGTATTTTGGTACAGCTTCATTACATACATCAAGAAGTTTTAGTAAGCAGCTTTTATTTAGAATGATACTACTAGCTGGTACCATTATATAGAATTACTTGAGAATGAAATACATGCATAGATCTACTATATATATAGCTAGAGTAGAGTTATAGAGGGACTTTATTCTGGGTCTTTCACTCATGTCAGGAGCCAATATTTGACACCCAGATTATTTTCAATTTCAATCTATTATACATTTCCCAAGCAGACTTTCCTTAAGTCTCAAACATTCAGTGTCCAAGCTTTTCTAAACTTTGATTTTAACTATCTGCAGATGCAAATTGTACTATTCTATCTTTTGATCAAATTAAACAATTTATGATTGTTATTAAAATATAATCTTTTGTCAACATGTCTTTATACCTGGTTTGCATATAGCCAGCGATCATGACCCAAATCTCAAAATAGTAAATTTAAAACATGCTGCAAAATTTCCCAACTTCAGGTCTCATCACGACGCCGGCATAGATATACAAGTGAATTTATTAATCAATGTCTGCATGTGGTCATCACACCTACAAGGCTAGATATATATAGATTTATCCTGCAACTGCCACCTCATTGTCGGGATACACCCAAAGTATATATTTTTGCTGTATAAGTCAGTGACAGGAAACAGCTGTGTTTTGGAATCTTAGCATATGTGTCAATTCGACTGACCTATAGCTGCTTCAAAGTGAAACGTTTAAAAGGCGAACATATTTCTGTCATTTTTGACACTGTTTCACTTCAAAATGATTTTTTTTTTATTGTTGCAGAATAAATAGAATACATGGTCAGTGTCTTAAAATATAAGCTTTATTTTTGGCTCAACACTTTTGTCTTTCTTTACCCTCGCCAAAATACAGCTTATATTTTAAGACACTGACCATGTATTCTCTATATATCCCTGGAATGTAACCATCTAATATGTATACAATGGTACAAATGCAACCATCGGTCAAGCATATATACCATACTTTGCATTTATAATCCTGTTAAAGCTGTTCATCAATGTATTTTCTTGAAGCAGTCTAGTTTTGACCAATATTTGTCACAATTGATTTAAACAACACTTAATACTATAGCCCTGTTACAATAATTAATCATAATCAACAGTATTTACTGCAGTTGCATTATTAAGACTATAGTCTACACTGCAATTTTCTTACTAGGCCTAACGTTAACAGGCCGGGGAAACCCCTAGATCGGCGTATAATACCTCGATCGGCCTATTATACGCCGATTGAGGTATGGATTTGTTACTAAAAATAGCTCAAATCAATTTAAACTCATCTTTTTAAAAATTTCTATCCAAGTCGCATTTATTTAGCCATTAAACGTTATACAAATACAAAAATTAAATTTATTTGAGTGCGAGAAAGAACTGAAAACAGATGTAATACTTCCGGTCTATATGGCCTATGTTACGATGGTAGTGTTACTACGGCGGCATCAAGTTTCTAAGTAGCCACTGCTTCCATTAAACATATTTCAGCAAAATATTATTTATTTTGTCATAAATTCATGCGACTTGGATAGAAAATTTTAAAAAGTTGAGTTTAAATTGATTTGAGCTATTTTTAGTAACAAATCCATACCTCAATTGGCGTATAATAGGCCGATCAAGGTATTATACGCCGATCTAGGGGTTTCCCCCGACCTGGTTAAGTACCAATTTCTAACTGTTCTCTAGATCTATTACACCATTGAAGATCGTGCCTGACTACCTATATAAATTATGCATTTTATAACACAGACAGACTATTTAATATATAGATACTTAGGTTCTAATATAGAAACTACAAATGATGATAAACACTCTATACTACACATGCTATAATTATTGTAGTAGAGGGTGTGTCATCGTAATAATTGTTTCTTGTAGAACAGTAGTAAGACCTGTGGGTTTGATTGTATAAAATTAAATATAAAATCTATTGTTTCATGCAGTTTGATTGTACAAAAACAAATATAAAAACTATTGATATAAGCTTATACGAATACTGGTCCGTGTTATTCAGATCAACATATTAATAGAAAAAGTCCTAAATTCTATATAATTAGCAACGAACTTGACAAGTGTTCCGCTTCGTCACACATGAACGACACTCGTTCTTGCTTCCTCACCTTGACTGTTTACAAAATGGATTTCTACTAGATATATAGCACACTCATGACCGATACCTATGCGAAATACAATAAAAATACAGAACTAATTAATGCGTCACCGAAAAATACATCACGAGAAATAAATCCAAAGAGTAATATTCCTGGGAATATATAGTCTACCTTGCAGTTGTGTACGTAGAGATTCCTGTTCCCTGCGGTACCTTTCTGCAATTCGCTCTGTCGATTTCAGCTTACCGCTTGTATTGTTATAAATATAAATAAAATAGACACCACACAAGAGTGTTGCAGAGACTACAACACCCTTGAGAAGGTTGCCATTCCGTCGACTCATGTTATTCATCTGTGCACAGCACAGATCTGACTGTCACTTCTCAAGATTCCCTGCCAACACGACACGTTTTCATCATCACCATCAAAACAATATGGCGACGTGTCATCGCAATGCATTCTGGGAAAAGTACCTGTACCACTTCCTCAGGTACGACAATTTGACAAATGGCTCCAAGCTACAAGGCGTAGAGAAGCTCTTACACAGAAGTCGATGTAGTTGACTATTTTATGAGAATAATACATGACAACAACTAACGAAACGTTATTTTTGCTATGTTAGGTTGCTGAAAAAATAAAGACCAAAACTCTGTTGTTGTGAAAGCATTGTTAGCTTAAAATTATTGGTAGTAGAAATATACATAAAGGCAGGGACGAACAGATGTGTATCCTGATAAAAGTGTAAGGATTTAGCCAAGAATTTTTCACCTAATCGCAATCATGCACGATTAATCACAATTTATGCTGATACAGACGGTACGCTTATGTGCATCATTCTGTTGTTGTTTGTTTGTTTGTTTTTGTTTTTTTTTACAATTTGTATATGCCCGATGTCTAGCTATAACAGAGCTAGAACATGATGAAAAATAAATCACCTAAGGGCTTCAAGGGTACTTTATAGACAATTTCTTTTACTTATACTCCAGCGATTTGATTTTGAGTGAATATTATCGTGCTTATATTTTCTAATGAAACATCTTGTCTGGAAAAAAACCGTATCGACTGTCTGGTGACAATGACAATGACAATGACAATATTTTATTCTCATAAACATATAAAGTGTAGAGAATTATATACATACAAAATTTGTACAGGACATATGATATAATACATCGATACATTTGTTAAGCAAGAGATTATCTTAAATATTGTTGAGTCGTATACTTATTTCTTTAATTAATTTCACAAGTGATTTCAATTCATCGACTACTACAAAATTAAAAAGTGTATTAAATTTGAATGTACTTGGTCTTTCATAATAGTATCTAGATATATATTTTTTTCTGTTTAATGCTATTTGATGATCGCTACAATTAAATAGATAATGGAATTCGTCTCCTATTTCATTCAGGTTACACAGACTACAGATTCTATTTTCTCTTGGGATGTTATTCCATCTTCCGTATTCGATTGGTAATTTAATGTTACAAGTTCGAAATTTACAATAGGAATTAGCTAGCTTAGGAGGGAGGTCAAGTAGATATTTTTCTAAACTTAAATCATGTTTATAAATTCTGTAATTGGTCCCTTTCGGAGAATTGAAAACGTCATTTTTCCAATTACATATGAACAAATTTCTTAGAGTATGAAAAACAGTATTTTTTAAGCAGCGTATACTAGTAAATTCATGGTTTTCAAAAACATCTAATAAATTACATTCTTCAAAAATATTTTTAATATAGTTAGACCATTGAGTATTATAATGTCTTAAAATTTGGAAAAATTTGTTGCTCAATTTATTATGAGTTGAGACCATCATTTTGGCCCAAAATCCAATCATACGAACTTTTATATTTATACTTAATGGAAACCTTCCCAATTCTCCATATATCACAAAGTTTGGTGTAGATGTTTTTAATCTAAGGATATGTTTACAGAATTTCAAATGCAGACGTTCTAAGAGTTTGGTGTCACAAAACCCCCAAACCTCACAGCCATATAGTATAATCGGTTTGATTGCTTTATCAAAAATATCCATTTTACAATCGATGGACATATTATGATTTATGCATTTTGAAATAGCGCCATACATGGTCCTAAGGCCTTTTTCATATAATTGTTTGATATTCAAATGTGTAAAACCATTTCTAGTGAAACAAGCCCCGAGATATTTAAAATTTTTCACAATTTCTAAATTATTGCCATTATAGGTGAACTGTATATTTCGTGACACCGTTCCTCTCCCAAAAACCATTATCTTAGTCTTGTCAATGTTAACTTTAAGATGCCACAATTTTGAGTAGGTGTGAAATACGTTAAGTTGTGTTTGTAAATCTTCTACTGACTCTGCAAGTAGAATGGTATCATCGGCATACAACATTACATACAACTTGAGATAAACTTGTAGCTCTGACAGATTTCGACTGATATTGGATCAGAGACTTGTATATCCGTCCCTGATTAGATGTAGCGTACATCTGAATGTAAAAATATACAAAATTGAACGTCTTTCAATATAAGATCATATATGCAAAACGGCTGTTTTGTTTCTGTACGACAAACAACTCAACTTAGTGTGTGAGGGAGGCTGAAGGTAATATAAGTGAACAATATTGGGAAGAAATACTCTTTAATGAGAGTTCCTTCCCTTGGACCTATCGTCTAGGGTACTGGATTCTCGCGCGTCTCACGATTTTCGTCTTCCCTTAGATCTAGACCATATGTCGGTATATAAAGGCCAGGAAGCAAAGCAACATCGGAATTGTGCCACTCACGAAAGGAACCAAATTGCTTTCTGACAGCAAGGATAAATCAGAGGCACTTAACAGGCCGTTTCAGTCTGTGTTTACTAGGGAGCCAGACCGGGGTTCGAACCCGGGACCTCCGAACACTAGCCGGGTGCTCTACCAATTGAGCTACCTGGTCGCCGATGATCGACCCGGTCCAGTTCCGCTACATACCAACATTCCTCATACACAAGTACCCTACCACGAGAGACCTTAACATAGAAGTGGGTATGGTAAGCCAAGGTGTCATTTATATTCGTGGAGCAATGTACGTTGATCCAGTATTATACCAAATTAACTAATTGGCTTGCCAAAAAGAGAGTAGCGAAGCTGCTACATGACGTCAATGTTAACAAAGCAAACAGGGTCCTCTATCAGTGCTCAACTAACTGGCACCAGCAGTTACCTATTAATCGCGTATAGTGCGCACTTTTTTTTTCTCCAAAAATGACAAGTGAAAAAATCCACTGCGCACTATACGCAGGTACAAGCCTTTACCGGTCAGATGCATTGGTGTCATGAATGTGATGCGAGATTCGTAAGATTGTTATTTAGATGTTTAATTCATTGAAATTGTATGTATCTACTAGCAATTATGTGGATTTATATGTTAGTCGATCGTGTGCCACACATGTCCCGCACACACTCAATCTCACTTGAGCGAGTTGCCGTATTCAGGTCCAAAAGGATGTACAATGACTCAATTAACATCAAACACAATTTTCATCTGCCGTCAAGCCATCAATACAGGTGATATCCCGTACGACTGGAGTAAGTTACCGTCATCAACCGAGCAACCAGGTCAGTGTCACTAACATGTGTTAGCTGCAAACTTATGGAACACATCACAGGGGCTTGGCACGATTTTCTAAATGATGTTCCACATATATATATATTATAGTACACTCCTGTGAAAGTCAGTCGCTGATTAATTACCACCCATGACATCGTACAATGTAGTCATGTACGACAGGAAGGTAAAGATAGATACAGCCATCCTAGATTTCAGCAAAGTCTTTGATAAGGCTCCCCACTCCAAATTACACTACAACTTAGAGTACTACGGCGTGAACCTACCAACCCTACAATGGACCAAGACCTTCCTGACATCTAGGACGGAGCGCGTAATTGTAGACGGCCAACAGTCATCAGAGTTGAAGTAGAATCCGGAGTCCCACAGGGGGCAGTCCCCCGACCTATATCTCTACGATATCTACTGTACGCCTTTTCGCGGATGTCTGTTTAATTTATCGACCAATACAGTCTCTCAATGACCATCTAGATTTTAAAAAGACCTTAATTCATTGGAAGAATGGGTGGAAACTTGGGGCATGTCCTTCAATGCAGACAATTGCTATATCCTCAGAACATCGAGATCAAGAACCCCAAGTAATAATAACTACCAATTAACAGGCCATATCCGTCGAAGAAAATCCATATCTAGGAGTAACACTACACGATTCCATGAAATGGGATTCCCACGTCCGGAAAGCCTCCAACAAAGCGAACACCACACTAAGCTTTCTAAGATGGAACCTACATGTACGACACTATCCATCATCGCTAAAGCTTTGTGCATACCAGTCGCACGTAAGATCTGTATTGGAGTACAGTTGTACAATCTGTGATTCATACCAACAACATAATATATATCAATGCGCTGGAAAAAGTACAAAGAAGGGCTGCACGATTTATATCATCTGACTATAGACGAGGAAGCAGCCTAACAACGATGATGGAAAACCTGCAAGAGACCCTCGTTTAGCTCTATTTTTAGAATTAGTGGCCATACCTGTAGCTGCCATCCTGTATTCTACAAGTTTGAGAACTCGTGCTAAAAACATTTAGCGGATTCATACAGTTTTCAAACAAAATTTGTTTCATACCCCGATGAAACTAAAAAAAAAAAAATGAAAATGGAAAGTAATTGTCTTCGCTTGTTACGTCATATTTAGCTCGGACCATGTGTCAGCACATTGTTTATGAAATTAACGTTGGTGTGTAATTTAACGGGGTTTGCACAGGGGCTTGTCGCGGATTTCCAACTCATAATAAATATGATATCTATCATACATATACACAGTGTTTGGATTGGAAATTCGCGCCAAGTCCCTGTGGTTATTGCACTGTGTTGATAGTGACAACGTTTTCCATGTTCCTTATTCTACTGTCATTAATAAGGTATTATTACAATTAAATGAATTTATTTTACAACAAGCGCGAAACAATGTACACCACCTTATAATAATCACTTTTATTGGCCCCCGGATGAAAGCGCGCGAATAGTCCTACTGTAGGAGGAATCCGGAATACCAAGATCAATCGACAATATACATGTACGCGAGTTAAGTCAATATTAAGTTAGTGAATGCTGTGTTTCAAACTGATAACTTCCCGTGCGTGTTATAGAAATCTTCTCATTTTTCACGGAGATCGATATCGTAGTATTCTATAGAAATGTTTCCAATAACCACGATTTAACAATATCTGAGATGATTTTAACTTCACATAAAGCTTTGTTTTAACGAGTTCACTCCATCAGTCTTAAATCTACAGCATGATCCTGCATGACTTTGCTGTACTAATTGCTTTATGTCAAGAATAGTGATAGAAAATTTAAACTAAAGCGGGAATAATGATGAAAATACTCCCTAAAGGATAATACAAAACACACAAACGAAAAGTTCCTCCAACTAACTATGGAAATAGATAAATGTATGGGACGAATAATGAAAACTCATCCTTTATCTAGTTCGTCCTTCTAGCCTTAGAAATAATTTACCCTGTCGATTCACTCGGGTTTCCACTTAACTCCCCCGTAAGTCCATTGTTGGTGCTGTGTTTTCCATCCGATGTGGCAATGAAAAGGTATTATCTAAAACAAGTTTAACGTGATGCATACAACAGAATTAATTGCCCTATATAATCTTTTATAACTGATTGTGTTAGAGGCGGTGCAACATTCGTAAATCAATATCGGCACTTTTCAAACAAGTCATCTACCAGACTGATGCGAGTGAACGTCAGAGAAAACTAGTTTTCCGAAGTTAGGTTATGTTATACAACACAGAAACATAGATGTGAGAGATTTGGACGTGCTGCATGATGACCGTATCGGTAAAAAACATCACTTCCAAACACGCAATTTTTAAAACTGCTTAGAGAAGTGATACAGTAATATTGTATAAGAGTTGTGGGACGTTTGTATATATATCTCGAACTTATCACCCAGTTCGACACACCAGGCCGAGGCATATACTGGATACGCCAGAAGATGCCACACAGACCATGGCTTTTACGAGATAAACACTGATTTCAGTTACGATAAGGATGTTTGGATGCATGTTCAGTATTACGGGCATACGCGAGTGTATTCACAAGTTACCTTGGCTGAATGAAAGAAGAAAAAAGTGTTTGTTTTTGTGGATGTTGTGCCTTTAGACTGCTTATAACACTGTAAAATCTCGCCTAATGTACCTCCCACCCTCTGATCACAATGATACCGACGACAGATACAGCGACACTCTGTTAGTTCATTAAATTCCTATGGTAATGATATCAATTAATCACATTTGAGGGACAATTCATTAATGCTGAGGTACAAACGAAACATCTGTACAGCGATACATACCACGATATGGTATATAAATCAGGTAGCGAGAAAACCATGTTTTTGTGTTCGGTGTCTTTGTACATAACCTTTGGTAGTCGTCTACTGCGGTAGAGTGATGTTATAAACAGAGGATAATGGTATGAAGAAACTACATGTGTATTGGATTACGTCATAGTGAATGACATCCTGTTGTTGTTCATGAAGTTAATGGAGATACTACGCTTCTGTTTGACGATTTGAAGCCCAACAGTCAAAGGTAAGTACATAATTGACTAAATATGCATGTGTGATCATTTCATTATCATCAGTTGTGCTTCATGAAGTTTATGGAGATATTACGTTTCTGTATTGCGATTTGAAGCCCAACAGCCAAAAGTACGTGTGATCATTTCAATATCACCAGTTGGAATTCATGAAGTTTATAGAGATACTAAATTTCTGTTTGACGATTTTAAGTCCATCAGACAACAGTAAGTACTGTAAATATACACGTGTGATCATTTTAATGCCGAGTTTTCTGAGATACACACACGCCTTAGCTAGACAGGTGCCAACATGAGGCATACCACTCCTTGGGATCCGTTACCCGTTTAAGAGTTCCTTTTTTCACCCACCAGTTTTGTTGTAAAGCTTATGTTTTCCTATTAAAGTGGTCGCGGACTTTAATGAAACAAATGTAGTTTTGTTTATAGGCCTACACGCAGTTTTATCTCTGGTTTGATGTTTGTTATCTATTTAATTCTTGGCTGACTAACTTTCTCCTTTTCGGACTATCTGTGGTGCTCGATCGCAGGTTTGTTGTTGAGGTGTTGTCTTTCTGTGAATTCATTTACTTTTCCAGAACACCGATTTATTTATGAAGGCACTGCCTCTCGGTTAATTCCGTCACCTTTCCAGAATATCCGTATTTCCCCCGATTATTCTGTTTAATTACCGTTGTTCGGTTAATTTCGTTACTTTTTCCAGAACATCCCCCGTTTACCCGAGATTGTTATTGTCTTTGATTAATTTCATGACTTTTCCCGTGTGTTTACCTGGAGCTGTTGATGTGATTGTTGTTGTCTTTGACACCAGTGGTATTCCTCGGTTTTGTTGTTTTGGTTGTCTTCCTATTGTTTCGCTTGGTTACCTGTCACCGGCTTTGTCCTTTGGATTCATGTTTCGTTTCTATTACTTTGCTTGCGCTTTGTGTTTTTATCTTCCTGTATATGCTTTGATCAATTTGTTGACGCCAGAGGTGGTTTTTCTGTTTTTCTAAATATTGAAGCGAAATCATCTTCGCTATTGTGTAAATCAAAAGTAACGTCATTGCATTGCTATGAATACCTTCTGCGATGATCTAAAGAGTACTTATTTAGGGACACTTTCAGTACAAAAATGAGTCTTCAGCAAAGATTCTAGAGCTTGAACAACTTTGTACATTTCTTTAAATATCGGAAAACAGAAAATAATAAAAAGAGATTTAAGCTATAACTATATAGAAAGAAACTGTCAATGCATTGACGGCTTCCCAACGAACAGTAAGAACAAATCAAACTTAGTTTGGAGTTAACTTGTATAACTAGAAAGAGGAAGGAATTCGCAGCGATTCAAAATAAAAAAACTAATTTTGTTTAGTCAACCTATTGGGATCATTTGGTTTATTTTGATTAACGTCCTATTAACAGCCGGGTCATTGAAACACGTGTCAGTTTTGGAGGTGGATGAAAGCCTGAGTACCAGGAGAAAAACCACAGGCTAACAGTTTGTAAAATTACAATGTGATGTATATTTCGCAATAAGTAGTTTTGATAATATCACATGTCAATTCGTGATGTAGAATGCCCGAATATTTTCCTGTTCTAAATGTCAAGCTACTTCAAACCATTTTGTTATTCGATTTAAATGATGAAGGTAAATGATTAAGCGACATTATAGAGATTTCCTGTAGATATTAACACATGCTTTTACAATGTTACGTTATACCATCAACTGCTCCATGACAAGTTAACATTACACGAAAACATCAAAACTAAATTTATTCAATTAAGATCGTAAACGATTGTCTATCATTACCTATTATGTCATGAAAACAAAATTTGTTTTTGATTAGGTTAGCTCCTATGGATAAATCTTCTGTATGTATTGTTTTTTCAACAAAATGCATACATAAGCTAGTTCTGATAGTTGTAAATCAACAGTAGCGATGCTAGTTTGTTTTTTGGGTGAATTGTCACGTATACATACATGATAATATCAGCCGAGTGTAGTAGCTTGTGACTACCTAACTAACCCACATACGAGAGTCTTGCAACACTGTTTCTTACCCAAAGACACAACCACGGCAGCACATGCTAGGGTAGTCAGTGATTTTAACTTCCCTAATATGGGCAGGTATCACGTGACCTGGGGTTACCAGTCGCTGCTGGTGAAAAAAGATAGCGAATCAACTATGACATGTACACTTCCTATTCAGGGAAGATGAGTATGGTAACAATGAGTAAAGGGAAATTACTTAGTGTGATAGTGAAGTGATCATTACAGATAAATGGCTGCTATCTTTACTTTGCTAGGGAAAAACAAAGCATCTTTGATATACAATGTACAAGTCTCACGTAACGTTTTACCATTATGGACACCGTTTTGTTATTTATTCCCGTTTAGTGATACCACATAAAAGTTTGAATAGATGATATCGTTAGAAGATTAAGTTATAGAAGATATCATTAGAAGATTAAGTTATGGGTGATATCATTAGAAGATTAAGTTATAGATGGTATCATTAGAAGATTAAGTTATGGGTGATATCATTAGAAGATTAAGTTATAGATGGTATCATTAGAAGATTAAGTTATGGGTGATATCATTAGAAGATTAAGTTATAGGTGATATCATTATAAGATTAAGTTATAGGTGATATCATTAGAAGATTAAGTTATAGGTGATATCATCAGAAGATTAAGTTATAGGTGATATCAATTAGAAGATTAAGTTATAGGTGATATCATTAGAATATTAAGTTATAGGTGATATCAGAAGAAGATTAAGTTAGAGGTGATATCAGAAGAAGATTAAGTTAGAGGTGGTATCAGAAGAAGATTAAGTTATAGGTGATATCATTAGAAGATTAAGTTATAGATGATATCATTAGAAGATTAAGTTATAGATGATATCATTAGAAGATTAAGTTATAGATGATATCATTAGAAGATTGAGTTATAGGTGATATCATTAGAAGATTAAGTTATAGGTGATATCATTAGAAGATTAAGTTATAGGTGATATCATTAGAAGATTAAGTTATAGGTAATATCATTAGAAGATTAAGTTATAGGTGATATCATTAGAAGATTAAGTTATAGGTGATATCATTAGAAGATTAAGTTATAGATGATATCAATTAGAAGATTAAGTTATAGGTGATATCATTAGAAGATTAAGTTATGGGTGATATCATTAGAAGATTAAGTTATAGGTGATATCATTAGAAGATAAAGTTATAGGTGATATCATTAGAAGATTAAGTTATAGATGATATCATTAGAAGATTAAGTTATAGGTGATATCATTAGAAGATTAAGTTTTAGGTGATATCATTAGAAGATTAAGTTATGGGTGATATCAATTAGAAGATTAAGTTATAGATGATATCATGAGAAGATTAAGTTATACGTGATATCATTAGAAGATTAAGTTATAGATGATATCATTAGAAGATTAAGTTATAGGTGATATCATTAGAAGATTAAGGTATAGGTGATATCTTTAGAAGATTAAGTTATAGGTGATATCATTAGAAGATTAAGTTATAGGTAATATCATTAGAAGATTAAGTTATAGATGATATCATTAGAAGATTAAGTTATAGATGATATCGTTAGAAGATTAAGTTATAGGTGATATCATTAGAAGATTAAGTTATAGATGATATCATTAGAAGATTAAGTTATAGGTGATATCATTAGAAGATTAAGTTATAGGTGATATCATTAGAATATTAACATATAGATGATATCATTAGAAGATTAAGTTATAGGTGATATCAATAGAAGATTAACATATAGATGATATCATTAGAAGATTAAGTTATAGATGATATCATTAGAAGATTAAGTTATAAGTGATATCATTAGAAGATTAAGTTATAGATGATATCATTAGAAGATTAAGTTATGGGTGATATCATTAGAAGAGTAACATATAGATGATATCATTAGAAGATTAAGTTATAGGTGATATCATTAGAAGATTAAGTTATAGGTAATATCATTAGAAGATTAAGTTATGGGTGATATCATTAGAAGATTAAGTTATAGATGATATCATTAGAAGATTAAGTTATAGAGGATATCATTGGAAGATTAAGTTATAGATGATATCAATTAGAAGATTAAGTTATAGGTGATATCATTAGAAGATTAAGTTATGGGTGATATCATTAGAAGATTAAGTTATAGGTGATATCATTAGAAGATTAAGTTATAGGTGATATCATTAGAAGATTAAGTTATAGGTGATATCATTAGAAGATTAAGTTATAGATGATATCATTAGAAGATTAAGTTATAGGTGATATCATTAGAAGATTAAGTTTTAGGTGATATCATTAGAAGATTAAGTTATAGGTGATATCATTAGAAGATTAAGTTATAGATGATATCAATTAGAAGATTAAGTTATAGATGATATCATTAGAAGATTAAGTTATAGATGATATCGTTAGAAGATTAAGTTATAGGTGATATCATTAGAAGATTAAGTTATAGGTGATATCATTAGAAGATTAAGTTATAGGTGATATCATTAGAAGATTAAGTTATAGATGATATCATTAGAAGATTAAGTTATAGGTGATATCATTAGAAGATTAAGTTATGGTTGATATCATTAGAAGATGAAGTTATACGTGATATCATTAGAAGATTAAGTTATAGGTGATATCAATAGAAGATTAAGTTATAGATGATATCATTAGAAGATGAAGTTATACGTGATATCATTAGAAGATTAAGTTATAGGTGATGCCATTAGAAGATTAAGTTATAGGTGATATCATTAGAAGATTAAGTTATAGGTGATATCATTAGAAGATTAAGTTATAGGTGATATCATTAGAAGATTAAGTTATAGGTGATATCATTAGAAGATTAAGTTACAGGTGATACCATTAGAAGATTAAGTTATAGGTGATATCATTAGAAGATTAAGTTATAGGTGATATCATTAGAAGATTAAGTTATAGGTGATATCATTAGAAGATTAAGTTATGGGTGATATTATTAGAAGATTAAGTTATAAATGATATCATAGGGAAGATTAAGTTATACGTGATATCATTAGAAGATTAAGTTATAGGTGATATCATTAGAAGATTAAGTTATTTGTGATATCATTAGAAAATTAAGTTATAGGTGATATCATTAGAAGATTAAGTTATAGGTGATATCATTAGAAGATTAAGTTATAGGTGATATCATTAGAAGATTAAGTTATAGGTGATATCATTAGAAGATTAAGTTATAGATAATATCATTAGAAGATTAAGTTATAGGTGATATCATTAGATGATTAAGTTATAGGTGATTTCATTAGAAGATTAAGTTATAGGTGATATCATTAGATGATTAAGTTATAGGCGATATCATTAGAAGATTAAGTTATAGGTGATATCATTAGAAGATTAAGTTATAGGTGATATCATTAGAAGATTAAGTTATAGGTGATATCATTAGAAGATTAAGTTATAGATGATATCATTAGAAGATTAAGTTATGGGTGATATCATTAGAAGATTAAGTTATAGATGATATCATTAGAAGATTAAGTTATGGGTGATATCATTAGAAGATTAAGTTATAGGTGATATCATTAGAAGAGTAAGTTATGGGTGATATCATTAGAAGATTAAGTTATGGGTGATATCATTAGAAGAGTAAGTTATGGGTGATATCATTAGAAGATTAAGTTATAGGTGATATCATTAGAAGATTAAGTTATAGGTGATATCATTAGAAGATTAAGTTATGGGTGATATTATTAGAAGATTAAGTTATAAATGATATCATAGGGAAGATTAAGTTATACGTGATATCATTAGAAGATTAAGTTATAGGTGATATCATTAGAAGATTAAGTTATTTGTGATATCATTAGAAAATTAAGTTATAGGTGATATCATTAGAAGATTAAGTTATAGGTGATATCATTAGAAGATTAAGTTATAGAGGATATCATTAGAAGATTAAGTTATAGAGGATATCATTAGAAGATTAAGTTATAGAGGATATCATTAGATTAAGTTATGGGTGATATCATTAGAAGATTAAGTAATGGGTGATATCATTAGAAGATTAAGTTATAGGTGATATCATTAGAAGATTAAGTTATAGGTGATATCATTAGAAGATTAAGTTATAGATAATATCATTAGAAGATTAAGTTATAGGTGATATCATTAGATGATTAAGTTATAGGTGATATCATTAGAAGATTAAGTTATAGGTGATATCATTAGATGATTAAGTTATAGGTGATATCATTAGAAGATTAAGTTATAGGTGATATCATTAGAAGATTAAGTTATAGGTGATATCATTAGAAGATTAAGTTATAGGTGATATCATTAGAAGATTAAGTTATAGATGATATCATTAGAAGATTAAGTTATGGGTGATATCATTAGAAGATTAAGTTATAGATGATATCATTAGAAGATTAAGTTATGGGTGATATCATTAGAAGATTAAGTTATAGGTGATATCATTAGAAGAGTAAGTTATGGGTGATATCATTAGAAGATTAAGTTATGGGTGATATCATTAGAAGAGTAAGTTATGGGTGATATCATTAGAAGATTAAGTTATGGGTGATATCATTAGAAGATGAAGTTATGGGTGATATCATTAGAAGATTAAGTTATGGGTGATATCATTCGAAGATTAAGTTATAGGTGATATCATTAGAAGATTAAGTTATAGGTGATATCATTAGAAGATTAAGTTATAGGTGATATCATTAGAAGATTAAGTTATAGGTGATATCATTAGAAGAGTAAGTTATGGGTGATATCATTATAAGATTAAGTTATAGGTGATATCATTAGAAGATTAAGTTATAGGTGATATCATTAGAAGATTAAGTTATAGGTGATATCATTAGAAGATTAAGTTATAGGTGGTATCATTAGAAGAGTAAGTTATGGGTGTTATCATTAGAAGATTAAGTTATAGATGATATCATTAGAAGATTACGTAATAGGTGATATCATTAGAAGATTAAGTTATAGGTGCTATCATTAGAAGATTAAGTTATAGGTGATATCATTAGAAGATTAAGTTATGGGTGATATCATTAGAAGATTAAGTTATAGATGATATCATTAGAAGATTACGTAATAGGTGATATCATTAGAAGATTAAGTTATGGGTGATATCATTAGGAGATTAAGTTATAGGTGATATCATTAGAAGATTAAGTTATAGGTGATATCATTAGAAGATTAAGTTATAGATGATATCATTAGAAGATTAAGTTATAGGTGATATCATTAGAAGATTAAGTTATAGGTGATATCATTAGAAGATTAAGTTATAGGTGATATCATTAGAAGATTAAGTTATGGGTGATATCATTAGAAGATTAAGTTATGGGTGATATCATTAGAAGATTAAGTTATAGGTGATATCATTAGAAGATTAAGTTATAGGTGATATCATTAGAAGATTAAGTTATGGGTGATATCATTAGAAGATTAAGTTATGGGTGATATCATTAGAAGATTAAGTTATAGGTGATATCATTAGAAGATTAAGTTATAGATGATATCATTAGAAGATTAGTTATGGGTGATATCATTAGAAGATTAAGTTATAGGTGATATCATTAGAAGATTAAGTTATGGGTGATATCATTAGTAAGTTATAGGTGATATCATTAGAAGATTAAGTTATAGGTGATATCATTAGAAGATTAAGTTATACGTGATATCATTAGAAGATTAAGTTATAGATGATATCATTAGAAGATTAAGTTATAGGTGATATCATTAGAAGATTAAGTTATAGGTGATATCATTAGAAGATTAAGTTATAGATGATATCATTAGAAGATTAAGTGATAGGTGATATCATTAGAAGATTAAGTTATAGGTGATATCATTAGAAGATTAAGTTATAGGTGATATCATTAGAAGATTAAGTTATAGATGATATCATTAGAAGATTATGTTATAGGTGATATCATTAGAAGATTAAGTTATAGGTGATATCATTAGAAGATTAAGTTATAGGTGATATCATTAGAAGATTAAGTTATAGAGGATATCATTAGAAGATTAAGTTATAGAGGATATCATTAGAAGATTAAGTTATAGAGGATATCATTAGATTAAGTTATGGGTGATATCATTAGAAGATTAAGTAATGGGTGATATCATTAGAAGATTAAGTTATAGGTGATATCATTAGAAGATTAAGTTATAGGTGATATCATTAGAAGATTAAGTTATAGATAATATCATTAGAAGATTAAGTTATAGATAATATCATTAGAAGATGAAGTTATGGGTGATATCATTAGAAGATTAAGTTATGGGTGATATCATTCGAAGATTAAGTTATAGGTGATATCATTAGAAGATTAAGTTATAGGTGATATCATTAGAAGATTAAGTTATAGGTGATATCATTAGAAGATTAAGTTATAGGTGATATCATTAGAAGAGTAAGTTATGGGTGATATCATTAGAAGATTAAGTTATAGGTGATATCATTAGAAGATTAAGTTATAGGTGATATCATTAGAAGATTAAGTTATAGGTGATATCATTAGAAGATTAAGTTATAGGTGGTATCATTAGAAGAGTAAGTTATGGGTGTTATCATTAGAAGATTAAGTTATAGATGATATCATTAGAAGATTACGTAATAGGTGATATCATTAGAAGATTAAGTTATAGGTGCTATCATTAGAAGATTAAGTTATAGGTGATATCATTAGAAGATTAAGTTATGGGTGATATCATTAGAAGATTAAGTTATAGATGATATCATTAGAAGATTACGTAATAGGTGATATCATTAGAAGATTAAGTTATGGGTGATATCATTAGGAGATTAAGTTATAGGTGATATCATTAGAAGATTAAGTTATAGGTGATATCATTAGAAGATTAAGTTATAGATGATATCATTAGAAGATTAAGTTATAGGTGATATCATTAGAAGATTAAGTTATAGGTGATATCATTAGAAGATTAAGTTATAGATGATATCATTAGAAGATTAAGTTATGGGTGATATCATTAGAAGATTAAGTTATGGGTGATATCATTAGAAGATTAAGTTATAGGTGATATCATTAGAAGATTAAGTTATAGGTGATATCATTAGAAGATTAAGTTATGGGTGATATCATTAGAAGATTAAGTTATGGGTGATATCATTAGAAGATTAAGTTATAGGTGATATCATTAGAAGATTAAGTTATAGATGATATCATTAGAAGATTAGTTATGGGTGATATCATTAGAAGATTAAGTTATAGGTGATATCATTAGAAGATTAAGTTATGGGTGATATCATTAGTAAGTTATAGGTGATATCATTAGAAGATTAAGTTATAGGTGATATCATTAGAAGATTAAGTTATAGGTGATATCATTAGAAGATTAAGTTATAGATGATATCATTAGAAGATTAAGTTATAGGTGATATCATTAGAAGATTAAGTTATAGGTGATATCATTAGAAGATTAAGTTATAGATGATATCATTAGAAGATTAAGTGATAGGTGATATCATTAGAAGATTAAGTTATAGGTGATATCATTAGAAGATTAAGTTATAGGTGATATCATTAGAAGATTAAGTTATAGATGATATCATTAGAAGATTATGTTATAGGTGATATCATTAGAAGATTAAGTTATAGGTGATATCATTAGAAGATTAAGTTATAGGTGATATCATTAGAAGATTAAGGTATAGGTGATATCATTAGAAGATTAAGTTATAGATGATATCATTAGAAGATTACGTTATGATGATATCATTAGAAGATTAAGTTATGGGTGATATCATTAGAAGATTACGTTATAGGTGATATCATGAGAAGATTAGGTTATAGGTGATATCATTAGAAGATTAAGTTATAGGTGATATCATTAGAAGATTAAGTTATAGGTGATATCATTAGAAGATTAAGTTATAGGTGATATCATTAGAAGATTAAGTTATTGGTGATATCATTAGATGATTAAGTTATAGGTGATATCATTATAAGATTAAGTTATAGATGATATCAATTAGAAGATTAAGTTATAGGTGATATCATTATAAGATTAAGTTATAGGTGATATTATTAGAAGATTAAGTTATAGGTGATATTATTAGAAGATTAAGTTATAGGTGATATCATTAGAAGATTAAGTTATGGGTGATATCATTAGAAGATTACGTTATGGGTGATATCATTATAAGATTAAGTTATAGGTGATATTATTAGAAGATTAAGTTATAGGTGATATCATTATAAGATTAAGTTATAGGTGATATTATTAGAAGATTAAGTTATAGGTGATATTATTATAAGATTAAGTTATAGGTGATATCATTAGATGATTAAGTTATGGGTGATATCATTAGAAGATTAAGTTATGGGTGATATCATTAGAAGATTTAGTTATAGATGATATCAATGAGTTGATTAAGCTATACAATTGTGTTTAGGTGATATCATCTATTTAAACTTCTGAGTGATGTCACTTAAATGACCAGTGCTGGTACTTAAGCGTCTAAGTGATATGACCTATTCAGGCTTCAAATGTTATCGACTAAGTGACACCACTTAGTCGATTAAGGGACATCAATTAGTCACCATTCGAATAAGTGATAACACAAAGGGCGGATAAATACAATGGAGCAAAACAGCGCCTTATATAACATGGCCAGCGAGATACTTCCTTATTGCATTTTATCACTTTGTACAAAATATCAGGGTCGATTTTAAAGAGCCATAGTCTTCATGGTAGACTTGGACGATGGTTTGTCATTGTGAGGAAATATTATAGATAATCTGCATTTGATATTTTTGAAGAATCGGCATATAACAAGAATGTAATAAGAGACTAGGTATTGTCCAGAATCCTTTGCAAAGCTAACAATACTGATATAATCCGAGTAATTTTGTATCGAGATTTCTGATTGGTCAGCTGAATACCATGATCTGTGTTTTCATCGTGTTTGGCTGTAAAACTGTTATCTTTCACAAGTGAAAATACCAGCAATGTGGATTATAACTAATCATTAAAATATTTATTTCATGTTTCAAAGGAAAATGTAATAAAAATATATATTACCGGACAAAATGTATACTTATCATAATTTACGGTTTGAGCGTCCGCCTTTCGGCCTTTCGTTGGACGAGTGAAAACAAAGAACTTCTGTAGAGAGGACTACTAACTTCGCTTTGTGTTACAACTACTGTCTCCCGTACAGTTTCATGGTACCAGATGTTACACTTTCCCGGGGCTCACAACAGTTATATCGATTTAAACTAACCATGTTTTGATAAACGATCTTTGATGTCAACCCATAAAACAACAATATCGATAAAAACAATGAAAATCATTTCTGTAATTCAATGTGGCTATTCTTTTTATAATTTAAATTCATTTCAGGTCTAAACTAGCATTGTGACACAACGTATAAGGCGCTTTCATCTTTTGCTTGTTGGTGTTTTCTTCGTGTGTCTGGCGTAAGTTGACATACAAATCAGAGAATTACTATCAACAACTATCCTACTTGTTCTTTTCACCAACCATAACTACATTTTGTAGTTTGGATTTCTTATTTCAGATACAACTTATCACTTTGTTTATTTGCCAATTCTTACCATTTTAATTTTGTAAAATGGCAGTTCTTTTATTTTATCATGTAAAACAAATTTTATCTTTTGATGTTTCACCAGTTATCCTTAAACTTTTTGCACCATGCCATCTTGTGCTCTATCACAAGATCCTTTGAAATAATGTTCATGTATGTGTACTGGAATAATTAATAGGACTTAAATTTAGATTCTGTTTCAGCTGGCGTACCTCTGTAAGTGTCTGTTAGTGGGATATATATATATATATAACCATTAGCTGGTAAACATGGTGATGTGTTTTATAGATATCAACATGCGTGCTGCTGGGCCCGAGTTCCACTGATGTGAGATTTTTTCCGGGTCGTATCTTTCTACTGGTGTGGTGTATGTACAGTATCCTTTCGTATATTGAGACGGTATGGGTTTTCCATCACCATGTTATTAGGCCTGTTGTAATAACAACATTTCAAATATTTTGACGTAAAACATGAAACAGGTGATTCCCTCTGTGTTCGTGTAGATCAGTTAATCTCTTATCAACAACAAAACGTCTGAAATCCGCATAGAAAAAAATAAGTTAAGGAATTACATTAGGTTCAATGATGAAATCAAATCACTGTTTGAAATGGTTATTCCACCAGGTGAATAAATATAACGGATTCTAAATCATACGGATAACTCGTCATAACCTTGTCGCACTGGAGTAGTGATGATTTAGCGTGTCTACTTCGTTTGTTTACTGAGAACATATGATTCAAAATTCGTTATATATACTTATATACGAAAATACGAAAAAATGGCTTTGAACAGTTGATATTCATAATTTGAATTAGTAACAAAATAACACATTGATGAATTTTGATGATACCGGAAAGAATTGATGAAATTAACTCATTGTAGAGAGAATGCTATGGTTGTGTTTATAAATATTAGACAATAAGATTTCTCATTGGTGTCTCATTTATGCCTCAGAAATTCAAACTTACTTAGATATTTACATAACCAACCTAAAGAAAACATTCCAGAATATTGTTTTGTCGGATTTGATTTTGTGTATAACGTGACTTTGACAGACACGTGTGTTTTGATATAAACTAGGCTTTCTCTATCTCGCAGAAGAAAATTATGCGTTATTCTTACAAAAGTGTAATTGTATAGGAGAAACTGTAAAGTAAAGTGATTATTATAATCCAGGAAGGAGGTTGCGTGAGGTTGAAATGACACGGACAGACAGAATCGAGATCAATCCTATACAATCTAGGTAATGCGTCACAGGACAGAGAATGACAGTAGTAAGCACAGAGTCGACGGTGACATTTCATCATCAGTCACGTGACCAGGCAATTACCAAATAATTATCTATACTTATAAAACATATAAACTGCTAAAATGGACAGTGATTAATGTAGGTCACAGACAGTTACATTTGGTGCCAGCTACGACTATTGTTAGCTTGACGATGGATTAGAGCCATGTTTACTTCGAAGAAATTCATAAAAACAAAAACGGTTAGAATTCTGACATATTGGTATATATGGCTGCAAAATCTTCATATGAAAATTCATCACACTTGACTATTCGTTTGGTTGTTATACCGGTTGAGAAGAAAATGTTAAGAGTGGCTGTTGTTGGCATTCAACTGACAACACTTTAAGGTTTATTTTACACTAGCCTACCTTCGCGTGAGTAAACCTTTCCTGTGTTCATTTTGTGACGGGATACCATGATCTCACAGGCCAGTCCATAATTAGAAGCCAAAATGATCGTCTCGGCGTTAACCAGTTTATAAACAACCTTTTTAGAAGGCGAAAGAACAATGATATATCAGCAACGACAGCCAAATAGAACATAATTATTCACCGTTACGGACTGGATATACTGGCTAATCATTGCGGAATGGAAAAGTGTTTCGTTAGGGATAACCAGCATGTTTGCTCACAATCTATGGAGCAGAACGCGTATGAAACGTTAGGATTTTCCATTGATGTTTCTCGAAGGTGGGTAAATGTTGTTACTGATCTCCATACAGATTAGTTATTTCCGGTTATTTTGCTTTTTAGTATCTCCTCTGTTGTTTTGCTGAATCTTCTGAATGATGTCGCCTCTTTACCTATTCGTGCGTTGTCTCATACTTTGGCGTCTCCCTCAGCTTTTTAATCACTTGTTGATGTCACCTCGTTAACTGTTCGCGCTTTGTCTCATACTTTGGCGTCTCCTCGGTTCCACTTTGACTGACGTATTGCTGTCTTCTCAGTTCTTGCAGTAATGTTGTTTAGGAAGTTATTGTTTGATTTATGATATTTATAACGACTTCAATTTGAGAGTAAAATGGCATGGAATACAGCTTTTTTAATGCCGTGGTGTAGGATGTTATTGTTTTGATTTGAGGTATTTATATCAACTTTAATTATAGGTGATTTTGTAATTATAAGGTTGTTGTGTTTTCTATACAAACAATGTTTTACTTTAGAAAATTTATATTTTGACTAACCCCACAATGGTTAACTCTATAAAACTTAAATTAAGGAAATTGGGTCAGGCGTTGTAAGCATTAAATACACGAACTCCCAATTATTGGCCCTCACTGTTTTCTGAACAGCAGATTCAGTCTGCTTACCTCATGTGGCAAGTGAATGCTATATACCTATTGGGTTTGCACGTCAAAACACATTTGTTTCACACTCGTAGTTTGTACTGAAACTGAAGACGTTTGCTGTGTAAACCATAGCTTGATTGGATATAAGCCAACACAGCTTGCCAGATACCAATCTTTCTATGCCCCGTTTGACAAGTTTATTTCAATTTAAGTATTGCGAATATAGACGTCTCTGTTTGCTCTGAAAGGATCTGTTTAAGTGAAACTATATTCAGATTTACTGGTGAAGTTTATTTGCAGTTACCTTTTGCTATTCATTGTACCACTTACCGTCATATCCCTCACTCAATTCTTCTTTTTAGCCGATATGTGGCCATTTTGAGTTGTGACGATTGTTATCGATATTTCTGTAGAAGATCTTCATAGATCTTTCTCAAATTTCATAGGTAGGTTCCTCCTGGCCCCTAGTTGTGCATGACCAATTCTGAGACTGATCGGGAAACAAAAGTGGCCATTAGATAGTTTTAAGTTTTGACAGTTGAAGTTTGGTATCGCTATTTCTCTTAAAGTTCCTCTTGTATTAATTGCAGTTTGTTATTATTAATTCTCAGAGTGTGAAGGATATCGATTTCAGTTAAGTAGAAAAGAGGAAGATGAGAAAGTAGTGAAAAGACAAGTCTTACATAGATCCAATAAAGATCATTTAATTATATAGGCCAATATCCCTATGCTATCTCTTGACCTTTTGCTATGGTAACTCTGTTGATATCCATCCTTATAATAGGATATTAAACAAGTTAACAAGTATTTCCGTTTTTTATACAGTTTCTGCGAATGCTTTTAATACATGTGTCTTAATTTTCTGCAGTGGCAATTTATTACTCTATTGAGTTGGAATGGTTAAATATACTCAATGCCGTATGTTATGGTACTTGATTAACAGCTATTAACTGGATAAACGTGACATTGACCTCAACATAAGGTCATTAGGCCTAGCTATCTCAATCCCAGATGGACACCGTCTGATTGTCCGGCACCTGATACAACAGCTATTATTTGTCAGGCACTGTATCACGTGCATTTTATATGTAATCATGTATTGTAGTTAGATGCATTGTTCTCCGTAAGTGAGTGTCCGTCTGTTTATTCACAATCTTTTATACAACGCCTTGTAGCTCATGGACGATGCAGATTATGTACTTCGTATAATTTGATTTGATGAAATTAGATTGTGTACTCTGTGTTTAAATATTGACGTTTCAGTACATGTAAATGACTGATAATCAATAAGCGACCTTCGCGCTAGCGGTCACTCTCAGAAAACCTAGCGCTTTTTACACAAAAGATTATCAATATTATACGAATTGTCGCAATAATTTATAATCTTTCTTATTGGGCAGGTAGTCTGACAGTATGGCAGGCAATGGTGCTGGAATGAGCTTTGGAACAACAGACTTCCGGGAGAATTACAGACTGACAGACATGGATGACTCGCAGCGAAATCCGTCGTCGGACCGGAACGGTGTACATTGTCCGAATCAGAGTTCCGGTTCGAACAGGAAATATTCAGTGTACAGAAAATCACCATTGGACGTGGTCTTGACGGAGTTTTCCGACTCCACCACACTTCATGGTCTTCGCTACATCGCCATGAGTGACGCGTTCTTCCTCAGACGGTATGTATGCTCTCTTAACATTAAATCCCATGCTAATTATATTAGTATATATATATATTAGTTTATATTTGACAATGGCGATAATTTTTATTATAAAAATGCTATAGGGAAGATTTTTCATTCTCTTTTGGATAAAAATCTAATAAAACATGATAATGTATGACAATTTCAATGAGTAAAAGAAATATTGCATTAGTAACTGAAGTGAATAGAGATTTGCAAAAGCGCAAAATTACCGTATTGAGGGGATATCGAACTATATGTATTATATAAATATATTGTAAAATTGTAGGATTGATTAAAGCGAATTGAAGTAAAAGTACATGAACATCTCGACATGTGAACAAAAATATGGCTTTGCTTCAAAATAAAATAAAAACGAGATCAAAATTATAACAAAAGAAATATTACCACAAAGATTCCTGGAAGATTACAGACTTCTCGTTTATCATTTGTTTGGTACATCTGAGTTGTCCATTTTAGTTACCCGGCTGATGTAGACGAGTTTGTACTTATCTGTCCATGGGTATAATCATACATTTTTAATCCATATTGCCAACAATCTTTTGGTTATTTAAAGAAAACACAGCATCTATTCATGTATGAAATTGAATGACTTTGCAAGGTTTGATAACCCGTTCTTACGGTCTTACATCGTACACCTCCGTAACCAAACTTCACTGATAGCGAACTTTAATTAATATGTGCTGCCATTAACATTTGCTGAAACATTAATACTTCGGCTTGTATATAGGACCCTTATGCTATTGACTCAAAGTTCATTCACGTAGGGTGGATGCTATTCTTCAGTGGAACCAAAAAATCATTTCGCCAGTGGACTTTGGATAACAAACTACTACAAAAAGGTGACAGTATTACAGAACCAGGCCCCTCTATAATTTGAACATCGAGTATTCCAGTGGCTTTATTACGATGGTTGGCATGGGATGGACTTCAGCTATCACTAAATAGAACGATGAAGTTTTGAGAAGATATTAAAAAATAATGAAAATAGGGAATGACACGACAATTAGTTTCCTAATTCATGGGACTCGCGTGTACATAATTTGATTATAAAGAATGGTTTAATACACATTTATTGCCTAAAAACCGGTTCAATGGAAATTGAGAAATACTAAGGAAAAGTTGGCAAAGGAGGGATCCATGACGGCATCCAGAACATACGAGCTTACGACTATCGACTAAGTTAGATATAGGAAAAGAGAAAAAAGATGTTTATTATGTAACTTAATATGTAGGTAACTTTTTTTAGAAATCGGAAACGGCCGGCATTCTAGGCTGAATGTACCCCTTGAAAATAGAATATTTAGATATTGTATATCATAAGAAGTTAATAACGTTATAAGTTATTTTCACTGAAACTAACGTTATCCTCTCATACTTGATGCTAATATGTTAGTTAATAGCAACATTTTACAGCAGGCATTCCCCAATATATTTGAAAAACATACTTATGTTGCTTTTTGCAAGCTCCACAAGCTGAAATATGGGACGTGACGGTTTTCTTTCTTCGACAACAACATAAATGTTTTGAAAGCACGATCACCGTTGATAAGTAAAACAGATAATGCTGTCTTTTGTTTATTTGCTTATTTATCGCCCTTGTGCAATTTTGAGTCGGGACCCTCTTGTAGTAGTTGATGACTACCTTACAGAACAACATACGGAAGCGCCGTCGCCATCCAGAGCAATCAGTGTAAAGTGTTTTTTTCGTAAGGACACGACCACAAGCTCAGACCGGTCCGTTTCTCAGCTTTCCGAGAGGCGCAAACCGACTGGGTTAGGGAGCATGGAACCAAGCAACTTGGAACTGCACACGATGTTACTTGGCCGGCGCTCTAAGTGACTGAGATGTCGCAGCCCCTAGTCTCTTATTAGTGACAATTTAATGCTGAAAAAGCGTTCGTTCTTCTTGGACTTCTCAGTGATGCAGGGGATCAAAAGTGTGTGAATCCAGAAATGAAGGCTGATAATGATAACTTTAAGAGAAATATGTGTATTTTATCACAAGTATCATATTTGCTTATAATAAATCCAATATGTACACGTTGATGGAGGATGATGGGTGGTGATTCACATTCGTGTACCTGATATCCTATTCCCGGTAGAATAAGGTAATTGCACAAATCTTGTCGAGTTCTCGTAGACTGATTTCCCTATAGACATATTGTAGTTACCAATTTTGTACGATCCTTGGTAAATAGATATATTGACATAGCCTGAGACATTACTCACGATTCGTGCAATTGAAAATCCTGATGAAGGCTGAGCTCAATACTATCAAATGGCTAAACAAAGGAATAAAAACGAAGTAATATTGATTGACTTACCTAACAATGGCTTTGGTCAATAATGTTATGAAATCCATTAACAGTCCTAGCCGTACCTGTATCACGAAATCGTCAGTATATCCCTGTCATGATATTTGTAAGGATTGTCCATACCTTATATAAATGGATATGTTTGATGTTCTCCATAGTGAATGATATCTGTTGAGTAATTTTCATTGTCAAGTCAATAGTCAAAAAAACTATATTCAATTGCTGACACTTCCGTCCTTATCGGTTGGAAAGACATGAACAACAATTACCGATTACATTTAAATAACAAAAAAGACAACATGCTGTTTGTGATTTGGAAATGCGATGATGTTCGAAAAACAAACAAATAATAGAAAATACCGACACGTAAAGGAGATATTATCACTCAAAATCGATGGACACTTGGCAAATTGATTTACACATATAATTAAAACAGTACCAGGAGAAGCTCACGCGTTCCAGTAGGGAAAGCGCCTTCGTTTTTTTCTCTATGACATACGCCATATACCGTGTTAAAACCAGGCCAAAAACTGTCACAGCTATAATATGTCTTACGGAAGCATCGGAGGAAAACTCAAAAAGGTAAACACACCAATAGATCGCGTGACATTTCCCTCCATTTCGATCTCTTTAGCAGTAGGAAAGGTCAAAAGGTTGAAAATCTATCTCATTCTGTAGAAATTTTCCGAAACAAAAGGTTTCTTTGACTCAACCTACTTATTTACGACCGATACCACGCAGACAGCTTTAAATGCTTTCTCGTAAAGATAAAACTGATTGCTTCTCAAGTTCTGCTCGACAGGTGTTATTATTAAGTCAGATAAAAAAAGAGCATTAAGTACGAAATAGTTTACAACCAAGTGCAGTGACTCATCTTCTAGTCACACTTACATACTTTTACAATGAAAGCAAATAGTTCACACTATTACATACTTTTACAATGAAAGCAAATAGTTCACACTATTACACACTTTTACCATTAAAGCAAACAGTTCACACTATTATACAAACCTTTACAATGAAACCAAATAGTTCACACTATTACATACTTTTACCATGAAAGCAAATAGTTCACACTATTACATACTTTTACCATGAAAGCAAATAGTTCACACTATTATATAATTTACACTGAAATCAAATAATTCACACTATCACATACCCTTACCATGAAAGCAAATAGTTCACCCTATTACATACTTTTACAATGAAAGCAAACAGTTCACATTATTACATAATTTACACTATTACATACTTTTACCATTAAAGCAAATAGTTCACACTATTACATACTTTTACCATTAAAGCAAACAGTTCACACTATTATACAAACCTTTACAATGAAATCAAATAGTTCACCCTATTACATACTTTTACAATGAAAGCAAACAGTTCACATTATTACATAATTTACACTATTACATACTCTTACCATGAAAGCAAATAGTTCACACTATTACATACTTTTACCATGAAAGCAAATAGTTCACACTATCACATAATTTTACAATCAACGCAAAAGAGTTCAAATTCTTACAAATTTTAAAATCAAAACAGAACTGATCACACTATTACGTGTTTTTACGATCAATGCTAAACAGTTAAATAAGTACTAAGTTGTTTTACATATTGAAAATTTCCTTTATTTATTTCAATATCGTATTTTATCTTAGTTTAAGAGACAATTATGACTAATTTTAGAGTAAATTTCCTAAAATGACAATAATAATTAATGAAGTAAAGAGGATGTCAAGAAAATTGTAATTAAATATGAGAAATTCCATATTAAAGAATACAGCCGGTGCAGACTGATATAGTTACTGCAAGTGATCTTTTGATGAGACCTGTTTTTTTTATAACCAAATAGCAATGATGATTACTATACAGCATGTTTTAGTAGGGTAGATAGGATACCACTCTATACAAATTCAAACTATACAACATGTTTTAATAGGGTAGATAGGATACCACTCTATATAAATTCAAACTATACAGCATGTTTTAATAGGGTAGATAGGATACCACTCTATACAAATACAAAAACCATTGTGGTTTAATGTGATCAAAATATCCTTCCTCACTGGACATTTAACGATTGGGGCTAAGATTCAGTTTTCTATAACGTTAAATAGAAGTTTGACGGCCTGTGGATTACAGGAGTGTGTCCGCATTAAGAACCACTCAAGTTTAAGATAGTGTCTGGCAACTGTTCAGCAGATCAGAGCATTCTCCAGTAGCTACTACATAATGTACAGGTTTGTGGGGTTGTTTGTTTTTATAAATGAACTCAATGTGTGATGGCCATGTGCAGTGATGATTAAACAAACTGTTACGACATTGTATGTGTTTGATTTGAGCAGTAAGTCTACATCAAATTACGATGTTTGCATATCGTTTTATCTTTGAGGAACATACATGTGTTAATTGAAAATCATCACAAAATTATCTCTGCTTTAGATATTTTTGATGATGATAGTATGTGGACTTCATATGTACGAAACGTTGGCTATGTATCTCACAATGCAACACGCACGTTTGTATACAAGATCAAAATTATGAATTCATAGCGAATAGTTCATTGTATTTTCAGGTAAGGCAAGGCGAACTGTTTATTGTTCAGGTGCATCGAGAATAATGCGCACATCCTCATACCGACGCACTCGGACCTCTTCGAATGTCACTCCCGCCACGTGACCTCGGATGTGACGATGAAGCTTCCGTTTCGTAACTAGGGAACTATTTTTCAAAACAACATTACGTTTTCTGCAATGAGTGGTAATACTGACAGGAAATTATTTCTCATACATGTCAATCTTAATGCTGCTAACTGTGTTTTTGCTTTTAAATTCATTATGACGGTTTAGAAAAATAAATGGTTTTCCAGGGAACAAAATGTATACTTTTTTGACATATACCTGACGTCCTCATTCCTTCTAACATAGAAACTTTAAGTTTTCTTACTGAAGTGACATAAACAATAAATCAACTTTTATTCTGACTCGGCTACAATCAGTGTGACTAATAGAGGTTTACCCAACAGATAATGACTGGCTGTAATTGAAGGTAGCTGGAGACAACACGACATGGGATCTGGCTATGACCGATAAATCCAGCACATTATGGTGTAACTACGAGCTTCTGGAATACAATTCAGTAGCTATATATCCATGATTCACATAACAGAGTAACAAGTTTAAAGCGGTGATTCAGCCTCTGGTAGCCATTATCAGAATGTCTAGTCACACCAATCCTACGCTCATGTTTAATTTGTATTGCCGTATAGCCAATCACGTTTGTGGGTATAGTATTTTTACTATTTCGCGGGCCATTGACGTGGTCGCGAAAATGTGATCCGCGAAATAATAAGACGTTATATTACATCGTCATTAGCACTCCCGATCAAGGTTGTGTCCTTGAGCAATAACCTTTACCTTGATTGCTCTGGATTGCATACAACGGGCCTCCTGTATGTTGTTCTGTGAGGCAGTCACCAGCTGTTACAACGAGATCCCGCCTCAAAATAACCCTGGTTGTTCACGGGGTTATAAACACAGCAAACCAAACAACCAACAAACAAACCCTTCAATTCAATGTTATTTTGACAATTATTTGTACAGAACAGATTAAATGCTAAAAATGACAGTTGATAAAATTATTTAAATTGTACATGTTTAAAATATATCATGGTCATACATACTTGTGTTTATAGGTGCAATTAGTGATTAAACGCGCTGAACCATCCTGGTGTTTGAATGCTCAGCATGGCATAGGAAAAATATATGGAAAACATTAAGAACAAGCAAGTGTCTGCAGAGAAAAGAATAGAGAAACCCAAACAAGGCGTTGTTAATGAAAATCGTGAATTTTTATCCTGCGAAAACAACCGGATATTCTTTTGTGATTTTGCCCTGTTTAGTTGAAATTGATGTTTCGCCATGAACAGCGTTATATCATAATGCATGACTTGCATTAGGATGTCATGTGTTCACATATAGGGATTATAGACCGTACGTTTGTCATTGAGAACAACTAAATGAATTCGACATATACATATAATAATGAGAGCAGTTTCCCGAGAGACTCACATGGATGAAAAGAATCACTTTTTGTAACATTTTATATAATAATAATAGTTAATGAATTTACACAAAGACCCGTAACGTGTAGGATTTACTTATTTCTGTGAATTATAAACCCATAATTCATATGGAAATTTTGATTCAGAGAAATTAAATTCGTGATTAGTATCTAGTTTCAGATTACAGATACATGTATACCATACACAGTTTGATCCATAAGCACGATTCGACGGATGGTCTTTATACGGACTGAGTTTGTTTTGATTTCCATTGTTTTCTTCCGTGATGAAGTTTTCTTCATTGTTTTGTATCCATTGGATTAAGTAATAAATGTGTATTTGAAGGTGCTATTCACTTGTCTTTGCACAGTGATAAGATATTTGGTAAATTTAGGCCACAAAGTCTGTATGTTAATTTTATTTTCTCAAACTGACATAGGTTCGTAACGTTTTGGAGGTGGATACATGTACATGTGTATGGTATGACAATAACAGAGAATAGCAATATTCAAACCAAACCGTAATTTGAACTAAAAGTCATCAAAACGAGGGCAGTATACGAATAAAATATAGATTTTCATTTAAAACATCCAAGAATAAGACCAGGTGCCATTGAAGAGAAAGCGTCTTCATCGACGACACCCGCCATACAAATCTAGGTCAAATCAGGGTAAAGACAAAACCTGACACAATCTGACAAAGAGACCACTAGGCATATCATCAAACATCACATACATTATTGTGTAACGTTGGGTTGTGCTCCAATGGTATTGGTCACGAGTATAATTATTTATTTAAATTATTATGAATGAGTATGCTTAATTAGAAATTTATATATTCCAAATTATTATTGTACATACCCAAATCTGACAAAAATGAAAGGTTTAGTTTCTCTATGTAATGTTCGTGTGCTCTCAAATGTTAGAAAGTTTGTTGAAAGACTTGAAAAAAATTAATAGATTGTAAGATATTTGATGTGTCAGCCATGTATAAAATTTGCTGTTTATGTTTGACCTCTTGTAATACACAATGACTTTATATATAATGTGTGTGTCTGAGTTATCAATAAAAATCTGAATCTGGAAAATCTTATACATTGTACTATAGAGGAGGTCATTATGTTTAACTTTTTGTTACAAGTTTTTATCGTACTTCATTATTTCTAATCCTTCTAGGTTGGTTTGGTTTCTGCTTGTCCTGGTGTGTTCTGGTGTGATGACTTTCCAGATAGTCGACAGAATTATGTATTACTATGAAAACCCGGTCAATGTCAACGTCAAGGTCAACTACAACCAGTCGCTGTATTTCCCTGCGGTCACTCTGTGTAACCAAAACACATTCAGGTAAAGTCAGATTCATGGTCAAAGACAACCAGTCATTGCACTTACCTACTGTAACCCTATGCTACCAAAATACATTAAGGTAAAGTCAGGTTCTAGTCAGCTACAAGCAGTGTAGTCAGGTAAGGTCAGGTTCAAACTAAAACAAAAAACAAAAAAGACAAGCAGTCGCTTTACTTCCACTCGGTGTAAATAAAATAGATTTCAGGTAAGGCCAGGTTCAAGGCCAAATACGACTAGTCCCTTTTGTCAGCCTTTGTAGCAAAACACCTTCATATGCAAGGTATAACAAATAAAGCTAAATTGTAGAGATACTACTAGTTCACTATATACTTCAAATGTCCAGAATATTTATAAATATTTTTACCGACAATACCATAGCCATCTTACCTCGTCATTAGAATTGATATATCAAATGCTTTTATAGTAGTAAATAGTATTTATCAACAAAATTCTATACCATTCACCAATGTAATGGAAGTCTTACCGTGATACAGGTTTATACGATGATATGAATTAAGATATTGTCTTCATTGGCTGACAGTTGATATTGTATCTTAAATTACAAAGTTGCAGTTAACAAGTTAGTTTTAAAATTTATTCATTTTCCCTTTTTGAGCATGTTGGCAATTCAGTTAATGTATCAACAAATTGGCCAGAAGTCATACACAATTGAAAATAATCAGTCTACTTATTGTTATCGTGTGTAAAATGGCAGCAACCTGTGAACATTGTTTAAAGGTTAAGTGTATAAACTCGCATGCATCGTGCGGGAATACTACACTCGTAAATTGACGCTTGATTTATGTAAAGAATAAACCTCGTCAGATTTGTGGAAGAAATCCTCACTCTGCGGGTAAGATATCTCGGCAGACGGAAGGTAATCCTCGCTGATACCTGACGAAGATGGTAATTTATAAATGGAAATATGACGAACTATAAGATGCACTTTCTCGACAGAGGAAAACATATCATAACAAATTTGTTTTTTAAGTTATGATAACTAGCTGCTAAATGAGATTGCAAATCATACTAATTATTGACATGTTTATTTTAAGAGCTACGGCCGCGACAGACCAGGAGTTATACCGACTGATCGAGACTGTGTACAAAAAATCCCTCAAAAGTTTCAATGTATCCGAGCTAGATGTGTACAACGCCTCCCACCTTGCGATCAGTGAATTATTTTGGCTTACAGGACACAAGAAGAACAACCTCATTGTCAAGCAAGTATCGCCGGCCTAGTGAGAATATACATATCAGAAATATCAAAATGACTTTTGTCAATCCTGAGGAGTAATTGCTGCTTAAGTATACTGTTAAAGGTTTTTTTCTCTCCGATTCAAATTTTAACGGTTAACCAAACATTTTGGGGAACTTTCAGATTTGAAATGGCCATAATTTGATTCAAGATACAGTTTCATGAAGCTAAGAGTGCTTAAGGCAGTTGGGACTTGACCAAATTTGATATGCACACCAAGTCAGGTAGGAGCCTGACAAAAATGTGCTAGCTCAATTTGGTTCTTTTGTTCACAATATAATTCTCGTAATAAGTTAAAATTTGAACCACTTGAAATTAAACTTGACAGAATGAAAGTGATTTAAATGCACAGATTTTTTTTAGTGCAAAATGTATGTTCAATGTTGTTGAATCGTAGCTGATAATACCAGCTTGTCGTGTAGGTAATTATAATATATGTATAACGAGTCAAAATACATTCCACCTTAAACAATGAAATAGTTAATTTCGGTTCGCAATCAGTAACATACCTGCTAACAGCACACATAAAATGACCGAATTATCAAAACATTTTAGTAATTGATTTTAATTTTTTTTATATAGATGTACTTGGGGTGATTTACCTTGTGGTCCGGAAAATTTCACAACTGTACTTACAGACCATGGGCTCTGCTATACGTTCAACTCTAATACAGACCCTTCCTCAGTTCTGATAACGTCATCTTCAGGTATGTTTCCAATACTTCATACCAACATACTTCTGGTAGATTTACCAGTACGTGCAATGATGAATTATTTGGGACTGCAGGTGGTAGACACTGCTGGTAGACATTAGTCCACGATGTTTGCCATAACCTGCACTCCACGTATTAATCTTCTTTTGATCAGCAGCACGGTTCAGAATATGTATGATATTGAAAACAATAAAAAATATTAAATTATGGAACACATTAAATTATGGGAATATTGCACCTCAGCCACCAGATTGCGACATTTTTTTTGAACTATTTTGAATGCTTCTCGAAGCCTTGGGACCTTACATAGGCGAAATGTCTTCATGTCAATTCAGGTAAATTTCAGGTCAGATTGACCTGAAAAGATAAGAAAAGTCAATTAATTAAAGAATTTAGGTCAAATTTACCTGAAGACATTTTGCCTGCGCAGCATCACTAACGAATCATAGAAGAACGAAACAGATGTATAAAAGAGTTTATTGTTTTGGCTCCAAAATAACTTAATTGCAATTTGTATTGAAATGTAATACTACTTATTTGTGTCTTTTGTACAATGTGTTTAATCGATACACCGTTACAGGGTCCGATGCAGGCCTCCGCTTGCTGTTGAATGTTGAACAGTACGAATACATGCCTGGTCCCAGTAGCGCAGCAGGCGTCAAGGTCCTCGCGCACGGACAGCAAGATTTGGCCCGGGTCAGAGAACTTGGTATCTCCGTCCCCACTGGCACACATGCTTTTATTGGACTTCAAGTCATAGCAGTAAGTCGGGTTAACAACCTTTACGATACAAGTTATCTTCAATAAAAAATGAATCCATTTCTAGTTGACGAGATTTATCGGCAGCGTAATTTTCTATCATAACTTACCGTATAGTTACTAAATTTCACGGGGGTAATCTATTAATTAATATCATGTTATGAAATTTCGCGCAACACTCCTTGTAAACATTCTGCTGTTGTAATTGTTTTCATTGTGACTGGCCCCGTGGTGAAATCCCGTAGGGCCAGTCACAAAAAGTTACTTTAGTCGCACTTTGATTTTTAATTGTTTTGTTTGGATTTGGGAGGGTGATCTTGACATTATTTACAACGTTTTGCCTAAGTTTGTATAAGAAATTTGATTAATATTTCAAATCACGTATACATATGGTGACACAAAGCAAGGATAAGTCATGTATATCTCTGCACGATGTCAAAAAAAACTCTATATAATTTTGTACAATGACGAGTATATAGAGTATATATAATTTGAGCGTAACTTTTCGGTGACTACGCTGTCACTGTCATGAGTATATATCAAAGCCAGTGTTGGATTTGAGCGTAGCGTTTTATTGACTACACTATCACCTTCATCAGACAAATGACCAGTAATAAACTTTGGTATATATCACAATCAGTGTATGTTTTGAGGGTAACCAGCGTACAGTGAACTCGACAGTTCAGATCTGACAAATGACCCGAGCTTCAATGTGTATCAGAGTGCAGTAAACTCGACAGTTCAGAGTAATGACTCGTGGAGTAACCAAAACGTCACGCTAAAATCCTACATTGTTATTTACTAAAGGCCATAAACGTAATTACATAAGTAAGGTATACATATCAAAATAATATCAACATGCATTAGTCGAAATTTTAATACTAAATATTTCGTATGAACTTAGGATTTCCAACCCTGGTAGTTCCCTAATGATACTGCGGAAGTAACAATAGTTAAACATTTGTAAACATTTGTTAAGCAAATGTACGTATCTTACAATCTAAACTATTTCAATCCATAGCTTGAGAACCTACCTCCTCCACATGGACAGTGTAGTGAGAAGGGTCTGGCCTACTTTGACTATTATACATTCGACTCCTGTCGCCTGGAATGTTTAATGACATATATTGCCGGAAAGTGTGGTTGTCGTGACTTCTACATGCCAAGCATCGATAGTAAGTTACCTTCAAACCACTCTATTGAATCAATTGACTTTCATTGAGTCAGAGTACCCCTTCATGTAAGAACAGAAAAAATGAACTGCTACCCCCATAGAATAAATTTGAGATATGAGATATTATAATTTCTCTTAATGCTTATAAAAATTTGGTTCTACCAGAACATTATGAAATGGTAGTTTGTACCGGTGTAATGGTGTTTGTTTGCTTTGTCAAGATTACGTTTTTGTATAGATTTGCGAAGTAACTTGTGTATATTTATAATGCATATGACGCTCATAGATGTTTTTCTTCTCCTTTCAGACAGGCCGAGAATATGTTCCCTGAAAGAGTATTTTAGTTGCTTTCTGCCAGCCAAACAGGAATATTGTAAGATACATTACCTCATATTAATATATTAGCAGCTTTTACATTCACATAACTCAGCAAACGTCACTGGGAACTTTATCATTGCAAATGTGAATCATATACATGTTACACTTGGCTAATGTATTTCAACTGTTTTTAAAAAATAATTTTACAATATGCAAATCAATATAAACACAAGTGTTGTTTACAGTAATCACCAGTAAATACAAAATGATACAATTCTGTCTATCGCCACATACATTAGGCATGTCATATCTTATTTATATGCTTCCATTTTTCGTTAGTGCTGTCGGTACAAACAGGAAGTCAGCAGTGCACATGCCCCACTTCCTGTAAAACACTTATGTTTGATCCCACTTTGTCATATGCTACCACTTCCCGTCATGCAGTGGACAAGATTCTGGACAAGGTCATCACTTCAGAGATGACCGATGAGCTAACGCGAGCAAGGGAGATAACCAATCGCATGGAGAAGGAAAAGTTGGAGAAATTCCAAACCGTTGTGCTCGCCGTAAATGACTCATTAACATCAGTGAAAACACTGCTTTACAACGACATGAGAAAGCGAATTTCAAAACAGGTAGAAATTGTGGAAAAAGTATCTGAAAAAATGATGAGTGCCTGGCGAAAGAAAGATTTCCTTTATAGGTATCAGGAATACAACATCAGACGAAACTTTATACGAGTAAGGGACGCAATGGAAGAAAGGACATTAAACCTTCTCTGTATTGGTTTCCACGAGTTTGTCTTTGTTACGGAGACGTATCTCAAGGATTTAGTTTCAGATGCATTTGAGAGCAATTTGGATAGACGAATAATTCTTTATACCATTATAGGTGCTAAAATACAGGATCGCATGGAAACTGCCAAGCGAGCTCTCTCTAATTATACAGAACTATACGAGGCATACAGAACGGGAACCCCCTTGTTTCGGTATAAATTTTTAAGGGTGCCTAGAACACATAATGTCATGATGGTACCCAAAATACTTCTTAATGCTTCTCTTACCCATAATGCTTACGCTAGGTTATACGGTCCACGCCTGAGGGATGATATCGAGGCTATCATTGGTAGTTTGCTTGAATACCTCGAGTTTCTACAAGAAGTGATGCAAACGAACAGTCTTAATATCACAAGAATGGTCTCCATCAGCGGAGAATATGTAGACGCTTGCGAGAGGTTCTATCATAGCAAGAGTGTGTTTTACTACGAAAGTATAGAGAGACCTTTAAGAGTGGTTATAAGCCGACAAGACAACTTTAAGAAAACAAAAACACACTTTATGGCGACGATCCAGAGCATAACGGACAATTTGTTGCAATTGAAGGATTCTCTTGAAAATTTGTCAAACTCAACTCTACATGTTCTTTCGGATCTAGTTGATCGGGCTGTCAATTACTTCGAGGACGCATCCATAAGAAAGCTCGATGTTGCGAGAATGGCGCAAGTGGAAAAGGTACATACTGCATCTGTAAATTTAAAGATGTTTTTCCAAGAGGTCAGGAATCGCGGCCATGCAATATACGATGGCTGGACTGCCTTGATTCCAGTAGGAAAGTCCATCTGGAAAACGATTTTAGAAGATGAGGAAATGATGGAGTATTATATATACAGAAATATGACCAGTTTCTTGGAAAACAGTACAGATGTTTCCTATGAACTTGAAAATAGCTATACTTTACATCGAGACACAAATGATATACGGTTTATAGTGGGTCTAAAGGACAACCTTTTCCATAGTTCGATGGATCAGATGCAGGAACATCTGTCTAACTACGTGATGTCAACCAAAGTGGACCATAATGTTATCATGTAAGTTCATCACTGATGGGTAGGTCCTTACTACATTGATATGTTTTAAAGGTGCTTCATATAAGTTTATTAGTGTTAAGTGTTTGGGAGTATGATCATGTAGGTATAGAACATGTTGAAGCGATCTGTGTATCGGAATGAGGTTTTTCGAGGTTTCACGGGCGAAAGTATGTTTAAAGGCATGGGAGTGACTGCTTTTGGAAGTTCATCGGAGTGTATGTTTTAAAGTTCCGGGAGGTGAGGTATAATTGGAAGGTTTTAATCGGGGAGTGAAATATGTTTTGAAAGTTTCATCGAGGAGTTAAGTATGTTTTAAAGGTTTCACTGGGGAGTGGAGTATAATTGGAAGGTTCAATCGGGGAGTGAAGTATGTTTGAAAGGTTTCACTGGGGAGTGGAGTATAATTGGAAGGTTCATCGGGGAGTGAAGTATGTTTGAAAGGTTCCACTAAGGATAGAATTCTGTATGTTTGGATGGCTGATCCGGTATGTTCATCGGGAAGTGAGGTATTTTTCAAAGGTTTCACCGGTGAGTGGTGTATGTTTTAAATGTCGAAATTCATCAGACAGTGAAATTTGCAGAAAATAAACATAAATCTTATTAGTACAAATATCAGGTAGGTAACAGGTAAGCCATGAGGTTATACTAATATTGCAGTGGTCATTCCGAGTTCATGTTATCTGATGACGTTTAAGGCATGTAGTCTCCGAGCTGTATGCAATCCTCGATAAAGAAAAAAATTAAAGCTGGCAGGATTGTTAAAAAAAAAACAAAAAAACACCAATTCATGAACTTCCTCATAGGTTGAGAGGAGAACACTAAAATCCATCCGACAGCTGATAGTTCAGTAATTGGCTAACACGATTTCTTGTTTTGCAAAATAATGATTAGCACTATGTGAATATTTTCTTTATCTAACCTTTGTACCATACATTAGCTATATATATTTATTTCAGGGACAATTACCTAGAGTTGGATATATATTATAGAGAAATGAATTACGAAGAGATCCGACAACAAAGGGCTTACGATATTTTCTCATTATTATGTAAGTGTGACATCAACTCCAACATTTCTTCTGGTCATTGTATATGATGTTTACTGAGCGTTCACTATGCATGGTATCGTGTCTTAATATCTATTTTTACTAAGTATGACATATAGTCCTGGTGGTCAATCCATGATAATCCTTGTTATCTCTTTTTCTTGAAAAGTACCTGAATGACATTTATCATTAATAAGTAGGTTGCCCTTGGTCCGTTGTCGTGCATTGAATTTTGATTTGATTGGAAATCTATATGGCAAACTGATGGATGTTTTAAATTTTGACTGTTGATGTTTGTTATCACAATTTCTCAAAAGAAAACAACAACAAAAATGCGTATTTTTCACAAAGGTTCCCCTCTGTATCTAATTGTGAATATTGAATTTTGACACTATTGAGAAGACAAAATGGCGGAGAGGTTGTTATTATGTTATGTTATGTTTCAGGCGATATTGGCGGATCAATGGGACTTTTTGTGGGAGCTAGCGTGATGACCATGTTTGAAATCCTGGACCTCTTTATCAATCACTCAGCAGAACGCTTACTGAGGTCAAAACGTTAACCAATCAGAGAAATGGATATATTTAGATACGAGATAAGATGAGTCCATTTGAATGTTATGTCTAAATACTAGCATTTGCATATGTTCGGATAACAAATGTAACATGTTTCATTTTTAGAAAATCTGTAGACTACCTAATTATTCACTAGAATCGGGTACCATGGAAACGTAAACAATGATATGGATGGTGGAAGCTTGCGGCCATTAAACTTTATTTATGTTTATCTTAGGTTTTACTACACATTCTATTTTACTGGTAAAATTATTTCTTACTTTTTTATCAATATTTATATGAAATCATTTAAAAAGACGTAATACAACATTGCAATCATAGGTTATATAAAGTTGCTACATTTCCTACAGAGAGTATGGTCGATTTAAAACAAGTTTAACTATTTTTATATTTTATACAAAAAAGGTTTCTTGATTCACCAGCCCATGGATGTTTGATCTTCTCTTTTCATGTTTTAAATTCAATTGCATCCTGACGGAATCCTATTGAACTCGGCCTAAGTCTTAAAAGTAATCATTGTAGAACACTGTTTTCATTATTGTATTTTTTTTTTTTTTTTTTTTTTTACATTTGTTGGTGTTAATAGGATATATTTGTTTACAGTGGACGAGATTTCATGGATTTTGTGACAAGTAGTGACTAAACTGCCGGCTATGTTTTTTCCGTATTAGGTTGGTATACAAACTTACAAAGACATATCTTCAATGGCCTCGTGAATTATAAAGCTATTGATGAAAGATATTTCTTTTTCACATGAATTAAAAATGTCAAATGTGATGACTCAATATAGGATTAAGGTTTCTGTCTTAATTTTGTTTTATATACACATGCAAATGACGAGGTAACAAATTAGTATGTATGTGAAGCAGAACTAGCCTGAACGCCAGTGCACGTTGACAGGGAGCTGAAATGGTTAGAGCGTCCATCTAGAGTCTGGAGGTCCTGAGTTCGAGTTCTGGTTTGGTCGTTGCATGTTCCTCTCTTGTTACCTACATGTTTGCACCCAACTGAATGTCCATAAAAGATGGTATAGGGTCTTGTAAGTTTTTTTGGTACAAGACAAAACCGTTTGGAGTTCGGAGTTCCGTGAATAGTCCATTTTTGTTATTTTTATTGGTTAAGTATAAAAAATTGAAACCGGTGTTGCACTCTTGTATGAGAGTTCGATGGACTACGTATGGGTTATGTATAGGTGTTGTACTATGGTATGGGAGTTCCAAGGACTCCGTATGGGTTATGTACCGGTGTTGTAGTATGGTATGGGAGTGCCAAGGACTCCGTATGGGTTATGTACTCGGTGTTGTAGTATGGCATGGGAGTTCCAAGGACTCCGTAAGGGTTATGAACCGGTGTTGTAGTATGGTATGGGAGTTCCAAGGACAACGTATGGGTTATGTATAGGTGTTGTACTATGGTATGGGAGTTCCAAGGACTCCGGAAGGGTTATGTATAGGTGTTGTAGTATGGCATGGAAGTTCCAAGGACTACGTAAGGGTTATGTACTCGGTGTTGTACTACGGTATGGGAGTTCCCGGGACTACGTAAGGTTAATGTACCGGTGTTGTAGTACCATATTGGAGTTCCAAGGACTCCGTAAGGGTTATGTGTAGGTGTTGTAGTATGGTATGGGAGTTCTCGGTGCTACGTATGGGGTATGCACATTGTACCAGAGTTGTACTACAGTATGGGTTATGTGTCTTGAAACCCTCGAGTGTAACTCATTTATTGTTCTGACTGAAAATGAAATATCGGTATGCATGTGTAATGAGAAAGTGTGTACATGTCTGGTTATGGGGCTGGCAGGGAAGACTCTAGATATAGTCATCGCTGTCAGTCTCATACTTGTGAGGTTCAAAGCTTTTCACGAACCTGTGTATTTCTAATTCATCAACAAATATACTTTTCAATGTCAATAACATGGAATGTCCAGTTAAATCAATATAGTGTGTACAAAATCTTTTAGGAGATCATCATACCCAAATATGTACATCGAAAATATTTTCAAGTATGTCAATAAAAAAAATTATCACAACTAAATTCTGGACACAAGTTGTTTTATCGTTAGATCTTGACAGAAACCCTTAAGGATTTTGGCATCAGTTGTTCAAAAGACGATTAAAGTCAATTCTGGTAAAATTATCATTATTAAAATAATAAGAGTATAGCGCTCGTACCTGCCTAATTTGGAAGAATACATACACTCTTGTTTTTCAGTAAAGTAGAAATGAGATTTTCACTAATGAAGTGATTAAGTTAATCACCTATTGAACATCTGAGCACTGATCTTGATAGTGAATGTCATTTTAGGTCAACGGGTCCAAAGTCGAAGGACAAGTGAGTTCATGTCAGCGATGTGGCGAGGTGGCCGTCGATATTCCCTAAAAACTAGTCATGGGCGACTGAGTTTTACAAAATTTGGTCTGAAGCATCCTTGGTTAAAAGGGAACCAATTTTGTATAAACGGTAGACCTGGCACCTGAGGTCAATAAGTGAAATATATCAATTTGTTTTCTCTGTATGAATGAAGGGATTTATTCCAAATTTGGTCTAAAGCGTTCTTGGTTGAAAGGGGACCAATTTTCTTTAAATGGTGGGACTTGTCCTAGGTGTCTAAGGAGCGGGCTCAATAGGAAGTTTATAGCACATTCTTCTGTAGGAATGAAAGAATAGGGTCCAAATTTGGTCTTCTCGACCAAGTTACGTGCATTGTACTTGACACTACGATGGATCAGTTTGAGGCCAATCTCTATCTGTCTTTGTACACTGTTTTCAGAAGGCATGGACTGGTGTAAAATGGAAAGTATAACATTCATTGAAGCACTTAAATTGTAACACTGTAATATTGCAAAGTGCACTACTGCATTTTGATTTATTTTATCCAAAAGTATACAGTAACTAGTCTAAATCCTTTAATGTGAAAAAAATTCAACAGATTCACAAAATGTTGCCCTTAAAATAAACCCCTAGCAATTAAATATATAATGATGAAGGAAACAGCCCAGAGCCGAAGTATCAAACCAAGAGTTACTGAATTTATGCTCTCAAACATCCTAGCCTAGCCTAGACTGGCTTGTGAAAAATGAAGCTTCCTGTTGGCTGTCAGAGTCGTCTCCCCTGAGACACAAGTGTAGTGCGTTATTTCCCATATCGTCCATGCTGTCAACGTCTACAACAGGCTGATTGGAGGAAACAGGTTTAATCCCATCGTCTACGAAATGATAATACTGCCAAGAATTGTATGGATAGGCCGGTTCACTATATTAGGATCCATTAAAAACAATAATGTATCAACTAGTAAAATACAAATATCAAAGCTTTCTGACTTAAATTGAACAAAAATAAACTATTTCATTATTCCAATATCAAAATCCATTAAAAAAATCAATCTTCGCAAATAACTTTTTATTTCTATAATTTAACCATTACATACTGACAGGATCAGAGACAATCATAAGGAAGATATTTACCAAGCCCAAGGAACAGGTTGATTGATTTTACACTTTCGTGGAGAGCAGCCACATGAAGTGGAGTCAGACCCTTACTGGTTTTTGCCTCACGGTCCACAGAGGGCTATAATAGAAATTGAAACTTATATGTAATACTGTCATCGCATACTTAGAGTAACTAGATATCCACTTCGTACCTCAAAATACAAAAATGTCAATGAATTCAGAAAGATCACTAACACTAATTTTAGAAGGCGATACCAGAAGTTTAAAGCAATTGAACCCAAACCATACAAGCAAGATAAATCTATGCGTCATCTAAGAAGTTCCATTTACTAGTAATAGTGAGATATAGCCCAGAAAACGTTCTATTTGATGTAGGTTAAAGGTCAAACTAAATTAAGAGTGACCTACTTTGGGTACATTACACAACTAATGTCTAACTAGCCTAATTAAACCCATGCCTTAAATATGAAGTACCAGTAACCAGTAGTGCAGGATAAAGAGCCCGGACATTTCTTTTCGTTGATGTAGGTCAAAGTCAAAATGTAGGTCAAAATGACCAATATTTGGTACATGATACACCGCTTCAGCTAAGTGAGTCATTCCTCCGAACCCGGATAAACTATTTCTTTGATGTAGGTCAAAAGTCAATGTAAGACTATTCTTTTCCCTACTTTTCCTTCTTTATCTTTTTGATCATTAGGGAGCAAATCCTACAAGTGAAATCTAAGACAGATCTAGGAACTTTATATGAACAAGAAATAGCATCACTAAATTATAACTTCAAAAATATAAGATGCCGGCTGTCGGCCGTTTTTTTCAAATCAAACACAAAATTGAATGAACAAAACTAGGGGCCAAGATAACCTACATATCAAGATTGAGAAATCTCCTTCTAATACATCTTAAGAAACAGGAATAACAGGTATTATTTATGTACAGATGGAAAGACCACAGACCATGGACAAAGAGCGATTTGAATAGTCCATTATGTAAGGATGGTGGGCTAAAAAATTATCATTTGTGTTTCTATATCAAATATATCAGATTATAAAACATATCATGTGTTTCTATATCAGATATATCTGTTTATTAAACATAACATGTGTTTTTATATCAAATATATCATATTATAAAACATATTATCTGTTTCTATATCAAATACATCTGATTATAAAACATACATGAAGTGTTATTGCTCTGAAGGTTAAAGGGACAATTTAGTCAAGCATGCTTTTCATATTTCAAGCAGAATCGATAAGATGGTGTGTATTCAAATAAAAGAACCCGCAGTTAATAGTTATCTTAATGCCAGAAAAAGCACTTGGTACATGACATTGTACAAATTTTCCACCAAATTTTCGAAGTTAATTTTTCTAATTTATAACTAAACTATGAAAATCTTACTTAGACGTTAAATTGACAATTCTGTTGGGCATGACGACAGACTTGAATGGTGTAACTTCGTGTTTCAAACAAGTTCCGCAAATATTTATATATTCATTTATTGCAAAAATTAAAATAATGCACCTGTATTAAATGGCAATAATCACAGTTTGGTACCTACTGAGCTCAGGGAGCTGATCCCTGTAGTATGTACCACCATGGGTACTTTTGGTACATTTTAAGTCCAGCCTTCCGTCATAACCATGGCGATACACGTTAGTCTGACCTATATCCCAAGTAACTTCAACGGCATCTCGGTCAGTATCCAGAATGAAGTTGATTGTAGAAATCAGGGTTAGTTATGACCTAGCTTAATTTGCTTAATTTTCCATCATCTCATATCAAATAAATGAAATAAATAAACACTGCTAATATGACAAAGAAAGTGAAGTCAAGACTTGTTTGATGCCTGTTGATGTGCCTAAATGTTCAGTTGACACCACCATGACTCTCATTGGAGATTTTTAGTAAACACATATTTGACTTAGATTTGTATGGTGGGTGTCGTTAATGGAGAAGACGCTTACTCTTCCGGAACACTGTTTCTATTATCCTTGTACTCGGGAATCTCTATGAAAGTCTATATTTTTGTTTAAATTTTGCCCAAATATGATTGATTTTGAGTTTGAATCATGCTTTCATTATCATTTCGGTATCCCTCTGTTGCTCTTGAAATCATAAATTTGGTTATTTATTTTATTGTTGATCAATAATGCAATTATGTGCTACCAAATAATACCCAATACTACAAATAGTGGTCGTTCAATCCATCATAGAGAGCAATGGAGAATATACACGCGTTTGTCAATGTTCACTGGTTAGTGAATGCTGTGTAGCATCCCATGCATATTATAGAAATCTTCTCATTTACACGGAAATCGATATCGTAGTATTCTCTAAATGTTTCCAATAACCACGATAGATACCAATATCTGAGCGGATTTAACTTCACACATTAGCTTCGTTTTAACGAGTTTTACACCACCAGTCTTTACAGCATGGCCCTGTGCGCCTATATAAAATATGATTATATATAAATTATATAAGATATCTTCATTCTTTATAAACGCTAAGATACTAACAAAACATACTGTACATCACTACATACCACGATATGGTATAGACAGACAGACATCCTTTATTTTCTCTAAAACAGAGATTTACAGTAACAGTTGTATGTCATTTGTTTTACATCTCAAGTAGGTTGCTCATTTCATATATCATATTATGTACATAGTTTGTAATGTTTAACATCAGAGTCGACCATCTTTCGTCATCGAGTATGATATTGTTCTTGCTACCCAGAATAAAGTTACATTTCTGATGGTCTTCCAGATTATCAAAGAAGATATATTCATCAATATCTAAAGAATTAACGAAATAGCCAAATATCTTGTCTCGACTATTAAATAGACCTGGACATTGTACAAGGAAGTGAACGGATATGTTTTCAATACGCTTTCCACACAATGTACACGTGACTGACTCTTTTTACTAAGAACCCACATGGGGCTAGGGCCATGTCCACGGTGAATAGAAGAATAAGTTCTTAATGGCACTGAAGCCTCATTATCACCAAGCCATCTTATGTGGTAAAAGTCATGCACAACTCGTTTACAGAAGGAACTCCATGATGCGCGAGAAGGGCGAAAACTTTCAAATACATAGTCGAATAGACTTGCTGATATGCCAAATTTTGAAGTAAAGGTAAACAAGTCGTGTATAAAACTTTAGGACTTAGTAGTTTTCCACTAAATATAAACGTGCATAGCCTAACGACAAAAAGCATTTTCCAGACAAACGTATTGCTTGATTAGCATAGTTTATTCCAAAACATGAGCTTTTCCCGTTCAACTTCTCCACAAATGTCAGTAAGTCCAATTCTGCGGGTAGTAACTAAAGATGGCGACGTTTCCTCGACTCCTTGGCATCTTCGTGCCGCATGTCTTTGTGTAATGAAGAGTTCCCCTCGCGATTTCGATGTTGGGGCTCTCCAGAGTTCTGAACCATACAGAATTCTCTATTGAACAATGGATTCGATAAGCTTGGAACTAATAAGTGGATTAATGCCACCATCGTGAATCCCAATACTTATCAGCGCGTTTAAAGATCGCCTTCCCTTTGTGCATGAACTTTTAATATATTCATCACATTGCAGACCCGAGGTAAGCGTGATTCCTGCTTATTCCTTGTGAGAAACCCAGGCGATTGATTGTTCACCCAGTTAGCACTCGATTTTCGGAACAATTTTTCTACGACTATTGTGGAACCGTAATAAGGAACTTTTAGCTGGATTGTAGTTCAATCTCCATTTGCACGAGAACTCAAACACTATGTTTGTTTTGTTTTTGTTTTGTTTTTGTTTTTTTTGTTTAACGTCCTATTAACAGCCAGGGCTATTTAAGGACGTGCCAGGTTTTGGAGGTGGAGGAAAGCCGGAGTAAACGGAGAAAACCCACTGGCCTACGGTCAGTACCTGGCAACTGCCCAACGTAGGTTTCGAACTCGCAACCCAGAGGTGAAGGGCTAGTGTTAAAGTGTCGGGACATATTAACCACTCGGCCACAGCGGCCCCCTTCAAACACTATGTCAAGTAGACGGTGGATATTTCCAATTGAACAAGAAAGTAATCATGTATCATCGGATAGAAGCACAGTCGGTATGTGGATATCATGGATGTGTAGACCAAGACGAACGCCTTGCCTGACCTTGTACGGATGTCCCTTTTTAACTTCGTACAGAACACATGCTGACACGTCCTCAAAAGAAGTATCTAGTATGCGCGAGATTTTACCATTAAAACCTAAGTGATACAACTTATATAAGAGACCGTTGACCCAGACGCTATTGAACGCCTTTGCGTTGTCTAGGAATGCGGCGTAAACGCTTGTGTCTAAGTTCACGGTGGTGGAGTACCACTTCTCTTACTGTGAACGCCGCTGTAATGATCCCACAGTTTGTCTCCGAAAACTTTGCTGTAATCTGTGTGGGAAGCATAATTTTTCACATACCTTTGAAATTCTTCGATATAACACATTTTTCAAAAAGAACGGGAGAGCAATATCTCTAAAATTGTTCATATTTAGTTTGTCCTTCTCCCAACCTTTGAATAGGGTTATAACAATTCCGTGTCTAAACGATGGCAGATAACTTTCGATTTGAATTACATAGTTAAATATTTCTGTTATTAGCTTTTACAAAAACATATCGGCGTATAGGATATGCTCCACCACAACTTAATCAGCTCCAACTTTACAATTTTTCATGTCCTTAATGCTGCAGACGTCCTCAGTAGTGATGGGTTTCCGACATATTGTGTTTCCATTTTGGTATGATTCATTGCGTAAACGATTTATTCCATTATCAATTTCATGCTTGTGATCGTCATCGAAGTGGGGCTTGTATGAGATTTTTGCGAGCTCTCTAAAATGTGATGTCAATACATTGCGATTTACATCAGGGTCATGAGATATTACATCGTGCACTTTGATTTCTAATGTTTCTGAACTTATTATTTTTCTGGCACGAATTGCGTGGTAAAAAGTACCGGTGTCGATTTCCACCACCGCTTGTTAATCTTGAAATTGGATCTGTTAATAATCTTCATGGACCTTGTCAAGTTCCCGTCTGAAATCTCGTTTAAAGTATTCGTACTCACGATAAGATTGGAAGTGGATTCCACGTGATCAACCATCTTTCATCCACAACCAACGTTTTTCACGCATAATTTTGTGGAAGTTTTTCACCTGTCCGCTTTTCAAATATGGTTTCAGAAAGGGTCGATATTTCTTGTTTGGTAAGGTATTCTTTGCTGTCTTGTGTACGACTTCAACGATGACATCTACCCTACTTTGTAGTGCAGCAACACTAGTAGTCTCTGTATTCCTGTCAATAAGTGTGTGTAACGTGCTAGAAACACGCGATGCATAACTCGATATTTGTATATCTGTGCTTTTTTTCCAGTTCACAGCATACGCATTGTATTCATGAGCGGGAAAAAGTGCTGGTGCTCGATATTGCACAAGTATGGCTAGATGATCGGAAACACAAATGTGGATGTTCCGCCGTTGGACCACGACTGCGAGTTGGCCGAAATCATTTCATTGTTAATAATGATTTTTGTCTAATATGCGACCTCGATCGTTTGGTCTAGAGTGATTTTTATCTCCAAACCGCTTACCGATTTGGGCGTTGAAATCCCCAACGATATTAACATGACCCTGGTGTGAGAATCGCTCATATAGGTATGATATATGCTCTAGTGGTTCTTTATACACTTTCAATGATACGTTGGTAGATGGTATTAGAGTTCCTATTACAAAGACATGTGACCTGTCATTTAGATGTATAGAACAGCATATTACTCTGTTGCTGCATTCATTTGAGATCGGACAGACGTTTAGCTGTTTACGCCATAGTATAGCTAAACCTCCAAATCCTCGATTAGACCGTCTGTTTTCGGGTTCTATTGGAATACGTCTATCACTTACACCGTAGGCGTTAAAGTTTGAGTCGATGCTGTGTATAAAGTTCATTTGTTCCGGAAGAAGCCAGTGTTCTGTAACAACAGCGATGTCTGTCTCTTTGAGGAGCTCAGAGAGCAATGGCGTACCAAACCTGATACCCCGAATATTCCAGCATATTAATGTGAATATTCCGTAGAGGAAAACCAAATATGCACATGGGAATGACGATTTCATCAACATGATGATTGATTGGAACGCGACGAGCCGTCGAATCGATTCCGGTATTTCCATTCCCGTACGATAACGTTTTCGGGCCAGAAAGAGGGATCAGTTGCCTTGACAAAGTCACTTCAACGTTTAGCCTAGCGGTATAAGTAGGTTCTTCTCCATCCCAGTATTTAATTATTTTCATGCATGTTACTTAATACCTCCTTTTGCTGCGAAGTCGACGATTTAGCTTATGACCTCCTCCTCAGAAGCGTTAGCGGTAATTCTGGACATAAAAATTCATATTTCCCGCGTTTCAGAGAATAGCGGCAAATATTTGTCCTAAAGGTTCGCGTGCATACGTGTCGGTCGTATAGATCGGGGAGTACATGCAGTTTGTATTGACCAATGGGATCGTTTCAGAAGTATGGGCCGTGGTAAGGTGGTCTTGTAAGTCATTATAGCTTTCGGTCAGCACGGGAACGCACCTTCTAAATTTCAACTAGTTTCACGTACAAGATTTACTAGCTTTACATATGGATTCGGAAGGAATGGAGCGACCAGCATTATCACAGAGCGATATGTTGAGTAGCTTAGAGCGGATGATGACGTCAAAATGGAGGGTTTTAAGCAAGAAATCAGGGAAACTCAGAGACAGATAGCAGAAACTCAAATTTCACTTTTTTGGCTGAAGTATCAATTTAAGAAAAAAGGAAATGATGAGGAATTTAAAGTAAACGCGAAAGTCACCAACGAACTGCAAAAAGCGCATTAGGCTTTACAGGAGAATTCTTCATATAATTGCACGTGGACAGGGCCAGTATAATGATGGCATAAGGTATGGAAATTATAAAACATAGACAAAAAATAATTAAGATGGCCGACTCCTCCTACCACACAGGTTGGGAAATTGTGGAGGAGTATGAGACAAATGCATTAGCCGAAGACTCTGAAGACAAGAAACGGATCACGAGAGCGGAAGCCAGAAAAATAAGAACTTTAAAGTTTGCAAAGCAGAAGCGTTTTTTCCCCTACAGCGCCCCTGGGAGACAACACGTTCAGTCTTTACCAGTGGAAACGACCACGAGGAGTTAAACACGAGCAGGCGACCCGGATTGTGTTTCGAATGTGGAAAGCCCGGTCATTGAAGGATGGGTTGAATGCAGAAATAAGATAAGTATATTTTTTTGTTTTTGGTGTGGAAGCATGTGTGTCCGTGAGAGACATATTCATATCGTTTGATGAACTGGGTAGTACGTATACGCCACGTGGTTTTGTTGTACCCGGTCCTGGTTCGGTGAACAAATTTATTACCATAGTAGGGTCAAAAGATGAAAGGTCAAACTCTGAAGTCAAATCACCGGTAGGAATGTTGCGTAATGCCTTGCATGAATGGGAGAGTATAGAGTCATGTCAATGGATGTTATACGCGATGGTTACAAGTTGTTTTCAGTACCAGATAGCGTTGTTTTAGGTAACAATAAATCTGCGAGGGATAATGCGAGTTTTGTATTGCAAGAGATAGATGCGTTGTTTTCAAAAGGCTGTATACCAAAAGTTGACAGTGTCCCAAAGGTGGTTAACCAATTGACTGTGGCTGGTAACAAGGAAAAGTTACGTCTTGTATTGGATTGTAGGCATGCGAATCTTTGTTTAAGTACTGATGTAGGTTTGAGGATTAAGTGGTAACGTTGGACTTGTTTAAGGCATGCTATTGGGTATTTACGTTCGATCTCAAATCAGCTTATCACCATATTTTTCCGGACCATAGGACTTTTTTAGGGTTTTCATGGGTGATCAGCGGCGAGCGAAGATACTTTGTTTTCAATGTATTACCATTTGATCTTTCAACTGCTGGATATACTTTTACAAAGTTGACACGAGTGTTTGTAAAGCACTGGCGTTCGCAGGGAAATAGAGTAATAATGTATCTAGACAATGGTATTGGAGGTAATGCTACAGCAGCTGAGGCTAGCGCGGTAGTGGTTCGGTAAGGGCAGATTTGAGGCGATTCGGTTTCCTAACAGCAGGGCAAAAATGTAGTTGGGTTCCGAGTCAAGATGCCGTATGGTTAGGTGTGCGTTTGTCATTTTCAAAGGGGAAGGTTTTTGTACCCGACAATAAGGTTGAAAGGCTGAGGTCGTCGTTACTCACGTTGTTGGATAGTGTATCTCATGTGAAAGGTAGAGTGAGAGCGAGTCAGTTAGCTAGACTGATTGGTCAGATAATCACTATGAAAGTAGCTATGGGCCCAGTGGTCAGAATGATGACACGGCAAATGTACGCATGTGTGATTATGAAAGCAAGTTGGGACTCTGGTATATCTTTGACAAAGGATGCTTTAGACGAAATGCTATTCTGGTATTCTAAAGTAGAGAGTTTGAATGGTGCGCCTATAGACAAGTCGTACACGCACGATTTCGTGATTTATAGTGATGCTTCAGACACAGGTTATGGGGGTATATAGTCCATGTAGACGGTAGCGAGGCTCTGGGTCAATAGACAGAGTCCGAGAGTAGAGAAAGCTCAACTTGGAGAGAGTTGGGAGCTATACTTCGAATGTTATTACATTTCGATGTTTGCCTGGTTGGGCGGCGCCTGGTAGGGCACACAATGTTGTGGTGTACTGATAGCCAGAATGTGGCGACAATATTGTCAAATGGTAGTAAAGTGGCTACGTTGAATGATAAGACGGTAATGATAAGAGAACTGTGTTGAAACAAAGGGCTATACGTTAGTTTAGTACCGGCGTGGGTACCAAGGGCAGATAACCGATTGGCGGATTTGTACAGTAGAGTATCAGACAACGATGATTTGTCTGTTCAGAACTAAATATTAAATTACCTTAATGGGAAAGGGGGCGAATTTACTGTCGACAGATGCGCGAGTAACAGAATACAGTGTATTTAATTCGAGTAGTTGGTGCCCAGGTACAGCAGGAATAGACGGTTCGAGTCCGGCATGGGCTGGACAAAACAATTGGCTGGTTTCACCACCTGTTTTGATACCGAAGGTTATCAACAAGATGATAGCGGAGAAGGCCATGGGTACTCTGATAGTACAATATTGGACTTCAGTCCCTTCCTGATCGTTAATTGCTCCAAGGGGATATAAATATGCACTCTTTGTAAAGGAGCATAAGATGTTTTTGAGGGTAGTGTGCTAGCTGGGAAGGGAAGCCTAAATGGAGTATTTGGTAAGAACGGGGGACCATATGCATGGTAGCTTTAAGGCTGAGGTTTTGATTCAAACTTGATTTGTTTTTTCAGGTGTCGGGCTTCACGCAAGCATAGATCAAGCGGTGAAGCGGGCAGGGCAACAAACAAGTCGGACGGAGGGTTTGATTACAAAAATAGCGGGATACAACGCCAAAGAGTGATGCAACAATCATTAAATAGTACAGCGCCTTTAGACGATGGGAGCATTCGTGAAACAAGATGGCGGTTGTCCCCTCCCGACACAACCTATTTCTGTGGCGTTATATTTGACGCACATTTTGGATACGGGTGGATCGAGCAGTGTAGTCACATCAACATTTTACGGGATAAAATAGGCGCATTCGATTAACGGTTTCGACGACCCTACAGAGAGCTGTTTCGTAAAAAAAATTGATGGAGGCCGCTAAACGTCAAGCACGAGCTCCAAGGAAAAGAAAAGACTGTGTCCTCTGACATATGCTGATTAAGATGTGTAATATCCATAAGGACTCTAGTGACATTTAAGATACAATGATAGTTTTGTTTTTCGCAGCTTTTCTGAGGTTCAATGAGTTGAGTGCGTTGCGTTGCGGGGATGATTCATTTCATGAGTCGTGTGTTAGGTTGGCGATTAGGTAAAAGTAAGACTGGCCAATATCGACTGTGTGACGAGATTCTAATAGCGAATGGTAAGACGGCGGCGTGTCCTTATTTCATGTAACAGAAGAGCAGAAGTAGGATATAAGGGTTTCTTTTTCAAACTATTGGTTCGTGGGAAGAGTGGTTGTAAGTCAGTGGCAAAAAAATTTAATTAAGTTACACTAGAGTTAGGGAATGCGTTGTCAAAAGGTTGGCCGAGGTAGCCGAAGGATTGGATTTAGATCTGCATTCCTTAAGGGCTGGAGGAGCCACTGAGGCGGCCAATACTGGTGTCAATGATAGGTGTTGGAAAAGGCACGGGATATGGAGAAGTGATGCGTCAAAGGACGCTACGTGGTCGATTTGCTACAACGTAGGTTGCAGGTCACAGAGCATTTAGGGTTATAATTATTAGTTATTATTTATCTACAATATCCCGTTCTTTTACATCTAAGGCCGAGCAGCTAATCGCATATATTGAGTTTGTTGTTATTATGCACGTATCTAGTATATAGAGGACCTCGAATTCCCCGCGTTTCGGAGAATAGCGGGAATATTTGTCCTTTAGGTTCGCGTGTATACGTGTCGGTCGTATAGATCGGGGAGTATGTGTAGTTTGTATTGATCAACGGGATCGTTTCAGAAGTACGGGCCGTGGTAAGGGGGTCTTGTTCATTGTAGGATAAGTATTTTTGTGGTGCTGTTTATTCGTTTTCAAGTAAGTCGTATCGGGTTATTTTTTAGCATGCGTGGTGGTCGTGGTTGTACTTGATGTTTAGAAATCCTAGCAAAAATAAACCTTAAGTATATAGGTCTGGTGCACCTCCTGTATTGTTTCCATAATGATGTTTTTTTCAGGTTGGGTGGCAGGCTTGGTTTTACAGGGCAATCACGGTCTGAGAGAGGGAGTTGGTTGAGTGTGGGTTTGATGTATACGCATTTAGAATTGATATTTTAAAAATTAAATGCCAACTCAGTCGTTCCAAAGCCGAGCAGCTAATCGCATACATTGAGTTTGTTGTTATTATGCACGTATCGAGTATATAGAGGACGATTCCTACTCCGCTGTTTACGCTTTACACCACGGAACTCATATGTAGTTTCTTTGCGACCATTTCTGACACCAAGTTGTTGTTGTGTTTTGAAGCCATGAATAGTTACGTTTCGCCCTCTATTTCCACCCGCTGGTCCATGTAGTATGTACCACCTAGGGAGGATTTGGTACATTTTCAGTCCAGTCTTCCGTCATAACCATGACGATACACGTTAGTCTGACCTATATTCCATGTAACTTCAACAGCATCTCGGTCAGTAGCCAGGCTGAAGTTGACTTTAGAAATCACCTTGCCCATCCCATCTATTAATCAAAAGATAAGTAACATACATATCTGAAGTCCCAGTATTAATTATGACCTAGCTGAATTTGCTTAATTTTCCCTTTATCTCATATATAATTAATGAAATCAATAACTTGTAAAGCCTGCCATTGTGACAAAGAAAGTGAACTCAAAACTTGTTTGATGCCTGTTGATGTGCCTAGATGTTCCGTTGTCACCACCATGACTCTCATTGGAGATTTTGAGTAAACCCATATTTGACCTAGATTTGTATGGTGGGTGTCGTCAATGAAGAAGACGCTTACTCTTCCGGAGCACTGTTTCTATTATCCTTGTACTCGGAAATCTCTATGAAAGTCTATATTTTTGTTTACAATTTGCCCACTTTTGATTGATTTTGAATTTGAATCATGCTTTCATTATTTTTTTTTTATTATTTTTTTATTTTCAAAAGCATTTGATAATAAAGACATATACATGTTATATCCACTCACATACAAGTATACAATTCATTCCATTATCATTCCCATCCTTCATCAAAATCATCATCTTTCTCGTTAATCGTCTATTATTTGTTTAATATTAACTAGAGCATATCATCATCATCATTATTCATCATCATCACATTCAACATTTTCACAATCATCATCATCATCATCATGATCATCACATTCAACATTTTCACAATCATCATCATCATCATCATCATCATCATCATCGTCATCATCATGCTTTCATTATTATTTCGGTATCCTTTGTTGCTCTTGAAATCAGAAATGATATAGTTATTTCTTTTATTGTTGATCAGCAATGCAATGATGTGCTACCAAATATTACCCAATACTACAAATAGTGGTCATTCAATCCACCATAGAGAGCAATGGAGAATATACGCGCGTTTGCCAAGTTTCACTGGTTATTGAATGCTGTGTTTTAAGCTGATAACATCCCGTGCATATTATAGAAATCTTCTCATTACACGGAAATCGATATCGTAGTATTCTCTAAATGTTTCCAATAACCACGATAAATACCAATATCTGAGCGGATTTAACTTCACACATTAGCTTCGTTTTAACGAGTTTTACACCGTCAGTCTTTACAGCGTGACCCTGTACGCCTATATAATATATGATTATATATAAATTATAAATCTTCATTCTTTATAAACCCTAGACACTAACAAAACAAACTGTACAGCGATACATACCACAATATGATATATCAATTAAGTAATGAGAAACGTCATGTTTGATCTCTTTGTGCGTAACCTTTGGAAGTTTTCTACGGCGTGAGTATGTCATTGTAACCAATGGATAATGATATGAAGAAAATGCATCTATATTTGATTACGTCATTGTGAATGGTATCCCATTGTGGTTCATGCCGTCGATTTCTGTTTTACGATTTGAAGCCCAGAAGTCAAAGTAAGTATACTGTAATTTACTGAATATGCATGTGTGGTAATCTAGTTTATTATCAGTTGTGATTGATGTTATTATACAACTTTCTGTTTGACGATGTGAAGCCCAACAGTGAGTACTGTAACTGGCCGGTGATAAACAAATGAGCCGACCAGATAAGCCGGATATTTGTAGTATCCAAAATAAAATAAAAGCGATACATTTATATATATACATATATCATAAATAATGTTAAAAAAAAGAATATAAAAGTGTATAGGAATGGAAGGATTGTGTAAACAAAAGAATTATTGTGAACGTGCGATGAGTGAAAGCTCTCCCGCGAGAAGACAGTAGATGTCAATGTAGGGGATTAATTAAAAAAAATATTTTATTTTATTTTATTCATTTTTTTGAAAAAGGTACTATAAATAATAACAGTGTGATCATTCAATACCGAGATAAGGTTTCGAGAGATACATAGATGCCTACGTTAGACATCATGAGGTATACCAGTCATTCGTGTATGTTATCCTTTTTAAAGTTCAATGTTCCATCCACCAGTTTTGTTGTTTTGTTTTCCCATTACATTGGTCGCTGACTTTAATGAAACAAATGTGTTTTTTAGCTCCACATGCAGTTTTATCTCTGGTTTTGCTGTTTGTTATCTAGTAAATTCTTGGCCAGTTACCTTTCTCCTTTTTGGAATATTTGTAGTGCTCGCAGGTTTATTGTCGAGGTATTGACAATGTCTGTGAATTGATTTACTTTTTCAGAACACCGATTTATTTATTAAGGCACTGCCTTTTGGTTAATTCCGTGACATTTCCAGAACACCCTTGTTTATCTGGAGTTGATTAATTAGGTGACTCTTTCAAGAACACCTATGTTTATCTGGAGTTGATTAATTTGGTGACTCTTTCAAGAACACCTATGTTTATCTGGAGTTGTTATTGAGATTCGATTGCTACTGGTTTTAGCTCGTCTCTTCGGAGAAGAGGGGGGCTTATGTTGTCACGTCGGCGTTGGCTTTTCAAATATTAAGTTTTTGGTAAAAGTGTTGAAAGACCTAGTTATTTATGGCAATATGGTCCCTGTGGGGTTAAACTATCCCCTGCCGGAGTTAAACTAAACGATTGTTTTGGGAAAAAATAAGATTTTTCAAATTTTTGGACTTCTGCGTTAACCTTTTGGTGCAAGTGTTGAAAGGTTTTAATACATCACTTTTTAATTGTACTAGGGTGCTAATATTTGGCAATAGCGTCCCTCTTGAGTAAGATTATTCTTTCCTGGAGTAAAACTTAAAAAAAGAAGGTTTTTTCTATTGAAAGCTGCTTTTTTAATATTTGGACTTAGAACAGTTTTGCGTTAAGTTTATGTTGCGAGTGTTGAAAGACATAGTAATACATGGTAATAGGCTCCATGTGGGGGTTAAACTATCCCTTGCCGGAGTTAAACAAAACATTTTTTTTTGGGGGGGGGGGGGGGGGTGGACCCCAGCTTTTTCTATTTTTTGTGTGTGCAAGTGTTAAAAGCTATTAACACACCACTTTGTAATTGTACTACTAGGATGCTGATATCTGGTAAAAGAGTCCCTCTGGAGTAACGCCATCCCTTCTTGGAGAGAAAAAAAAATAACAACGTGAAAATGCTCACATTAGAGGAGACAGCTCTCATTAGGATAACATTTTATCAAAAAATGAAAGAAATAGGTCCAAAAGCAATTATTTAATATATTCATTCAATCTACAACAGTATAGCTTGTCTTCCGAATGTTTGGCAATAAATAATTTACATATATATATAAATTGGTATGGTTTTGAAAATTGCATGAATACACAATACACAAACTGATCAAGTAAACAATATAGATATTATTAATACAAATTGCGAAACCATACCATTAATATATTTCAATTATTTATTGACAAACATTTGCGAGATGAGCTATGCTGTTCTCCAACAGGTCTTGTTGATTAGTTTGGTTACTTTTTTCAGAGCCCTCGTGTTTACCTGGAGTTGTTGTTGAGAATGCTATTGTCTTTGATTAATTTGTTGGCTTTTTCCAGAACATCCGTTTTTACCCGGATTGGTTGTAGAGATTGCTATTGTTTTTGATTAATTTGGTGACTTTTTTCCAAAACACCTTTGTTTTTCAGGAGTTGTTATTGAGATTCCTGCTATCTTTGATTGAATTGGTGACTTTTTCCAGATCATCCGTGTGAACCCGGAGTTGTTAATTGAGATTGCTACTGTCTTTGATTAATTTTTGACTGGGTATTCCTCGGTTTTGGTTGACTTCTCTTCCTATTGTTTCGCTTACCCGTCATCTGCTTTGTTCTTTGAATTCATGTTTCATTTATATTACTTTGATTGCGCTTTCTTTTGTGCTTTCTTGTCTTACCTTTCTGTTATACTAAATATTGTGGTGAACAAATCTTCTTTATTATCTTAATCAAAAGTTATTTAATCGCATTATCATGAATACCTTCTGCAATAATCTAACGAGTGACACTTTCAGTACAACAATTGGTCTTCTAGAGCTTGAACAACTTTATGATTTCCTTAAATTTCAGAAAACAAATAGCAAAACGATCAAACGAGAGTTAAGCTATGGATTATATTTTAAAGAAACTGTAGGCGCAGAGGCGGCTTCCCAACTAATTACTAGAATACATTAAACTTTGGCTGGGGTTAACTTGTGTAACAAGAACGGGAACGGAATCTTTAATAAGACCCGCCCTCGCAGCTTTTCAGAATAATTTTGTTTAATCAAACTGCATGGGTCAAAGCAATACAAATCTGTTTGTTATCTTTCAAAATGAGTTTTCTATCGGTTTGGTTGTTTTCTATTGCAAACATCTTCATTAATATGTCTTCATAGGTTCAGGCTTCTCAACCATCGTTTAAAGGGGGTTATCAAATCTAATAGTTCGACTATGGACTTTAATTTGTAAAATGTTGGAATATTACACTTTGATTGATGTGAATTGAGCACCAAGAAGTTCTGATAATACCAAACGTCAATTCGTGACGGAGAATGCTTACATATATTCCTGTCCTAAATGTCAAACTACTTCAAACCATTTTGTTATTTGAGTTAAATGATCAAGTAAACGACTAGGTGACATTACAGAGTTTTTTTTCTGTATATATCAACAAATGCTTCATAACGTTACGTGATATCAATCAATTGCTCTATGACAAGTTAACATTACATGAATACATAAAAACTATTATAACCCTTTTATGTCAAGAAAGCAAAATTGGTTTTGGATTAGATTAACCCCGATGTATAAATCCTCTGTCAGTATGTTTTGTCAACAAGATACATAACATCATCCAGTTCTGATACTTGTAAATCAACAGTAGCTATGATAACTTGTTTGTTAATTGTCATCTCTACAGATATGGCAATATAAGATGAGTGTAGTAGTGGGTGGCTACCTCAAAATGGCGCTCCATAAAACATGGATAACTTGATATTTCAACATTGCAATCCATCACTTTGTACACACAATTAGGGTCGATTTCAAATTGCCATAACCTTCATAGCAGACTTGGACCATGTTTTTTTGTAAGGAAATATTGTAGATCCTCTGCATTTGATATCTTATCACATTGTGTTATATGCCGATTCTTCAAAAGGACTAGGTATGGTCCAGAATCCTTTGTAAAAGCTAACAATACTGACATGATCCGAGTAATTTTGTATCGAGATTTCTGATTGGTCAGCTGAATACAATGATCTGTGTTTTCATCGTGTTTGGCTGTAAAAGTGTTACCCTTCACAAGTGACAATATCAGCAGTGTGAGTTTTATTGATATGATATTTATTTCATATTTCAATGGGAAAATGTAATAAGAATCGATACTACAGGACATACATACAACATGTATAACTTATTATTGACGAGTTTAGCGTCCGCTATTGCGGCCTTTCGGCCTTTCAGTGGACGAGTAAAATAAACTCAAAGGACTTATGTAGAGAGGAACACTAATTTCGCTTTGTGAAACAAGTACTGTTTCAACTGTTTCACATACATTATCCTTGTACCAGACACTTTCCCTGGGCCTACAACAGTTATATCGATTTAAAGTTAATTTATTTTCTAATAAACGACCTTTGATGTCAACCCATATAACAACAACGCCGATAAAAACAATGGAAATCAATTATGTAATTCAATACGTACTTCTATTCTTTTTAATTTTGCAATAATAATAATTCAAATTCCATTCACCTGTTAACTGTTTTTTCTTATTATAGCAGTATACGTGTATATATACCATATACATGTAACACAAAGCATAAGACGTTTTTATCTTTTGCTTGTTGGAATAGTCGTCGTGTACCTGGTGTAATTAACGTTGACATACAAATCAGCTAATTATTATTCAAACCTATTTCTCCTTTTAATAAACAATGACTAGTTTTGGGGTTTCATATATCATATACAACTTATCGTTTTTGTTATTTGCCAATTCTAATCATTTCAATATAGTAAAATGGCAATGCTTTTATTTTATCTTGCAAAGCATATTTTGATGTTTCTCCAATTTTCCTCAAAGTTTTGTACACATTTTGTGCATAAATGTGACTGTAACATGCTAGAATGTTGCGCTATCACCCGAGTTGCCCACTTGTGAAGTATGTACAGTATCCTTTCGTATATTGAGACGGTATGGATTTTCCATCACAATTTTATTAGGCCTGCTGTAATAACAACATATAAAATGCTCTGACGTAAAGCATGAGGTGGTTCCCTCTGTATTCCGATAGATCAGTTAATCTCTTTTCAACAACAAAACGCCGAAATTCCCATTGGGAAAAATAAATTGAGGAATTACCTAGCTCAGGTTAAGAAGGAAATCCTGTTTGAATTGGTTATTCAATCTGATGTATATTTATAAGGGATTCTGAATAATATGGGTGACTCGTCGAAACCTTGTCGCACGTGAATAGTGATGGTTTTGCGTGTCTTCTTCGTTTGTATATTTACTGAGACCACATGATTCGGAATCCGTTGGTCATATTGTTTCACAACTGACATGGTGCGTGATAAAATCGTAACATTGTGTTATTGATTTTTATTTACACACAGTGGTGTGTAACCACTTTCACAGCCTCCAATTAGTCATTGGTGACCTCCAACAATTCTATCAATAAAATAAACAAACGCAATGATTGTCCAACTTATATTTCATCTTGCTAAAATTGTATGATTTACAAATATAGTAAAAATGATATTAGATACTCTCTTTAGCTAATTTTCAAATTCAGAAAAAAATTGAGCTTTCACTAACTCGAGTTAGATAAACATGATCAACAACCGTCATTTGTTCGGGAACCTCTATCTATAAGGTAGAATATCAAATTCAAACAATAAAAAATTTCTTTCCTTAACCTTAGGGAATTCCTCATCTTAATTTTCCAATAGGAAAGCAATTCAGGATTTAAAATTGGAATTCTTAGTTAAGGAGCTTTCCTTCCTACATAATATTGCCGAACCTTTGACCTGATGATATCGCTATATCACCTAAAGGGGTTGGTTAGGTAGAACTTTTGTTAGTAGTGAAAGTTCAATTTTGAGCAGAAACCGACAGGCGGCCATTTGATAATTTGAAAAAAAAAAATCGATATACAGTTTCAATTTTTGACATTTGAAGTTTGTTATCGCTATTTCTCTGAAAGTTTCTCTTGTATTATATTTCTAATTTCATCTTGATGTTGTTTTTTTCTGAAAGTGTGATGGGTATTGATTTCAATCAAGGAGAAAAGAGGAAGATGAGAAAAGTAGGGAAAAGAAAGTCTTATATATATCCAATAAAGATAATTCAATTGTGGAGGTCAATATCTCTATGATCTATCTTGACCTTTTGTTATCTTCCTTTGGCATCTCTTTGTCTTTTGCTGTGGTTACTTCGTTTGAGACCTATACTTATAATAGGATATTAATGAATTCATATTTTTACAGTTTCTGCGAATGTTTTTAATACTTGTATATGTGTCTTACTTTTCTACAGAGTGGCGCTTTATGACCTTATTTAGTTGACGGACCATCATATGATATGTTAATGCCATATGTATTGTTATTGGATCAACAACTGTTAATTGGATTGACGCGACCTTGACCTTAACGTACATTTGTAAGTGTCACTAGCTATCACAATCCCAGATGGACATACTCTGTCCGACACCTGATCCCACAGCTATTAATTGTCAGTCACTGTATCACGTACAGTTTAAATGCGGTGTTCTCTTGTCAGTGTCCGTCTATATTGTACAAATTGAATATCTTTATATATACATATGAATAAACTTTAATTTATTGTATATAGTGCAGTTTGTTGTATTATAAAAATAAAAAAGTAAAATAGTAGCTTCCTCTCATGGACGATGCAGATTATGAAGGGGTATGATATGATTTGATACCCCGTGTTTATATGTTGACGTTTCAGTAGATGTAAGTGACCATTGATCAATATAGGTGACCTTCACGCCAGCGGTCACTCTCAGAAAATCTAGTGGTTTTTTTTTTTTACACATCTATGGTCTATCAATTTCATACGGATTGTCGCAATACGTTATCATCTTTGTTATTGGGCAGGTAGCTTGACAGTAATGGTAGAAAATGGTGCTGTAATGAGCTATGGAACAACAGACTTCCGGAAGAATTACAGACTTACAGACATGGATGACTCACAGCAAAATCCGTCGAAGGAACGGAACAGTGTACAGTGTCCGAATCAAAGTTCCGGTTCGAACAGGAAAGATTCAGTGTACAGAAAATCACCTTTGAACGTGACACTGACGGAGTTTTTCGACTCCACAACTCTTCATGGTCTTCGATTCATCGCCATGAGCGAATCATTCCTCCTCAGACGGTATATATGCTATCTTATCGTTAAATATCATGCTAATTATGTTAGTGTATATATTTTATTTAGCTTATTTTTGACAACATGGAGGATTTTCATTGTGAACTAAATATATATGTAGAAAAATGTTACAGGGGAAATTTTTCCATCCCTTTTTGGATAAAAATAAAATCTAAAAAATGAGAATTTAAGAAATATTGCAAGAGTAGCTTAAGTAAAATAGATTTGCAAAAATGCATTTAAATACAGTATTTAGGTGATATCGAACTATAAATATTATATAAATATATTGTAAGATTGTATGATTAATTAAAGCAGATTGAAGTAAAAAATACTCGAACATCTCGACATGTGAACAAAAATATGACTTTCCTTCAAAATAAAATAAAAACGAGGTCAAAATTATAGCAAACGAAATATTGCCACAGAGGTCCATGGAAGAGAACAGACATCTCGTTTATCATCTGGTACATGTAAGTTGTCCATTTTAGTTACCCGGCTGATAAAGACGAGTTTTGTGTAATAGTCTGTTCATGATTTTGATCTCTTGGGGCTGTATAGACATACATTTATAATCCGTATTACCAACACTCTTTTGGGTTATTTTAAGAAATTACATCATCCATTCAGGCATGAAATAAAGGACTTTGCAAGGTTTTTTTAACCCGATCTTACCAAACTAAAAGTTACCTAAGAGAGGGCCACTTTTGTTTAATGTCGTACACTTCCGTAGCCCAACTTCACCGATAACGAACTATACTTTATGCTGACATTAATATTTACTCAAAACATAATACCTCGAGATGTTAATAGGGCCCTTTGTGCCTTTTACTCAAAGTTCGTTTACGTTATATGGATGTTATACTCGGTATCAACCAAACTGTACTTTAGTGGAACCAATAACTTATTTCGTAAATGGACTTTGGGAAATAAACCCCTACAAAGAAATGACAGTATCACAGAACCATGACTTTATGTAGTTTCATGGAACATCCAAGTATTCCAAGCGACGACATAGGATGGACGTCAACTATCACCAAATAGAACATTGCTATAGTTTTGTAATTCATGGGACTCGCATGTACATTATTTAATTATGGAGAATGGGTTAATACACTTGTCAATTACCCAAAGACCAGTTTAAGGGAAAATTGGAAATACTAAAAAGTTGGCAAATCTAGTATTGGTCCATGATCGGAACGTAAATTGGAATGAACTACGTGCGTACAGAACATACAAATACGATCCCACGGCTATCAACTATGTAAAATGTATGAGTGAGATATGGCGCATATTGGCCTGGCCTACAAATGACAAATGCTAAAATGATTTCTTAAATGGTACATGTGTAACAAAATATCATGGCTTTACCTGTGTTTAATAGCACGACAAGTTATTTAATCTTGTTGAACCATGCTGGTGTTTAAATGCTCAATATGGCATAGGCGAAATACATGTGAAACATTCAGAATAAGTGTCTGCTGTGAAGGATACAGAAAACTCAGTGACTTTTTAAATGAAAATCACCAGCTATATGGTATTATATTCTTTTGTTGTAACTATGATTTTGCTCTTTTTTGTTGATGTTTTGTTTTCATTCTTCCTCAACAATGTTATATCACAATATCAGACTTGCATTAGGATGTCACGTTTGTACATATAGGGATATTAGACCGTACGTTTGGCAGTGTAAAACAACTAACTAAATTCGACAAACAGTTGAGAGTTTCCCGAGAGGCTTGCATGAATGAAAAGAATTACTCTTTTTAACATATCATGTATTTAATATTTAATGAATTTGCAACAAAATTTCGTTAAGTGCAGGTTCCTCTTATTTTTGTGCATTATAAACACATAGTTGATGTATAAAGGTTTGATTCAGAGGAATTAAATTGTCGATTAGTATCTTGTTTTAGATTACATAATGATATGGAGATCTAGGTCAAATCGTATTTTTTTTTAATTTCTAATCCTTCTAGGTTGGTTTGGTTTCTGCTTGTCCTGGTGTGTTCTAGTGTGATGACTTTCCAGATCGTAGACAGAATTATGTATTACTATGAAAACCCGGTCAATGTCAACGTCAAGGTCAACTACAACCAGTCGCTGTATTTCCCTGCGGTCACTCTGTGTAACCAAAACACATTCAGGTAAAGGTCAGGTTCAAGCTAACACACATTAAGGTAGGGACTGGTTCAAGGTCAAGTACCACCAGTCCCTGTTGTCAGCCTCCGTAACAAAACACCTTCATATGCAACTTACAACAAGAAAAGCTACATTAACCATCACTACCAAGTATATATACCGACCCCATCTATAAACAAAAATGCCCCAAGAACAATTCCTATTGTCAACCAATACGAATCCTCCCAGTTATGTTATCAGACAAATACAAACTTAAAATCATGGCCATGCATTGTCATTACATTGTCATTATCTTTACCTTTATATGTCTGTATTAAGAGTTTTTTTTGAAAATATTTCGTTATCTGGATCCACAACTTTCGACAGTCAATATGCATATACAATGTATATAGAATATTAGATGAGTTTCGTTCCAGGTCACATCCATTAGCCAAGGGTTCTAGGCAGAAATTGTCTGTTGTGTCCACTGACACCATGCAGCCTTTGGCTCAAGAAAAATAGATGTGGTCCGACATTTCAACATGACTTAAATTACTAATTAAATGTAAAGTAAGGAGAATCTTATTGGATACAAATGGATACAAAATTTAAATATTGGCAAGGATTTTGAAACTTAAAAAGAAAACTACCATGACAAAGTCCTACCCCTACACATGTTTACTGGATGTCATTAGCGTTGCAGTGCATGGTCACTTTCAAATAGCAGTTTATGATTTTGAGTATACGTTTATTATGAATACAAATATTTATCCTGAGTAAACAAAACGCTGGACATGACATTTGTTTATTACAATATTTAAAAGCTTTTACATGTGGGGTTGATCAACACGAAGCATTTAATATTTTATAGCTAACTGCTGGACCCAGTTGTTCAAAATGTGATTAGGCTAATCACATTTTAACAACATTTTCCAAATCTTGATAAAATAATTTCTGGTCGAACTAGCTTGACAAAACTTAATGAAATTCTATAATTCTTCATTCTCTTTCAACTGGCATAGTTTAAAGATGATATACTCACCGGTTTTTCAACAAATGAGACATGAAATTTTCACTAATCAAGTGATTAAGCTAATCACCTTTTGAACAACTGGTGGTCAGATATGAGGTATTAAATTTGATTCGTGATACCATGCATAATATTTCATTTTCCTTAGAAGATCAGGTAATCTTTGTAGAGAACTGTAGTCCTGAAAGTACCAGTATACAAAATTTTGCAGCATTTCTTCGAGAGCTGCTGGGTGCCTAGGCCCGGGGGCTCAACCCCCTCGCCATTCTTTTCTGTCTCACGCCCCCAACATGAAATCCTGGTTCACCCCTGCTGTCTACTTCAACAAAAAAGGACAGAGCAGAACATAATATTTTAGTGATTTTCCGCCTGAAAGTAAAGATCGATTGTTACAAAAATGTCCTTAGAATGTCGACGTTCTATAACGGAAAGCTGTGAGGACTATAGGGACCACAGAACCAAATCAAAAATAGATCGTGGGTTTTCCCCGTTTGGGGAGAATATTTAATGGGAAGGTGAATGCATCGGGGCCTACTGATTGGATATTTAGGTGAGAGAAGTTCTCAAGTTTTATGTGTGGGCTGGGCAATACATGTAGATGTATAATATATAGAAAAAAAGTGTTTTTTTTTCTAGCCTGTTTTTGTCCGAGGGAGTTAATTAAGTGTGTATTTTGTTGTAAATTTTTTGGTGCTGAATTCAATACAAGATGGTGGCCCCCATATAAAAAAAGTTCAAATTGGTAGAAATTTTAATCATTCATTTACAGGTTCGAGATGACATTCTTCAAAATTATGACTAGTGGACCAGTGTTGAAAACTCCATTTACGCAGTACAGTGGTAAACGTTAACATTATCATCTATGGGAAATCATTTGGTTCCGTGGTTCCTATAGGCACCGCCATGTTTTGTTAACAAATGTTTAACAGCTCTAACAACCTCTGACACAAAATGGCGTAATATGCAAATGTCTATAAACAAGACAAAAATCATTATGTTTTAAATAAATACATAGGAATCATATTTAATAATTTCCTCATCAAGTATGTATGTTTTCACAACCGGATTTCAATTTTCGGTGTCCAACGTCCTTATCTTGATGTTTTCGTCGGTCTTCGTGTTCTCCAGTGGTCACGTGACCGACAAGAAAGACTGCACTTTAACAGTTGATGGGTATTTGGACATATCATCCCATTAAACTATTTTGTCGTAAATATTAACGTGATACACCTGTTCATTACTTATAAGTTGGAGCAAAAGGGCTACAATACATTCTTCTATTTATTCAGTTATTCAACGGCGTTAGAAATTGGCAGTAACTGACGAACATTTTTAATAATTTTGACGACGTTTGACATTTTCGTAAGAATGTACAGCACTTTTCGTTGTTCACGTACAAATACTTTTATGCTCTAAGATGTTTAATAAGAATTGATTTTGGATAATGGGGGTGTTCTATGACGATTTATAGAGTGTTTATGTTCGTGCTTCGATATTGGAACTCTTCAGTGTTTTAAGAATCAAAGACGGTAAAAAGAAAGGAACAAACGTAGTTTGTCTTTTTATATGGCAACTTTTATTTATTTCTCAGATCAACAAAAATCGGGCATTTCAATATGAAATAAAACTCGTCTTCAGTATCTTCCCAATCATAAACTACATAATCTTTGATTACGTTCGATATTTATGAATTATTCTGTCTCGTCTTTAAGTTGATGTAATGAAAGTCTAATTTTCAATATTTGTTTCAGATTTTTTAAATTAATTGGTTTACGTAGATACTGTTGTAACAAAAACGCTGTACATAGATACTGGTAAATATTTCCTTTTTGCGAGAATCTTAGTTTTTCTTCATAATCCTTAGGCAAAAATATCAACAATTTTCTCATAAATACATTAGAATTATATCTAATAATTTCCTCTTTAGTTATGTATGTTTTAAAGCTCATAATATACCATGGGATTTGGGATGTTTTCCGTATTACGTGTAGCATTTTACCAAATTTAACATTCAGTTTTTAAAAATCAGATACTTTATGAAAGCCCCATACCTCCAAACCATAACCTTATATACTGTTTCTCATAGGTATCAAAAACAAATATCTTAGTTTCAAAATGAACCTTTTTTTTCGACAGACATTGGTAATTAGCAAAAGTGTTTTTCTTCCTTGTGCAGCAATTATTTGTTGTGTCTTTTAAAACATCCAATTATATCTTGATAACACTCACAGCTAATAAAACTTATCAACAACATATTGTAGCACCTTGATAACTCCATGATTCATTGTCTCTAGTTATAGTCCCATTACAAAAAATAACAGTTCTAGTTTTAGATGTTAACTGTTAGGTCCTTCTTATCTGTATAATTTTCTAGAGAGTCAGACATTTTTGTAGCCCATCGGGTATTTTTTCTAGAATGACCATATCATCAGTACACGTTAATCATTATTAGAAAAAAAATATGTTACTAAATTGAATATGATATTTATTCCACCACAGTTATAAATATGAGTTTTAGCTTCTTTCATTTATAAATCGTGTAAAGGAGTGTCGATCTAGGCCCTCTGGTGGCTATCACCGATACGTTTTATTTTTTGTATACATACCTTGAGGTTTGGTGGTCATGAGATCACATGACATTAAGCTCAGGTCAGAGGTCATTTTAAGTTACAAAAGTTACAAAAATTTAATAGCAATAAAAGACATGCCTTCAGAATAGCTTTCCCAATGTTACATTTTCATTTTAAACATTATTTGTATTAAAGCTTTTATTTTTGCTTGATTTCTGTATAGCTTGATTAATCTCAATTTCACTTATGTCTTCTTCTAATTCTTAAAAAAACCCTATTGATTCTGTAATATCATTTTCTGATATAGATTCAAACACTTCGTTTACTGTTGACTCTTTGCTGGGATGGAAATTCTCATTAAAATATCGTATAATACAGTAACATTGTATTTATATACAAAATACTATACCGTTTACCAATTTAAAGCATTATAATTTCTTTGATATAGATTTAATACGGTAATATAAAGAGGCTGTCTTCATTGACTGATAGATAATATTGTTTCCTGAATTCGAAAGTTGCAATAAAGACGGTCAAATTGAATAGTAACGTTTTAACCTGTTGGCAATTCACTAAATGTATCAACAGACTGGCCAGAAGTCATACACAAGGTACAGTTGAAAATATTTTCTGTTTGTAACCACTATTTATTAGTCTACATATTAATATCATTTGTTGAATGGCAGCAACCTTTATACATTGCCAACAATATTCGCAAATCCGCTCGATTTAGAATAAACCTCATTAAATATGTGGAAGATAAGCTAAATTGTGAATGATAGGGAATACGGAAGAAGGTTAGAAATCCGCATCTACAGGTAGGATACCTCGACAGACGGAAGGTAATCCTCGCGGGTATCTGACGATGGAAAGTAATGTACAAATGGAAATATGACGAACTATAAATTAAAGATGTAGCAATAGCACGTTGTAAACTCTTTCTCTTAAGTTTTTAGTTGATAACACGATGACAAGGCCGATTGATTTGATTTGATTTGATTATCACATCTCGAACCAACTTAGGCGTATTCTGTTAAAATATTACAAAGTTATCCAAAATTCAATTGACAGATTATATATATATATGTCTTGAATGACATTCAAAAATCTAGATTTAGCGTTTTATGATTACAGTAGCAAAAAAAAAAAAAAACAAACAAACAACAAACAAACAAACAAAGAAGAAGAAAAAAGTCATAACAGAAGTTATATCTTGAGATGCTAAATTGCGAATCATACTAATTATTGAAATGTTTATTTCAAGAGCTACGGCCGCGACAGATCAGGAGTTATATCGACTGATCGAGGCTGTGTACCAGAAATCCCTCAATAGTTTCAATGTATCAGAGCTAGATGTGTACAACGCCTCCAACCTCGCCATCAATGACTTATTTTGGCTTACAGGACACAAGAAGAACAACTTTATTGCCAAGCAAGTATCACGGGTGTAACATTAAAATGGGCCCTCGTTGAAAATTGACAGGGTCAATTTTCAAACCCTGTCAATTTTCAACGCTGAATATTGACCCTGAATGCCGTTGAAAATTGAACCATAAGAGCATTCTTCACTCTGACGCGTGGAGTATGGACCTTGTTAAAAACTGACCCCATTACAAATTATTTACCATTTCATTTGACGTCATTCAAATATTGTTGACGTATACAATAAGAAGTCTGGGGGCCAATCATATTGTTCCAAGGTCATAAACAACATGTTTACCGCAAACAGTAAGGGAGCTTCGAGATATTTTGTTCCGACGGATAATTTTCATATTAAGCACGTTCTCAGGTCATAGGATATTCGGGCTTGGTTGTTTAATGCGGAAGTTTCGAGATAGTGAAAATGAAGTAAAATTATGTGGTTTGAGTACAATTCTCCCGGATTGTACGACCTTCCGGTGATTGTGTATCGCACTCAAATCACGTAATCTTACTTCATTTTCACTATCTCGAAACTCCCGCATTAAAAACATAACTATAGGACAATTGAACTGGGAGCTTATGCAATTCCAATACCTACATAGAAGTGGGCGCTTACAGGCGGCAGATATGTGATCAAAGTACCAAAGCATTTCACGTGACATGCAGTAAATCGACGGAGCTTAAATTTGTGTTGAACAGCCAATTTTCAAAGGTAAATTTTCAACACACCATCCGTTGAGAATTGACCTTTTAAGCCGTCATTTTTTAAGGACATTTTTCAACACATTCTGGGTCCATATTCAACACTCGAAAACTGACCCAGGGTCCATATTCAACGTTGAGAACTGTCTAGGGTTAAGTTTCAATGGGAGTCCATTTTCAACACTACACCGGCCTAGTGAGAAACAAATATCAACTTGAGGAACAATTGCTGCCTATATCATTGGGTATTAAGGTTTTTTTCGATGATTCAATTTTTCAGTTACATACCAGCAAACAGCTGACAGAGCTCGATTAATCAAAACATTTTAGTAATTTATTTTTTTCATTTAATGTAGATGTACTTGGGGTGATTTACCTTGTGGTCCCGAAAATTTCACAACTGTACTTACAGACCATGGGCCCTGCTATACTTTCAACTCTAACACAGACCCTTCCTCAGTTCTGGTAACCTCATCTTCAGGTATGTTTCTAATACTTCATACCACCATACATCTGATCGATTTTCCAGTACATGCAAGGGACGTATGATGCAATTATTTTGGACTGCAGGTGGTGGTAGATACTGCTGGTAGATATAAGTCCACGATGTTTGCCATGACCTGCACTCCAATTATTAATCTTCTTTTAAATAGTGGAAATGTTCAGAATATACCCGTGTGCGTGATGTTCTTTTGAAATCCAATATTGAAAATTATGAAATACATTAATTTATGGGGATATTGCAACTCCCAACCAGATTTTGACATTTCTTTCGGCCTATTTTGAATTCTCATCGAAGGCTTATGCATAGGCTTCAACACCTTGGGCCCTAGCATCACTAACAAGTCATAAAAGAACAAAACAGATGTATAATAGTTTGATAGTGTTTGGCTCCAAAGTATATAACGCGCAATTTGTTTTGAAATGTACTAATATCTTGTGTGTATTTTGTACAATGCTGTTAATCCTTACACCGTTACAGGGTCCGATGCAGGCCTCCGCTTGCTGTTGAATGTTGAACAGTACGAATACATGCCTGGTCCCAGTAGCGCAGCAGGCGTCAAGGTCCTCGCGCACGGACAGCAAGATTTGGCCCGGGTCAGAGAACTTGGTATATCCGTCCCCACTGGCACACATACTTTTATTGGACTTCAAGTGATAGCAGTAAGTCAGGTTAACAACCTTTACGACACAGGTAATCTTTAATAAAACAATGAATCATTTCTAGTTGAAATCATATATAGTGACATGATTTAACGGCAGTGTAGATTTGTATCAAAACTTACTGTATAGTTGTTAAATTTCATAGGGCTAATATTTCTAGGCTTTCCAAATTTGAACTATTAAATAGTAGCATATTATCGAAGTCCGCGCAACACTCTCTGTAAACATTCTGCGGTAAAGAATGGTATACATTTATGGATATTTATTTTCGCGTCATACTTATTGACTGCAAAAATAGCGAAATTAAATTATCGCGAAAATTACATGGATGCACAAATATAGGTGACCCGTACTTGGCACTCATACACAAATAAGTATTCATATCAAAATTGTTTCTTACATATATCTATAGACTTTCAACTTTAACATTGCATATTTGTTACAATATATTCAAATTTTCATAACATAGGTTATACGAATGGATGTTAAAAGTACATAACAATTTCACATACATTATGAAACATGTTCTACAGATTTTTAAGTCTGAATGTGAATGATATATCACAACCAGTTTAAGATTTGAGCGTAGCGTTTCGATGACTACACTACACTGTCTCCTTCATCAGACAAATGACCAGTGTTACAATGTCTACCAGAGTGCAGTGAACTCGACAGTTCAGACAAATGACCAATGCAGTAGCACAAACATAACGATAAAATCCTACATTGTTTGTGATATACTAAATGTCATTACGTCATCACATACAATTAGGTAAGTACATCAAAATAATATCAACATGCATTAATTGATTTTAAATTTTAATACTAAATATATCTTATAAGCTCAGGACTTCCAACACTGGTATTTCCAAAATGATGATGCGGAAATGAAAATAGCTAAACTTTAAGAAAAGTATATCTTAATATCTATATCATTTTAATACATAGCTTGAGAACCTACCTCCTCCACATGGACAGTGTAGTGAGAAGGGCCTGACTTACTTTGACTATTATACATTCGACTCCTGTCACCTGGAATGTTTAATGACATATACTGCCGGAAAGTGTGGTTGTCGTGACTTCTACATGCCAAGCGTTGATAGTAAGTTACCTTCTTTCCGTCTTATCTATTAAAAGTTCATTAACATTCATTTAGTCAGAATAGCCCTTCAAATAGGACAGGAAAATTGTACCTGCTAGCCCAATTGCATGCATTTGAGATTTAATCATTTCTAAATATTTTTCTCATTAATAATTTTGAATTCTGTTCTATTAGAATTTTTTTATATGATAGTTAGTACTCTTCTTAACATTCAGCATTTTTTCGAATGTAACAACTCGGTTCGCGTATAATATGATCGGGTGAGGTGTCCTGTTGGGTGTGATTGGCAATATTTTTCAGTTCCGCGACATCACAAGGAGACAAAGACGAACATATGGCAGCCTCCCGAACGCATACGCATTCAGAACATCTACTCACCTGTCACACACGGGGATGCTAGTCTTACAGGATCATTGCTGTTGACCCTGAACTCTTTGTCCCTCCGGAATAATAGCGTTTGTTTGCTATGTCAGCATTACGTTTTTTTTATGTAGATTTGTGAGGTATCTTATGTATATTTATAATGCATATCTCATTCATGATCATAACGAGGTGTTTTCTTCTCCTTTCAGACAGGCCGAGAATATCCTCACTGAAAGAGTATTTCATTTGCTTTCTCCCAGCCAAACAGGAATATTGTAAGATACGACATTACCTTATATGAATGTATTTGCAACTTTTACATTCACAAAATTTTGTCAAACGTCACTGAGAACATTGCCAATGGAAATGTGAATTATATACATGCGACACATGGCTAATTTATTTCAACTGTTTTGTAAAAAAAAATCAATATTAATAGGTGTTATTCACAGCAATCACTAATACTACGTAAAAATGTAATACAAAATCATACAATTCTGTCTCACGTTCCATACATAAGGCATGTCTTTTTTTAAACGCTATCCATTTTTCTTTAGTGCTGTTGGTACAAACCGGAAGTCAGCAGTGCACATGTCCAACGTCTTGTAAATCACTTATGTTTGATCCCACTTTGTCATATGCTACCACTTCCCGTCATGCATTGGACAAGATTCTGAACAAGGTCATCACTTCAGAGATGGCCAATGATCTAACGCGAGCAAGGGAGATAACCAACCGCATGGAGAAGGAAAAGCTGGAGAAATTCCAAGCCGTCATGCTCGCCGTAAACGATTCTTTAACATCAGTGAAAACACTAACACATAAAGACATGAGAAAGAGAATCGCAAAACAGATAGAAAATGTGGAAAAGGTATCGGAAAAAATGATGAGTATCTGGAAAAGGAAAGATTTCCTTGATAGATATCAGGAATACAACATCAGACGAAACTTTATGCGAGCAAGAGACGCAATGGAAGAAAGGACATTAAATCTTCCATGTTTTGGTTTCCATGAGTTTATTTTTGCTACGGAGACGTATCTAAAGGATTTAGTTTCAGATGTATTTGAGAGTAATTTGGACAGAAGAACAATTCTTTATACCATAATAGGTGCTAAAATAAATAATCGTATTGAAACTGTCAAGCGCGCTCTCTCCAATTATACCGAACTGTACGAGGCGTACCAAACAGGGACACCCTTGTTTGGGTATACATTTTTAAGGGTGCCTAGAACACACAATGCCATGATAGTACCCAAAATACTCCTTAAAGCTTCTCTTACCCATAATACTTACGCTAGGTTATATAGCCGGCTCCTGAGGAATAATATCGAGAATCTCATTGGTAGTTTGCGTAAATACCTCGAGTTACTGAACGAAGTGATGCAAACAAACAGTCTTAACATCACAAGGATGCTCTCTATCAGCAGAGAACACGGCATATCTTGCCTGAGATTCTATCACAGCAAGAATGTATTTTACTACGAAAGTTTAGAGAGGCCTTTAAGAGTGATTATAAGGCGACGAGACAACTTTAAGAAAACAAAAACACACTTTATGGCGACGATCCAGAGCATAACGGACAATTTGTTGCAATTGAAGGATTCTCTTGAAAATTTGTCAAAGTCGACTCTAAATGTTCTTTCGGATCTAGTTGATCGGGCTGTCAATTACTTCGAGGACGCATCCATAAGAAAGCTCGATGTTGCGAGAATGGCGCAAGTGGAAAAGGTACATACTGCTTCTGTAAATTTAAAGATGTTTTTCCAAGAGGTCAGAAATCGTGGCCATACAATATACGATGGCTGGACTGCCTTGATCCCAATAGGAAAGTCCATCTGGAAGACGATTTTAGATGATGAGGAAATGATGGAGTATTATACATACAGAAATATGACCAGTTTCTTGGAAAATAGTACAGAGGTTTCCTATGAACTTGAAAATAACTATACTTTACATCGAGACACAAATGATATACGGTTTATAGTGGGTCTTACGGACACCCTTTTCCATAGATCGATGGATCAGATGCAGGAACATCTGTCTAACTACGTGATGTCAACCAAAGTGGACCATAATGTTATCATGTAAGTTCATCACTGATGGGTATGTCCTTAAGGCATTGATGTGCTCTAAAGGTGCATCATATAAGTTTATCAGGGAGAGAATTGTGTTGGGAAAGTTGATCATGTCACTGTTCAAGTTCACTGAGAAATAAAGTATATTTTAAACGCTAATCATACACGTTCATCGGGGATGTTTGGAGATTACATTCATAGGTAAGTATTGTATGTTTTAACGTGGATGATGCAAGTTAATCAGGGAGTGAAACAAATAACAAGCAAGTCATGCGGGCATATATTGCTGTGGTCATTCCGAGATCATGTTTCCTCGAACCTTGTTGCTGCTATCTGATTGCGTTATAATAGTCTTTACAATTTTACTTCCAATATCAGGCAGGTAGCCTCCGGGCTGTATACCTTCCTCGTTAAAGAGATGAAGAAACAAACCAGGCAGGATTGATCACAATGCAACAGCTGCTTTATGGGTTTCCTCGTAGGTCGCGAACAGCACACTAAAATCCATCCAGCTAATAATTCAATAATTGGCTTACACGATTTCTTTTATTGCAAAAAAAAAAAAAAAAAAAAAAGTTTTATGTAAATCATTTTAGAAAAAAACAACAACTAAAAAAAAAAAAAAAAAAAAAAAAAAACTGGCATCTCTGTAAGATAATGATTAGCATGTGAATATTCTCTTTACCTAACCATTGTATCATAAACTATTTGTATTTATTTCAGGGACAATTACGTAGAGTTGGATATATTTTATAGAGAAATGAATTACGAAGAGATCCGACAACAAAGGGCTTACGATATTTTCTCATTATTATGTAAGTGTGACATCGACTCCAACATTTCTTATTATTATGTATGATGTTTACTCAGCATTTATTATTATGCCTAGATTTGCTTCTTGATATTTTTACTATTCATGACATCGACTCCTGATAATTCCAACACACGTTTAAGCAGATGGTGGGATGTTTAAATCGCCCTTCGTCCGTAGTCTGTGGCCCGTCCGTAAAAAATCCTCGTTATCATTTTTTTCTTGAAAAGTATCTGAATGGTCTTTCTCCTAATCAATATATTCCTCTTGGTCCTTAGTCGTGCATGTTGAATTTTGAGTTTGATTGGAAAACAATATAGACAACAAGCTGCCATTTTGAATTTTGACTGTTGAAACTTGTTTTGGCCATTTCTCAAAAAAAGTGTATCTTACTCAAATTCATTTGTAGGTTCCTTTGGTATCTGGTTATGCATATTTAATTGATATACTGTTCAGAAGACAAAGAGGTTGACAGGGCGCTATTTTTGAATTTTGACAATTGGAACTTTTCAGGAAGGTCTTCATAGATCTTTCTCAAATTCCATGTAGGTGTCCCTTGTTTTCAAATGATAAAGAGGAAAAGAGGAAAGGTGAGAAAAGTAGAGATGAAACTAGTCTTATACATAGATCCAATCAAAATCATTCAACGACGGGTACCAAGATCCATCTTGGTCTCCTGTTAAATTATGTTTGATATCGCCCTTTAATCATTTCTTGATGAATCATGTATATTATTGACTCTTATAGTTCTTAATAGTATGCATGCTATTGGATCAAATATTTATCACTTGGTATGCTATCAACTCTGAAGGATTTTGTTTTTATTATTCCGCATGATACCGACATAATGATAGTTATGATATTTTTTATTATGCATAATATTTACTCAAATATTGCCTCTAATATACAGCTGCTATTATTTATATTTACTAACAGTTCTTGTTTTTAGTAATCGATACGTAAATGTTACACAATTAACCTTAACAGAAGGTATTTATCAGTGATTATGTTATGTTTCAGGCGATATTGGCGGATCAATGGGACTGTTTGTGGGAGCTAGCGTGATGACCATGTTTGAAATCCTGGACCTCTTTATCAATCATTCAGCAGAACGCTTACTGAGGCCAAAACGTTAACCACTCAGAGAAATGAAAATATTTAGATACGAGATAAGATTGCGTCTATTTCAATATCATGTCTAAATATTAAGGAATGTTCTGAGAACAAACTAAACATCTGATTTCAATTTTAGAAAGGTTGCAGCCTACCTAATTATTCACTAGAATCATTTACCATTCATCTTCTTCTTTTTTTTTTTTTTGGGATTACCACCCATGTTATTATTTCTTGTGTAAGTAGTTCTTACTTTTTAAAAATTAATACATGAAATCAGTAATGTAATACATGTGTAGTAGGAGCGGGAAAATGCACAGCCAGACCGGGGTTCGGACCCGGGACCTCCCAACACTAGCCGGATGCTCTACCAATTGAGCTACCTGATCGCCGATGATCGACAGACCGGGGTTCGAACACGGGACCTGCGAACACTGGCCGGATGATCGACCCGGTCCAGTTCCGCTACACATGTAATTCAAAATTACAATCATCGGTTACATGAAATTGTTACATTCCCGACAGAGAGTAATTATGATCGATTTAAAACAAGAATAAACTTTTTTATATTAAATAATGAAAAGTTACTTCATTCAGCATTTTACCATCTTTCAAATATTTGATCCTCTCTTTCCATTTTTTTAATTCAATTCTATCGTATGCGGCGTTAGTTTTATACGCGTTCATTTTAGAACGCTGTTATCATTATTTTATATCTTTTTTCATTTGTTGGTGTTAATAGGATATACAAATGTAGGTCTATACAATGGATGTGATTTTATGGATGTTGTGATAAGGAGTGTGTAAAGTGGCGGCTATGTTGCATATCAAACGAGATATGTTTTTCCAGAATTGGGTTGTTATACAGACATCTTCCATGGCCTTGTAAATTCTAAAATTATTGATTGATATTTCATAAAATTAATCGCAATCAAATATAGAGACGTCAATATAGGATTAAAGTTTTAGTCGTAACTGGCCTTTAAATATACATTCATGTGAAGCAAAACTGGGCAGAATCATATGTCATTAATTAAAATATTCACAGCATTTATAAGTCAAACCAATTTTAGAATATACAGACATAATCTTGGATAACTGCACGCACCAATCAAATCAATTATTAGAATCTGTTGAATTAGAAGCAGCCAGAATCTGTTGAATTAGAAGAAACATAACAGGACTCAGATCAGGAACATCACACAATGTATTATACGAACAACTTGGCTGGGGATCTATGTCAGATAGAAGAAATAAGCGCAAAAATATAGTGATGTACAACATAATGCATGGATTGTCACCCCAATACTTCCAATATATCCTTATTTATATCAGTAGAAATGTATGCAAAGCATAGTCATTCTAATATTAACACTCGCTTGCAAGGTTGTCCTGATTGTGATAAACTTATAAACATACAAATACAAAATTAAGTCCAATTGTTCATTGGTAAATCGAGACACTTTAATATCCATATGTTTTAATAATATAAACCAATGCATTATATTATTACAATATACTTTATACTTTCATTTTTGTTTCATTATCCAACTTTCATTTTTCAAAAATGCATAAAATGTCCTGAAAGATCTCTTCATTCTCATGTGTCATATGTGTCATCAGTTGCGTATGCCTGTCTGTTGTATATTTGTGTAGATTCTGTACATATTTGTTTGCTATTTAGTAATTATTCTGGCAATTTATAATATAATTCTTGCCTTTTTAAATTACATATATATTATTATCACTAACAGTTTAGACAGGTACGACCTGTGCATAAATGCACGTGGACTTATTGTCAATGCCAGTCAACGACTGATTCTTGTATAAAGTTTATATTATAAATATTTTGATGATCAAATGTTAGGTATACAGGTATATTAGCACAATTTATATGAATTAAGTGTAGATATTTATGTTATCTCCATTTAAATTTAACTGTTTCTTATACGTGAATATTTTCATTTCAAAGAAATTGTATATATCTAAATATATTTAAAAGACCCACTAGCCACCTTGCGAGAGTATTTATATAGGTTTTGCCTGTTTTATTCAATCCTATCGACTTGTAACAACTAATGTCAATAAAATTTGTTGAAATGAGTTAAGGGCACAGAGTATGCAACGGTGTTGTAGTACCGTATGGGAGTTACAAGGGCTACGTAAGGGTTATGTATAGGTGTTGTAGTATGGTATGGGAGTTCCAAGGGCTACGTAAGGGTTATGTATAGGTGTTGTACTACGGTATGGGAGTTCCAAGGACTACCTAAGGGTTACGTATAGGTGTTGTAGTATGGTATGGGAAATCCAAGGACTACCTAAGGGTTAACGTTATGTATAGGTGTTGTAGTATGGTATGGGAGTTCCAAGGTAAGGGTTATGTATAGGTGTTGTAGTATGGTATGGGAGTTCCAAGGACTAGATATGTACCTTGAACCCCTCGAGTATAATTTTACTTATTGTTTTGATAGAAAATGAATATCGGTTTGCATGTGGAACGAGAAAGTATTTGTATGTCATGTTATGGAAGGGAAGACTATATATATATATACGTACTCACCCATGTCAGTCTCATGCTTTTGAAAGGTTTGATTCACAGCTGTGTAGTAGTATAAAATTTGTATTTTAAATTATTATTAAATGTTTTAGGAAATGCTGTAATTAATCTGTAATGTTATATTTATGTGACTTCTGTATATCTACAAATTTGCCAGATATTTTAATTGTTATATGTCAATATTCAGAAATATTGTGTTTTGGCTATTCAGGAATATGTAGTGAAAGTGTAGGAGCGAGAAAAGTCCATTACGAATCGGTAAAGATAGACACCACTGCATATAATATGTAGGATGAGTTGTTCTAGGTTGTTTTAAGTTGTTCTCAGTGCTTTCTTTAGACAATTTTAAAGTTATAAAAGTAAAAGATCAATGTATATGGAATCCATGATATGGTTAAGGAAAGAATATGTACTCCTTCCTTATGTATATTAGCATTATGCAATAATAATAATGACTTCTTTGTATTGTTAAGATGTGTAATCTTGTTTTATTCTAAAGATAATTTGTAATTCGAGATAGTGTGTAAGAAGAGTACATGTGGTAAAATTATATCTGTCAAGGTTGAGAGTTGTTTCCCTTGAGTGTGAGGGAGTTTTTACTGTATATGTATATTTGTCTATTGCAGTGTATTTTTACTTACTTAATAAATGGTTAACCGTCGACTGAGTTATCTTCGTGTTTGAAACCACCTGTACCATTGGCGCCCATGTAGGGACTCGGGGAAAATACTCAACCTTGCTCCACAAGCATCGCTGTTACCCCTGGAAACTCGAGAACGAGTTCTTTCCTGGAGGGGAAGTATGTAACCCTGGTTTGGTTTGGTTTGTTTTTGTTTAACGTCCTATTAACAGCCAGGGTCATTTAAGGACGTGCCAGGTTTTGGAGGTGGAGGAAAGCCGGAGTACCCGAAGCAAAACTACCGACCTACGGTCAGTACCTGGCAACTGACCCACGTAGGTTTCGAACTCGCAACCCAGAGGTGGAGGGCTAGTGATAAAGTGTCGGGACACCTTAACCACTTGACCACCCTGGTAAATACTAGCCTGCAATATACCGCTCGGCTAAAGAGGCTAGAGAGACCTTCTCTTTAGCTCGATCGTTGAGCGTAAGACTAGTAAGCCAGGGGTCCCGGGTTCGATCCCTAGCGGAGGCAGTAATTTAAACTAAATTAATCCTGCGCCCTGTTACAGCTGTTTAGGAACCCGTGTATTTTACAGATGGTTCTTAACCATCGACAAAACTTCTTGTTCATGTCAATAACATAGAATGTTAAATCTACAAGATGGCATGTACAAAACTTCTGATTCAGTAGAATTATTATTTCGGGACAGAACTTATAATAGATTCTGAAAATTGAGGATATTACAAAGGAGAGCATCATACCCCAGTATGTCAATAAAACATGTTTTGAAAACTCACTTCTTGACACAAGTTATTTTATCATTAGATCCTGACAGAAACCTAAGTAGGGATTATGACATCAGGGCCCAGTTGTTCAAAGTGTGATTAGGTTAGTTTAACAACGATTTTTAAATCCCGATAAAATCATTTCTGGTAAAACTAGCTTGGAACAAATTCAGGGTTCATACGGATTTTGTCAAACCAAATTCAAGGCCTTTTCAAGGCTTTTTCAATGTCTTAATTAAATATTCAAGGCACATTTTACCCGTCATCTAAGTCATCTTGAGAGGAAACAAGAGAACAAAAAGGAAACTTATAACTATCCACTTGATAAAAATACAACTTGACATGGTAATTATTAACGTCTGTATGGGAGGCGACATAGACAAAGTTGAATCCAAATGATCAGTGGCCAAGGTTTCACTTATCCTAATGAAACCTTAATATTCAAGGCTTTATCAAGGCTGTAAATCAATTTTCAAGGTTTTTCAAGGCCCAAGGTGAAATTCAAGACTTTCTCAGGGCCCAAGGTGAAATTCAAGACTTTCTCAAGGCCCGTGCTAAACCTGAAATTTGAGAGTTTAGCGCTCGTCAGTCTCTTCCTACCTGCTTAATGGTAAAGAATACATACACTCAGGTTTTGAAGTAAAGAAGAACTGAGATTTTTCAATAATAAGTTATTATTAAGCTATAATCACGTTTTGAACAACTGATAACTGATCTTGACAGTGAATGTCATTTTAGGTCACCGGGTCCGAATTCGAAGGACAAGTGAGCTCATGTCATGGCGATGTTCCCTAAAATCAAAGTACTGCAAGTACTGTAAACGAACATTATTGTTTAATTCAAAATCAGTAACCTTTTAAGTTTAAAGTTGATAAATTGACTGAAAAAGATTTAGGAATTAATTGCTTATAATGTGAAATGTCAGTGCCGTTTTGAAACGATCGTATATATGTTTCTGCAAGGACCTAAATGATATTGGAAGTAAGCTGATCTATGGATACAAATAAAATGTTAGTTTTTTTCCGGAAGATCTCATCAGTTAGAATACTGTCAAGACTATGTAACCTTCTTCTGCCAACTTTCCAATATGCACTATATCTAGGCAATGGACCAATTCCTAGAGAGGCCCTTTTTCAACTTATAATGCTGAAAAATGGTACATTGACATGTATATATTTTTCCATTGAAAGCCAAAACTAGATTATCGGCATGATATGATATATATTACCCCAGAATAATGCTACCAGGCAAATATGAGCGATATCGATTGCTAAATTCCAGAGAGGAAGTCGTTTTTATCAATTAAGCCAAATTGACCCCTTTTGGCCCCGCCCCTCGGCCCTCAGGTGGTCAGCCCCACCATTTGTACAACGTTTAATCCCTACCCCAGAACAATGTTACCAGTCAAATATCAGTGATATCGATTGCTGAAGTTCCAGAGAAGTCGTTTATATCAATTAAGCAAAATTGAACCCTTTTGGACACGCCTCTCAGTCCCCAGGGGCCTCAGCCCCACCATACATACAATTTTCAATCCCCACCCCATAATGATGCTACCCTTTAAATTTTGTTCAATTCTGATCAGCGGTTATGAAGTAGTCAATTGTTGACGGACGATCGACAGACGGACGACAGCTGGTCCTTCGGACCAGGTGAGCTAACAAAAATAACACTAAATAAAATGAATATTATAAAAGATGTATATTCACTTATTCATTAGATACATGTATGTCTCATAACTATGATAAATCAATATAATCATTCAAAAATTTTAAAGATTACAATCTTAAAGTCTCAATATTACTGATAATGATGTTGAAACAAGACGCTCATGTCCAAATAGATGGTATATTTAAAACACTACATTTCCATGTGCTGCACTTAGCTGGTCAGGAACCATAATCATAACATAAAGATCCACTTAATGTCAGGAAATAATGGCACAACATCCACTTATATCAAGATACATATCAAATTGCAATACATGTAGTTTCCAAATGCATGGACGTATCAGATTGTTGAGTCCCACAAAATAATGAAAACGAAACTTCTATAAATAATTATGATTTTACAGAAGAGAATTTGCAGGTGACCAAGTTATTACACAGGAGACTTAATATGTTTATAAGTCAGGATCTCCAACGAATACCTTTGCTGTCAACTAAATATCATCATCAAAATTAACTTTATTATTTGTTTCCTATAACTGAATTTGATAACAAAATTTATACGGAATAATTAACAATGTGTCTATTATTACACAACAGGTAGGTCTGGATCACAATTATTATTTGATATCATGTGAACATAATAAAGAATAATTATATACACACAAAATAATTAAAACTGTTGTTTAAAGAAGCTGACACCTGTATTTGGCATGACATATTTTTAATGTTGTCATGCCATCATGTGTCACCATATCACTTTATTTCACACATAGCCTCACACATGACAGGTGTAGGAATATGTACACCAGAAAACGATGTACTCCAAAATAGCATGGAGGTTAAACACAGTTGGTGTTACATTACATAATTTGTGAAAAGTAATAATCTATTTTAAAACAAAAACATTTCTAACATTAAGCTTTAAATATGACAGGATTACAACACTCTGTCAGTATTACCACTGACTAAAGAAAGTGTTATGTTGTTTTGAAAAATAGTTCTCTTGTTACAAAAAGGAAGCTTTCTCATCTCATCCGAGGTCATGAATCAGGATCAAGTCACATTCGGGGAGTTCCAAGAGGATTAAACTATTAGCTGGTCAGGTACTATAACCATATTTTGGTGATAAATGTTTTTAGACACATATTTTAAGCCATTTTTTCCCTATTAAGCGCCAAGCATGTACCAATGCTCAGAAAGAGAGGTTTTTTACTACATTGATGAACCTGTGGTAGAACTAACCGAACACAAATGATACTTCATTGAAAATAACAAAGTATACAGCACTTATTTTTACAAAAGATTAAAAATAACAACTGAATTTCGTCATTTTGAATATACCTATTTCACAATTGTTCTTAACAAAAATAAGTCCAAGTCTGAATAGATGTAAGTCAACATGTCCCCGGTAAGGGAAATATCTACAGCTGAGTACGGTTCTGGACTTCACTGGAACAGTTAGGACATTTCTTGGCCTTACGACCTCCACAGTCAGTACAGATTTTACACTGACATGGCATCAACTGATAACTGGCCTGGTCCTCATTACATGACATACACAGATTGGAGGGTGGTGCTGCAGGCTGCTTTTTGTGTCTCACATCTCTGTAAATATCAAACTTAGGATCAATTTTTACATTTATTTTTAATTCACAATTTTGGTTGACCTTTAGTCATGGAAGCTTCATGTCAAAGTTCATTAAATTTGGTTCAGCGGTTTTGGAGAGAAAGTTGAAATTGTAAATTGTTTTAGGAGGGATGACAATGGACAAACGGCGGTTAGAATAGGTCACTTGAGACTCTCTCTCACGTGACCTAAAAACCTGTTTCCACTAACTCTACTGATCCTTTATTTTAGTGCCTACTCTGAAATGTTTTTGGTCATTTCCAAGGAAGGGTTATTGAAGTAAAGATTCCTATAATAACATTTGGTAAAAACTATTAATTACTATTAAGTAGTAAATGTAACAGGGGATTGTAACATCTGTCCCCCAAACGACCCCTGCAGTTTTCGAGTAACATAATGAAAACTTTGGCCTTAACAGTCACCTGAGTGTTAAACATCTAACTATCTTCTATGTATTTACAATGTAATTCTAAAGTTCCCATATAAATAATAATAAAGTTTAACCCATCCTCATAATTCTAACAAATTTTGAATAATTTTCATTGGAATTATACTCAAAAATGTAATCTTCCTATTTAAAATATTGTAACATTCAGCCCCCTCCCCAGGGGAAAACATGAGACTCGGGGGCCGTGACATTTACAATTTTGATAAAGCACCCTTCCATCCATGTTTTTGATTCTAGCCATATCGGCGTCTTGAGAAGATTTTTGAAATTTCAGTCAATTTGACTTTTTTTGTCCCTGCCCCTTATTCCCCTTTGAGCCAGCCATCGTCAATATGTGCACACCATGGTAAAACTAAAGTCTGAATAATTCTAAATGGAAATGAAACAAATTCTGCTCAAAAATACAATTTTTCTATATAAAATATTGTAAAGTTCAGTCATCTTGGATTTCTGACCAACCCAAAAAATAACAGCACTTGGTCAGGACCATCTCAGAATCGTTCCAGGTAAGTTTGAGCTGAATTCCAATAGCGGAACTTGAGAAGTTTGAAATGTGAAAGTTTACGCACGATGGATGGCACATGGCGAATGATGACAGATGAAACATACTGGCAATAGGTTATTGTGACCCTTCAAGTCAGATGACCTAATAACATAAAAATGATCTTTTAAAGGTTTGAAAAGAGTCAACCATGTCTTGGTCAAACTTACTTTTCCTGCAGGGCTGTGCGGATCTTTTCCTTCACATGTTCATTTGTACACTCCTCGAGGGGAGTCTTCTCATCCAAGTTACGTGCATTGTACTTCACACCACGATGGATCAGTTTGAGAGCAATCTCTTTCTGCCTTTGTACACTCTCTTCAGAAGGCATTGACTGGTGTAAAATGTAAAGTATAACATTCATTGAAGCACTGTAAAGTGTGACACTGTAAATTGTAACAGTTTATTCAATTATATGCTGTTCACTAATGCATTTTGTTTAAGTCTAAATTTACTGTGGAAAATTCAAGACATTCAAAAAACAATGCCCTTAAAAGAAACTTCTAGCAAATAAATACATATCCTGGTTAAAGACAATAAATTGTCCCAGAGCCAAAGTGTTAAACCGAGAGTTACTGACATCATGCTCTCAAACAGCCTTGACCTCACAGCTAGTCTAGACTGGTTTATGAGAAATGAAGCTACCTGTTGGCTCTCAGAGTTGTCTCCCCTGAGACACAAGTGTAGTGCGTTATTTCCCATATCGTCCATGCTGTCCACGTCTACAAGAGGCTGATTGGTGGAAACAGGTTCAATGCCATCGTCTACAAAATAATATTACAAACAAGTATTAACAGGTAAAATACAAACATCTAGGATTTTATGAATTCACAAAGTTTTAAAACAGTAGCTTCATTGTTCATATATTAGGATCCATTCAAAAACAATTAAGTATCAATCCAATATCAAAATCCATTAAAAAAATTCTATCTCCGCAAAATAACTTTATATTTCTAAAATTTAACCATTACATAATGACAGGATCAGAGACAATCATAACTTTAACCATTATATACTGACAGGATCAGAGACAATCATAACTTTAACCATTATATACTGACAGGATCAGAGACAATCATAACGTTAACCGTTATATACTGACAGGATCAGAGACAATCATAACTTTAACCATTATATACTGACAGGATCAAGGACCATCATAACGTTAACCATTATATACTGACAGGATCAGAGACCATCATAACTTTAACCATTATATACTGACAGGATCAGAGACCATCATAACGTTAACCATTATATACTGACAGGATCAGAGACAATCATAACTTTAACCGTTATATACTGACAGGATCAAGGACCATCATAATTTTAACCATTATATACTGACAGGATCAAGGACCATCATAACGTTAACCATTACATACTGACAGGATCAGAGACAATCATAACTTTAACCATTATACACTGACAGGATCAGAGACCATCATAATTTTAACCATTACATACTGACAGGATCAGAGACAATCATAATGTTAACCATTATATACTGACGGGATCAGAGACAATCATAACGTTAACCATTATATACTGACAGGATCAAGGACCATCATAACTTAAACCATTATACACTGACAGGATCAAGGACCATCATAATTTTAACCATTACATACTGACAGGATCAGAGACCATCATAACTTTAACCATTATATACTGACAAGATCAGAGACCATCATAACTTTAACCATTATATACTGACAGGATCAGAGACAATCATAACGTTAACCATTATATACTGACAGGATCAAGGACCATCATAACGTTAACCATTATATACTGACAGGATCAGAGACCATCATAACTTTAACCATTATATACTGACAAGATCAGAGACAATCATAACTTTAACCATTATATACTGACAGGATCAGAGACAATCATAACGTTAACCATTATATACTGACAGGATCAGAGACAATCATAACTTTAACCATTATATACTGACAGGATCAGAGACAATCATAACGTTAACCATTATATACTGACAGGATCAGAGACAATCATAACGTTAACCATTATATACTGACAGGATCAGAGACAATCATAACGTTAACCATTATATACTGACAGGATCAGAGACAATCATAACTTTAACCATTATATACTGACAGGATCAGAGACAATCATAACGTTAACCATTATATACTGACAGGATCAGAGACAATCATAACTTTAACCATTATATACTGACAGGATCAGAGACAATCATAACGTTAACCGTTATATACTGACAGGTTCAGAGACAATCATAACTTTAACCATTATATACTGACAGGATCAGAGACCATCATAACGTTAACCGTTATATACTGACAGGATCAGAGACAATCATAACTTTAACCATTATATACTGACAGGATCAAGGACCATCATAACGTTAACCGTTATATACTGACAGGATCAGAGACCATCATAACGTTAACCATTATATACTGACAGGATCAGAGACAATCATAACTTTAACCATTACATACTGACAGGATCAGAGATAATCATAACGTTAACCATTATATATTGACAGGATCAGCGACAATCATAACTTTAACCGTTATATACTGACAGGATCAAGGACCATTATAACTTTAACCATTATATACTGACAGGATCAGAGACCATCATAACTTTAACCATTATATACTGACAGGATCAGAGACAATCATAACTTTAACCATTATATACTGACAGGATCAGCGACAATCATAACTTTAACCATTATATACTGACAGGATCAGAGACAATCATAACTTTAACCATTATATACTGACAGGATCAGAGACAATCATAACGTTAACCATTATATACTGACAGGATCAGAGACAATCATAACTTTAACCGTTATATACTGACAGGATCAAGGACCATTATAACTTTAACCATTATATACTGACAGGATCAGAGACAATCATAACTTTAACCATTACATACTGACAGGATCAGAGACAATCATAACTTTAACCGTTATATACTGACAGGATCAAGGACCATTATAACTTTAACCATTATATAATGACAGGATCAAGGACCATTATAACTTTAACCATTATATACTGACAGGATCAGCGACAATCATAACTTTAACCATTATATACTGACAGGATCAGAGACAATCATAACGTTAACCATTATATACTGACAGGATCAGAGACAATCATAACTTATACCATTATATACTGACAGGATCAGCGACAATCATAACTTTAACCATTATATACTGACAGGATCAGAGACAATCATAACTTTAACCATTATATACTGACAGGATCAGAGACAATCATAACTTTAACCGTTATATACTGACAGGATCAGAGACAATCATAACTTTAACCATTATATACTGACAGGATCAGAGACAATCATAACGTTAACCGTTATATACTGACAGGATCAAGGACCATTATAACTTTAACCATTATATACTGACAGGATCAGAGACAATCATAACGTTAACCGTTATATACTGACAGGATCAAGGACCATCATAACTTTAACCATTATATACTGACAGGATCAGAGACAATCATAATTTTAACCATTATATACTGACAGGATCAGAGACAATCATAACTTTAACCATTATATACTGACAGGATCAAGGACCATCATAACGTTAACCATTATATACTGACAGGATCAGAGACCATCATAACTTTAACCATTATATACTGACAGGATCAGAGACCATCATAACTTTAACCATTATATACTGACAGGATCAGAGACAATCATAACTTTAACCATTATATACTGACAGGATCAGAGACCATCATAGAGATGATATTTACCAAGCCCAAGGAACAGGTTGATTGATTTTACACTTTCATGGACAGCAGCCACATGAAGTGGAGTCAGACCCTTACTGGTTTTTGCCTCACGGTCCACAGAGGGCTACAACAGAAATTGAAAATTATATGTAATACTATCATCATATACTTTTAAACATGTCAGTGCTCATTAGTAACTAGATATACATTTTGTTCCTGAAGAAACAAGACTATTCAGCCAATTTAAGTCCAAAACATAATGCAAAATTATATGCCAAGAATGTTTAAATGATGAATTGGTGTAGAAGCTTACTGTACAATGGATGTTTGAGAGATCCACTGTGTTCAATAATTCAATAATTACATTTGATGGTAAAAATGTCAAAAATGTAATGATAAAATCTCTGATATATAATTAAACAATACTTACCAAGCCCACTAGATACTTCACTATGCCAACATGGTCTTGGCAGGCAGCCAAGTGGAGCGCTGTAAAGCCATCATTCTTTGGAATGTTTACAAGGCTAGGGTCCTTTTGAAGAATTTTCCGTATTGCACTGAAAAATATATTTGCAGTTTGTTAAGATGTGTGTATCAATGACTGTCCAATAAAAATATAGTAACCTTGTATTTTCTTCAGATGGACAATGTTTGTGTTTATTTATGTATGTAAATACCAGGGGAACAGTTATTAGTATTGAGCTTTTTAATCAATAAGTATACAATTCTACTTTTATCACTGAATTGTTTGATTGATTATTAATAAACATCACCAATTGTTTGATTGATTATGAATAAACATCATCAAACGTCTATGTATATATATACCTAAGTTGTTAGGACTGTTTGAACAAGTTTTTAACACCTTTTTTCACTAAAAACAACAATATTTGTCATCAATGATGTGATATTTCTGGTCCCCTGATTTGCTCATTCTACCTTTATTAACTCTTCCTTTCCGTTTGATACCACTAGTTATCTCCCTTGAATAATTGCTAAGTTGCTAGTTCTCTTCCTCATCTTACTACATGAACTGATCTCAATTAAATCTCCCTTATTCAAATAAATGAAGTTATCTCCCTTGACTTGTTAGTTCTCTCATTTGATTAGCTACCAGTTTTCTTAGATATTACTAGTTATCTTCCTTGATTAACAGTTATCTCCCTTGACTTTTCCAGTTTTCATCCTCATCCCACCCTTGATGTTACTAGTTTCCTCCCTTGACTTACTAGTTATCTCCCTTGCGAGCAGCAAAGTGAAGTGGAGAAAAGCTCATTCTGTTGAAGTAGTTGAGTTGTATACCCTGCCAATCAACTATCATGTCAATAAAGCGCTTGTCACCTGTAGATATTGCATCTGTGATGGCACTGTCACCAAGGTTGTCCTACAAAAGTACAAACCTCACACAATTATTTCCCTAATCAGATCTTTTACATCATAATTGAGAATTATAGCTTTATATATAACCACATAGTTTGCACATTATACATAAAGCTATCAAGTATTGTTATCTATCTCTTAATTATATTCTTAACCATAAACAAGGACAAAGTCATTTAGATCCCCAACCAAGAGACAGAGTCACAGATCCCTAACCATGGGAGCCAAGTCACAGATCCCCACCAAGGGAGCCTGACACAGATCCTCACCAAGGGAGCCCGACACAGATCCCCACCAAGGGAGCCCGACACAGATCATCACCAAGGGAGCCCGACACAGATCCTCACCAAGGAATCTTAGTCATATATCCCCCACTAAGGGAGCTTAGTCACATATCCCCACCAAGGGAGTCCAGTCACATATCCCCCAACAAAGGGAGTCCAGTCACATATCCCCTACCAAGGGAGTCCAGTCACAGATCCCCTACCAAGGGAGTCCAGTCACAGATCCCCCAACAAAGGGAGTCCAGTCACATATCCCCTACCAAGGGAGTCCAGTCACATATCCCCTACCAAGGGAGTCCAGTCACATATCCCCCAACAAAGGGAGTCCAGTCACATATCCCCTACCAAGGGAGCTTAGTCACAGATCCCCAGCCAAAGTAGCCTAGTCACAGATCTGCCACCAAGGGAGTCCAGTCACAGATTCCCTACAAGGGAGCTTAGTCACATATCCCCTACCAAGGGAGTCCAGTCACAGATTCCCTACAAGGGAGCTTAGTCACATATCCCCTACCAAGAGAGTCCAGTCACATATCCCCCCCTACCAAGGGAGTCCAGTCACATATCCCCTACCAAGGGAGTCCAGTCACATATCCCCCCCCCCCCTACCAAGGGAGTCCAGTCACATATCCCCTACCAAGGGAGTCCAGTCACAGATCCCCAACAAGGGAGCTTAGTCACAGATCCCCATCAAGGGAGTTCAGTCACATGTATAATATCTCATTAAGATTATTTAATAAGATGTTTAGAATTGATAGTCAATATGAACTTATTATACAAGATGGTGGTGATTAAAGTCTACACAACACACTGTAGCCATCTAAATCCACTTAATTGATGTGTGTTTAAAATTTAATGAAGGTATTCTAATCAGTTTTGGAGATATACTCCAGAAACTGAAAACTGTTATATAGCAAAAGGCACTATTATACCACTTGATTGATATGTGTAGAAAGTTATGTTCAATTTAACTCGATATCAAATTACTTTAAGAATGTCTACTGCTAATTAACACAAGCTTCACTAAAACCTACCTTCTTATTAATGTCTAACTTGTGTTTCTGGAGAAGGGTCAACATTTGCATGTCACGCTCCTGGACTGCAATATGTATAGCTGTCTGACCGTGACTGTTGGTCACAGTTTTCTTTACTCCAGCGTTCAACAGGACATCTGCCACATCTCGGTGCTTCCTGCACAACAGCAAAACACTCTTTCAATGATAATGGAAAGACACCAAAGTGACATCATGCACAACCTCATCATATCAAAGGTACTTCATGAACAGAAAGAAAATTCTTTGTTAAAAAATAGATTAAAGTAAATACCCCTTACATTCTTATAGGGGTATAATACCTCGCTGACGAAAATAAAATGTTTGCAGCAAACCGTGGCAAATATACAACAAACTTGATGCAAAGTATTTTATTTGTGAGAACTTGTTGCAAGATGTTCAAAGATTGTTGCAGCTAGCTAGCTACAAACATTTTGTGGTGTTGTGGCAAATTGCAACTTTTTGTTTTTATAAAAACATCCATTTTCCACAAGGCTACAAGGACCTAGCTGTAACACAGATAACTTACTTCCGGACTGCAGTCAGAAGTGGATCACTCTTAGATGTATCCTTGTCATTTCTGACGTCTAATTTACACTGAAAATTGATCAGTTCCTTGACAACCTCAGTGTGGCCCAGCTCACATGCTGTGATAATCAACGGAGGCGTTCCCATATCCCTCTGGTGATGAAATACATCATAATATTAATCAATTTAAAACTGACTTTATAACACAAAATCATTATTCATAAAATAAACAAATGCAAAAAACACATGCTGTGATAATCAACGGAGGCATTCCCATATCCCTCTGGACAAATGTAGCATGGAAATCCTAACAGGTTCCCATGCCATTTGCCCACCATACATCTTGCTGCCATATCGACAACAACAACATTAAAACCACTGTTCATTGCTTAAATAACTTGCAGACCATGCATAACTTGAAGTAAAAATTCAGTTCCGCTGACAAAGATTATATCAATTACATTGTACTCCGTCAACTCACTAAATACTCGGGATATCTTGAATTTTTAACATGGCCCAACTGACTTCAAAGATTAACTATAAAATGTAAATGTCTTTGTCTATTCATCACCTAATATACACTTGTGATACACACCAGATTATTATTTTCCTCCAGGATGTTCCTGACACGGTCAGCATACCCGTCCCTAACAACTTCCTCCAACTCAGCTAGAAGTTGCTCTTTGGTCTTTGTTTCTGTAATGAATTAATGATGAAATTTTACTCCAGGTTTTATATGGCATCTCAACATGTCTGAAAGGACATCTTAAAATATTTTATTCCACATTTAAGGAAATAAAATTTGTAATTCTATCTAACACAGACAAATCACATGAATGAAGTGTACATATATACATGTGACCTCGTGACCCTGAAAAGGTTACAAAAGCTCTACAACTAAACTTTCCAGATAGTAACTACCGGTACTGTTAAAATTCGCTACATACAGATTAAGTTAGAAAATAAAACTCAATTTTTTTTTTTTCAAAAATGAAAATTTTAAATGTACCTGTGTAGCGAGAACTATTCCGGAGAGCACAGTATATGAAAGCATTTTCAACTTAATTTTCAACTAAATCTGACCTTTAGGTGTGACAGGGCCTTTCTGTGGTTGCTGGAGATGGTGATGGGGGCTTCACACTAGTGGCAGGGTTTGACTTTGGAGGTTTATCATCAGACAAAGCTAGTACATCTGGATCTCCATCTGCTGAGTCCAGGACGGCTGGATTGAACTGAAACTTCAAGGGGCCAAATGCCACAGTGACATCTCCATCACGATCTATGGAAAAGACTTTTCCCTTTTTTCCAAGTGTCTGAAAATTCAAATGATATTCACTCTAAATCAATATCAACGAGTACACACACAAACAGTGTCTAACCTATCGTTCATTTATTGGGTTTGTCACAGTTGTGCCGAATAGGTATATTACCATATAGTGGAACGTAATCGAATCTCATGTGAGTTCCCAAGATGGCGACCATCTCTTAAAATGTTTGCTTCAAAGATAAATATCGATCAATTTCCTTTTAACAACATAACAGAACATGTAGAATCAATACGCGAATAGTTCCATCATAGATGTACCTATATAATTTACACCACTTCATACTTATAAATAATAAGCAAATGAAATTTCCATCTCGTTTTTAACAAAAAGTATATTTACAAGACAAACGAAGCATCACGGTTCTGCCATCTTGGATCCAAATGGCACGTCTCAGAAAATGAACGTGAACCGATTTTGTACAGTTTGGTACATCACATTAAGAGTACAGCTGATTTGTACTGGTACCATTGGTACGAACCCAATAAAGTAACACGGACATAGTTAATATGTTCCAGGCAAAAAACAACTCATATCAATGAATGCGATCTAATTAAGAAGGAATAGTTAGATCTATTAAAATCTTGATCAAAAAAATGAATTTTGATCTAAACCTAGTCTTATTCCACTAACAAGTTTAAGGTAGAAAAACTTCTGTTACTTATGTTAATGTAGCCTATGGAAAAAATAGGGATAAGTCAATGATCAAAAACCAACTTTAAAATCATTCATCTACGGAAAAGTCTATGCTTATTGCACTGTAAAGGTCTGACATATAACCTGTTGAAAAAGCCTTTGACCACAAAACAGGTCTGACTTATAATCTACTGAAAAAGTCTGCAACAACAGTACATGTCAGACTTATAATCTACTGAAAAAGTCTGCAACCACAGTACATGTCTGACTTATAATCTACTGAAAAATTCCACAGTCAGTGTACATGCTAGACTTATAATCTACTGAAAAAGTCTGCAACCATAATAAAGGTCAGACTTATAACCTACTGAAAAATTCTAGAACCAGTTCAGGTTTGACTCTGTATAACATATATAGCCTATCTACCTTCTGTATCTGACTATTCCAGTTGCCATGGCCGTTCTGAAGCTCCTTGACCTCCTGTTCATTATCCCTCACTCTCACAGTCTCTCCTTTCTTCAGCTGCTTCACCTACAGATGGATAATTAAGCCCTCTAATTAATAGGCACATGATATGTTCAGATAAATGTTCTTCACTCTTTAAATCAGGAGAAACAACATGAAACAATTCACACTAGCCACCGTCAATATAACCATACCGATCTATATGCTAATAACTTAATTCAGGAGTTTTATAGGATTTCTCTGACCTTGTCCAGGGCCATCTCCTTGAATGTCCAGCTGCCAATGTCAAACTTGACGGTCACATCCTCTCCTGACTGGACTACTACTTCACCGATCTTACCAATACACTACAACATCAGAAAATAAACAGGAGAAACTGTACTGTTGTCATGGTAATAAACTACAATATCATCATAGAAACAGGATAAACTGTGATTATATAATTCTATCATGGTAATAAATTACAACATCAAAACTAAAACAGGAAAGAATGTAATGTAAACAGGGCAATACATTGCATCATCATTGTCATGATTTCCTCAATATTTAATTGTTTTCGTTTTAAATTCAAAATTCTATAATTGCTTCATCGTTTATTGGTTTCTTTTTAAACATGTTAAAATTTTATTAGTTTCTTTAACATTTCATAATTGTTTTTTTCAACAATTGATTGTTTTCTTTTACATTCAATTGTTTTTTTCAACATTTTATTGGGTTTTTTAAAAACGTTTTTATTGTGTTTATAACATCCAATTATTTTCATTCAATATTTCTTTATTTTCTTCAACATTTTATTGTTTTCTTCATCATTTCATTGCTTTCTTTTTAAATTCAATATTTTAACATTTTATTGTTTTCTTTGATATTTTATCATTTTCTTTTTAAATTCAATATTTCATTGTTTTTCATTAACATTTTAATTGTTTTTAAAACTTCCTATTGTTTTCTTTTAATATTTCATTATTTTCTTCAACATTTTATTGTTTTCCTCATCATTTCATTGCTTTCTTTTTAAATTCAATATTTTACAATTTTAAAATGTTATTGTTTTCTTTGATATTTTATCGTTTTCTTTTAAATTCCACATTTCATTGTTTTTTTTTAACATTTTAATTGTTTTTATAACATCCTATTGTTTTCATTTAATATTGTTTTCTTCAACATTTTATTAATTTTCTTTTTAAATTAAACATTATATAGTTGTAACATTTTCATTGTTTTTATAACATTTTTTTGCTTTTATTGTTTTCTTTAGCATTTTTTTTGTTTGATCTTATAATACTTTTAATACTTGTGTTAGACAACAACTAATACTTACATCTATCATGGAATCATTCCACATTCCCTGAGTCGAGTCATGTATGGCTTTTAGGACCTCAGGATCCACACCGATCCTAACAGAATCGCCGGCATTCAGCCGGTCTGAGCTTGCCTCACCAACACTTGCTGTATGGGGGGGCAAAGTAGCCAGGTTGATCTCTATAGTAACAAGATTGTATGAGGATTAAATCTCTATTTCATATCACTGTTTGCTTCCGACATAATTTAGGACAATTAAACATCAAGTAACCGTAAACATATGATAACATTAAATGTAGATATCAAGCAGATTAATTTTCATAATGCCTGAACATGCACTTGGTACATGACATTGTACAAATTTCCCAGCACTATTCAGTGTCTAATTTAAGAACTAAACTTTGAAAATCTTACGTAGTCATTCAATGGATAATTCTGTTTGGCATGATGACAGACTTGAATGGTACACCAGGTAACTAAAACCTGCATGGAAATTTTTTGTGTGTTCCAAACACATGTTCTGCAAATAATATTGAACCTGTAATAGATAACAATAATCACAGTTTGGTACTTACTGAAGTCAGGGAGCTGGTCTCTGTAGTATGTACCACCATGGGTAGTTTTGGTACATTTTAAGTCCAGCCTTCCGTCATAACCATGACGATACACGTTAGTCTGACCTATATCCCAAGTAACTTCAACAGCATCTCGGTCAGTATCCAGGCTGAAGTTGACTATAGAAATCACCTTGCCCATCCCATCTATCAATAAAAAGACAAGTAAAATACAGATCTGAAATCTCAATGTTAATTATGACCTAGATTAATTAGCTTAATTACCCTTCAATTTCATGCCTAATCAATGAAACCAATAACTTAGGATGACAGCCAATGTGACAAACAAAGCGAAGTCAGACTTAATTGATGCTTGTTGATACGTCTAATTGTTTTGTTTTCATCTTCCCCTTATTATGAGGATGTGGCTAAACCCGGAGTTAACCTAGATTTGTATGCTGGGTGTCGCTGTGACCTATATTTGTATGTCAGGTGTCGCTGTGACCTATATTTGTATGTCTGGTGTCGCTGTGACCTAGATTTGTATGGTGGGTGTCGTTGATAAAGCAGAAGACACTTACTCTTCCAGAGCACCTGGTCTTTTTCTGATTATTCTGTACATTGTCATGACCCTCAAAGCAAATCTATATTTTTGTTTACATTCCGCCCTCATCTAATTGATTTTTAGTTTGAATTATAGTTTTGTTATTATCTCGGTATTCTTTGTAACCGTTGTTCTTGTAGGCAACAGAAATAGTATGGTTATCATTTATTGTTGAACAGCATTGTAGTTAAATGCTATGAAGTTTAACCAATATCCACTTCTATCTCTAATCGAGCTTTGATAGAATTAGAAACACAAAGTTTAGTCCCTTACATGTCAAAATTTGACCTCAAAAAATATTTTGAATTTCATTGCACAGAAGAGCCAAGACAAGTACACCTGTTGTGAGATTTACAGACAACTACACTTGTACTGAGATTTACAGACAAGTACACTTGTACTGAGTTCTACAGACTTGTACTAAGATTTACGGACAAGTACACTTGTACTGAGATTTACAGACAAGTACACCTGTACTAAGATTTACGGACAAGTACACCTGTACTGAGATTTACGGACAAGTACACTTGTACTGAGATTTACGGACAAGTACACCTGTACTGAGATTTACAGACAAGTACACCTGTACTGAGATTTACAGACAAGTACACCTGTACTGAGATTTACAGACAAGTACACCTGTACTAAGATTTACGGACAAGTACACCTGTACTGAGATTTACGGACAAGTACACTTGTACTGAGATTTACGGACAAGTACACTTGTACTGAGATTTACAGACAAATACACCTGTACTGAGATTTACAGACAAGTACACCTGTACTGAGTTTTAAAGACAAGTACATTTGTACTGAGATATTTCCAGACAAGTACACTTGTACGGACGAAGACAAATCCGAATACATTTGTAATGATGTTGACATACTTCCATCTTGATCCTCCCACATCCAGTCAGGGCCTCGACACACCCTTGCCCCCTCAAACACTCCTTTAGCCGTAACTTTCCTGGACATCTCACGCTTGTTGACACGCACTCTGTAAGTGTAATGTTATACTGTTGAGTTATATAGGGATCACAGAGGCTTGACGAAATCCAAGAAGGCAACCTTGGCAGCCATCTTATTGAATCAGTCACTTAATTAGGTAGACACAGTGAAAAATAAACAAGTAGCTGTACCTACAAAGAGAAAATTTCATGATTCCTTTCTGAGAAATAGATTTAAACAGTTTTAATTGTCAAATTCCAAGATAGACACCTATTTGTCATCTCGTTGCGTTTATTAATTCTCAATATGAAATACAAAACGAAGAACCAGCAGGAACCTAAATTTTTGAAAGATCCATCCATCTCCTGTCATTAAAAACAAAATCATACATGTTATACATACATTGTACATGTAGACATGTCAACATGTTATATATTACCCTGTATCTCCTGGCTTGTTAATTCTCACAAAGTGTAGCTTCACATCATGTTTGTCACCATGGTAACATGTGTTACACAGGATGATGTCAGGATTGGTCTCACACCGCCATATAAATCCCATCATTTCAGATTCCTCACAAACGCTGCACACGAGCGATGGATGCCTGATCCCTGTACACAAAACATTAAAGTATTAAACAAGTTTCTCAAATCGAATAAATGAATTTCATATTTCATTGACAGGAGTGTAAGATTATTTTTCTCATGCACATGAATCATATTAAAAAAAAAAAAAAAAAATGACAAAACTCTCTAATTTGTTTCCCTATAAACTTATGATGAGACTGGTTAATTTTGAATTGTACATGATGTCTGTGACATCATAAGATCATTCATTTATGATGTCTCAACAGTTTTATTACCGGTACACACGTGTTTCATATGGTATGACATATCCTTATGACAAGTCGGAACATACATACCAGTATTGTGATAAATGCCGTTTTAAACAGTACAGACACTTTGATATGCTAACATTTTTCCTGACTTTTATTTTTGAATTGCAAAGTATTTATAGTAAATGATGTGTTTTTTAACAGTTCAAATTAGGTAAACCCTAAGTTTCTTAAAGCAGTTTGAAGCAAACCGTCTGTCTATATTTTTTATGGATACTATGAAACAAGCCGATATTTTTTATTTTTTATTTTATTGATTTTACAGTATTCAGGGAATCATTAAGTTGTGTGATACTGAACTTCCATCCTTGCCAACTGATTTTTTAAAACTTTTTATTTTGTATAACTTGTTTCAAAATTGTTGTAAAATAAATGAAGTCTATAAAAATTATTTGTTTATAGCAATATAGCCTAATTGTCCCATTTTTGGCCCGACCCCTCAGCCCCATGGGGGTCAGCCCCACCAGCTGAACACTTTTGAATCACCACCACCACTTAGCTATAGGATGTTGCCAGTCAAATTAAGTTAAATTCCAATCAGTGGTTAAGAAGAAGATATTGCGTGTTGAAAGACAGATGACAGACACCATACTCTATATATATACATAAGCTCACCTTGGTCCTACAGGTGAGCTAATAATATAATCTGACTGATGAACTTACCTATTGTAGCAGTGTCGTAAATTCTAAGGTCAAAGGAATCTTCAAACCCAGCCCTGTAGGTGTTCCGGTATCCAGAGTCCCACTGTATTATAGCACATTGAAGTGGACAGCCTCCTTCATCCAGGCTACTGACATCAATCACCGTGCCAACATTTCCCTCCCCTCCATCCTGTTCTCCCCACTTCCAGTCTTTCCCCCTAACAACGCGTATACCAGGCTCCATCATATCTGATAAAGTATTCGTAACACTATGTTAATATAAGTAATATTAATCAATTACATTTAAATCCATTTTTTTCATTTAGCTTATCAAAGGCACACTCAATCATAAATACAAAGTTGCCTTGCAAAATCAAAACTGTCAACTAGCTTATACAATTTTCTTCCTGAAGGATTCCCAACATTGATTTCATAATGAAAATTTTAAAAAATCATGGTAAAGGCTAAAGTATTAAAAAAATTAGTGAAAGTTTCCTGAACTTTTAATTAAGACTTTCCACTTAATGCTAATAAAGCTTTCCGAATGTAATACATTACACCTATCAGTACGTATGGTATATAAAGTGCCCAGTAATTCAACAATGTTAGAGGTTGACACGACGAGTAATATTGGTGATGGGCGCCGTCGCAGTGGGCTCAGTAACATAAACGTCCGTTACTTGGCGATAGGCGCGTCAGATAGATAGCCTAATAAATCGGTCGACCAGCGGCCTCTTATGTTAAAATGAGTAATGTAATCACTTCATGACATATAAACGTTATTGAATCATAAATTACCAAATCTATTTCTGTTCTACAGATGTTGCGAAAATATATTAAAAAAGAAACGAAACTAAACTTCGGTACCTGTGCCGCTGTACATGAACTATTTTCAGTTCATTGACAGCTTATATTAGGCCTATCCTCTCTTCAAAATTGTAATTGTAAGCGAGTAAAACAAATTAAAACAATGTATAACAATGTTATTAAACAAATTATTGAATATCAAATAAATCTTACCATTTAAAGCAACTAATTACCTGTAATATTGAAGCTGAATCTCTCAACGTCAAGTAGGTTTTCCCGTTTTCATGAATTGATACTAAAAATAGTTTTTAGATGTTTCCGTACCATTTGGAATACCTTTAGACTTAACAATTCACACATGGAAAAAGCTAGAAAACACACCCAAGGGAGAAGTCCTTGTATCTGATATGAGGTACTATAAAGGGAAACTGTACTACATCGCAAGGAAATGTATTTTTCAAAACGTCAGAACTGAAAAACATATTTCAGTTTAATGTACATCACATGCTTTATGTTTTCTAGTCTTCTTTTCTAAATAGAGTACCGTCATCTAACTAAAAAGTTTTAGTAAATTTTTATTATGACATACATGTACATCTGTACTCAGCATCAAATTTTAAGTAAAGATTTAATGGCGGGCAATTTAAATTGCCCCATGGCTGTGGACCGTCCATCCATAAACAATCCTTGTCATTGTTATTTCTTGAAAACTAAAAGAGGAATACTTCTCAAGCTTCACATGTACAGTGTAAGCTAACCTTTACACCTAGTGCACTAGTAGAAGTGCACTATGTTTAAACCAGTAGTGCACTACATTTAAACTACAGGTACATGTAGACTAGTAATGTACTACACCCTAAGAGGTGATGAACAGCAAAACCCCCATACAGGTAATGGGCAGTACCCATGGCTACCTGTGATTTTTACGAGGTACAGACAAAAGCCCCCCCGGACAAAAGCCCCCCCGGACATTAGCCCCTTCACACTAAATCAAAAAGTGGACAAAAGCCCCTTCATAAAAAAAATTATATTTATTTTTTTTATTTTTTATGTTTTTATTTATTCATTTTTTTTTAAATTACCATATATGTTTTAGCAGTGGTTATATTAAGTGCTACATATATATGTAAGTGACTTCAGTCACCAGTGGCTTCTGCAATGTAAACAACTACTTGAACTGTTACATAAACAATAAGCTGTTACACAGGTGTTTGGTAGGTTTTTCATTGATTTTACTGTTACATAAACAATAAGCTGTTACACAGGTGTTTGGTAGGTTTTTCATTGATGTTGTATTCTCCTCGAAGGAAATATATCATTAATGGCTTCATGTGTATCAACAGTGAAATTTCTATGTTTGCACAGGTATACATTGTTTTTATATTGTTTCTTTGATTTTAATCATTCCTAAAATTAAAACTACAACACAGAGCAACATGTTTTGTAGGCATTTCTTTGATTATCAATATTTGCAGTATATTACAAATTTCAGAGATAAAAACAGCAGTATATATACAGTTTTTGTTTTTCAAAAGTACAGATTTATATAAAGTATACCAGCTAAATTTATAATGAAGGGGCTTTTGTCCGGGGGGGCTAATGTCCGGGGGGGCTTTCGTCCGGAGGGGCTTTTGTCCTAGGGGCTAATGTCCGGGGGGGGCTAATGTCCGGGGGGGCTTTTGTCCTACACTCGATTTTTACCTGTACTGTATATATAAGGCTATCTAGCAGTTACATTCAAACTCGTCAGCTGAAAGGCCGTAAGTTTTAAGCTTATATAACACACATACATGTTCATGTATCTGGATATGTACTTCATACAACACTTGAATTAAATAACACTTGTATTTGTAATTTCATAATTTTCTTTTATAAAGTTACCTGCTAACAAATATATTATATACACATGCGGATCGAGTGTAGGACAAAAGCCCCCCCGGACATTAGCCCCTAGGACTAAAGGCCCTCCGGACATTAGCCCCCCCGGACAAAAGCACCTTCGTTATAAATTTAGCTGGTATATTTTTATATAAATCTGTACTTTTGAAAAACAGAAACTATATATATATATATTGTTGTTTTTATCTCTGAAATTTGGAGAATAATTGTGTGGAAAATGAAGGTCCTTGGTTCAATGTCAGTGTAGCATTATATGTCTGTGGTAAAACATCATAATTGATTTTTTCAAACTTTATATTATTAAGTAAGCTGTCAGCTAAATATTTCAGGAAAGTTCTCCATGATGAATTTGCAGTGTCTCAAATTATAATATAATAAGTACCTAACCAAACATGTTGCTCTGTGTTGAAATAAGTTTAATTTTAGGAATAATTAAAGTCAAAGAAACAATGAAGCCATTAATGATATATTTCTTTCCATGAGAATACAATATCAATGAAAAACCTACCAAACACCTGTGAAACAGCTTATTGTTTATGTAACAGCTCAAGTAGTTGTTGTTGGAACCGGTTGTTTACATTGCAGAAGCCACTGGTGACTGAAGTCACTCATACATATATGTAGCACTCGATTGAACTTAATGTTATATTGCTAAAATTATATATTGAAATTTTTTTTTTTTTGATCAATATAAAAAAAAATATATATTTTTTTTATGAAGGGGCTTTTGTCCACTTTTTGATTAGTGTGAAGGGGCTTTTGTTCTAGGGGCTAATGTCCGGGGGGGGGGGGGGGGGGGGGGGGGGGGGGGGGGGGGGGGGGGGGCTTTTGTCCGTACCTCATGCGGATCATGTGGACCTAAAGCCAAAGTTTTTTTTTTACAGTTCACGCTAACATGTTTTTTGCAACATTTTTTAAAAACAAAAATTTGGGATACACTTTGATCAGCATTTAAGTGTTTCCCTATTGCATTAAGAACATGATTAATTGTTCTTTACCTTAAAATGTATAACTGATGGGGATTTTACCTCTTCTTGCAATTATAAAGAAAATCAGCATATAAACTATATTTACTGAATATCTTTATTGTGAAGAAAAATGTATATAAAAGTGGTGGCCATGGCAACAGGCATGTCCTGAGAGTACCAATCATACATACAGGTACATTTTGTACATGTACATAACTTGTTGTGTAGATATGTAGAGATGTCTCTTACAGAACATAAATGAGAATATATGAAACTTCTGATTCTTGATTCTTGATAATGTACTATGAAATGATTTCATGGTTGAATTAACAGATATTAGTGAAATAACAATAAATTGAATTTAAAAATATTTTTGTCTGATAAAATAATAAATTAGAATATTATGTACATATACTATACAGTGAACTTGAGAAAAAAAATCTACAAACAGTCATCAAGGCCTTAGGTAGGATTAATCATTAATATAAAATGTATATTAATTACATCTAAACAAAATAAATAAAAAGTATCAAAATTTTGAAATCAGGAAGATAAACCTTAATTTTACACTATACTGAAATCTCTAAAAAAAAAAATTAATGATGAAAAACCCCACTACAAATCCAATTGGTAGAGTTTTAATTCCTCTTGTGCTATATATCATATAAGAACCGCAGCCAAGTTTATTTTGAGTTAAAGTTTAGATAAAGTTTTATCAACATTTAAATATCCCTGGTGAAGTCAGGATGACAGATATAAGGCAGTCAATTTACACATATCTGTATATGTAACAACTTCAGATATCTAACACAGGTGTCCAGTGGCACTGTCCATTACCTGTATAGGGGGATTTGTGGTCACACCTGACTGGACGTAGTGCACTACTAGTTTACCTGTAGTTTAAACATAGTGCACTAGGAGCGCACAAGGGTGTAAAGGTTAATTAGCTTACACTCAACTGTAGCTTCCTCTTACAAATGTAGTCCCTAGTTTTGCCCATTCAATTTTGAGTCTGGGAAAACAAACGGGCATACGAGAGACCATCTTGCATTTTGACAGTTGAAGATGTTATATATTTCTATTTCCTGAAAAGTACAGGAGTACCTGAGCTATTTCTCAAACTTCACATGTAGGTTCCCCTTGCTCTCAAGTTTCCAAATTCAACTTTTAGTGTGATTGGGAAAACAAAAAGGCCATCAGGAGGCCATCTTGTATTTATCAGAGATATGTGATATACACATCTCTATATTAAGACAGTTGAAGATTTTTATAGCCATTTCTTGAAAATACTAGAGGGATATTCCTTACACATTAATTAATTTCTCTTGTTCCCTAGGTGTGTCCAGTCAATTATGAATCTGACTTAGAAAACAAAATAGCCGATAGGCAGCCATCCAAGATATTAGTTTTGACAGTTGAAATTTGTTATTGATACATTTTAGAAAGTTTGTCTTAGATCTTTCTTAGATTTCATATGTAGGTTCCCTATTCATGATAGTTCAATCAATGGTCAACAAAGCAAAAGGAAATTAAATCACCCAAAACGGTACAAATTTACTCTGCTATAGCTAAATGACATGCATTTTAATGGCAAATGTACACATATAAATTTGGATAATTAATAACTCTTGGAGTTCGGTCATACTACATTACTGCTTCTCTATATATCACTTAGTCAAGTGGAGAGTATACACATAAGTCATCTTTTTTTAGCTCAGGGTAGCAGGAATCCCTTTAGTCTAGTTGTAAAGTAGTGGGAATCCCTTTGGTCTAGTTGTAAAGTAGTGGGAATCCCTTTGGTCTAGTGGTAAAGTAGTGGGAATCCCTTTGGTCTAGTTGTAAAGTAGTGGGAATCCCTTTGGTCTAGTTGTAAAGTAGCGGGGATCCCTTTAGTCTAGTTGTAAAGTAGCGGGAATCCCTTTGGTCTAGTGGTAAAGTAGTGGGAATCCCTTAAGTCTAGTGTTAAAGTAACGGGAATCCCTTTAGTCTAGTTGTAAAGTAGCGGGATTCCCTTTAGTCTGGCTGTAAAGTAGTGGGAATCCCTTAAGTCTAGTTGTAAAGTAGTGGGAATCCCTTTAGTCTAGTTGTAAAGTAGCGGGAATCCCTTTAGTCTAGTTGTAAAGTAGCGGGAATCCCTTTAGTCTAGTTGTAAAGTAGCGGGGATCCCTTTAGTCTAGTTGTAAAGTAGCGGGGATCCCTTTAGTCTGGTTGTAAAGTAGCGGGGATCCCTTTAGTCTAGTTGTAAAGTAGTGGGAATCCCTTTGGTCTAGTGGTAAAGTAGTGGGAATCCCTTAAGTCTAGTTGTAAAGTAGCGGGAATCCCTTTAGTCTAGTGGTAAAGTAGTGGGAATCCCTTTAGTCTAGTTGTTAAGTAGCGGGAATCCCTTTGGTCTAGTTGTTAAAGTAACGGGAATCCCTTTAGTCTAGTTGTAAAGTAGTGGGAATCCCTTAAGTCTAGTTGTAAAGTAGCGGGAATCCCTTTAGTCTAGTGGTAAAGTAGTGGGAATCCCTTTAGTCTAGTTGTTAAGTAGCGGGAATCCCTTTAGTCTAGTTGTAAAGTAACGGGAATCCCTTAAGTCTAGTTGTAAAGTAGTGGGAATCCCTTTAGTCTAGTTGTAAAGTAGCGGGATTCCCTTAAGTCTAGTTGTAAAGTAGCGGGAATCCCTTTAGTCTAGTTGTAAAGTAACGGGAATCCCTTTAGTCTAGTTGTAAAGTAACGGGAATCCCTTAAGTCTAGTTGTAAAGTAGCGGGAATCCCTTTAGTCTAGTTGTAAAGTAGCGGGAGTCCCTTTAGTCTAGTTGTAAAGTAGAAAGAATCCCTTTAGTCTAGTAGTAAAGTAGTGGGAATCCCTTTAGTCTAGTTGTAAAGTAGTGGGAATCCCTTTAGTCTAGTTGTAAAGTAGTGGGAATCCCTTTAGTCTAGTTGTAAAGTAGTGGGAATCCCTTTAGTCTAGTTGTAAAGTAGTGGGAATCCCTTTAGTCTAGTTGTAAAGTAGCGAGAATCCCTTAAGTCTAGTTGTAAGTAGCGGGAATCCCTTAAGTCTAGTTGTAAAGTAGCGGGAATCCCTTTAGTCTAGTTGTAAAGTAGCGGGAATCCCTTTAGTCTAGTTGTAAAGTAGTGGGAATCCCTTTAGTCTAGTTGTAAAGTAGCGGGAATCCCTTTAGTCTAGTTGTAAAGTAGAAAGAATCCCTTTAGTCTAGTTGTAAAGTAGTGGGAATCCCTTTAGTCTAGTTGTAAAGTAGTGGGAATCCCTTTAGTCTAGTTGTAAAGTAGCGGGAATCCCTTTAGTCTAGTTGTAAAGTAGTGGGAATCCCTTTAGTCTAGTTGTAAAGTAGTGGGAATCCCTTAGTCTAGTTGTAAAGTAGTGGGAATCCCTTTAGTCTAGTTGTAAAGTAGTGGGAATCCTTTAAATCTAGTTGTAATGTAGCGAGAATCCCTTTAGTCTAGTTGTAAAGTAGCGAGAATCCCTTTAGTCTACTTGTAAAGTAGTGGGAATCCCTTTAGTCTAGTTGTAAAGTAGTGGGAATCCCTTTAGTCTAGTTGTAAAGAAGCAGGAATCCCTTTAGTCTAGTTGTAAAGAAGCGGGAATCCCTTTAGTCTAGTTGTAAAGTAGCGGGAATCCCTTTAGTCTAGTTGTAAAGAAGCGGGAATCCCTTTAGTCTAGTTGTAAAGTAGCGGGAATCCCTTTAGTCTAGTTGTAAAGTAGCGGAAATCCCTTAAGTCTAGTTGTTAAGTAGCGGGAATCCCTTAAGTCTAATTGTAAAGTAGCGGGAATCCCTTTAGTCTAGTTGTAAAGTAGTGGGAATCCCTATAGTCTAGTAGTAAAGTAGCGGGAATCCCTTTAGTCTAGTTGTAAAGTAGTGGGAATCCCTTTAGTCTAGTAGTAAAGTAGCGGGAATCCCTTTAGTCTAGTTGTAAAGTAGCGGGAATCCCTTTAGTCTAGTTGTAAAGGAGGATGTCCAACCTGGCCCTTTCTAGACATTTTTCTCTACCCCTTCCTATTACAGATTTGCATTCCTGGTCAGCTAGTGTGCCATACTTGACCACTCCAAGTGGATTTTCTAAGCAGTATAAGAGATTCCTTGGAGCTTATGTTCCTGGGTATAATGTCTCTTGGGGTGAAAACTTTGTGAAGGAGAGAGTAAGTATCAAAGTGGAAAGTATAGGTCACCTCATAGCTCAGACTAAGACTTCAAGAGTGAGAGGTCACTATTTTGAGGCCCAGCACAGGTATGCATACAAAATGTATGTCTTATTTCTTCTTCCCACGAAATTTAATTTTTCAAAAATTTATGAAGAAAGTAAGCTACACTGATTTAGCAGTAAAAGGAGATAAAGGTTTCTGAAAGTTTGATAATAACCATATACTCTGTACATAATAATTAAATTGTAACTATAGTAATATAAGTATGCACGTATGCAACACATACAATTACATCCGAATATATCATAAAAATGAATGTGATATTTTTTGCAATACAGCCAAATTAAACCTCGATATCTCAGACTGTGATCCCTCAAAGACTCTGCTTAACTCCAAGTATAATCATTTATTTCCAACGATAAAATTCTATGTAAAATATAGTCAGTTACGTACCATATCAGGGATGTCTCAATTTAATCTTGGCTCTGTTGAATCTACATTTTAAATTATTCATATCTATTTCTGGATTTTAAAATACTGATTCTTGTAAGATAATAAAAACATTTTGATATGGTGTTGACATTAGTTACATGATAAGATAGACAGTACATAGAGAATACATGGTCAGTGTCTTAAAATATAAGCTGTATTTTGGCGAGGGTAAAGAAAGACAAAAGTGGCGAGCCTTGGCGAGCCACTTTTGTCTTTCTGTCCCCAGCCAAAAATACAGCTTATATTTTAAGACACTGACCATGTATTCTATTTATCCTGCAACAGTCATAAAAATAATCATCAAAAATAATCATTTTGAAGTGAAACGGTGTCAAAAATGACAGAAATATGTTCGCCTTTCAAACGTAGTTTCACTTTGAAGTAGGTCAGTTGAACTGACGCACGTGCTAAGATTCCAAAATACAGCTGTTTTCCGTCACTGCTGTATACAGCAAAAATATATACGGTGGGTGTATTCCGACAATGCGGTGGCTGCAAAGTTGCAGGATAAATATACTTATTAGTATGTACTCAAATGGTGATACTCCTCATTCAAAGGAATTAACAAAAAAGAAAAAAAGAACAAATAAAGATGACAGATTTGTTAAAAAAAGTTCTTACTATGATAATTAAGCTGTGAGTTTGATCAGCATCGATTCAAAATGCAGTTAATTGCTCCGGACACAAAATTTTAACAAAGGGCAAATAACTCTGTACACATGGGTTGTGGGCTCAGACTTGGTACAATGCAAATTTTCGGGAGCATAAACAGATAACAGTTTGTACTTTTTGTCCTGTCTTTGACAGACACTCATTTATGTGAGAAAACACGGTAGATGCTGACCCAATATTTCTAATATAAATATATTTAAGACTGTTGGTCTTCTAGAATTGCAGGTGATTCAAAAAGTTATGATAATTTTTAACATGTCTGCTCCTTTTCACAATAAATGTATGTCAAGGTAACTTATTTTGGGTTAACATTATTGTCATTATGCATGATGCCAGACAAAAGGCAATCACGTACAATTGTCTCAGCTAGGTGACTGAAAAAAAAAACAAATCAGTAGATCTCTCTCCTGACGAAGAATCGAGACACTTTATAGAATATCACTCTGAATGAAGTTAGAAGCTACATGCACAAATCAAATAATATGGAAACAAGTCATCTGTATCACATGAAGGTCAAAGGTCAAGGTGTTTCATGTACTGACCTTCATAATCTGTTTGGGTGAGCCATTGTAGGAAGTCTATACCATCATCATCCTCATCATCATCTTCCTCCTCCTGTAGACTTTCTATAAATTATCATGGAAGAATGACAATATTTTAATGTAAAAATATTCTCTTGGACATCATTTCTAACACATTAATCAGCAATCCCGCAATGGCTGCATATACTCAATTGAAAACTCTAAGAATTATCTCCCTTCATAATTTGAAACTTGAATGTGAAAAATAAAAATCTATGATGAATGATACAAGCAAGTTCAAGATCAATCGCGAAGTATAAAGAATAAAATGTATTCATATTTTTACAGTTCGCAAAAATTGAAAAAAAAAAAGATTTTAAGGAAAAAGTGTTACAATGTTCAGAAAAAAAATCCCCACATAATTTTGGTCTTCAGAATCCGAAGTGTTGACAGATGTCTGTACAGACTCTTGACCCATAACTTTATTTGTCTGTAATAATAATTAACATGTACAGAGGTACGAGGATCGTGACTATTACATCTGTCTGTGATAATAATTAACATGTACAGAGTTACGAGGATCGTGACAATTACCTCTGTCTGTGATAATAATTAACACGTACAGAGGTACGAGGATCGTGACCATTACCTCTGTCTGTGATAATAATTAACATGTACAGAGTTACGAGGATCGTGACTATTACATCTGTCTGTGATAATAATTAACAGGTACAGAGTTACGAGGATCGTGACCATTACGTCTGTCTGTGATAATAATTAACAGGTACAGAGGTACGAGGATCGTGACCATTATCTCTGTCTGTGATAATAATCAATATGTACAGAGTCATGAGGATCCTGACCATTACCTCTGTCTGTGATAATAATTAACATGTACAGAGGTACGAGGATCGTGACCATTACCTCTGTCTGGGATAATAATTAACACGTACAGAGGTACGAGGATCGTGACTATTACCTCTGTCTGTGATAATAATTAACACGTACAGAGGTACGAAGATCGTGACTATTACATCTGTCTGTGATAATAATTAACATGTACAGAGTTACGAGGATTGTGACCATTACGTCTGTCTGTGATAATAATTAACATGTACAGAGGTATGAGGATCGTGACCATTACCTCTGTCTGTGATAATAATCAATATGTACAGAGTCATGAGGATCCTGATCATTACCTCTGTCTTTACTGTCTATGTCTTGTTGCTCATCCACAGGGATACTAGTCTTTTCTGTAACTGTTCTTAGGGCACTCTCTTTCTTCGCATCATCAGATATATTTTTTTCTCGTTTTTCTTCCATTTCCCCTGTCTGTGTCTCTGTTTTCATTTTTGGCTTGTCTGATGGTCTTTCTTCAACTTCTGCTGTCATTCTTAGTTCTGTGTCTGTGGTTTTGGGAGGGAGCTGGCTAGGGTTCATGACCTTGACACAACAGGAGGGGTTCAGGAGGTGAATTCCAGAGGTGAAGGCTACAGTTAGATCCCCGGAGCTGTCTACTCTCTCCACCTCACCAGTCTTACCAAGAATCTGTCAAAATAGAATGCACATTCTTCTAATAAACTTGATTGTGCGAAGATAACCTAAAGTCATATTTAGTCATTTGAAAATTCTTCACATTCTATTGCTATCTAGGTCATTTCAAAAACATCCAATCTATAATGTGTCTAAGTTCAAGGTCATATAAACATACTCAAATGTACTGTATGATGCAAATAATGACAATATATTAACATGGTGTAACCTATACAATGTACCCAAGGTCAAGGTCATTTAAACAACCCCATTCATGCACCATACAAGCTCAAAAGTTATATAAAGGCTGCCCAATGTAATCTATAATGCTCCCAAGGTCAAGGTCATATTGATACCCTCCCATACCACCTTCCCATTGATAAATAATACAAGTTTAACGTCATATCAACACTGCCAAATCAAAGACATCCAAGGTCAAGGTCTTATCAACACATTCTCATACCTAAATTATGCAAGTTTAAGGTCCTACCAACACTGCCCAATCTAAGATGTCTAAGGTCAAGGTCATATCAACATCCTCTTGTCTACCATGTACATAAGGTCAAGGTCATATCAACACTTTCCTGTCTATGATGTACATAAGTCAAGGTCATATCAACAAATTAAATGTTCCATTGATAATGTACACATGTTGAAGCTCAACAGACACCCCCCGCCCCCCTCTCCATCTACAAGATGCTGGAGATGAATTGGTCTGTATTGCCAACCTGGATGTTAAAATTTAAATTGTTTATAAAAAAAAACTATTTTGATTTTGTGAACATATAGGATAACAGTGATTCAAACTTGATAAAACATTTACAATTCTGTTTGTCATGCCCAGTAATTGCATTATATACACATGTAGTAATGAAACCAATGTTTCCATTATATGACCATGGGAATAATCTCCAGTGCCTGGACCATAACCTGCAGACAAATATATATAACATCTTGGGTTTCCATTTGGCTAAAAAAGGTAGGATAAGAAAACTAAAGCTTATTAAAAGTGATGTGTCAGCTTCAGTTCTGTAAGTTCAAATTATTTGGACATATACATGCATTCTATCAAATTATTCTGACATATACATGTTCTTATCAAATTATTCTGACATATACATGTATTCTATCAAACTATTCTGACATATACATGTATTCTATCAAATCACTCTGACATATACATGTATTCTATCAAATCATTCTGACATATACATGTATTCTATCAAACTACTCTGACATATACATGTATTCTATCAAACTATTCTGACATATACATGTATTCTATAATTATTTTAACTGAAGGGTCGTTTAACATTAATGTCAGATCATTATAAAAGATGACAAAACTTCAGAATAATTTAACTACAGTTCTGATTGGAATCAGCAAATATACTTGACATACATCCTTCATATTTTCTCGCCAGCCACCATGCCTGTTCTGACGCTCTTTTACCACAGCCTGGTTTTCTAGTACTTTCACCTTGTCACCTGCCTCAGCTATAGATACCTGTAAAATAAACAAGCATTCAGTCAGTATCTTTTACATTAGTCCAAAATGAGGTCATTAAAAAAGTACAGGTGTGTATGAATTGTAATAACAGGTGAACCTCCTTATCTCCAAGTCAGTTGGGTCACCAAAGAACTTCAGAATATTTGGAGTATTCAAGGTTCTGAGTATTCAAGGTTACTGAGTATCCAAGGTTACTGAATATTCAAGTGACTGAGTATTCAAGGTTACTGAGTATTCAAGGTTACTGAATATTCAAGGTTACTGAGTATTCAAGGTTACTGTGTATTCAAGGTTACTTAGTATTCAAGGTTACTGAGTATTCAAGATTACTGAGTATTAAAGGTTAATGAGTATTCAAGGTAACTGAGTATTCAAGGTTCTGAATATTCAAGGTTCTGAATATTCAAGGTTCTGAGTATTCAAGGTTACTGAGTATTCAAGTGACTGAGTATTTAAGGTTACTAAGTATTCAAGGTTATTGAGTATTCAAGGTTACTGAGTATTCAAGGTTCTGAGTATTCAAGGTTCTGAGTATTCAAGCTAACTGAGTATTCAAGCTAACTGAGTATTCAAGCTAACTGAGTATTCAAGGTTATTGAGTATTCAAGGTTACTGAGTATTCAAGGTTCTGAGTATTCAAGGTTCTGAGTATTCAAGGTTACTGAGTATTCAAGGTTACTGAGTATTCAAGGTTCTCAGTATTAAAGGTTTTGAATATTCAAGGTTCTGAGTATTCAAGGTTACTGAGTATTCAAGGTTACTGAGTATTCAAGGTTCTGAGTATTCAAGGTTACTGAGTATTCAAGGTTCTGAGTATTCAAGGTTATTGAGTATTTCAAGGTTACTAAGTATTCAAGGTTCTGAATATTCAAGGTTCTGAGTATTCAAGGTTACTGAGTATTCAAGTGACTGAGTATTTAAGGTTATTGAGTATTCAAGGTTACTGACTATTCAAGGTTACTGAGTATTCAAGGTTCTGAGTATTCAAGATAACTGAGTATATTTCATATAGAATGTTTACAATCGATACCGAAGTTAAGCTGAGTCTTTGAGTTAATTTTGATTGATCAATTTTATTTATTTATAATATTTCATCAAAATTTTAAATTTGAAAGTGACATTACCTTGGCACAGGCATTGCTGCACACAAACCATGTACGTTCCGACACAGTGTAGTATACATGAAACTTCTGTGTTTCCACACTTTTTACAGTGCCCAACTCTCCCATGATCTGTAATGGAAATGTTTAATTAGGAGATAATTACTATAAACATGGCTATTTTTGCAGGGGTTAATTTTGAGATTTTGTTGTGTAAACTACACACGTTGGGGTAATTTTCACAATCGATCCACCCATTTGTAGTTTTAGATTACCCAAATAAACTGATAACAAAATTATACAAGTAGGGGAAATATTTTAAGAGATCAATAGGACTCTGTGTAATTACCGTAAATGCCCCCCTCGTGTAAAATTTCTGTGTTAACAGTATAAATAATGCTGTGATAGCTCAGTCAGTTAGAAGTCCGGCCTGGTAACCTCAGGTGAAGGTCCGAGGTTGGTAGTTTGATGCTCCCTTCCCATGTCAGTTTGTATTTGTGTTTAAGGAAATGCCATAACCTAAACTTTTTACACAGGAAAAGTTATTAGATTTAAGGAAAAAGTCTTAGTTATGGAAAATTCCTTAAAATCAGTAATGGTTTCCTATGGAAAATTCCTTAAAATCAGTAATGGTGTAGCGGGACTGGACTGGGTCGATCATCGGTGACCAGGTAGCTCAATCGGTAGAGCATCCGGCTAGTGTTCGGAGGTCCCGGGTTCGAACCCCGGTCTGGCCGCTACATTTTCTCCTCTCCTGTTACAAAATTGGCGCCCAACTAAAATACCCACGGTGGTGGTATAAGGGTCTCGTGTGTCTTCGAGAGCGAAGACTTGAAAAAAAGGAGGGAGGTGTGTAGCGGGACTGGACTGGGTCGATCATCAGTGACCAGGTAGCTCAATCGGTAGAGCATCCGGCTAGTGTTCGGAGGTCCCGGGTTCGAACCCCGGTCTGGCCGCTACATTTTCTCCTCTCCTGTTACAAGAAATTTCCTTCAGTTTAGGATTAATGATGAAACACAGGCCTGCTGATAGATTATACTCAAGCTTTGTATATTGTTTATATTTGTTCAAAGCTGTATACTTAAAGGTTTACATATGGTACAAGTCAGAGGGACTTGGTACGAATATGTATTATAAATATTATTATTAATAATAATATATGGATTGTGGGTGGAAAATTTGTGCCAAGTCCCTGTGGTTTAACTGTAAAAGGTCAATGTTAGAATTGTTAATTGGTCAATAATCAGAGAAAACACAAATCACAAGTCAGTGTGGATGGTATATACATGTAATGTAAAATATATGATCTCTGGCCTTCTGCTGACAGAGAATGCATCTTTAGCTCAAAGAGTATAGCCATTGATTGATGATAATACCAGATATGTTGGTTTGATTCATATCAGGGTGTTTTTTTTTTAAATAATGAGATTTGGAAGTACGATTTTTGGGATTTATTGTAACTGTTTCACCTATTACATGTAGTCCAAGGTCACACAGTGAAAGGTCAAGATTATTAGCTGTGAATGATTTTCAATACCTCATATGAATTCATTACCATCCTATGAAAAACTCTAAAAGATAGAGGCAACATTTTGAAGCAATATTTTAGACAGCGGCAGGTGTTGCTTGATGTCATTGTTGAGGGTTACAAATGTCAAATATATTCAACTATATGATCTTTTTCACATTTTTCCATAATAAGCCCATGACTAGTAACAATAGGCCCGGCCCATGACTAGTAACAATAAACCCGGCCCATGACTAGTAACAATAGGCCCGGCCCATGACTAGTAACAATAGGCCTGGACCATGACAAGTAACTTGAGAAAAAGTTAAAAATGTGTTTTTCATGGCAGCCATCCTGGAATTTATATATATCTGTAAGGTTTGCTTAGGAAAACAATTATTGCACAATCATGTTACAAAGTTTTGATTAGGCTGAAAAATAACACTTTCCATCCTTTTCTGCTAATTTCCTCATTAAATTTAAAATAGTTCAAAGGCACAAACGGAGTCGGAGAAGATGTTTACAATTTGGTTTTCAAAATGGTTGCTATCTTATATTTTTCTGAACTGAAAAACAACATCAATTGATCAGGACCATCTCTTGATAATTTCAAACAAGTTTGAACTGAATCCCATTGGTAGAACTTGAGATGAAGTTTGAAATGTGAAAAGTTTACAGATGGTTGATGATGAAGAATGAAGCACAATGGATATAGGCCACCCTGACCCTTTGGGTCAAATGACCTAAAAAGCTCACCTATAGTATAATCAATAGAAATCTATCAATAGAAAACACATGTGTACCAACAAATACTATTTCCTAATCCTGTAATAAGGCCAATCCTGACTCTGAGTCAGAGGTTATGTGTTGACCCATTGGGCTCGTGCTATGGTTTTATGGTAAGATCTAGAGCCAACAGTACATTACATAATTATGTATCTAATTAGAAGTGATAGCTTACCTTTTCCATGCTTTCATTCCATCCTCCATATTCTTTCTGTAAACTTTTAAATGTATCTATATTCAAGTCGATCTGTATGGTATCCCCTACATTGATCCATGAATCTGGAATCTTGTTAAAATCTAAAATTCGTAAGACATTGGACAAAAATTACTGGATGATCACTGGATTTCATTTAACCATAAAATCTACTGTTTGTTTTAGTTAATCTAATCATACTACATGACAAGATGACAAGAGGCCCATAGGACCTGTATCTTTAAACATTATAGGGATTGGTAGAAATATGGATTACATATTTGTAAGTTTACTATCAGAACAAATTAACTCGAAAGCTATAGTTCTTCACCACAACAATCTGCATTTCAAATATCATTAATCTATAAGCTCTGTAGTTTATTATAAGAGGTTGTTTAATACAATGAGAACCCACATATATTTTTTTATGTAAAACAAATCCTCTTGTAATTGTAAAAAGAAGTGTATCGTCTTTCACCTAAACAAACTACAACAGTATGATTCCGTGATGGCTACATATGAGTCATTCACAGTCATATTTGAATATACTAACATATGAATCGGCCCGAGCTCTGTGACATATCGTATGCCATTGAGATTATGCAATTTTGTAGTAGGTTGATATGTCTTTAATCATACATAACACAGGCCAACACTGACATCATGACTTCAGAAAGAATGGTTAATTGATTAATTACATATTTAACCCCAGTGACCTCATATGACATTATTTAACAATTAAACGCTTGGTAGATTGTATTTATTGGCAAGATCAATGCAATCTGGGTGACAGATAAATAGAATGACGCCCGTTACTTCAGCTATTCCCCTGTTTGTTCAATTGAAAGAACGGCACATGTGAAATCGATTTCATTGTAGTGCTTGGTTTGCATTCAAATTGATAAGTAATACAAAGCCTCGGTGTGACTATGATCAACAAAGCACCAAAATGACGTCATAATTATGCGATTGTTCTAAGTCGAAATCTTTGCTAAATTTGATTCACCCGCAACGCATTGCCAAACATTTTTTTGATGCTGACGGAAGTGACGTCATGTGACATGGGCTGCATTTATACGGTGATCAATACCATCTGGTTTATCACAGGAGTAATGGGAGACTGTCACACAGAATGTAAATATATAATTATGAATCATTAGAGCAATGTATCCAGTGTTTATTATTGCCAATAGAACTACAAGATCATATTCCTGATGAATTTAAGCCTTATTTGTTCCTAAAATGAACTATTGAGTTCCTATTAGTTGTGTTTAAAATCTAGAAAATTAACTGGTAATGCATAGGTTTTTTTATGTTTTTTTTTTTAATCCACGCTTGTTCCAGCTATCAGTGTTACGGTAATAAGCTTAAACATAAAAAATGGCAAATATCATTTAAAAAAATAATAAGAAAATAGGAACAGTCAAGTAAAAAACCTGTCAAGCTAGAATTTTTACTAATAACTTTAACTGGTTTAAAACAATTATTTGTACATAATATTTTCTCATTTTATTAAATATATATACAATTTGCATGTAAAATTTCCCAAATTGGTATCAGACACTGAACACTACCAATTAGACATACAAACCTGCCAGAGGGAGGTGATCAAGGTAGATGGAGACAGTATGATGGGCTGCCACAAGGTCAAATTTACATTTAGGCCCAGACAAATGTGTAGTTGTCTCCCCTGACTTCCACTCGACCAAAGTTTCCTGGTTTTTAGTTGAATCATTCTTGGTAATTTTCTTTATGACTCCTATATCTACAAACATAAAAAAAAATTGGTATCAGATACTTATATTATATACTGAAGTCAGTCCAAGTACAGTTGACTTCAACAATTCTTATCAAACATTAAAACTTAAGGTAGACCGACCCTTCGGGTTTCCTCTGATAGATCTCCTTAATTTTATTTTTATTTCAATGTTAATTATGCTCTTATCGCAAAAAGCACATAAAAAGCATATGTCACCACGTTCGTTTTACTACCAGGGCCACATAAAGATACGTATTAATTAATAGCTGAACCATATTTTTAAGGATTTTGGTAGATTTTATCTTTCCTCGATAATATTCACCTCAAGCATAAAAAGAAGTTTATATCCTATTTATATCATCAGTATGAGCAATATCATTCATAATTATCAAAAAAAAAGAAGATTCTTTGGGTGGTTAACAAAATATGGCTATTTTTATACGAAAAACCTGTTATTTTTAGTGAAAAATTGATTTTAAAAAATACACGTTTATTTTTTTCCTGAAAAAATGAACAGAAAAATTACCCCCTTTTTTTTGCTTAATTAAAAATTTCATATGTATGTTTTAAGAAAAAAAAATAAAAATAACACCTCACCATATTACTTTTCACACTATGGCCGTTTACTTTGCTGGTACCCCAAAACGTTTGCTTCAAGTATGGCTCAAATTACCAAATTAGAGCAGTTATTTTGGAATCTGAGATTGATGAATTTTTTTGTTAAATCTTTACCATTTTCTTTCATAAATTATATTGTAATCTATGTTACTGGTGCTTTCTTTTTTTCTAAAAGAATTTTATTTGTTTGATTTCCCAAACGTAATTAACATTTTCCGGATATTTTCCTCTTTTCCGGATGAAAATTAGAACATTACACTAACGGTCCTTCAGACGCTTGCTTCTAATACGCCATGTCAAACGAAGCGTATTGGTGATACAGAATGCCAGAACATGCACAATATGAGCTTCACTTGCAGCGCTAAACAATGTTGCTCGAGTGTCGAGTGTCGAGCGTTCCAACCTATGCGATAATGTAATTTGAATGAAGGCAAAGCCTTAGTATAGCGCAGCTATGACAGTAATCACTCACCGTAACATGTATATACTACCACATTTTCAGATTTAAGACTTTTTTTTAGGGGGGGGGGGGGGTTAATTTAAAAGAATGACACACAAAAAATGCTACAAACTAGGCCAAAATAAATCTAAACATGTAAACACATTGTAACATAAACTATGTATTACATCTAAACATCTATACATGAAAGTATATATGAAAATTCCTTAGACAGTATGTCTACAGAAAATTGAAATCCCATAGCCCAAGTCATTTTTCCATAGACCCATTTTGTAAACATATTGTTGAAAAGTAGCATTACTGTCACGCAAACGCTTGCATCATCCAGTAATAACACGCTATTATGGGTTAAAAAAACCTCTATTTTAAGCTCTGATTTCATATCATCATTTGTCAGAAAATATTGGAATGTTGTTTACATGAATTGTAATGTATGTCAGGACTCAAACTTTTCATAGCCATTGGGGCCAACACTAAGAAATTTTACATAAGACCGACCAGGTTTTCTATAGCCTCTGGCCATCGGACCACCTTTACTTTCGAACACTGTGACAGACAGAATTGTTTATTGTTTGTCCTGATGTGAATTTCATTGTCTTTACTTTGCATTGTTGGATTCCAAATGATCGTGCACTTAATAATGGCATCAGTATTCTACTGCCATATTTCTTTGCTACTAACAGAGACCTATATTATACCTATAGTATATAGGTCTCTGCTACTAACAACGTAAAAGGGCAGACGATACAACAATATTTTCATGATATATATAACAGGAAAGTGAATTTAGTGTCTCCACAAGGGGTTAAACCTGCGACCCTCTGCTTACTGCTCCGTCGCTCTACCGACTGACTTAATGGAAATTCCCCCACCTGAAATCACTATGTACCCTATTTACAATTAAAACCTGCCTCACTATTCCTCACTTTTCAAACATGTTCGCCCCGAACACACATTAACCCAGGTTTTATCCCCAACGAATCCTCTCATTTTCATATAGCTTGCACTTGGAGTGGTCAACCGATGTAACAGAAAAGCAAGTAGTGTGCCTCCACCTTCATCGAACCGCGACCCCAGGCTTTACTCACCGGGTTCAATCGTACTGACCGGGCGCCGGTGCTTACACCTGGGCATCAATGAATTTTACACCCGGGCAACTCTAATTTCTATAGAAAATGAACGCCGAAGACGGGATCGGAAGAACGGTTGGGATATTTTTTCTCTTTTTTGATGTGATAATGATGTCCTTTAAGGAAAATAACCCGACCACGGAACAAAATGATAAATTGGCTATAACTTGCAAGGATAACTGACAGGAAAAACACCTCTCATTTTTTGCTAATTCGCCCACATTGTAGGCGGGTATGACCAAATTATGCCGCAATCCACGAATTATGCAACATATACAGCAAAATCCGCGATCGTTATGACTGTAAATCTCACAGTTTATCGGAATTATATATTTTGACATTGTCAAGTCTTATTGGATTGATTGGTAATAGTTAAATAGGAAAATTAAACATTTCCGTATTTTACACCTGTGGCAACGAAGACGCTCTTGAGCTTTACACCCGGGCGCCGCAATTTGCTGACATGGTAGTGATGTAGAAATTACCAGAGTTGGCCTTTTGATGGTTTTTGTTTATGTATTTTTTGCATTTATGTAACTCGTTACAATTCATTCACGGACATGCCTCTTTAAAGGGTCCGAATTTGTGCTTGTCAATCCGTCATCCGTTTTTGTTATGATCTATTTATAAAACTGCTCGAACCTGGTAGGGAGCTCCCCATGGAGTGAAATCTCCAGCCTAGACCGATCACAAGAAACGTGTTTTATAGGCCTACAGTTAATTAAATACAATATTTATAATATATCCAGAATATGAGTAAAAAGGCACTTAACATCTACATCAATTTCACGGGTTTTAGGTTTTTGAAAAATTGTCGAATGTCAACGTAAATTTCGTGAGAGTTTATATAGATCTTTTATACCATCAATGCATGTTGCAAGTTTAGTGTTTACGTCCCATGCGTTTCCTCTTTTTTTCTGATCTGTGTCTACCCGCGGTTGGAATATGGTTGACTACCTCGCATTCTGAATAACAATATATCACATGTAAAGTGCGCAAGGCCGAACTTACGTTCCCCTAACAATATACAATCTGACAGATGGAGTACATGTATACTGAAGTAATTGTTGGTTGCCGCAAAGTGCACATGCTTTTAGAGCATCGGCCAAAGTCCCCAACTCCACTATGCGTCGGCCCGTGCACCATGAAGTGTCCTCTTGTTCTACATTGCCATAAATTGGAGATGTGCTAACCTCTTCCTGACTTGATATAAATTGTCTCCGCCGAGACTGTAACTAACGTTATATGGTCGTCACACATTGGCACATTATGTGATACATCGGCGCTGTCCTTGTTTTCAATGGACCATCTTTAATTTATGTTCTCACTTCATTGAAAGCATAAGCCTTACCTAGTCTTTTAGTTTTACAAAACTGACCCCTTTACCTCTTGACCGCATCGTGCTGTAGGCCTAAACATTTATCTCCCTGCTGACTTGAAAATTAAACCAGATGTAACTATTCGTGAATATAATCAAGGGCCCGGATCGCCGGACGCCGGATCGCCGGATCGCCGGACTCATGTCTGTGACGTCACAGAAGGGTCGGTCTACCTTAAAATGAAAATTTTCTTTTTTAATTTGCCAACTGAAACTAAAACAAAATATTATCACTAAGAGTCTGAATACATTGCAGAGTTTGCATTGAATCCATCCACAAAGTGTTTTGAAACCTAGCTAGAAAGTATTAAGGTTTCAATTCAATCATTTAATCTGAAAAGGACTCCAATTATAAATACCAAGGGCAAACATGTACAGGTTTTCATAAACAAATGTATGGCAGAATTCACCTGAATCAATTCCTTTTCTTCGAGACCTTTTCACTTGAGCATCAGGCATTAAGCTGTAGACTTTCAGCTTTTTGCACCTTTTCCTAGGAGGTACTGGAAATCTAAAAGACAAAAACCACATAATATTATTAAGAATTAATAAAATGAAGCACAAGGCATTGCTGACTGATGGATAATATCTGTATATGACAGACAGAATAACAAGTCCTTTAAGGGAAAAAGAAACCTTGGTGATGGATAAATGAACAAATCAACTAGATATTATCAAATGGTTAGTAAAGGACAAATTTAATACCTTAAATTATAAACTGGCAAAATTGATGACCTTGCACCACTGTCCATCACGACTGATTTTTCACTGGTACAGTCAATGAAAAATGTCCCAGGTATGTTTACTACACTCTACTGACAATATACTGTATGCAAAAAATTTATATTTGTACATGCATCGGGCAAATTCAATTTGCAGACACTAAGTGACAGGAAGAATGTAATAAGATAATTAATTATTGATTTGGAATATTATGCCACACTTACACAGTGGCAAGTTTGTTGTCGTATCTCATGAAGCGGTGGTTTACATCATGTTTTCCCAGCATGTAACATAAATTACAGAGGTCAAAATCTTTACATTCGACACACTTCCAGCGGAATCCACTGATGCTTTTTCTGATCTCTGCAGGTCCCACCTTCACACAGGTATCACAATAAGCAGTGTGTAAGTTGTACTCAAAATCTGGAAAAAAAATACAAACATTATCAATTATATTAATAAAAGGTGTTTTCAAATTACACCATACCTAAGCCTGATAAATGAGCGAGTTCTGCTTTGATATTCAAGGGAAACATATTTGGCAAAGGAAACCATGAAATAAAATATAACTGTCACTCTCTTAGAAAACGTTTATGAAATTTTATTTTTTGGTGATTTGTATGACTTTTCTTGTGATAAAAATCCCCAGATCTAATAACCTGATGTTTCAGTGTCTATGACACGTAGATCAATCCCATTGTCACCAGCCCGACAATTTTCCATCAACATTCCGTAGTCCCACAGAACACTGCACATCTGTGACTCTGGGTCGCTCTCCACCACAGTGCCAATGTGTCCAATCCCGCCATCCTGATTCCCGTAGGCCCAGTCTGGGCCCCGTATCACACGTGACCCTTTATAGGGACGGATTAAGGACATGGCTAATCCGCTACGAGATATAAAAAAAAGAATAATTGTCTTTTTATTGAGCTGACAAGTAATCATTATAAATATAGATAACTTATTACATTAGGTATATAACATTGCAACTTCTAAAAAAACAAACAAATATCCACAAATTTGACACAAATCTAGTCACATAATATACCAAAATGTAAAATTGTTAAATTGCAACATATTAATGATTTGCTTGTAAAATAATTATCACTGTTATTTGCTATTTATATGGCCCTTAAAGTGTGAATAAGTTGATATGTATATAGCTTCACTTGTGTTTGAACTCTGAAAAATAAGTACTCTGTCAAGTTTATGCATTTGAATAGAATGGACCAGCTGCAGTGCAGATATGCAGGAGCTAAGACCAATATCTGCTGATAAACCAATTAATGATCAGCTGATAATAAATGTACAATATATTGTAGGTGCACAAACTGTTATTGGAAATTAGTACTTATTAGTTTTTTTTTTTTAATATCTAGCTATAATTACATTGTAGATCATTAACAGCAATATATATAATGTCAGCAAATTTGTGATATAACACTGATTGATTGATTGATGGTGCTTAACGTCCTTGTTCCGGTTATAACCGAGCCTAGGACACTAAGGGGAAAGGGGTGGGTCGGGGCACTAATAGGGAGCAATTTCGCATTTCGTCATCGCCAAATGATCTAATATGAGAGGGACAGACGATTATCTCTATGTAAAAAAACAATTATTTGACCTGTCACTGAATTGCCTTAATGCCCTACGTTATCCTAATCTAGACCTATATGAACCTATACTCTGTGGCGGCTAGCAATTAGCCTACTCTTGTTCGAATACCAGCAGAGGATCTTTAACGTGCACGGCGTGACTCACCGTACACCGGACCCCGGATTAACGTCCCTTCCGAAGGACAAGAAGTGTAGAAGATAGCGTGAGATAGAGTATAGATTGGTTTGAAAAATTTGGTGTAGTTTGTTAGTGGGATATAGTTTTGTTATTGATAGTAGGAATTCTAGACACCATTTTGTATTGCTAACCATGGTGTTTTCGAATGGGTAAGGGGTAGGGTATAGATCAGACTAGTTTGTTATGTAGAGTGTAGTTATAGGGTGATTATAGAGGGGTAGTGCTGGGTTTGGGTAAGCATAGGAAATTTGGATTATGTGATAATGCGAGTTATTATACAAAGACTGTTTTTCGGGAGACTGTTGATTACTGTGTATAATCATCTACAAGCCTACCCTACTGGAGCAGTGCTATGTACATAAAGCACAGTTTGATAGCGATTAGTAAAGGTAAGAGGAAAAGATAGGAGGGGAGGAAGGGGGTTTAGAAAGGGGAGTTGCCAGATGGTATTGGCATGGGAGGTCCCCACCTCTATATTCGGGGTTTGTGTTGGTGTATTTAAGTACATGTTTTGGAAGGTAGATACCACGTTCCTCGTCACAGGGGGTCTACAACCCGGACCACTCCGGGGTAGACACAACTGCAGAGTAGGTGGATATCTGATGTCAAATTGTGTTACCTATTTTGTGTATGAATGGTAAAGATGTTCATATGTTGCGATGTGTTTAGACAAAAATCTTACTTTCATTTTCGTAATAATAAACATTTCAATTTAAATCGACTTACATGTACAGTCAAAGAACAGTTTTAGATCCTGATTGATATATTTTTGAATTAAAAACTCCTACAGATCTTTGCAAACTTTCATTTCCACATGTTATAATCCAAACATGAACAGAGTTGATGAGGATTTCTATATATAGTGTCAGGAGAAACCCGTCATAACAGGTCCCCGTGATTTTGTGTACGCCGCACCCGGTCCCGGACCCGATCCCCGTACCAGGAATATAGATATTAATTTTTTTCTCAACAACGACTTAATGAATAAATCTCATGTTTTTCTTGTAAATCCAGATTTATATTTCCAAAATCTGACATTTAAAATAAAATGTAAATAATACCCACAACTTTAGTAATCGTCGATTTACATTTTTCAGGGTGTGATTTTGTGTACGCCGCACTCAACCGTGAAAAATTACGGTTTTTGGCTGTTTATTCGTAAACAAGGGTTTATTTTTATGATATTTTCGATTCCATACTTCAAGTAAACCTAGTTGTTGATACAAATATAAGTTTTGATTACAAATACTACTTATTTCATTTCAAATCTTGCCTTTTTTGAGATCGCGGCGATGATCACGGGGGTTTTTGTTTACGCCCGGTCCCGTACCAAGGGCAGACTACTCCCGATCCACCGTGCTAGGACTACTGGTTTATGAGTAGCGTGTATTGTCTGTAATACCAGATATTTATACATGACTTTTAGTCTATACATTAGTAATCAATTATATCGGACGATGTTTTTGTGATGTTAGTGAAAGATTTCGCGAAAATTACAAAAGTGAAAAAGCGAGAAAAAAAAAATTAATATTGTGTATACTACGAATATTTATATATAGTTATGCACCAAGTGCAATCTGGTATCTATACAAATACAAGCATATCAATCTTTAATTGAAGTATACAAAATGATCAGTGGAATATAGACATTGATTTAATTTGCTGAACTGTGTTTAATTCACATAATTGTATATTATGTACTCATTAAATTCATTAGATTTGTGTTCAGTTGTTTGTATAACCTTAATTAATCAGTGATTGTGAGATTATCCAAACACACCTAACGCCACCAGCCGCTGTTATCTGGTAAGAAAAAGAACAATAGACTTATTATTACTAATTGTTTGATTAAACTATTTGTTCCTTCAACAATATTATTTGTAATACCTGTATACTTGTTTCCTATACCAAGCTCCGATAGTACCCACCAACCTGCATATTTCACTATATCTCCCTTAACACTAGAATTGAAATAATCTACAAAAGGTTCACTCCATTTCTCAGACACCTTATCTAACAACAACAAAAACTCACTTTCACTATCACATCTCAAAAGCTGTAGAACGTCCTCCATATAAATAGAAATGTCACTACTACCCCTATGCTGGTTCAGCCAAAATCTGATGTCTCTACGTACATGGTTCCAACAAAAAACTAATTTGATATTTGGAAAAACGTCTTCTATGGCATTTTTTATGGCTAATTCCCTGTCTACAACAATGACATGACTACCCTTCGATAAATTAGGAATAAGAGACTTGATACACCGCCAAAAAAATTCGTGAATCCTAGTAGATTTCTTATCATGAATGAAAAAAGCTACAGGAATGGTTTTATTATTTTGAAATAAAACATGTCTAAATACTAAAGCTGAAACATAAAAATCTCCTACTTGAAAGGTTGTGTCATACGACATGTACAACTTCTCGTCAGATTCAACTTGTAATAATAAATTTAACTCGCTCAATAATTCCTGAACACCTAAAACACACCTAAGATCTGGACCTATAGCAAAATCATGAATATAACCATCTAAGTGATACATAAGTTCTAAAGTACTGTACAACTCATCATGGCTAAGACGTTTCTCATTCCTTGCTAGCCTTAACTGATACCTAACTTGAGAAGGGGACCTAAGATTAGCCCTACCCTGTAAGCTACCCTTAACTTGTTGCTCTGTTTGATTCCTCTTAAACACCGATGACGGATTGCTATCACTAGAACTAACTGATTTAACCTGCTTTAAAACAGATGGAAAAGTCCTCCTATAATCGTTCCCATCTGTGCCATTCCCGTGGACCCTAGGGACAAAAATAGTCTCATCACCTATGTACTGAATAAACCTGTAAGTAACAGTCCCCTTCTTCATCATATACATTCTACGCTGAAAGTTTTTGGAACCTTTAGTATCGCCCTTCCCTTCACTTATGTAATAAGTACGTTTCCACATTTTTGGATTTGCTTTAGGAATTCCATGACCACCCTTATTAACCCAAAAATACCCATCACATGACCAGTCATCAGTTCTACAGACATCTCCGTTGTCGGTTATCAAAAACGTCTCCCCTCCCTTGGGTTTTAATGTTGTAACATCTGACAATTTATCTTTATCCTTATCAGGGTTAGAAAGAATAGAAAATATTACGTCGCTTTCCAAAAATGTCTTTAAGCCAGAAGAATAAACAACACTACGGTAAGATAACGTTCCCCCCTCCCCTCCACCACCTATCTGTATACCTGCAAAGGAATCCTGTAGTCTAGTATCGGATGCTGTCTGTGTCGTATCGAGTTCTGGTGTGGTAGGAGTAGCATCGGATGCTGGCGTGGTAGTATCTGGTACTGGCGTGGTAGCATCGGATGCTGGCGTAGTGGTATCGGATGCTGACTGTGTGGTAGTGGTCTTAGATTTCCTTCTTCTATTTTTTCTCTGACGTCTGCTCAGTTTAGTAGGCGGCGGTGCTTGCGTAGTAGTATCGGGTGCTGGCGTGGTAGTATCTGGTACTGGCGTAGTAGTATCGGGTGCTGGCGTGGTAGTATCTGGTACTGGCGTAGTAGTATCGGGTGCTGGCGTGGTAGTATCTGGTACTGGCGTAGTGGTATCGGGTACTGGCGTAGTGGTATCGGGTGCTGGCGTGGTAGTATCTGGTACTGGCGTAGTGGTATCGGGTACTGGCGTAGTGGTATCGGGTGCTGGCGTGGTAGTATCTGGTACTGGCGTAGTGGTATCGGGTGCTGGCGTGGTAGTATCTGGTACTGGCGTAGTGGTATCGGGTACTGGCGTAGTGGTATCGGGTACTGGCGTAGTAGTATCGGGTTCTACAGGAGGAATTGCTGTCGGTTGCACGGAAATCAGTACAGAAAGGTAGGAAGGCTTAGTGGTCGGTGGCGGCGTAGTAGGACTAGTATCGGATGCTGTCTGTGATCTCTGTGATGGAATTGTGGTACGGGATGGTAATTCTGGCCAAGATGCAGGATCATCGTCAGGTATGTAAGTGGGTTCTACAGGAGGAATTGCTGTCGGTGGCACGGAAATCAGTACAGAAAGGTAGGAAGGCTTAGTGGTCGGTGGCGGCGTAGTGGTCGGTGGCGGCTTAGTGGTCGGTGGCGGCGTAGTGGTCGGTGGTGGCGTAGTGGTCGGTGGTGGCGTAGTGGTTGTTGACGGCTTAGTGGTCGGTGGCGGCGTAGTGGTCGGTGGCGGCTTAGTGGTCGGTGGCGGCGTAGTGGTCGGTGGTGGCGTAGTGGTTGTTGACGGCGTAGTGGTCGGTGGCGGCGTAGTGGTCGGTGGCGGCTTAGTGGTCGGTGGCGGCGTAGTGGTCGGTGGTGGCGTAGTGGTTGTTGACGGCTTAGTGGTCGGTGGCGGCGTAGTGGTCGGTGGCGGCTTAGTGGTCGGTGGCGGCGTAGTGGTCGGTGGCGGCGTAGTGGTCGGTGGTGGCGTAGTGGTTGTTGACGGCTTAGTGGTCGGTGGCGGCGTAGTGGTCGGTGGCGGCTTAGTGGTCGGTGGCGGCGTAGTGGTCGGTGGCGGCTTAGTGGTCGATGGCGGCGTAGTGGTCGGTGGCGGCGTAGTGGTCGGTGGTGGCGTAGTGGTTGTTGACGGCTTAGTGGTCGGTGGCGGCGTTCTGATTGTTGTAACTCCGGCGAGGATGTCGTTCACTACTCTGTCAGTGCCCTTAAAGCTTAGATGAAGACCATCTCTGCTGAGTAGTTGCTCTTGTATAACTCCGTTCCGGGCGAAGGTTGGATGGGGTATGTAGTGGAGGTTCGGTGTGATGCTGGATATGGTTCTTAGTGCGTGGTTGATACATCTGGCCTTGTAGTTGATTCTGTTGATAAATCGTGGCTTGCGTATCGCATCTTCAAATCGGGACTCGATCCGCGGTAGTATGGCTGAAATCGCGATCTGCATAATCGGCGACACTTCCAAATCCTCTCGCACAGGTGCTGAAACCGCTACAGGACGATGGGGACTGGATCACGGCCAAGATTGTTAGCACCACAGTGGATGACGCAAATGTCATACTCAGGTACTAACCCCTTAATCTCAGCCTACATTTCTTCAACTCGATAGCCGCTTCGGGAGATGACAAAGATGACATCACTAGGACGCAAGTACTTGTGAAAATACTTGGCCTGTGAATGACCAACTATAAGGGTTGCCATAATGCGTATTTTTCGTGAGCGTATATGTATATTCTTGGTATTTTCAATATGAAAATATTGTGACAGAGGAGGGGGCAATACTTCTATATATACTTGAGGTGATTGGTATTTTGGTATTGTAGTCATTTCATTGGTTGGATGAATTTAATTGATTTTTTCCAACATGAGATAACTAATCAAAATTATCGGATTACCAAACTGATCAGCTGTTCAGTATCTGACTCTCTAAACAAACAATTAGTAATAATAAGTCTATTGTTCTTTTTCTTACCAGATAACAGCGGCTGGTGGCGTTAGGTGTGTTTGGATAATCTCACAATCACTGATTAATTAAGGTTATACAAACAACTGAACACAAATCTAATGAATTGAATGAGTACATAATATACAATTATGTGAATTAAACACAGTTCAGCAAATTAAATCAATGTCTATATTCCACTGATCATTTTGTATACTTCAATTAAAGATTGATATTGCGAAACTTGCAACGTACCAGAAACCATTGAGCATTATTTATTAAAATGTGATCGTTTTTATATACAGAGGCAGAGGCTATTCCGGGATATGGACATACAGCCATCCACATTAACTAATATATTTCCAAATTTATTTGCAGACAATCCCAAAGCTACTACGGCAGTACTCAAATATATTTCTAAGACTGGTATAGCAAATATACTATAAATACAATTTATTTTTCTTCAAAATAACCATCAAAATCTAGGTGCTTGTCACGTGCTTTTAGACCTTTTATCATACTTTGTAAGACAATACCTGTCCCCAACACAATGACGAGGGGCACAGGGACCTGTCTCATCAAAAAATGGTGTCCTAAATTATAAGGTCACTTTTTAAATATTTTAATTAACATTGAATTTATATAATGCCATAACATGGCATTACAACTCTTGACTCATCTTCACTCATCTTCGTCTTATATGCATCTATCTCAGAAGTAGAACTTCTTTTTATTATTATGTCTTAGAATAGGCCTAGATTTTTTATAGTGTATATAGGAGGAATACGGCAATTAGGGGTGTGACGTATTGCACGGCACACTCATACGCTAATGTCCTCATGCCCCACTCTATCATTTCTGATAAATAACTGTATTGAATAAATAAGGGGGGAGTCGTGATACTGCTGCGACAGTATACACGAACTATTTCTTTAAACTATTAAATAAAGCCCGTATAAATAGGGAGGTATTTTTTCTACCGTATAGACTTTAATAGGGATAACATTATAAGCCTTTCAGTAGGTTTTTTTCTTTTTCCCATTTATAGATAGGATAAATAGAATTTAGATTACACTTGGTAACACCGCTGGCGGTTAGCAATTTAAGTCAGCCCAACATGAAGGTGGATCGATACAAATATACAGGTACGGGTGAGCGATATGTAGTATACAGGTGACGGTATATATGGGAGGTGTGTCCTGTTGGTAGGGGATTGCCCAATCACTAGCGCACTTCTCATTATACCCCACAGCAGCCATTTCAGTGAATATTAACACACCCGTGTGTTAATGGCATATATATGTGTGTGGCTCAGATCCCGGTACGGTTAGAAAGAAGTAACGGGAAATGGGTCACAAGGTCAGTCATGAGAATGTAGGGCGAGCCCACCTAATACAAATTGTTTTAAAAGGGAATTACTCCCTAAGTAAATATATGAACTAAAATACAAAAGTTTATATTTTAAGTAAATATATATTCATGTATAGACTCATGAATACTCCATCGCCTTCATGTTCGGAAAAGTGTTATCATAGTGCTAAAGAATTTGAACTTTTTTTTTTTCGGGGCAATAGATTACTAATAATACTTTGTACATCGACTAATTTCCTTAAGAAAATAGTCGATATAACTCAGGAATCAAGGTTTCTTTTTATAACAACTAACAACCCTTGATATCCAGCTTGTACCTTTTTCTTTTTATAAAGAACCCAACTTTTTCCATAATAAGTGCTCCGCACATAAATTTTTATTTATATATTGTGAAACGAGTCAACCCCCCACTAATCCTGTAGTGGACCAGGGGAGACAACTCCAAAGAAATACCGGTCAGGACACTAAATGGGTCAAACCCGCCTGACAATCTATACCTTGTACTTACTGGTATAAGGATATTTTTTATAAGATTAAAGTGAAAACTACATATGGAGATAACTATTCCTGTGGCAGAGGAAATAGTTAAGTAATAATTTTTGTTCTCTTTTTTATATCATCTCCACATAATAGCTGGTAATATTTTAAACCAAACTTCTTCAATTCTACTTCATTCAATTACATTAATCTCATCAGCATCGTATCATTTTTTTTTTTTATCCCACTTTCTTGGCCAGGACACTAAAGGACACAGTCCGCCTGGCAACCAAAATAACTTAAATATTTTGTTTTATCAAAATGATACCAGACAACTATTCCTGTGGCAGAGGAATTAGTTGATTTTTTTAATGTTTTTAACTGATACATTTTATACGTAGCTATTACGTAATTATTTAAATAAGCTGGGTACATTAGCCCTCACGTAACAATAAATTACTTTTTATAAGTATTAGACAGCTAAATGATTTTTCTCCTCCTTTTTATGTTAAATCTTTTGCTTTTCTTTTATAAAACTTCTATTGCCGCTTTTTTCTACATTTTCTCATACTGTATAATTTGCATACATTAGTATAAGATAAAAACCCGCATACACTATAGGGACGCCCCGGACCATCTATACCTCCAGCCAAGCCTGGCAAAAGGACAAAGTACTGTACCTTACGGAAGCAGTGACGTCCTCGACTGTCGGGTGTAACTGGTGGCCTTAGACCCGGGGTACACAACAGACACATTATATATCACCCCTATTCGAACATCAACATACGACAATAATCTCACTTTTGAACAAATACATATATCTATCGATTTTACTTTTTTTTTTTTTTTTTTTTTTTTTTGCAAAGATAACTTATAAATATATAAAGATAAATTTTTAACACAAGTATATAGTAAGCCTCTTGGCTCCCTTCGGTCACCCTCCCACGACAAAAAAACTATAACGTGGGCTATTTTAATACCATCGTAGAGCGACTGGCGTACATGGGCCCGCCCACAACGCCACACCCCCACCACATCGTCGTCGATATGCTTGTATTTGTATAGATACCAGATTGCACTTGGTGCATAACTATATATAAATATTCGTAGTATACACAATATTAATTTTTTTTTTCTCGCTTTTTCACTTTTGTAATTTTCGCGAAATCTTTCACTAACATCACAAAAACATCGTCCGATATAATTGATTACTAATGTATAGACTAAAAGTCATGTATAAATATCTGGTATTACAGACAATACACGCTACTCATAAACCAGTAGTCCTAGCACGGTGGATCGGGAGTAGTCTGCCCTTGGTACGGGACCGGGCGTAAACAAAAACCCCCGTGATCATCGCCGCGATCTCAAAAAAGGCAAGATTTGAAATGAAATAAGTAGTATTTGTAATCAAAACTTATATTTGTATCAACAACTAGGTTTACTTGAAGTATGGAATCGAAAATATCATAAAAATAAACCCTTGTTTACGAATAAACAGCCAAAAACCGTAATTTTTCACGGTTGAGTGCGGCGTACACAAAATCACACCCTGAAAAATGTAAATCGACGATTACTAAAGTTGTAGGTATTATTTCCATTTTATTTTAAATGTCAGATTTTGGAAATATAAATCTGGATTTACAAGAAAAACATGAGATTTATTCATTAAGTCGTTGTTGAGAAAAAAATTAATATCTATATTCCTGGTACGGGGATCGGGTCCGGGACCGGGTGCGGCGTACACGAAATCACGGGGACCGTCATAACATTGCCTGAGCCCCGTTCGATTTGCACTCTTCTGATTCTAGAAGATATCTTCCGGTCACTCGATTTGAAGCTCTTCTGCTTCTGGAAGATCTTCTACTCTTCCGTCTCAAAGCTGGAAGATTTATCTTCCAAGATGGCGGCGACCATGTTTTAAGTGTGCGAGTGATGAGTTTCACTAGAGAAGGATTTATAACACATACATGCACATGTTTGTGTTATCGTGTTTGAGAAAACTTAAAAACTTGCTTATTTTTTGTTTTATTCTCCCGGTTTACTCGATTTACATATAACGGAATACGATCTTCTTAGAAGGCTTCTCTTCTTAGAAGAGTGCAAATCGAACGGGGCTCTGAGTTATTTCCCTGTATGCAGGGAGCAGATAGTGCTGACTTTGAGGGGCACTAAAAGGGCACCCTCAAATCTGCTCCAAAATAATGATTTTTTTTCAATGTTTTATAAACGTCCGTGGGTATTTACATGATAGTTGATGCAAAATAAACAAAAAACTTAAATTATGCCATTTTGAACATTGAATTTTACGATAAACTGTAATTCTTTTGAGCACGTGATCATGTGACAGCCATGTGACTTTATTAGGCCAAATAAAAATGGCGGTGATAATAGTGTCAACGCAACACTAGCTGTCATTGTGAATATGGAACGAAAACCGCTGCTGAATAATGACGGCGACAGCGATGTCAGTGATTTGGAGAAGACATTCGATTTCAGGAGAGATAGTGATGGTGGCATTAACGCAATCTCAGTGACAATAGACAAGAAGGTACCTGTACATGAACTTCTACCATATTTACAAGTACATTGTCCTACTTTAATCTTTATCGTTTACAGTACAGTAGTACTTGTTATACAGCATGGCTAGACGAGTATTTATGTCAATGTATTAAGCCTCGGAAGCTGACCGTGCGTTTGCCAACATTTTTTTTATAAAATGTATGCAAGCGACACATGAAACTTGCTAGGGTTTTGAATCAAAATTATATAATTACCGTGGTTGTACGAAGATTTTTTTTCTATGCTAAAGCCCAAACAAAACAAGCTAGCTAGGGCCGCAATATGTTCAGATGTTGTATATAAACCATAAAGTAGCTCCATCAAGTTTCAGGTATCGCCATTGGTGTAAAAACAATCTTGGTCTAGTAGGTCTACTATAATGAACTTAAAATTTAATTCCCCAACAAATATGGGGGGAACTTAAAGACTTAAATATGTAGTGGAACTGGACCAGGTTAATCATTGGCAACCTGGTAACTTAAGTGCTAGAGCATCTGCATGGCTATAGTGTTAGAGGTCCTGGGTTTGAACTCGGAGCTGGCCATGCATTTTTCCACTCCTCTTACATTTGGTGCCTGTGACCAAACCTTGTTTCAAGTGAGATTAATACTTGATAATGATATACCTGAACCTGGGTTGTGATTTGTTTAGTCTTCGGGGGCTAAGACTTAAAAGGGAAGGGAAAAGTGTTGTTGAGCTGGACTGGGTCGATCATTCATGGCAACCTGAGGTAGCTCAGTGGTAGAGCATCCAGCTATATATATCTAGTGTTCGGAGGTCCCAGGTTTTAACCCCTATCTTGCCGTGCATTTTCCACTCCTCTTACAGATAAAAAACATATCCAGAAAGGCTCTGTATATCAAACAGGTACATGTATATCAGTTTCCATTTAAAAATTAATCTTTTCTTTTATCTATAACATTATTTTAATATTGATAGAATTTGAATTAAACATTTTTCACTCTCTGTTAATCATCATCATGAAATGGCATGGGCTAGTATGGCTGTAATTTTCACAAGCCTAAGCTGGAAATTTTGTAGCCCTGGATGTCAGGGTAGTGGATTTTTATGTCACCTGAGACAAAGTCGCAGTTGATCTAGTTTGATCATAGGGATGACCTTGAACTTCATTCTAGGTCACAGGGGCCAAATATGCTAAACATTTTAAACAACTTCTTCTTGATAACCAAAAGGCCCAGAGACCCAATATTAGATATGTAGCATGCTGGGATGAAACGGCTACAAAGTTTGTTTAAATGAATGACCCTGACCTTCATTCAAGGTCACAGGGGTCAAATATGCTAAAATCTTTAAACAGCTTCTTCTTAATAACCAAGAGGCCCAGAGACCTGATATTGGGTTTGTAGCATTTATGGGTAAAGGGCTATAATGACTGTTCAAATGAATGACCTTAACCTTCATTCATTATTCCGGGGGTCCAATATGACATAAATATATCAAAACTTAGTTGACGGTTAAGGCCCATGGGCCTCTTGTTACACCTTTTTAGCTGGTAGTTTAGAGTCCATTCTGTATAGTATTTTGGAATAAGTTGACATACATGTATATACCAGTGTACATGTGCTAACTGGAATAGTCTACCACAACCTATTACATGTAACTCTATTGATTCTCCTCATTCCTTCAAATTCGTGCTCTCATATGTACAGGTTTATAAAACATAACAATTATACACAGTTTTTAACATGTGAAGCTCTCTCTCTCTCTCTCTCTCTCTTACCCTTCAGCTTGAAGTTGGACTGCAGTTAACTTTTAGACATAGATATGATTTTATCAGATACTGGAACACTGCCAAGTCTGGCTATAAATATATATCTATATATGTGTGTAATAGGGAAGGAGTATTATAATAAGTAATGAAAAATACTCTTCCCGCTCTGTAGCTTGAACTAGCGACCTTTCGCTCTCAAGGCAAATATTCTACCATTAATAGAAATTCCTGCTAGTCTGAGCTAGTAATTTGACGGTGAGATGACCTTATATTCTCTACTTTTACTTATGCAGACAGATTTGACTAGAGCCAGATTTGTTGATGCTCGACAAGCACCTGTATGTTTAGATAAAATGTTTACATCATGAACAGTGTGGGTCAAGTGTCTCCAGATGTGGGTCATACTGATATACATATGTACTGATATAATTTAATTTTACATTAAACATCTATAAACTTCTAGTAAGACAAGGATGACACAGTATTAACTCAGCTCAATAGAGTATAACTATTCTTTTTGTACTATCTCTAGATCAATGGCAATAAAAACTAAATACGATTGTTCTTTACTTTTTATCAGTGGAATGTTACCTCCAGTCTAGCCTTCAAACTAAATATGTTTTTTCTTTACTTACATGTATTCTCACTAAATGTTATTCCAGTCCAGCCTTAATTCACTTAATATCTTTTTTCTTTACTTTTTATCAGCGGAACCTCACCTCCAGTCTAATCTTGATTAAATATGTTTTTTCTTATTTACTTATTCTCAGCAGAATGTCACCTTCGTCTAGCCTTTAATAAATATGTTTTCTCTTTATTTTTTTCTCAGCGGAACATCACCTCCAGTCTAATCGTGATTAAATATGTTTTTTCTTTATTTATTTTCAGCGGACCGTCACCTCCAGTCTAGCCTTCGCTATAACCTCATGTACTCTCGGATCATCGTTTGTCGTTGGTTACAACACTGGCGTCCTGAATGAACCTGCTGAGGTAGTATACTCTACAGTTCTAAAACAGATTTTCCTGTAAAGTTAGAATAATAGTTTATACTGAACCTCTTGTCTAATTGTAACCCTGGTAAATACTAGCTGCTATATGTAAATTACCCTATTTGTTGATAAATGTCTAAAACTTAAAGGTATACAATGTACATGATGACTTTCGTTTAAATTGGAGCTTTTCTATTTTTTGGGTCAGATTATTGTAGTCGAATAACCGAAAAATACGACTTTTCCAACCCAATTAAACAATTTTTTTAAACATGATTCAAGAGAAAATGGTTTTGGTTTTTGAATTTTTACCCCAATAAACGAAATACCCTATTAAGCGTTACCTGATTAACTGGAATGTACTGTACATGTATATATATACTGCTCGGCATGAGATATCTTCTTTGTCAGTTGAGTGTAAGACTAGTTAACCAGAGGTCCAGGGTTCGATCCCCGGCAGATCTAGAGGCAGTGATTTGAATTTACGGGTCATGCACTCAGTCACATTGGTGCCCACAGGGGAAAACTCAGGATTGCTCCAATGTTATCACAAGAAAACTTGAAAGACTAGTTGGCCACAGGTCCAAGGTTTGATCCATAGCAGAGGCAGTGATTCAAGTTTAATGGCCATGCACATTGAGTTACTATTTAGTAACTGCAATATATTAAAAATGTATTCAGCCACACCATTCAGCAAGTTGCGATTGATTTAGGTTCCCATTCAGAAGAGAAAAAATCTTGATCTTAGCCTGAAAAATGTATGAAATTCGGTCTTTTATTAGAACAGAAACTCGGAAAGAAAATAAACTATATATATATACGAATTGATTGAGAAGCTGATTAATATAATCTATATAAATGCAACATTTTCAGTACTGTACTTAAGTTTGATTGTGTTGTAGGTGATCCAAGACTTCTACAACAGCACATACTACAACAGAAATGGAGAATACATGTCCTCCTCCCTTCTCACTCTCCTTTGGTCATTAACTGTGTCCATCTTCGCCATCGGGGGCATGATAGGGGGACTATCAGGAGGCTATGTGGCCAACAGATTTGGCAGGTATTAACTCATAATGTTAAAAAGTGATGTGTGAACCTTTCAGATGGCCATCAAAAGTTAACAGGACTGAGGAGTATTATTATCATAGTTATGACAACGCCCATCAAAGATAAACTTTTGCTCAGCTGAACATCTCCTCTATTAATATCTAACCTATCTCTTCGAAAAATTTGCTACCTGTGTTTTCCTGCTTAGCATTTTGATTCAACAATTTTTGTAAGAGTTATTGCCCTTTGTTTATTTTAGTGTATTCTCTCTAAGTTTTTGACAGATTTCTTTGAAACCTCATATAAGGCTTACTAAAGAGTTATTTCCCGATGTTTATTTCACTATTTTTGATATTGTCCAAAAATCATCTGAATTTTTAAACCATTTATTTAACCACATGTTTAGTTTGAACCCACATGTACAGCAAGCTCTCTTATCTATGTCTGCATAATCAGATCTGACATAATGACAGCTATAAAAAAAATCATCTTTGCATGTCGAATGTGCATTATATATGATGAGTCTGATATTATTTATAATGATTAAGTTAAATTGTATTTCTGAACTACTGTTAATATGTTTTATGTTTCCAGGAAAGGAGGCCTTCTGAGAAATAACCTCCTCAATTTGATAGCGAGTGGCCTGCTTATTTTCTCCAAGTTTGCCAAATCGTATGAAATGCTCATAGCTGGCAGATTTGTAGCTGGACTATGTTCTGGTATGTACTACATGTATATATATATAAACCCTATCAACACTTCCAGGACACTGTTTATTAACTCTGATCTGAAATGCTGATAGCAAGTGATCGATGGTGATAGATTGAAATTTCCTGATCATCAGTTTTGTCTGTCCAATCAGTGATTAATTAAATTTGATTAATTTAATGTTATCTTTCTTTCAAATTGATATGTAAATATTTTTTACATTTCCTCGTTGTGCTTACTATGCTGTTCCAGTCATCTAGACACTTGTATTTTATATGTAATATAAACGATAACCACAACCAAGCAATCAAATGTGACAACTTAATTAAGTAGTCTTTCATTTATCATGATGTTGAAAATTGGTTACAGATTTCTCACATGATTAATTGGCTAACACCTGAAATAATTGATTATTGACGAACTTGATTAATCAGAACACCACTACTGATAGCAAATTCAAAACATGATGCTAATTTTCAACATCAATTTTGCTGTGTACATTGTATTCTAATTTACAATCAGTGATTATTTTTAGGTCATCCTGACCCAAAGGATGACCTATAGCCATCATGCTTCGTCCGTCATCATCTGCCTAACTTACTTAAAATTATCCTTGAAGGGTCCTAACTAAATATAAGTGCTGTTAATTTTTGGGTCAGTCCAGAATCCAAGATGGCCACAATTGTACATCTTGAAAAACACATTTTGAGCTTCTCCTGTTTCAATGGTGCCATTGAGCTGAAAATTGGCTGGAATGTTAAGGAAGGGGAGCTAACAAAGTGTTGTTATTTTTCAGCCTTGTAAAAATCTTTGACATGGCAACCATTACAGCCATTTTGTAGCATGATTGTGCAGTCATGGTGTTCCTGAAAAACACATGTTTTAAACTTCTTCTCAAGTTCCACCAGTGGGATTCAGTTTTATCTTACCTGAAATAATCCTGAGATGGCCCTGACCAAGTGCTGTTGTTTTTGGGTCGGCCTGAAATCCAAGATGATCGCCATGGCTATGATAATACCACTATACTTGCTACTGAGTAGGTATACTCAGGATCGAGTCTTTTAGAGTCAGATGACCGTTAAGGCCCATGGGCCACTTGTTCAGTATAACAGACGCAATATAAACACCAGAACATTTTGGAAAGTCATTCTCTAACGTAAGACAGGCTAGGTTGAGAGGGAATTAGAGAGGACCCAATTTTTTTAATGTTACAGTTACCAATACCATTAAATCTGCCTTGATGTTAAAATTTCAGGTTAAGTTACAATTTCATGACAGCACCTTCTCACTTAATTCACTTTGTCATTTATGTTGTTATATTTCAGGTATAGCTACCGCCATTGTGCCCCTTTATCTGTCCGAGACGGCCCCCATCTCCGTACGTGGACTGGCTGGCACATTTAACCAGCTGGCCATTTGTCTGGGTATACTCGTCGCACAGATAATAGGACTGGAAAAACTTCTATCTACACCAGACTTGTGGCCCTATTTACTAGGTAAGGGTGTTCAACAAGCTTCAATTTCGTTTACACATGATTTACGTATGTAGTTATACTTATATCATAATTATAATAATACATAATTTAACAACTTTCGTTAGAGCCCGGTAAGGAATGAATGTGCCATAGCTATTGTATATACCGGTAAACAGTGTTTGTCCATCTGTCTGTCCATCGGTGCTCTGATCGATGTTCAATAGTGATTAGATATCTCGTTCCTGGTTTATGCTGAAGTCTCTTGATCATAAAGCAGGACTATGAGGAAAAATCATTATTCAAACTTTACTGTTTATTTTGTAGAAAAAACAAGTAATTATTATTTTATTGGTGCACAATATCTTTTTAAGAATATTAATTGTGGCAGGATTGAATTTTATTGAATGTATTTGTTTAGTTGCATAAAGTTATATTAACGTTATGTCCAGCTGTATAGAGGTCAAGTCTAAAAGTGTGACGTCATTATGTATATGATATCATGGTTGGAAACCAAAAGACAAGAGTAGATCTCGAGTCTCCTCTGTTTCGAATGATGAGTACTAATTTGATAACAAAGTTTATATGCTTGACTTATTTAGGTTGTCAGTCGACATATATCTGTTATACATAATGAATATCCAACAGTTAAAACTATTTTTGATAATATTGGCTACATTTTGAATATCATTGCTGCAAATTTAATAAAATCTCTTTCCTCTTGTTGTACAGTACATTTGTGTTTTAGACTGATATTATGTAGAACTAATACTACAGTCAAACTTCGTTATTACAAACTCTGATAATTCAAAAACTCTGCTTAACTCAAAGTAAAAATTCAGTTGTGATAGTTAAAATTCTATATCATATTACTCAATCACCTTAAATTCTTGAGATATCTCAAAGTATTTTTGAAGTATAAAACTGACCTCTTGAACTTGTATTGGACATGTTATGTTTTAGGCGGCACACTTGTACCAATGGTGTTCCAGTTATTGACCTTACCATGCTGTGTAGAAAGCCCAAGTTACTTGATGATCAACAAAGACAGTGAGAATATGGCAGAGCGAGGTAACATTCTCAGTAATACACTGTGTAGACAGTGGGTATTGTATTGATTGATGGCAGAGCGAGGTAACATTCTCAGTAATACACTGTGTAGACTGTGGATATTGTATTGTTTTATGGCAGAGCGAGGTAACATTCTCAGTAATACACTGAATAGACTGTGGGTATTGTATTGTTTTATGGCAGAGCGTGGTAACATTCTCAGTAATACACTGTGTAGACTGTGGGTATTGTAATGTTTTATATATGGCAGAGCGAGGTAACATTCTCAGTAATACACCGTGTAGACTGTCGGTATTGTATTGTTTTATGGCAGAGCGAGGTAACATTCTCAGTAATACACTGTGTAGACTGTGGGTATTGTATTGTTTTATGGCAGAGCGAGGTAACATTCTCAGTAATACACCGTGTAGACAGTGGGTATTGTATTGTTTTATGGCAGAGCGAGGTAACATTCTCAGTAATACACCGTATAGACTGTGGGTATTGTATTGTTTTATGGCAAAGCGAGGTAACATTCTCAGTAATACACTGTATAGACTGTGGGTATTGTATTGTTTTATGGCAGAGCGAGGTAACATTCTCAGTAATACACCGTGTAGACTGTGGGTATTGTATTGTTTTATGGCAGAGCGAGGTAACATTCTCAGTAATACACTGTGTAGACTGTGGGTATTGTATTGTTTTATGGCAGAGCGAGGTAACATTCTCAGTAATACACCGTGTAGACTGTGGGTATTGTATTGTTTTATGGCAGAGCGAGGTAACATTCTCAGTAATACACCGTGTAGACAGTGGGTATTGTATTGTTTTATGGCAGAGCGAGGTAACATTCTCAGTAATACACCGTATAGACTGTGGGTATTGTATTGTTTTATGGCAGAGCGAGGTAACATTCTCAGTAATACACCGTGTAGACTGTGGGTATTGTATTGTTTTATGGCAGAGCGAGGTAACATTCTCAGTAATACACTGTGTAGACTGTGGGTATTGTATTGTTTTATGGCAGAGTGAGGTAACATTCTCAGTAATACACTGTATAGACTGTGGGTATTGTATTGTTTTATGGCAGAGCAAGATAACATTCTCAGTAATACACCGTGTAGACAGTGGGTATTGTATTGGATTTTATTGTATTGACAAGGACAATTTAAGTCATTTAGGGCCAAAGACTGTTGTGGGAACTAATTTTTTCATTAAGTTGATTTTTATGGGGCTACAAGGTCTGGTGTCTGTAAGTATGTCTGTCTGTCTGTGAGTATGGGTGTCTGTCTGTGAGTACGTCTGTCTGTCTGTGGGTATGGATGTCTGTCTGTCCATAGTAAGAAGTTTGTAAGTATTATGATCTCATGAACTCCTGGCAGATTTAATTATTTGTACACCACCTGTTTACAGATTATTGTATTCATCAGTCAAGGATAAACCTAGCTATCAAAGGTCACACTTGACCACCCTGAAAATATTAGAGCAATAATTGTACATATACTAGGTAACCTTGTGCATATGCCATTTCCTGTCTGAGAGGGGGCAGGCAGCTCATTATCCTATTTTTATCTCCAGAATACTTTTTCATATTATGGAATTAATAACAAATTGCTGACAAATTACTTTTTTGAAATACAAAATGGTTTTATAGAATATGATGCTTGTTTATCTGTGTAAAAACAACATTATTTATTTTAATATCATTTAATTCATCAAATCAAATATTTTTTTCTAGCTCTGGTTTGGCTGAGAAAAGATACAGATGTGTATGATGAGATTGAGGAGATGAAAGCAGAAATAGAAAAATCAAAACGGGCCACAAAGGTAATTAAGAAATTGTTAAACATTCTATCAATTGGACTTTTGATGTATTAGGCAAGGAAATCAAAACGGGCCACAAAGGTAATTAAGAAATTGTTAAACATTCTATCAATTGGACTTTTGATGTATTAGGCAAGGAAATCAAAACGGGCCACAAAGGTAATTAGGAAATTGTTAAACATTCTATCATAATTACCTCTCAAACAGTCTGCTGTAATAATTGAACTATTGATGTATTAGGCAAGGAAATCCAAATTGGCCACAAAGGTAATTATTATAACAACTTTGAGTTAGATCATCAGATAATTTCATAGCCCATATTGCATGATTCATGGGAGTTGCAGGTACAATTCCTGGAGGAGGCAAACTGTCACATTCAGGGCCATTGAACACTACATGTGCATGCTTGACCTAACAGAAATTAAGATGTTACATTTAGGGAGGTAGATACTGGGTTGATGTTGTGTTTGAGGAGAACATAGTTAAAAAAAGGGGGGAGAAATATGGAAGGTTTTATTTGTATGTAGTGTTCACGGGTGTATGATCACCTTCAGACTTTGCTCGAGAGTGATTTCCCTTTATCAGTAGAGTGGAAGACTGGCAAGCTGTAGTGCTCGAGAGTGATTTCCCTTTATCAGTACAGTCCTCGAGAGTGATTTCCCTTTATCAGTACAGTCCTCGAGAGTGATTTCCCTTTAACAGTAGAGTGGAAGACTGGCAAGCTGTAGTGCTCGAGAGTGATTTCCCTTTATCAGTACAGTCCTCGAGAGTGATTTCCCTTTATCAGTAGAGTCCTCGAGAGTGATTTCCCTTTATCAGTAGAGTGGAAGACTGGCAAGCTGTAGTGCTCGAGAGTGATTTCCCTTTATCAGTACAGTCCTCGAGAGTGATTTCCCTTTAACAGTAGAGTGGAAGACTGGCAAGCTGTAGTGCTCGAGAGTGATTTCCCTTTATCAGTACAGTCCTCGAGAGTGATTTCCCTTTATCAGTAGAGTCCTCGAGAGTGATTTCCCTTTATCAGTAGAGTCCTCGAGAGTGATTTCCCTTTATCAGTAGAGTCCTCGAGAGTGATTTCCCTTTATCAGTAGAGTGGAAGACTGGCAAGCTGTAGGGATTGTGGATCCAATTCCTGTAACATACAAGTGCTAATGGCTTCAACTGTCCTCCTAGACTAATAGGTCTCATAGACTGGAAAACTATAGTATATTTTATAATAGTCCCATTATAGCACAATTTCCCAATAGTGGTTTACTGCCTTATAAGCTGCCCATAATGCAGTAGCCCCAGCCATATCTCTGATGTAGTATATTTATCCCAACAGTCAATAACTAAAATTATTTACTTACCTTCTTCTCATTGTCTTTCTGAATTTCCTTGCCCCATCCAGAAGTTGTTACCCTCCCAATAGTCTGAATTCTGGAGTCCCGTCAAAAAGTTGTGACCATTCGAAAGTCGAAATCAGGAGTCCCATCCAGAAAATGTGACCCTTCCATTAGCCATTTGTATTCTCATAGTACATAGCACAAAGTTCGGGTTTTTGTAGCCTTGTAATGAACTAAGCCTAGTTACCCACGCTCAGTGCCTCTAATACATATACAAATGGCTATGGTAGCTCAGTTGTTTAGAGGTGAAAATCATTGGTGCACGGTTCGACGCTCCCTGCCCATGGTGATCTCTGTTTCTCGGGAAGCTGAGAAACATATCGGTCTATGCAGATGTGGTTGTGTCCTTGTGCATGACACTTTTGCCTGATTGCTCTGGATATCATGTGACAGGTATCACATACTGTAAATCACTTATATTTCGCGTGGGATTTATTTTCGCGTTAATTCGCGAGGAGAATCAAACGCGAATTCAAATCCCTCGCGAATATTTGTATCAGAATGACAAGAATACTAAGTGGCGTCCATTTTGAATCTACCGTAATCTTTAGTTGGTGAGCAAACATCGCCGTTAAAATACTGATAGAATGATAAATTATATACTTATATCAGAGTGTGTTTTTATATTACAAAACACCAAAATTTCACACACTCAAAAAAAACCCACTGAACATGTACACTTATAGTGTGGTTGAACTCCGACTTCATTAACCACATGTAAAACGTAGTCTAGAAGTTAATTTAAGTTTAAAAATTACGGTCCCGAGGATCCCGGATGGTCACCTGGAATACGTCGTACGTTATTACCCACGCTGTTGTAAGTTATGTAAGGTTACATGTATACATAGCACTTCACATCGCTTGATTCTCAAAAAGATATTTACCATAACAAAGTTGAAATCAAACAAATTATTTATTTAATTCAAACATTCAGAGCAAATAATCATCTGGAGTATAAATCATTCACAATAGACTGTCCCGAGAACTGTTCATCGGTATCAGTGTATACACACGTACGTTAATTACAATGTACGTTAACTCACAACCTATTGTAGTCCCGTCATCTTCCAGGCACCATTTAGAATGTATACAGGTACGGTAAATACAATTCAGTATGGCCAGACACCGATATCACATGAATGAATCACATGACTTTTCATGTACTGTCCCATGACTCTCATAAACAAAATGGCTACCAACATGGAAAAATCGCCGATCTGTTAACGTCATTCGCGAATTTAAAGTCATTATGAGATCAGAATTCGCGAAATTATGTATTCGCGAATAAGTCAAATTAGGTGAGTTCGCGAAATTAAGTACTCGCGAAATATAAGTGATTTACAGTATGTTGTTCAGTGAGGGAGCCACCATCTACTACAAGGAGACCTCTCCTCAAAATAACCCTGGCTGTTCACGGGGTGATAAACCTAACAAAAAACAAACTATACATATGCTATGTTGTGTTAAGTCCTTATTTGCTTGTGTTGCAGTTCCACTTCACAGATTTGTTTAAACACCAAGAACTCCTCACCCCGCTGATTATAAGTCTGGTCCTGCAGCTGTCTCAGCAGTTCAGTGGCATCAATGCTGTAAGTACTAAAACCATTTCAGAACACCAGTGGTCATTTGTTCAAAATTCAGTTATGTACCTGTACATACAAACTTTTCTTGACATAAGCAATCATTTCATTAAAGTTCATTTATCTAATGAGCATGAATCCTCCAGTTCGAACACATGATTTTCAATGAAAATAATAATGTTCTACCTAGTGATAATAATCGAATGATTACGACCATTGAAATAATGTGTTTTGTATTTGAAATATTGGCCATAGATAGCTCAGAATTACAGGTTACAAAACTTGGTTGGACATCAGTAATCATGTTGCAATTTGTAAATGAACTTTCTAAATACTGTTAATCCATTTATATATATATAAAAGGGAAGGCACATTGAAAAAAGCCACTTAGAGTGACGTCTGTCCAATAAAATCACAATACACATACATAGTTTTAAGGAGTTTGAATAAAGTTAGAACATTTTAGACTTATTCCTAGAAAAGTCACAGATACACATTAATTAACAAATAGATGATGGAAAGGCAATATTGTATCAAAAGGCACATGATCAAGTTTATAGGGTGGAGAACTTTTGTGAAAGAAATGATTATAAGGGATGTATATGTTTGTTAATGATCTGTTCCTATGATAAATAACAAGAAACTGCAACTGAAAAAAGTGCAGAAAAGAAATTGGAGGCCTGCTTTATTGGATATTCCATAGAGAACACTTTAATTAAAATCACCTAAAATTGAAATTGTATGTCTTGACCTCTGTATTTGTTTTATCGAAGGTGATTTATTATTCCACCCTGATATTTGAGAGTGCTGGACTCTCGGAGTCCAACGCCCAGTATGCCACGCTGGGAACAGGTGCAGTCAACGTCTTAATGACGTTTGTCTCGGCTAACATTATGGACAAAGTTGGAAGGAGGACGCTGCATCTGATCGGACTCGGAGGAATGCTGGTGTTCAGTGTTATTCTGTCGGTAGCGTTGATATTCCAGGTAAGCTGACCTTTTAGGAGTCAAATAAGTAATATTCAGGTGAAAGTCAAACTAAAAAGAAAAATCTTAATTAAATTTCTTTGTACAGTACTAGTATTTTAGTATGTTTCTCTGTTTTCTCTCTGCTCTTCACATATTATTCTATTAAAGAGATGAAAATTAAAAATGCTGAGATTTTTTGTTTTTGTCCGATATGGTCAAAACTTTAAGTATTTAGGTCATACATAAGATATAATCCGATAAGATAAATTTTAAATTGAATATAAAGGTTGGTATTTATGAAAAAATAGAGCATAAGCTCTGAAGCACTTTTGACCAACCCAGACACATTATACACATACACAACTACAGGGTACATAAAACATGATTATAAATACAACTTACATAGTGTTGACAACGTTGTAGTAAAAATACCTTTTTTTTGTAAGACTAAGTGTGAACTATATTTATCGATAGAAAATAAAATTCCAATCAGATTTAATCAATTCTATTTGGAAATTATCGAGACATAGATAGTAAAGACTAATAGAATCTTTCACCCCTTTTGGGGTGAGATAGGGGGATCTCAACCCGAGGAGGGAGATTGTTAAATTCCCAAACATGAGGCTTGCAGCAACACTTGGACGGCGGATGACAGTTGGGATAAGGCTGCAGCAGATGCTTTACACCTTACGATGTTGATTTCATGCAAAATTTAGTTCTGATTAGCTTGTCAAAAAGAACACCAAACACTCGGTTAACTCTGATAATTAACACTTATTTTAATTTCTTTTGTGAATAATATTCATATTTAGCATTCAAACGTTCCGGGTTAGGTCATAGTGATGTCACCCTATTGAGAACAAGAGCACGTTCAAAGAGCATGTGTAGCTTGTCTTTTCCCTAGAGTGAGAAAGAAAATCTCACCCCAGTAAAACTGCGGATATCCCTGTCCAGGGTGAGAGAAATTTTTATCTTTTTTTTTCTCCTTCATATTTTACAGAATGATGCTTCCTGGCTATCCTACATCAGTATCATTGCTGTTATGGCCTACATCGTCTCCTTTGCCACAGGCCCAGGGTCCATACCATGGTTTTATGTCGCTGAATTATTTGCTCAAGGACCAAGGTCAGCTGCGGTCAGTTTATCTGTACTGACCAACTGGCTGGCAAACTTCACTGTTGGAGTTTCGTACCCAGAAATTCAGGTAAGTTGATAGTTGTAAAACTTGTTACCCAGAAATTCAGGTAAGTTGATAATTGTAAAACTTGTTAACCAGAAATTCAGGTAAGTTGATAGTTGTAAAACTTGTTACCCAGAAATTCAGGTAAGTTGATAATTGTAAAACTTGTTACCCAGAAATTCAGGTACTAATTAAAGTTGATAATTCTTAAAGTTGATAATACTGCCTTCATGTGTGTATTTTAGCTGAGTCAAGGCAAACATGGATTTAGCCAGTTTCATATTAAGTTATGTACTGTTACATGTATAGGGGAGTGAATAAAGAAGGGGTATATAATTGATACACATAACCCTATCTCTCAAGTATGTATAGCTAGTGCGCCTACAATTAGTGTATACAGTACCTGTAGTCGTTACTTTGGTACCGCAATCAATACTTCTGGGACAATAGTGCCAAAAGGTATCTCCTCTTATAAATCAAGGTTGGTTAAACGTTTGATAAGGTGGATATTTTTTGTGTTTTGCAGAAAGAGATCACAAGCTATTCTTTCCTACCCTTCGTGGGAATGCTGGTATTTTTTTGGTTATTCACATTTTTCAAAGTTCCCGAGACCAAAGGAAAGACTATTGATGAGATAACATCTTCATTTAAACCTGACAAAGATAAACAGATCCAGAGCCAAGAAAGTGATGGCTACCAACGCCTGAAGGAAGACAACGGCTATTCTTGATTTAGAGTCAGAAAACCAGTAATATGACGTATATTATGTTTAAAATTCCATTGTTTTATGATGTACACCTGTCAAAATATTGATGAGGGATATGTGGTATTGAGAATGTCAATAAGACTATTAATAGAATTTCTCTCCATCTGCCTTCCCTTAGTTTTTATAAAATGACTTAATATGTAATTATTTATTTGGTTTTGAATAGTGAGCATGTGCAATATACAATCATGATAAAAGGATTAAATGAAGTTCACATATTCAGATTAGAATTTTTTTTCAATGTAATCAATATAATTTAGATAAATGTAATATTAAACCAGTTTCTGATGAGCCTTCAATATGAGCATTATGACCACATTCAAAGAAAAGAAATTGTTTTTACATATTACTTGATTAGCATACTGCACTTTGATTTGTTGATGGTTTCTATTCAGTAAATCAATAAATCAAACATGGTCAGTAGTACTAGTTTTACTGTTAAACAAGATAGGTACAAAGAGAAAGGCTAAGTTTAGATTACATTACGATGTACATTTATAGATAGAGAAGTCCGCAGAAATACTTTTTATTTTTGATGTAATGTGGATTTGGTAATCATTGGGTAAGGAAAGCATTACGTTTACCATCATATTTCTGTGGTTTGGGATCTGGACAGATAGAGTTATTTGCTATCCAACTTGATCACTGATACTTAAGAGAAATGACATGTGTTAATGTACTTAAATATATGTTATCAGAAATGTTATCATCTGTATTCTGAGATAAATGTCATCATAGTTTCCATTTCCGCATATCCCAGAAATCTATTTTTACAAATATTCATGGTACAAATGCATTTTCTTGTTACCCTGACATTCTAAATTTTTATTCTGATTATTTATTACAATAACTGTATGCACCAGGAAAATTTGAAGTGTGTCTCTTTGTTTACTATGAATTATAAATAAGTGGAACAGGGACAGATTTCTGGAGACTGACTAAAAATCTGGTGGAAATTTTCAGAGTTTCATTTGATTCAAAAGATTTCTACCTATGCAAATCTCGTCCTAAACAATGCTTCCATGTCGCCAAAATTTACTTGTTAATTGCTGTCTTTGTTATTTTCAAAGGTTGACTTAATATATTGTTCTGGACAAATTTGTACAGTTGTACTCTTCTACAGTGTGTATAAGTTTGATAGTTCTTTAATTTTGAATTGCCAGGTTCCGATAAGTTCTGATGGTTTAGGAAGATTGTCATGACATGTTGGAATATCTAAAAAATATTAATATTTTTTGGTGATTTTCTGACATAAATGTTTTGTGCCAACTCTTTTATAAGCAATGTGTTTGTGTATACATCATATCGATGTGTCTGGTTTTGCATGAAAAACTAGATTTATTTACATGGCTATAAGTAGTTCGGATTTTCATGGGATAAAACAGTCCCAAAATTCATTACCTCAAATGTGTTCACCTCATCCAAAATCAATTTAACTCTATCTACATGTGAAAAAAAATACTTACACAATTTCCTGATTAGATACTAGTTTCATTAACACTCTGTATCACAATCTTAAAACTTTAGGTCCTATCCTTTACCAGTCAAAATAGGGGAGAAAAAGCCTTGGTGTGGTAGAAATGAACATTGCCTTTAAAACCAAGAATTGGAAATTAAATAATCATGTAAAATCAAAACTATCTTCAAAATTTGAAATGTTCTATTTCACAAAATGGTTGTGCAATACGGGTATTACTTAGGACAAAGCAGAGGTAATCATATTTGCTGGAAGAGCTACATGTAGCTTCTGTCGAAGCGGAAAAGCATTTGATACTTTTGTTCTTGACTGATTTTAACTTTTTTTTGGTAAAAGGATTAAGAAGTATGCAAAATTCAAAAACAGAG